>NC_133896.1:9932802-10629121 GCF_964199755.1 Larus michahellis
CACTGGTTTTCTTGGGGCATTTTGCCAATGTTTGTCCTTTTGATAATGTTAAAATGTAACTGAGTGCAAGTTACCTATCCTTAGAAATAGTAGGGACATTTTATGTTTCTTACTTCCTTTATCATGAAATAAGTACTCATGCTTTGTCTAACGTCCTTTCTCAGACAACATCCTGAAAATGTTTTTATCTTGTTTTAAAGATTCAAACTTTTTATAACATTTGAACGGTGAATTATTGCTTCATGAATCAAAAGTTTCATACAGTCTTCAAAAAGCATTAGACAGTTATAATGTATAAGGGCAGTTCATGATCAGTGAAACCCAGTCCCCCAAAGCACATACAGTATCAAACCACTGCTGTGGAACTTTGAGCCTCCGGAGAATGATTGAAGATCTTGGCAGGTGTCATTTACTGTGTCATTCACCTTGAAGCTTCCCTGGCTGGACATGTGGTTACTTTACTAGCAAATTTCAGACTGCCGGGGCAGACAAATGTTCTGTCTCTCCAGTTCACTCAGTACATACATCCAAATTTATATTTGCCCCCTTGGGCGAAAGTCAGTGCTATTATCCATCTGTCCTGTATTTTCTCTTTGACCTCTTCATGCTCACTTCCTGGTTCGATGGGATAGTTTAACTACCTGCGCAATTTTCTTTTATCAGTCTCAGAAATCTTATGTGCGCTTTCCAAATTCAGAAAAGCAAGAAACTGGAATCAGACCTACTAGGTGATAAATAATTCTGCAGTTAATGGCACGTCCCACATGAAGAATAAAGGACTGTAGTTTGAAAGTTCTATCTGCCTTAATGCAGAAATTATATAGTTATATATAATGTACATAAAAATAAAATATATAGTTACATGTAGCTTTATTCTTAGAGCAAATTGACAGCATTTGCAAAAAAAAAAAGTTAACAGAGATGGTAAGCTGCTTCTTGTTAAAGTCACACCAATTATTTAAATTCTTTTACTCACAGTATTCTTTTTCGAAGAACAGAGCACAAAGAGCTATTGCTCATGTGAGACCTGCCCTGATTTCCTTTTGGTGTGCAGGACTTCAGTGAATCTGTTGTGATCACCATTTCCTATTGAACTGTCATGACGAACTTGGAGAGATACCATCCAGGATGCAGGTGTTCAGGTCAAACAAGAGAGAAGGAAGTTCAAAGGCATTCCCTCCCACAATTCCTGATGCTGTAGTGCCAGCACACTGTGTCACGGGAAGTCTCTGAAACACCCATGTGAGGGTGTACTCACCCAGTGAAGCACTCAGACATATTTCATAGCAGCTGAAAGTCAAAAAAAAAAAAAATGGATTTTATTCATCAGTAACTGAAAGAAAACAATTTGTTCAGCTATATTGGGAAGGCATTTTCAATTATGCAAGAGCCCTATACTTTGTCTTCTGTAAGATAGACATTATCTTCACCAGCCTATCCAGATCTTCCCTGTAAATTGCAATAAAAGATGTTGTTCAACAAGCTTGCCATCCTGTTTTGGTTTGTTTTTTTTTTTTTTCTGATTGCATATAATAGCTGGAAAACCCTTGAAAATGCATATGTTGCCATTGTTATCAAGAAAGCTAAAATTCTTTAAGCTCTCCTGGGAGAAAGAGGGTTGGAATTAATTCTTCCCCCTTTTTCTCCTGGGAGACACACATAACTTGCGAGAGTTTAATGAAATTTGTTAAGATTTCTGTATATGTCATTAAGCAACTCTGTGAAACAATTACCGTGTTGTTCTTCAGTGGTGTGCAGCTATCACTCATAACCAAACAAGCAGTCAGCTTCTCTTTTCACATCAGCAGGTGATCTATATAAAGAAGGCTTGCTTTATAGAGTACTGTTTGGACTCCAGTGTAATAGAGATGTAACGCATTATTGAGATGTCAGCTTAAATAGAAGCCATTATGTCATCTAATAACAATTTCTCTTTAGGCTGCAGGCACTGGGGCTAGTATTAGCATGTAGTAACTAGATATAATATGAAAACAGAAAATATTAAAAGCAAAAATAAAATAAAGTACATGCAATAAATAACTAACTTTTAAGTAAGTCATCCTTTACAAATACTGAGCCAAGAGGAAAAGTGATGTTTACCATGCCTAGTAAGATTCATTTAAAAAAAAAACCAAACAAAAACAAAACCAAAAAAAACCCAAAAAACCCCACACAAAAACACCCAACCAAACATTTTTTACACTCCTGTGCTGCAAGATAGCAAGAAAAATCAGATTAAATCTTTATATGTTGTAGTACAGAGGCAAAATCAGTGCACTCTGCTAAAACTCTGTGGCTAGTACTGCTTTTTTTAAGGTAATTTTTTTGTGTGTGCATTATAATCAACTGTGTGATGGTGCATTTTGTGTTCAATTTCCAGGGCAGCATCTTAATGACCATTGCCCAGGACTGTTGACTTTCCCTAAATGTTCCCTGGAGTAATGTTTCGCTTATAAGCACCATTTTAAATGTAGCCTTCTGTAGCACTTTTCTTGTGATCCTCAACCTCTGCAAAGGGGTTATGTTTGAAAAACATGTGTCGAATGCTGGCCACCTGTTAAGAGCTAATGATGCCAAAAGAAAGCCTGTTATGGCAGGACATTTTCTTAGGGAAGGTGATAAAAAGGACAAAAATCTTTCAAGCGGGGGCAGCATTAACTTTAACCTATTTTGGACTCCACCCTTATAAATGCTACTTCAAAGGTAGCCATAATCCTCTTGAAAGAATTGGGTGAGGGCAAGAACAGGGAGGTCTTGGAGTGATAATTGCAAATGTGCAATTTTCTCTACAAGTTTTACACTCTTATCTAGAAAGGAGATTTATTTAATCTTTCTTTTCCTCTAGAGAGTGCTGGATAATAAAAGGAACTATAGACAGATTAAGATTAATCTGTCCAGTAATAGTGGGGCTTTCTTTTCTGGTGCACTGGGCATTCAGCATTGTCAGCAAAACAGAATGGATTGTTTCCAAATCCACTTGAAAATGCTAGTATTCTCCTGACAGAGATATCTTCAAATGAACAGGCACAAAAGACAGATTTACATTTGCAGAATTAAATAAAGGAGTAAAACCTAAATAAGGATCAAAGTAGAGGTGACAAAGCATCCCCATTTTCCTCTGTCTCGCCCTTCGTGATTAAACTGTTCTGCAAAGTACCAAATAGATATTTAGATAGCATCTGTCTAAACTTGATGAAAAATTAGGATAAGAATTTTTGGACATATTTAAATTTAACTATGCAATCAGTAGATTTTAAGAGGGGAAAAAAGGGGTGGGGTAGGTAGAATTACATATTACAGAAGAAACTGGAGCCATAGTGTTATAACTTTGGCTTCAAAATGCATTTTTCCCTTGTCTCCAGATGCCACTAGCAAAATGGATAGTTTGGATTCACAAAGAGAAGAAAGGGTGTATTTGTGCCAACATATGTTTGACATCTTTATTTTTGTTTGGCACCTAGGAGCACCAGTGCTTCTCATGGGATTCAAAGTTCAAAGTTAGGTGCCATTTTCGTAATTACATACAGATGCATAAGCAGGATTATAGCAGGCAAATGAAGGGCTCTTTTACATAACAAGGTGCACTTGTCTGTATTTCTCACTAACCAGTTCCAGGGATTGCCATTGTTTTAAGCAGAAGTAGAAATTACAATGTCAAAGAATTACTTGGCCAGTAACCCTTTCAAAAATCTTTTTTCATAGTAATCAGCTAAATAACATCTGTGTATGTAAAAGGTTCCTTTTCTTTCTTGAAGAATTTGGGCTTAGGATGCTTCATTCTTTCATTTGTATTCATACTGACTAATACTTTCTTCCATGACAGCCCAAGAGACAGCCAATCTAGTGAGGCCAATCACATTATGATTAATAAACTCTTCTCCTCAAACTTTGTGAATACTTCGGAATATGAATATGTAGCAAATTGTAGCTTGTATAAAATAAAGTTTGTGCAAAGACCTTTCCTTTCTTCAATGACCTTCATTGTCATGGAACTTGAAAGTTTCTTCCAGTTCCATTTTTATTTTGTTAATATCATATTCAGTTTCAAACATGGAAAACAAAGAAAATACATATTGCATCAGTATAATGTGTAGAAATCCCATTCTTTGAAGCTGTAAGAGTTCTGCAAATGCTTTCAATGGAAATATAATCACAACCATAATTACTTGGGTTTGGAAGTAAAGAACAGTAGCATTTTAAATTACTTTCTAAAATTACTCCTATTAAAACAAAAGCAAAGTTGTATTATTAGAGAAACAGCAAATAAACAATACGATTACCATTTTTAGTGGAAAATGTGGTACGTAAATGCGCAATTGTAGCTTGACTGCAGTAGTGATCATGTTAATGTTAATCATGAAATTAGAACTTGTGAAAAAAATTTATGTTGAAGTATTTTGAAAATTGAAATGGTAAGAAAATTTAAATAAATAAAAAAAGTTGATCTCTTATAAGCAAATTACACCTTCAACAACTTTATATAATATTTCAGTGAATGATTTGCTAATTTCCACCTTACTTTTCATATAACCTGATTTCTCAACTGGTTTTCAAAAAGATATTTTAAATGCCTCGTTTCACCATTTTTTTTGGGGGGGGGGGGGTTCTGTGGATATGAGCATTATATCTGAAAAGCATGGTAGCCTTAACACATGAACTCAGGTGTTCATTCTTCTTTTGAACCATCACTGACAAAGGAAGAGAGGAGGCTGCATTCCCGTGCTCTGCACTGGGTGTCGTCAAAATTGGCAGCTCCAACAGAGGGAACACTATGTCTCTTCTAAGCAAAAAGTCAAATGGGGAGACCTTTAACTTCAGCACATTTTGTCCAAATGTGTTTAACAGGAGTGCTATGCATTCATATATAATACAAATACAATATATAATACAGCATGCATATATAATGAAAAATCCTGAATTTTCAGCTAAAATGGATGTTGAATGGAAAATAACTTTTACCTAAATGTACAGTCCTTGACTTTGTCTACGAGGACAGAATCCTCCATTAAATGCTGAATTCTTACATAAGCAGTATATTAAATCCTCCACTGAAGTTAGTAGAAACTATTCCGTCTATTAAGTGGAATTAGTAATTTAATAACATAAATGTCTGTAAGAACATCAGCAATAACTCTTGAATGAATGGGAAATTCTTGTCTCCATCCAGCAAATGAAGGCTGCTTGTGTTAATTATTTTAAAGTCAATGGAAATACTATAAAATAACACACAATCATCTAATATTTGGTTCTAGATTTATTGTGTCTAAATTTCACTTAAGTAGAATTTCTGCTTAACTAAAATTTAAATATGTAACTGTAACAAAGTGATTTCCAAAAATCTGCCTTCAAGTTGCTTGTCTACATATGCTTATGTATTTTCTGTAAGGCTAGTATTTTCCTTAAGAGGAAAGAATGTAACATGTTCTAAAGGAATTAACTGTCTTCTAAAAGCATGTAATTGTCTCCATTTAATGTTTAAAACACTTAGGCATCTACCTTATGAACCATGGACCAGGTGTCCAAGTTTAAGCTACTTCTGTGCTCAAAGGCTTAATACCTGAGTTGCTAGGTAAACCCAGGAATATACCCTGGGCCTTAGTACTGGCCTTTCAGCACTTCCAGTTTTATCACGTGCATATGCTAATTACTGAAAACTGCAGTGGGAAGTTATCTATAACCATAGTAACTGTTTCACTGTTTCAACCATCTCACATAAACAAACATCTCCCCTAAGATATCTGCTTAGCCTCATTTTGTGCTGAAATTTTAAAAAAAGAACAGTTTTCTGTAATATTATATAACAAAGGAATGCACATTTTATTGCAGATGTAATAAATCAGATCAACATTTCTGCTGGGTAGCAATATGTCATGGGAACAGTAGCATAGAGACCTACAGTAAAGTTCAGCCTTGTAACTCTTTCTCTCAATGTTCTTTTTTGTATAACAAAACAGGTGTCATTGACATTTGGAGCCAACACTCATGCCTGAACAGATACTTTCTAAACACATTTGAAAAAAAGACAAAAGCAGTCATTACTTCGGAGTTTCTTTTCTTTTATGGATTCATACCTTCTGGGGACAAGAGATAAATGAAGGTAAAATGAAACCTTTAGATGTTGTCTTCATCAGTGTCGACACTCTTCCTTGGGGGCTGACAGCTGCTAATGAATTCATTTTAAACATGACACACGAGAACAAAAATGCTGTTTTGTTTTTCTTTCCTTCTTGAAGAAGTAGAATAGCATATATCATTGATCACAATGGGAAAGGTAATCTGTACTTATTTGTGATCAAATAAAAACAGTGAAAAGTCATGAAGAATTCTTCACATTTTCCCAACAAATGAAATCAAGCTGGCTTTTTAGTTGAATTCTGACATTTTATGTGTTCATAAGAAAGCACCGTAGCTATTACCATGCCAGAAATACAGCCAGAAGTTCAAATTCAGTGAACCGATTAACCAGAATTTAGGTGTCCATTGTCTTCTTTTCACCTGACAGAAGTACTTTTATTCAAGTCTATCCTCCATCACTAAATTTTTGGCATTCTTTTTATATTGATAGTGACTAAACTTCTCTTAACAATATTTTAATATTGAGGCTTTTGCTTATGATTTAATGAAAACATTTATTAAGTTTTTAATTTTCCACAGAATTTTAATTTCTTATTGAAAACACAATGGTCCACACCCGTAGCTATTCTGGATTGTCACTGAAATGATTTCACATTCATAATTTCAAATAAAAAGTAACTTGGTCTTATCTTGTGAACTAGTACAGTTTGTTCTTGTCATTTGAGTGTGATTGTCACCGTGAACCTAAGGACTGACGGTGGCCCACTGACTTAAGATTATTGATAGCATCTGGTAGGTTTAATTATACGCTTCTTTTCAGCTAACTGAAGGGCATATGATCACAATATAGTCAAGAAAATAATTGTTTATGGGTTTTGATTGCATCAGTTAAAGAGTATGGAAATATAAGTGGCTTTTTAAAGTGGAATATGTATAAATGTGTAAAACAATAATTAACATACTACTTTCATTCATTTTTTAATGAAAGTATGCTCATAGCTCTTCCTATATGATTTGTGTACATAAAGATGCATGGAACCCTGTAAGGATATATCAGTTGTCCTTTGGAAAAGATCCTTGAACATTAGAGGCAAAATCGGAAGGTGGGGGAAGTGTGACATAAGGAAGAAGCCTTTGCCTTATGTGCAGAAGAAATTCAGGGAAGACGATGATGTCACCTCAACATTAGCATATGTTGGACAGTGGAGCTAAGCTTTGTAACACCACATGCCAGCCTGGTAGTTCCTGTGAGGAGGAACAACCCCAACACTGGTTTTCATCACTAACACTTCAGTGATTACATTCAAACTCGAATAATTTAAAGAGAAGACAGAAGTGCAAATAAGGTATAATAGGTTTTCCTGAAAGTGTAATGCATTCTTCTGAAGGTGTAATATACTCTACTAGAGAATTTGCCTGCTACAGGTAAAACATTTAAGTTACTCTTAAGTTCTGTTGCAAAGAAATATGAGTCAGGTGGATATATCTGGGACTCAGAAGTAGGTAACTACAAAAGATCACTTTGGCTTTAGAAAACATACACAGGGAGAAATAAGTTTTCATGAAACAAGTGGAGGGAACACATGGGATAAATATTGTCTGCTTTTCCATTATTAACCTATCCACTAGTTAGGCAGATCTCACTTTAATTTACATATTGTTAAATTGAGAACCAGCTTGTAAACCTCAGACAAGTGTGATTAAGTCTTCAAGTCTTAATGGTCATTTAGATATACATTAAATTCCTAGACTGAGAGAATCAGCCTTGAGTCTTTTAAAATAATCCTGACCAGCGCAGACAAGCCAAGGAGGTATAAATTAGAAATAATATCAATAAAACAGAAGTTAATGTATTAGGTTAGCAATGTTTCAATTTAAGAACAGTCATGGTAAGGAACTTAGGCAATCTAATAAAAACATTTTTTTTAAATGTTTAATTTGAACGCATGACCCTATGTTCCTTTCCCTTCCCTTTCAGGTGGGCATCAAAACACACAGGATCAAAGTTTTTCTGTATTAGTTTTCCCTTCATGTTACATTTATTTTTATATATATATTATTTTTATACATAATTTTTTAATATAAAAATTTGACTTGCTAATCTTTGCTTTTTAATGGAATTCAGGAAGAAGAGAATGAGATAGCAACCTGAGCAGAATTAATTCTGATGACAGAAATTGCTCACAATTTTATGTCTGTTGCATTTTTCTGCAAGGTAAATGCACTCAGCAAGGCACAAAACAGTGTTTGCAGGTTTTCTAAAACAAAATTTGTTTGTGGGCAGTTTGAACCTGTTATTTTGTGGACTCTGTATTACAAAAAAGGGTCCTCCCTCTTTCTGATACTCTGCTGTTGACGTAGCAGATCCTGCTATAAATTCAATTCATAAAGGTGATGCTCAGCACAAAAAAGTTTCAAAGGGATATCTTTCCCCCAGGCTGCTTTTTGTAGAATGCAGTTTCTCTGTGCAGACACTGATTTTTATAAGTCTATTGTTTCCTTACCCTCAGCTCTGATCTGCATCCAGTCTGCCTGCAACTTTTTGCCACCATTGGAAGGTAGCCTCAATTTTTTTTCAAGCAGGCACGTTTGATGTAAAAAGCTGTGTGCTGAACTTGCACATTTGAAGGAGATTATTTTTGTGCCCCTTTTTATTGCCAACAGAGATTTGAAGTAATAGCGGCCATTGTTAAAGAGAATGGAACATAAAATAAACTTTTATTGCTCTAGAAACAGTCTGTGTTTCTTACCTTTCCATAGTGATACATGAGACTTCTTCGTGCTTTGGCAACAGATATCTTGTAAAACATTTATTTTTTTGCAAATATCAGTCAATTATATGCCCTTTTATGCTTATATCTGGAAGAAAGTATCATATACAGTTTAGAAACTAAGCAGTTAAACAGGATTTAACTCTTTAAACTGGCAGTTTTGTCCTTTGCAAAAAAGTTATACTCTTGTCAGCTGTGGTAAAATTTACTGCTAGAGAAAAGTGTCAGGAGTCACATTTCTTGCTGTTAAGCTTCATGTAAATGAGCTCACACCTTCTGATCTCTTCCTAGTGATAGTGCCAGTGCTTAACACATTGCTCAGAAGTTGTGGCAGGACACAGAATAAGTTTTTAAAATCACACAAGCTGTACTATAATCTCTCACTTTCTGGATAAAAAATCATGAAAATGTAGATTGTTATTAGACACAGTTGTGCTGGGTGTAAGAGAAATATTACTCCAGAAAACGAAGCAAATATAGTTTTGGTCAGTAGAGGCAGAATCTTAGTCTATCTTTGCACACTTTTAGAATGAGGCTGTTACTACTGAATAGATATGATGCAGAGAAATTGCTCCTAAATTCCAGTGTTTAGCATCAAGCTAAAGCATTGATTGTATATTCATCTTCTTTCCTGCATTGTGTGCTTCAAAACCCAGGGCTTCAAATGATCCAAGCTGTCTAAAACCAGTCAAGCAATGTCAAGCATGATCTTTTTGCTCCCTCTTTGCAAACTTCATACCTTCATCCACTGCCACCGTCACTTCTCACATTCTTCCTTATGCATTGAGATTCAGATTTTGGAAAATTTGTTGCTTTTGCTGTGATGCCCATTTTTTCAGAGTTCCAAAGTGATATTTTTCAAATGTACAAGAGACAGTCCTTGTCTCAAAGATTATCCAGTCTAAAAGACAAGATTAAGGAAAACAGTAGTACATGGGAAGTCAGTAGTGGTAGCGAATACAAGGTATTGTTGGGTTCTTTCTCTCTTTATCTTTTTTCTCTTCTTGTCTCATCTCATCTCTAGCAGACAGTACTATGGGATTGCTGGGACAAGTTTAGCTACAAAACCAGGGAGATGAATATACCATATATAAAGCAAGCTGGTGTTCAAAAGTCTTTTCATGAACTCCTGGAGCTGCTCTGCTGAGTTTAACCTCCAGCTATTTTGTGACTGCTACTTTCACAGCTTTGCCTGCTGGGAAGGGAGGGCTCACTGCATGATGCCGGGACTTCAGATACCACAGAACATCCTGCTTGATCCTGGGCGCAGCGCACAAGAGAATAGATCCCTGATGGACCCCATTTTTCTCCTACCTTTCTCCCATAGCTATTTACTCAATCCATTTTCTAACTATAATATGCTATCTCTGCACGGCTACTCCCTGCATTTTCTTTGATCTATGAGCTTATGGTTTTTTATTTCCCTTTTGGGGTGCTTAATAAAAGGCAGAGAATTACTTTTTACCAGAGAGAAACTGGAGGAGGGAAATGTGTCAGAAAATAGCTGTGTGGCATCAGTCCTTTCTTTGTTATAAATAGCACACGTCCTTGGTAAAATAAAGCTTTTACACCCTCGGAAGGAAATCGGATCACCCATGGTTTAAAAAGGAGACATCTCCCAACCTTCCCAGAAAGTGGCTGACGTAAAAAATAAAAGTTTTAGGGTGGAGTTAAAAGTTCATTCTTAGGTTAGGTTCCAAATGCAATGTAAGGTTCTGAACCACTTTTTGCATTTATCTTTTTATAGCAGAGCCTGAGTTCTTGCTGGCTGTCTAAATCTTTAATCATGAAGACCATCATTTCATCTTCCACACAGATCTTGTCATTAGTTGTTTTCAGTCCAGGGACGTGTGTGTTTAACATTGCATTTTTGTAGAACAGTGGGACTTACTGTGATCTCATTTAAACTGAGACACAAATCAGGGACAATTCTGGTTAAATCATTGCAAGTATAACAGTAGAAAACATGGATGAAAAATGGAGGGTTTTAATGATGAAAATACGTCTTCAGTAGTGTTACCAAAGAACAAATAAGATAGGCGACACTAAAAAAGAGAACCTCATGCTTATAACGAGGTTACAATTCAGATTTTCAGAATAGTTTATATAGATTTAGTGTGAGATCATTTCTGCCAGAGAAAGGTAAATTGCAAAAGGTCAGTGAGACAGCAACTTGTATTTTCTGCTTAGAGGGGTGATTATTGCTGCTCAACTGTTTAATCTTGTCTGGTTTCTGTATGTGATTTCTTTGTGGATTATTGCTAGTGAGAGAAAGCCTATGCACATTAGAGAATGTCCAAACGTATCTCTTACGGTTTAACTAGATTACTTTGGTCTTGGGTGAACGGTCAAGACAAGTTTGGGTCCTTTTGCAATGTTATTTCTGTCTTCATGTGTGACCTTGGGCCTTTATGCTGCCATGTAATAGCAGGTAAAGATGATGTTGATGTTTGATGCTTCCCTGTAGAGGTTCTCAGCACTCAGTGTTAATGGACTTGCAGACCTTTCCCTCAGCAGAATGAAGGAAACTCAACGTTCTTTTCCTAAAGAAGAGGAAGGAGACACACCATCTTTCACATATACTTAGCAAGCAGACCCAATATGCAGGTAAAGATAATGCAAAAATAGGCTATAAAGCTCTAACACAGTGCTATCTGGTGCTCTCTACAGCGTAAATTTGTGTAAATCTGAGTTAATCCTCCTACAGTCCCATTAAAGTCAAAGAAGAGAAACACACAGACAGAACTTGGTTCCTCTGGCCTCTTCTAGACATTTATCCTGGGATTAGCTGAGTTACCCTTTGGAGGCAGTCTTTTATCTCCACTGACTGAAAGGGACCCAGGATGCGTAGCTCCCTCACACTTCAGGATTTAATTTTTAGGTATCTAAGATACAGCACATTAGTTTCTTCCACTATCTCTACTGCTGGCATAAAACCGTTGGGTTTTATTGTTTCACCATCATTCTTTGAATATTTGTCATATTTACATTGTTATTATAACCTTTTCTTTTACTAACTAACTTATGGAATTCTCCAGTAATGATCTGAATCTACAGGGAGACATGACAATAATTGCAATTTGCTGCAATATTTCAGTGGAATATTGTCAATAAATATTTCGTGTTTAACAGGTTTTACCCAATATTTACACAGTTAATTTCAGTAGTCAGCAAAGGTTTTCTGCATTCAAATCAAACCTGAAACACTCTCTTGACCTCCTTGTCATTGGAATCCAAGTGAAATTACAGACCACCAATTAAAAAATCATTTAAGTGCACTGGTTTATTTTGCTTTGTGGGTTTTTTTTTGTGTTTTTGCACGCAGACACAGTCTTTAACACATGTGGTTTTGTAATTGTGATATGCTGGGAAAGTTCAGAGTGCTCATTGGCCTTTTAGCTTCTACTTCCACCTGTGTGCTCGTGCATCTAGTATTAATAAATTGAACTGTGAGTCACACCAAATAGCTGGTTGGAAGTTTGCACTTGCGTTTTCTTTTAATTTACACCATCAATTTCAAATATTTTCTTCAATTACTAAGACCCAACAACAAAATATCAAGAGAAGAGAAGAGCTACCAGAAATTGTCCTCTTAAACTGGCATTTACTTTTTGACCATAATTCTTTCCTCTTCATGCAAATTATGAGCTCCTTAGAGCAAGACCCCGTGATGTGTTTGTGTACTGGCTAGCATATTGAAGGCCTGCTTTTCATAACAGCCTTTAAACATTAGTCTAATAACAGTAATAAATAATCATAACTACTTTCCATATTTAATAGATTATCCTTGATTAACCAAGGGATGTTAATTCATCTAGTTTTGAAACCAGAAACAGAAGAGTGCCAATGAGTCATGGATCAGTATATGTGTTTGGAAAGTGCAATACCAGAGTTCAGATGTTTGCTTCAAATCAGAGGGATGAGAGTTGTGCGTGCTTGCACAGCATATACTAGATACCTTTTTATTTCTTTCTCTAATGAGATATAAGACTACAACCTTCATGTGTATACTTCTTTGTCGTTTGACGGTCAATATCAACTATATTCATGAAACTGTAGTTTAGTCTGTGTCCAGATGACTGTTTCTGCCTACTTCTCTTCCTTATTAATGTGAAATAATACAATTCTGGGAAAACTGAATGCGATTTTCTTTTAATATTCCAGAGTAAGTGAGTTCTAAAGCTCAACCATAGAGACTGCATAAACTCTGTTTTGAAACAGTAAGATAGATATTGGATAAAACAAGTACATGCAGAATTTTATCCCACAGTAGATAAAGTCTCTGGAAAATCAGTTTATATCTGACCCATTTCCTTTTACCCTGCTTCCCCTGGATCTTAATAAAGACAGTTCTCACTACACATGGACTGACCAATTTCTTAATCCCTAGGTATTTTGTAGTAACATTCAGTTTTCCACCAGCAAGCTGTTAGAGTGTCCACCTGCTTTTCTGTGGTCCTGTGCAACTTGCCTTGACTGAAGACTTTGTTCTTCACAACCCCTCTTGCCACTGTTTGGTTTTAGCCCTCTATTCTGAACTCACTTTTTATAACATTGTCATTTGATGGGATTTTTTCCCTCTGTAAATATTTGATAAAACTACTTTTCAAGGTTTTTGTTTTTTTTTTAGTTCAAAACCAATTATTTACTCCCATTTTTTCATGTTTTTACTAGTGTCTTTGTCATGATTACTTTTATTATTAATAATAGTATGATTATATTAGATAGCACTGCATTTTTTTCAAAAAGAATTAATGAAGCCCTGCAGAAACCATATCAACACCAACTTAGCAAAAGGATGTAATGAGGGTATCCATACACTGAAGTACAGAAATGTTTTTAAAGGCCAGGGATCATACGATCTCTCTCATGATCGCACTTGTTTATTGATATTATATTATATATATTCTGTAGTTGTTCATCTTCTCTAGTATCAAAGTACTAGAAAAAACATTTCCATGGAGACATGGGTTAAAATAGAAAAAAAAAAATTAAAAAGAAAATTTTAAGGGAGACCAATATTAGGTATCAGTAAAGGAAAATAATTGATCACGCAGAAGTAGGACGCTAAAGGAAATATGACATGCAGAAACTTGTATACTGCACATGCACTTTAGGCAGCCAAATTTTTGTCAAGTTTGTGTATTTAATTCTGTGAGTATACTTCATCCAAAGGCAAAAGTTGTATCCAAAACCCTGAAATACTTTTGACCTGTAATTTGCAGTTTCTATTTCTTCCTTCCAGCTTTAGTGTTAGTAGTTACTAATGATACAAAAGGAAAATACATACCCAAATTTACCACCAATATGTAATTCTAGAAACTGATCTTATTTGGAAATCAAAGTACTTTAACTTTCATTGTTGAATATTATTTAAGAAAACAAAGCAGGGAATGTAAGTCTGGTACAAAAGTACTGGTTCAAAGTATTTCATCCCTCTTTTCCTGGTGAACTATATTCTTCATTGACGCAGATCAGTTCAGTTTTGTTGGAGTCTGTTAAAATGTGGAAACTGAAATTCTAATCTTAATTGCCTTTTTGTTAGTGCTTTTAAGATAAGACAGTAATTTATCCTCCCTTTTTAGGGCTGTTAAGAGAGAGAAACTGTACTAGTGGAAAAAGTGCTGGACCAGACTTAGGGAGTTCCTTTTCCCAGCTTTGCCGTTAGTCTGACTAAGAAACCTAGACAGTTTTTAACTCTTAAATTAAAACTTTTTTCTCACCTGTCAGTTTTAGTTTTGTCAGTTCGATTTGCATAAATCATTTGTCACAATTTAAAAACAGAAGCATAAGGAAACACCTGCCTCATAGGCAGTCATTGCTCCTGCTTGAGTTACCGTTTCCTGAAGGGTATTCCAGTTTAGTTGCTCGTGGTGCATTTTAAGAATGACAATGGTGTCTGTTGTTAAGGACTGACCTTTCAGATGATTAATGAAGAAATATTATTGATATTCTCATCTGCTCACTTTTTGACATCTTTCTTCCTTTAATAAACAACTTATCCCAGCGAGGAGCACATGAGTGGTCAGATCTGCTTTGTTCTGTACACTAACTGTGTAATGGATACACTTTCCTTTAACCTGTCAGCATACAGGACTCAAACTTGATTTGGATCTGCCTCACTCTTCAGTAAAACAGGGGTAACTCCTTTGAAGTCAATGAAATTTTTCTGGTTTCATGTATGGGAAAAAGAGAGAAGAATAAGGCCTTTTGTCTTCTTCCAGGGCAGCCTTGCTGCTTAATAAATCATCATATCAGCAGCTGTTTTTCTCTGGGGAACGGCACAATAATTGATGCCGCTGTCCAGAAATCCACAGAGGTTATCGATCGGGCCAGGCTGTTAGCATTTCTGTAAACCTACGGCATAGGACTGGAATAAATAAAACTGGGAAAAATGCGAATATACTCACATAGTCATTTGCAAAGTATATTTTACTCCAACATTTCAAAAAGTATTGAGTTAACACTTTTTTTTGTATTTTCTATGCTGTTTCTGTAAACGTATCTCTCAACTCACAGAGAACCCAGCCAAAAATAACATTTCTGCATACAAAGCAGGAGACCCTGTAAACATTTTAATTGCGATAAAATTTATTCTGTTTACTAATTGTGAAGATTAACAATTTAGACCTTAATGACCGAGTACATGCTATTCAACAAAAAAATAGGAGGGACTCAAATTATGAGACTGTCGTCTTTTAAAAGCAGCAGCTAGGGAAATTCCTGACCTCAGAAGTGCATAGTTTTCTAATTTGATAATGTTTTCACAGGCTTTTCATTTGGAATTAATCTGAACTAGTTTGTAATAAAGTTTATAAATAAAAGCTAGACAGAGTATGTAACTTCTCTTGAGTTAAAATTACCCAATAGTATAAAGTAATCTCTTGAAGACTAAAGAATGTCAAGATTTGGGGTTTGGGTTTTTTTTGCATTTCTAAAGAGTATCCAAATAACTACCACAGTCTAGTATTCAATAAAATGTAAAAGATGATTGTCAGTCATTGCTCAACAGTATTGTCCTGGTTTGAGGACAGGAGAATTTTTGACTATTAAAAAAAGCCGTTGTTTGACACATATATATTTAGTAAAACCAGATAGCAGACAATAAAGTTTAATGTTATTCTTCTTACTATTGGTATCGTTAGTAGATAACAGACACAGTCATGACTTTTTTGAAATTACATGGTTTCTTTGTAAAAAGCTGATGTGGCTGTAATCTAAATTAATTTATACAAAAGAGGACTCCTTCAACAGGAATGAGAGAACTACGTATACTAACTCTATAGTCGAGTGTTTAAATCACTTACCTAGAAAGAGTGTCCTGTCAGGCTAGGACATGAACTTGACTCCATGTCCCATATAAATGACTCCAGTGTCAAACATTTGGTACTTTGGGGGAAAGTAAAATTTTAATTCATTCCACCCCATCCCAAAATTTTTTTTTAATTTTTTTTTTGGTTCCAAATGTGGCTAAATATGAAAATCATAATGCTGTTCATAGTACTTAAGATTAGTTTTCTAGCTAGCCCTAGAAAGCAAAGCAAAATATAGCTACCAATGCATAAAAATTATGGCCTGAAAATCATTGGCTTTGCTTGTGCAATAGAGCAGGAGATTATAGGTCTTAAGGAAATAAATGCTCATCACTAAAACATTATTATTGAACATCCTGGAGAAGAGATTTATTTATTTTTTTAAATTATTCTGCTGAAACACAAAGCAGGAGATGGTCCTTACTTGGTCCTGTCTCCTTATTACTGAGCTGCCTGTGACAATTTATGAAGCAACACCTGCGCTGACAGCTCGCTGTCCTCCCACTTCCTTCCTCCTTTTGGCTGTTTGTTCACCTGTTACTTGGTGTCTGACTCCCCATTTAGAGCTCTCAGAGAGAGGCGGGGTTATTTTTGTTCATTTTAAGGGGACCCTAAATAGGAGACTTTTGAACAGGATTTCCAAGTACTTGTATTTCTTCGGCAGTAGAAAGAAACGTTGTAATTAAGTATGAAAAAAAAAATCCAGAAAACTCAGCTGAGAAATTCATTTAGCATAAAAGAAGAAACAGAGAGTAAAGAGAAATCCAGTTTTCTTGCTGCAAGAGAGAAACCAACTGGAAACAACAGAAAGTAAAGGAAAATAATGTGTTTGGATTTTACAAGGAAAATAGAAGTTATACTCCTTTTCCCATGCCTTATCTTGCTAGACCAGTCTGTTATATGAATAAATAGTTCTCTGTATCCTCACAGAGTTTTTGCGTATTCTGAAAGTTCATGTTCTTGCTCGTAATGGAGCCGAGTAGCTTGTTGCAGCTGTTTGTTCATCAGACCCCAAAGCCCTCCTACCACAGTCATTACTAATTCAAACAAGCCACACTCAAAACCAATTACATGTCTGCACCTTGGAACAATGCAGACCTAATTGTAGACCAACATACCTTCTAGGGTGAGGGAAAGAAAAATTTAAAGCATGTCAATATGTACTATCCATGTTCCACATGAAGCCCTGTGCTCTTCTTCCTGTGTATCCCAGGGGTTGCACCAAGTGGATACGGAATTTTTAGTGGGAGAAAGCAATGCAGCAGGTGATTTGGAATTGCGTGAGTTTGGAGCTGCCTCACGTACAGCTGCGCTGGGAAAGTGGTCTGTGTGGGCTCCCCAGAGATGCTAAACTCACAAACACTTGGTCTTCTTATGGATCAACAATGAAACTCCTCACAAAATAATTAATGGCCGAGGTCCCTATTCCTGACAGCTCGCATTAAAATTACAGGCAGCTGGCACAGCTGGCACATCTGGGCAAAGGGGATAAACTAGATACGGCCTGACAGAAGAGTGATAAAAGGATTATAGCACTGAAACTGTGTTCGTGCTATAGGTTACTCAAATAAAACAGCTGTAAATAAGAACCAACAATAAGCCTAATTCTAAAGATGGTTTTGTGGTAAATGCAATAGAAGGGTGAACTGTAGGAGGAAAAAAGAAAAAGAGTACACTAATTAACACTAGTATGTGATAGATTAATTAATTAGTCTTCTTTAACTCCTAACTTATATCATCCTCCCAGTTCTGTTATGTAGCAAAAAGAGCATTTGTGGTCATATTATTTCTTGTTTCTTTCCTGTGTTCTAAAAAACGAAAAGGTAATGATGTAATCAGAATGCAATTACTGACTTGTCCATTAGTACGTGGGTATCCATCATAATCAGTGACCACAGTTTTTCAGGTTAATCTATCTATTTATGACCATTGCCATTGAATTTGTGAGGAACGCGTGTTGTTACAAGCCAGAAGGCCTTCTGAATTTTGGTTGTTTGGAAGACAGTAGTTTATTCTTTCCACTTTTCTTCTGTTTCTGGTTTGGTTGTTCACTTTAACACAAACTCTATGGCAGCATTGATTTCTGCAAATAGTATATGTGCTGTTCATATAGCACAAGTTTAGAACAATGTTCATGCATGGAAAGTACTGAATTGCAGCCTGGGTTAACTATAGAAGAGCAGTAATTAGAGCATTCTCATCCACAGCAAACTACAAACACAAGTTTGCAAATGACCAAAGGATGAACTCTCTTCAGAAATGCAAAGAAATATTTTACCATCATTTGCTGCTGGTTTGGAGAGAATGTTACCAAGATAGATAAACTTGTCAACCATGTTGAGTTCCTTTGATCTTGTGCCATGGCATAAATGTACAGCTTAGCGATTAACTCTTTCTTCTTATTAGTCATTTTATTACCTCTTCTTCTTTTCTTATCCTTCTTTGTACACTTTCTCTCAAAATTATTGGAAGTGGGTTTACTGAAACAGTGCTCAGCTCCTGAACTGTTCAGGGATTAAGATCTTGAATTTGGACTGAAGGAAAATCAATGGAGAAAGGACACTTGTCGTACAACAGAAAAGAAAAAGCTGATAGAGGATTGGTCCTCTAAGAGTTGTTGTTTCTTCGTCATTTCTTTGGAGTTCCCCCAGAATGTTTTTCTGATGCATCACGTTAAATCTAATATCCAGTTCTTACTGAATATCTCAGTTGTGGATCAATTTTTGCCCAGTGTACCAATCAGGCTGCTTGTAATAATATTTAATTTTCTACAAAAGTTACAGAAGATTTGCAGTAAACTGGATGAAGTGTGAGATAGAAGAACCTCTGTAAATAAACCTTACTTTTTTTTGGTCTGCATAATAATGTTTTTGTTTTCTGTTTCAGAGGAAAAGAAAGTGGTTTGGCATTAACATCTCTGTTTTTTACAAGAGCACTGCTCCATGTTTATATTTTTCACTAAATGACTGCAAACTTGTAGACTACTTGTCATATGTGGTTTTTCACATTTCATTTTCCAAATCATATTTAGTTCAAGCTAGTACAGAACACAGAAACTCAACTATTCCTGTGAGCTTTTCCTTCAGCAGTGGTCTAGACTGTTAAAGGAAACAAAAGATGTTCCAAATTTGTATGTGCTGGTATGGAAAATAGGATGATGGTGAGAGACGATGTGGAATCCAAAACTGATGTTAACAAATGAAAAAAAAAAAATCTTACAAGAAATAAAGAAGTGTCCTGTTTTCAGATGGGAAACAGTTACTTTTCTTTCTAACGATTGCTGTGAAAGGAACACCTATTGCTTTTGGCTGTTGTTAAGTGGTGTTTACACTATTAAAAGACTTATTTCAGCTTCCCATAGAAACATAGACAAAATGATGGAATGGTCAATGAAATATTCCTTACGATAGATGTCATGCCCAGTGTACAAATGGGGGTTAGCTAAGGGGTGGGAATCTGTAATCACTGCTCAGGATGGTGCCAATTCAATGGGCAGTGAGAGTGATGCCTGTCATTATTATTGTTGTTATTATTAATTTTATTTTTCCATTTCTGCTTTACCTCAACCCCTGAAGTGTTTTTTTTCCCCCCTTCCCCCCCATCCTCCTTGTTTCTTCTTCCCCCCACCCTTCTGCTGGGGAGAAAGGGCCGGGGGGGAAATGAGTGGCTATGTGGTTTTATTGCCAGCTGGTGTTAAACCACGACAACAAGTTGAATCCCCTCATCTGAATGATGTTGAGAATTTACTGTTTTACATAAGCAATGGATAAGAAGACATACTAACCCAGACTGGGGCTTCATATGGATTGTGATTTAACAGCTTCAAGCATATCCAGTTCTGTTTTTGGCCTGTTTCTTTAATAACTTGGAGTAGTTTGCTGATATTAAGTATGACAGTCTTGCCAGTGTATGTATACATGTTCATTTAACCTGATTATATTGAAACTGAGTCTTCAGTTTTGTAGATTAAACATTCTTTAATAATCAGTGAACAATTAATTTCCTCTTACTAGGTTTGATCTTGAAGCCCGTTGAATTCAAGATGTTATTGACAGTGGCGATCTTTAGTTAGATTCAGAGTATGGGGAGAACCACTGTTGTATCACCACAGAAAAAAAGAAATCCTCATTTCTCTTACTTTTTGTAGTTAACTGTTCTTCTATGAAATAGTTTATTTGTCATTCCATGTAAATAAGTCATTGTTTTATCACTGACACAAAATATGGGGCTGTATTTTTAAAATTTAGAGGGTTAAATTCAGACAAACTATTAAAAGCTTTTAATCTGATGAGTTAAATAAAATTAAATGTCATGCAGAAAAATCTGTTAGTTCAGTCTGATTTAACCTCCTTTAAATGGCAACTTAAACTTGGTGGGTTTAGTAGGCAAACCTAGTGTTTTAAAAGTGTCACCAAAGTGGATATCTTGGTTTCTTTCAATGGCTTCTGAAGTCATCTGAATCACAAATAACATTAATGTCTGGAAAATGGCAGAATGATACGTTAACTTCTCCCAGCAGTAAGAAAACACAACATGTTTAAGAGGTGACAAAGTGGGGAAAAGAAACCAGAGTAGAAGGAAGAAAGGGCAAAATGAGGATAAGAGAATGTTAGAAGAAAGTCTGAGTTGAAGGAGATAAATTTCATCATACATTTCATCTTCTTCTTTGGATCGTATGCAGTATTTTTTCAGCAGATTTGTACTAGCGAAAGACTCATTTTGGTATGTCTCATAGAGGTAGCTCCATCTTAGTGGTAGCTTGTTTGTAACATAACTCAAACCCCAGAAGTATAAGAAGTTTCAGTTTCACAGAATGCTTATTTCCCACTGAAAATAATAAGAAATAAGAAACTTTAGCATAAAAGAAGTGGCCAGGATCCTGGAGGATCATCTTGAGAAACCTGATATAGATGCACTTGCTTCCATTTCATAAGGCCACATCATAAATCTTTAAATAGATTACTCACAAATTAACATAATCAATTAGGGGACTATCTCAATCCTTACTACTTTTGGAAGAACATGTATTTTGTCCCATCCTTTCCTTGTTTGTATCCCACAACTCTAAATAACCATCTGTTGAGTGATGTATCTTCTATATTCAATGCAAGAATAAACTAATTTGCCTTTCCATGAACAAGAACTACTATCACGTTATGGACCATGTGCTGGCCCCATGCATTGATACTTTGTCACCTTAGCCTGCAGAGAAAGGAGCAAACAGATTTTGAGGCTGATGTGAAATGAGGGACAAGGAGAATGAGGTAATAAAATCTGCCTTATGAAGACAGAAATGGGACCTTTATTGTAGGTAAAACTGTGAACAGTACTTATATGGGGTTGTGTAAAAGGTCGAGTTATAATGCTGGTGTCTCCGTTTTGCTTCATAATATTAATGGAAATGTCTTCATAACATTCAAATACATGATACATTAGCTTTAAAAGGTGCGTATGTATGTATGTATACTTATATCTATATGTCTATATATATATAATAGGCAGGCCTTCACAGAGGAGCGCACTGTGTATCCTTGTTCCCCACTCCTGTTATTCACTGAGGTATCTTGAACCCTTTCACCACAAATGTATGCATCCCCTTTTCAGACATATAAAACAGGAGAACACACTTGGGGGAAAGAGGAATTTCTTCAGAGTCCCCTAATGTTTCACAGATTGGATTTCTGTGGCTTTTTCCTAACTTCCTTTTTATTTTTTTCTGGGAAATAAGGTACCAAGTAAATGGGATGTTTTAACTCTGAGTTTATCTGACATGAATCTAACCTGCATGGCAAATTGTTAACATCTAATAGGAGTTCATTCCAAGCTGGTTTATGTCAGTTCTACTATACTGAGGCAGGAGGGGCAATGTGACATTAATATTGCAATGGTTTAGGTCCCCTCCTTGCACGGGATCAGATTAAGTTCACTGCATAACTCATGGTTGTATGTTCAATGATTGCCATTTAAGAGAGGATCTTTTGGTTCACCTCCACCCCAGTTTGTTATAACAAACAAGTCATATTTGCTTTTGAATTGCAAGGGAAAATTGGATGAGGAGGAATGCAGAAATGCTTTCTGGGGACCTTTTATTCTTTAAAAGGAAACTTGAAATTGGAGTTTTGATTGCTCGAGTGCTGTTTACCATTTAATCTATCTTGATAGAGTAGTAATTTAAGAGTTCTCAACATCTTGCTTCAGACACTTAACAACTTTTAGTATTTGGGTCCCAGCTGAACATTTTAACTCATGCAAAGGGGACATGAAAACAGTGACCTACCTCTGAAAACATCTTTTTAAATCAGAAAAATGTGCACTGTATGACTGGAAGGAGAATTTTGTTAAGTATCAAAATGGGAATTACGAATCAAAGCCCACAGGCTCCAGTTTCCTCTGAATGAATAAGCAATTGCACGCGACAGGATGTACATCAGCTTGCCGGTGTTTGTAAAATTTGGGTGCAGTGTTGTGCCCTAATGTAACATATAGTGTGCATATATTGGATGATAAATACAGTCCATGGACTTACTAAACTTATAAAATATTTTATTGGAGAGGAAAAAAGCTGCACATAAATTTAAGAAACAATGTTTAAAAAATTGCTTTAGAAATAAGCAAATTGTTCTCTAGGGAGGACTGCTGAGGAAAATTGCAAAGTTACTTCCATGTATAGTAAAACCTTATGCACATGTCTTTTCCCTGCTCCCTCTAAACCAGCAGTGCTTCAGATTCAAGTTACTTATCCAGCTTTTCCCTCCATTTCCATTCTGCCTCTCACCTTTTACCAGTTATCGAGAAAAGAACATCCTTAATGTAGATTTTTAAATGCAGATCTTGGCACTACATAAAAAGGCTGAGGAATAACCAGGAGGGTTAGACTAGATGATCTCAAGAGGTCTCTTCCAACCTAAATGATAATGTGATTCTCTCCTTGCTTGGATGTGGAATACCTCTCCACAACCATTGAGCTTTAGGAATGCGCACCTAATTCACCATCACCTTCCCTGTTCCCACAAACGCTCACCATAGCGCTTTATCCTTTATAAATGAGCAGTCTCTACCCAGTTCTTAACCTAACAAGGTGTTAATAACTAATAATGAAAAAAATATTATTAAAGGATTATAAATATTCAGATAAATAGTTATTGATTTTAATTATTGATTAAGAAATGGACATGGCCAAAAGTTACTGACCTGCATAAGTCAGGACTTTGGATACTATTCTGTTTTCTTTCTTGCGTAATTTTTTCAGTACTTCACCCTTCAACATCTAGCAAAATTATTCTCAAGAGAAAAAGTAAATTTGAGATTATTATTTTGCACATGAACCAAGATTACGTTGATTGCATTTAGTCATCTTTGAGTATAGCTTCTCTTTAGGTGTAAACAGCTGATGGCTTTGGTGTGGATTTGACACAAGTACTATAAGGGGTTCAATCTACGGATCTTATACTTCTCTATTGCCTTATACATGTTGATATTCTATTTATCATTCAGTAGTTTCTTTCGGTATCTTTTTTAATTTGCTTCATATAGTAGGTGTGCATTCTTAAGAGTGTTATCTTCATATTGTGTGAACTCTTTGAAAACCTCATATGTCCACAGTTGCAAAGATATTACCTATCAAAAATCTACTTTTCACAATAATTGCAGAGAAGGAAACTGATAAAGAAAATACAGTAATGTTAGTTATGTAGAAATGACATTCATTGCATAGATTTCATCAGTGAAGAATATCACTAACTGCAATTCCAAATGAAAAAATAATGATAATTGTCCATAGAAAGAGGTGTTATAACTAGTGCATGTATAAGCATATACTTTACAACCTAAGATTCTTCTAGTTCATTCTAGTGCAATACAGAAAATATGTCACTACTACTGCCTTGAGCCTAGTTCACCTGGAAGAGGGATATGCAATCAGTTTAAAGATCTCAAACTTATTGCTTGTCACCAGCATAGATCCATGTACTTGAAGTTTTAATGGTGTATATATATCATAGAAAGAGATTATGTTTCTATGACATAAAAAATTGGGAAGCTGCATCCAACAATGTGTCCAAAATGTTAACATTTTGTAGGCACTGAAATACAAAGAAATTCTAGACTTCAGGGCGCCTGGTTAATCCTCATTCTTCTCCCTGCTGCGAAGGCTGCAGGAGTTCAGATTTGAAGTCTCTGGTTCCATGTTTATTTCTTCACAAGCTCTACCATCTTCCATTATCACAAAATGACAAAAAATGTGATGTATTTTGCAGAGAAATTATAAATAGTCTGGTGCCTGCAAATATGTGAAGGTTATTAATTTTTAACTTAATTTTACCTTCCAGAGAAAGACAGAAAATCTGTAACATCTTCTGATTGGTTGAGCTGGCCTGAATTCAGATTAAGTCCACTGAAATCAGTGACGTTTCTGTGAATTCTCCATTTAGAAAGTCTTCAGGGAAGTTCCTCACAGAAATCAGCAGAGATACACCATTTTGTGTCAGCTGAAGATGTAGTGTAATGTCTGCTTGTGCAACAGGACAGTTAAAAAACTGGTTGCACGTATATATGTAATATAGAGAGATATCCATTTAATGTTAGGCACTCAGCGGCACATTCCTATTATTGCTGGAATAACAAAAGCCACAGTGGGGAATTCTGTCTAAATAAATAGCCTGTTGTTGAATACAAGCCAGTTAGCAGATTGACTACAAAGATGCCATCAATTTGAATCAAGAGGATGATTTTACAAGTTGCAAATGTCTTCTGACTTTTTTCTGACTCATTAAAGCTTTTATGAATCTTGCCAGATGTTTCAGGCCTCAGGGAAAGTCAAATGTACATGGAAAGATGACAAAAGAAAAATGGTTAGATAGAAGTACTGAGAATCATGCTGCATTTTTGGTTTTAGTAACATGCCTGCTCTGGAATTGGCCTTTTCTTTCTTTGGGGACATAGTTTCTTATAGCACTTTCATTCTTTTATAAAGTAGAGCCCTGTATTTTCTGACATTCAAAAAAACTTCTGGTTAGCTGTAACGCTACATACTTTTGAGTTGGCATTTTAGCTCCAAATTATAGGTCTTCTTACACACTCCATGGGTCTGTTTTGACCACTGTTGAACTGGAAGCATGATAAACACAGACTGGAAATTCGGTAATCTTGATTTTTTTCCCATGTGTCCCACAAAATATATTAAGCATTATCCCTTAAAAAAGTGATCTAAACATCCTTTATCACAGAAAATCCTTTATCCTTATCCTTATTGCTGAAAACCCTTTGAAATGTATATAGTTGCTATGTTCACTAGGTATTTCTACAGCAGCACTACAGCAGCAAACATGTACGCAATGCAATAGTCAGCTTTTCCAGTACATTTAATTCTGCCGCTGCCATAAAGCATAAAACATTCCTACTGAGCTTGAAGTGCAAAATCGGTTGGCAGTTCTGGGCCTGTGTTAGGAATAGTGGTCTCCTGAATTTTGTGGACAGGCTGTATTTGCAAATCAATTAATCCTAGCAATGCTGCCACGATAGAGGGGCATACCCCAGGCTCACAGAAATGCGGGTGGTAATGCAGCCTCGAATAACACAGGGAAAGTGTGTTTGGTGCCAAGGAGATACGGGCTCATGCTAAGGCTGTGGCAATGAATCTCCCTTCCTACAGCGCAAGAGCAGGGAGCCAAAATACTCTGGCTCCAGGCTCCAGTAGTATTCAACATTTCCTCTTAAATGATCCATAAAGAGCCAGGAAAATTCTCACCAGCGCAAGCCAAAAAGAATTGGATGAATTAAAGGATAAAGCAAAAGAGGTTCTGCAGTGGTATAGTGGATATTAATGCTTACATGCTAGGGACAGTTTTGCATTTACTACAGTAGCTTGATTACTTTCCATCAGCTAAATCCAGTCAGAATTGTAATAAAAACTTGCAGTCAAAGAAAAGCAGTTTAATATCGCACGTCTGTTGCAGCTGACAAAAACCTATGTTAGAGCAGCTCCTTCCAGTGATGAGGAACGGGATTAGACACCAGTAAAAAATACGTCCCTAAAGACCATCTATAAGACCACAGCTCTGTAGCGATGAATGTTTAATTCCAACAAGATATATTACAGTAAATAATTAACACATAACAGTACAAGGTGATAGAAATGTAATAATTACACCACATTTCTTAGTAGCCTTTTCCCTTATGTGAAAAATTTCTGAAGTCCTACATGGGTCATATTGAATGTACGTGCCAAATATCAAACAACCTTATATCTGCGTTTTTCATAGGAAATTTTGTGTTAGATTTTTGTGGGCTTCCTCCTATATCCTTTTCTAATCAGGTCTTCTGAGGTAATTCTATTTACTAAAAAAGATATTTTAAGTACCCCACCCAATATTATGGACAACACGGGGTAGAAAATAGGGAATTAAAGCAAAATGATGGTCTGCTTCAGTCGTCCTAACCAATCAGTACAGAAACAGAAGGCAACTGCTCACATAATTTGATTCACATGTATAGCACTCTTAACAAAAAGAACTAAAAGTATTAGAACTGAATACTGGATAATTAGTCTTACAACTATTGGAAAATCTTGGCATAATGATATAAGTTGTGATTCGAACTATTTTAAGCAAAACTTTTGATTGTTGAGAAAAAAAATTAAAAGGTCATATGGTAAAAATAGTTACACAGACAGACTGGGAGAGACGTAATTATAGTCCCACTATTGTCTGTGTGTGAATACTTTATGGCATTAATTACTGAACATATGTAAATGTATTTTTATGACTACTTTAATTGAGTGCATTAAAACTAAACCCACTATACAACATTTATGTGCTATTTTTGGCCTGAAACCTAATCTAAGGCAGTTTTTAAAAGCTTATATATTTATTTATTTGGGGGGTTAAATATTTGGGTGGAGGTCTTGCAAAGTTTTCAACTTCAGTGGTGCATTTGCAAGTACTCTTTCCCTTTGGACTCAGCCATCGCATCAGCTACTACTTGTCACATTGTATATGAATTTCTTCTCTGGTTTCTCCTCTCACTATGTTCCCTCTCTCTAATACGCCTGGGTGAGATTTTGAGCTGTAATGCTAAACGAAACAGAGTTTCCAGGTCTGGAAGTGCAAAGACTGCAATGGCTTTATGCCCCTTCTGTCCCTTTCTGTTCCAGGGATATTTCCAGAGGAAACAGTAACTCCAGCTTCAATTTAAGCAGCGCTGAGGGCCCTTTTGCACTGTAGCAGTCTCCTTAGGCTTTCCATATTACAGTCATCCCTGCATCACTGGCAGAGCAGTTCTTTTGACAATTTCACAATTTCATCACAGTATCCAGGGTTCCCTTAACCTGCTCTCTTTTTTTTTTCTTTCTTTTTTTTTTTTTTTTTTTTTTTTGAGAGGATGGAGATGCTTTCATTCTTCAGCTTCTCCCTCTTTTTCCTAGACTAAAATTATAATTACTTTATGTCAGGGGATATTTTTTACTACACTACTGTATTTTACCTCACATAAAGGGGCCATTGGATATGCTATCGATAAAAAGCAGCAGTAAGGAAATGTCTCACTCCTGTAAAGGTGGATCAGATTTTGAGGCTCTACTTAGATTTGCTTCAGGTTTATTTTGACTTTGGGGTTTTCCAGAGTCAAACAAAACAGAAATTGTGTTAGAAGGATGCCAAGATTAGCTCTATTGCTTTAGTAATTTTTATTAAACAGAGCTAGCTTTTTTTTTTTTAGTTTTACAGATTTATATCATATGGTTTTGGAGCCATTCAAATTCCACCCCCAGCCCACTTGCTCCTTCCAGGCCTGTCCCCCTTATGCCCCGTGAGGTTCCCTCTGCCTAGTGATAACTTGAACTGCTCCCTGTGAGTCAAATATCCAATTGGGATGGAAAATAGCAGGGTATCCTCAGCTTTACTGGAGCTAAATTCAACTTCTGATCATAGCAAAGGAATTTCTAAAAGAAGGTCTGGGGAAATCTATGTAGCCTGATAGCTATTCACTTCAATAACTAACTCTCTTGCTTTGCTGATTGCTCATGCAAGCATCTTATCAAGTGCTGTATTCTAATCAAATTGTAAGGGTGCATGTTTAAAGAAGTTAGTAAAGAAGGAATTTGCTGAGGGACACGCTCCACTTCAGGAGCCCAAGGAATCATTCTTTTTTTAACAGGGATGAAAGCGAGGAAAACTTTTTAGGCTCAAAACTGTCTGACAACTGCCCTGCATGCTTCCAAAATTACATATGTTGCTGCTGTGGTATGAATAGGTTTCAGTTGCGTATAGTATCAGAAAAAAATGTGTGTGAACTAATTTGGGGAACAAAATGGATTTTCTTCTCTAAAGTTCTATGTATTTTGTTGTTCCATTGTACAACTGTGTGATGTTTGTGTATGCACCTACGCACTATAATATTGCTTATTTTTTTTCTTTTGCTAAACATATTTGCTTGAACACTGAAGGAGCACACTTTGGCGTTTTCCATTTAATGTTTATTGTGATCTGCACTTTCATTTTATTTATCATTCTATGCGTTTGGATAATGCAAAAGAGCATTCCAAATACCTCCAAAATTTCATACCTAGCTCATTGAAAATTAATTTATCATAAA
This sequence comes from Larus michahellis, assembly GCF_964199755.1. Lineage (NCBI taxonomy): Eukaryota > Metazoa > Chordata > Aves > Charadriiformes > Laridae > Larus > Larus michahellis. Next base: position 9,961,550 of record NC_133896.1, read on the forward strand.
ATGTCATCCATGTAGCTGCTGCTACTTTTTATTCTTCTTATGGGAACAGTTTCAAGTCAGAGTCCTTTTGCTCTTCATGCTTAGAAAAATATGGATTCTCTGTCCCAGAGACTACATTTAAATATATATTAAAGACAACTCTATTAATCATTATTTTACATATGAGAAATTGAGCCAGAAGGGAATTAAGACACTTGTCTAACATCACAGAAGGAATAACGATAACTTGCCCTTTGATGAAAGCGTAGTGAAGAAATGGGGAAAGGGACTCTAAAACCAGTCAGAAAAATGAGTTTCTACAGTTTCTAGTTTCTCAAAGACAGTTTGGGTTTTCCACTCTTCCTCCCATTCCTTTTAAAAAACAGATGTGAATTGGCAGAGATAGTTGAGTTACCATGAAGTTCTGTAAGTACTGTGGTCTACAAAAGCCTACCAACAATTTTGGGATTGCAACACATCATTCTTTTATTCTTCTAGAGTAGCCACTGCCAACAAAGGGTTTCTGTGATGTTTTTTTCTTTTTTTCCTCTTCCACTTGAACTGATTGACAGAAAAAATTCTGGTTTATGAAAAGTTAGTCATCAAAAAGGCATACAAAGCCAAAAATCTAAACAGTACTTTATTTTGAAACAAAGACAATAATATCTAGCATAGTAAGCACTTTTGTATTAGGAACATCTTGTGAAAAATGAGATAGTCCTGAAGAAGTGTTCCTGCAAGCTAGTTTTGGCAATAAGTGTATGTACTTCATCTCATTTGAAGGTTACTTTGGTTTCCGAAATGGAGTTCCTAGATTTATTGCAAAATAATCTGGAACAAATCTATAAATACTATGACAAGGTAATTTTTAACAAAACAAAATGTTACTTTACTATTCATCCATTGCTATGTATGAGGCTTCTGTCTCTCTTTTAAAGCTGTTCTAAGAACAAACATCTTCTAGGCAAATCCTTCTGTTGACTTCTAATTTCCTAATAGCGTACGCTTTAAAGCACTGTTTATGTCAGAATCCAAGGGACTGATTGTCCTCGTAGTTACACTAACATAAAACATACTTTTGAAAGATTCTGTAATTGCCATTGGTAATGTTAGATTTTTTTATTCTGGAAAAGATTTTGTTCTTGGAAAATTTTTTTCTTGATCCAAGAAAGACTTTTAAAAAAAAAGTTTTAAAATTCTTAAAACTAGTTGATTTTTCACTTATAACATATATTTCTGTTATACTGTATTTAAATAGATACCACCTTCATAGCCAATGGGTATCATAGAAAAAACAGTGAAGTTTTTTGGTTGACTTTACAGGGGCCCTAGGACCTGAAGATTGCAGAAGGCCCTGCTGGAAAGTTTGACCAGATTTTCTTTAGGGATTTTGAACCACAGGTATTATTTAATCTTTACACCCAATATGTATCCTACCATGTTATAAATATCACAGAAGTTTTCTGTGGGATTCCTGTTCCCAGGAAGAGCTAGTGTTCAGTGTCTGACCTGGAATCAGAGGGATTGGTGCTATCATTCCTAAATGTAGGTGCCCATAGTTTTGTCATATGCAAACTAAATTGCCAGCAAACCAATAGCTTGACTTCTTCTTCATCCACCTTCTGAAGCCAGACTATTGCAGATAACATGTTTAACTAATTTCCTGTCAGTTTGAGTTTAATTGCCTTACCTATCATTTCCTGTGATGCAGTGTTATTTTAACATGTCCACCTAGTTAACAAGGATGATGTGAAACACGTTTTTTTTTAATTTTCACTGGATGTGCTACTGAAAAATAACCGGAACACATACTTTAGCAGGTGTGTTGGTCTTGGCTATTCTTCCAAGCTGGATTTCCTGGTGCCTTTTGCTGTTCCCATATCTCATCTCATCTCATCTCCCATCCTGGATGTGCAGTGTAAGAAAGGGCAAGCCTTTCAGGGAGGAGTACGCCTGTATTGACCTTTAGAAGGCTTAGTAAATGAAAAAGGACATATGAAATTGAACAAGATGGATTTATAGTGTTTTTGGCAGTACAGGTTAAACAAATACTGAACAAACTCAAAACAGAGCTGTCCAAACTGCACAGTTTAACACTTCAGCCCTGTAGAATGACTCATGGGAGACTGGTAGAGGGGTATTTACTTATTCTGGTTTGAACTATGAATCAGGCCAAGCGATACTGAAGATTGAAAGGCTGGCTAAGTGTGCTTGTAATGAGCCTCCCTTTGCAAGCCCAGGTCAGGCTCCGTACTCTGACACTGACATTCAGCCTGTCAGAAGTCACCATTTCACATCATTAGTTGTCATTGTTGCCTTCAGCAAAACAGAGGTACAGCAGAAATAATAGGGACCTCTCCAAATCTCTGCTTTTTCTGAAACAAAATTAAAAAGATATCTCTGTACTTAGCTAGGGCAAGGAGGCTGTATTTAATTCTCCACTTGACTACAGTTCAGACTAGGGGTTTGGGTCAAAATAAGTATAATGGAGGGTTTGTGCTCCAGGAAATTGATATTTTGTGAGTTATCAACCCAAATTCTACTTTTAAAAGCAGATGTACCTCAAAACAAGCTGTTGTCAGAGCATTTCTAACATACTTGGCAACATTAACCTAAATTTGAGCTTGGGCATTTTTCAAGTTTGGATACAACTTCAAATCGTGACTATGAATTTGTTTAAGGTCCTGGGATTTCAGTAGAAACTCCACTGAAAATGTGTGTGCCCTTACATTGCATATCAGGTTCTAATCTGGAATCATTTAGAAGTTCTTGTGGACCTTTTAGTCCCAGAGAGTGACTATAAAGAGTAAGCAATATTCAGAATGGTATTTTATAACATCAGAGAGCAAAAGTTTAGACACTGAGGAATCCTTTCACTTATGAACCTTGTAGGGTAATTTTAGGCAGTAGAATATAGCTTCCCAAAAAATTAGTGACAATACTTGGAAGAATGGCGTTATCTTTGAAAAATATTCATAGAACTTTACTGTGCTCAAGAGGAGGCTTTATTATTGTCCCAGAAAGATAAAACAAATGAAATTCCCTAATGTAATAGAAATCTGTAACCTCATATATTCTTACAGATGTGAGCTCTCAGGAATAGAGGAGAAAACAAACAAACTTTAGCTAAATAAATGAGCACATACAATGTACAAGTGCAAACAGACCATTTCCTAATGATGAAAAGCTTCAGGGCATGAAACTCTTGCTTTTATTACTCTAGAGGACAAAGGACAAAAGTGTTTACATATTACTGTGCTGATGCTATCAAACTAATCACATGTGCTCATCCCGTTCTGCCAATGACAAACATATCTTAAGGTCAAAAGAAGAATTTCTTACAGAAGAGTGTTTGGGCTTTCCTTTGTTCTGTTTCATCCTCATGGCAAGTTGTAATTTTATCTCCCATGGTAGGAAGCATCACTGGGTTTTGATAATTTTAATTTCAGTCATTCAAACACACTAAAGTCGGCATATTTCATACGTTCATGTTTGTGAGCCTTGGCTTTAAGCTATAGTTGAATAGCCCTGTGGGAGAGGTGGCACATTAGCAAGTACCAAACCCGAGAGCATCTGAGAGACATCACATCTGAGAGAGACATCCAAGCCACATTTCTACGCCACCTTTTTTCAGAATGGGTTAGGGTAGTAACTTAGTGATGATGCATCCATCTGCACTGTTTAATAATCAGAGACTCCATCAGGGAAAGCAGACAGGGTATTCCAGGTATTCCTTCAGCCCTCTTACTCTCTGCTTAAAATAGAAAAGAAGAGAAATATGCAAATTCTTAATTTCTGGAAAGCCCTGGGTCATTGCCCTGGAAATCTGTGAAAAGACAGTGGCATTGCAATGTTTTCAAAAGTATTTTATTTGGTTTACAGTTTTTCAGATCTTCAAACAAATTTGGTTTGATTTTAGGTAGCGTCAGATTCTTATTTAGTTGCCAACTACCCAGCATCTGGAGTTCTATCATTTACCCTAGGGATACGTTCTGAAATTGCTTTAATGAAGAAGATTAAATGGTTAGGTTAGTGGTGTATTGCTCATTGATTCTCTGTCCACTCTTGGGGTCTTTTTTGCCATGCTATTGCACTATATGCTACAAAGGAGTTATTATTTTCAATGTTTCTTATTTATTAACAGTAAGTGATCTATGCAATACTACGGTCAGCTAATTTTCTATTTTTTCTTCTCTTTTCATGTCAAGTGAATTATAAGAATGATTAAGCTTTTGTATTGTTTTCCTTTGTTTTCAAGAGGACATGAGTTACAGATATTCAGCTACCTAAAAGAAATAAAATATTTCTGGCCTTGCTGGAGAGATTCAGATAGAGTTGTTAAATTTCTTTTTAACATTCTGCTAAAAAGATGGAGTTTCTTGCTGAAACCTCCAGCAAATAAAGTACATAGCAAAGGATAATCAGCAAACCAACAGACTAAGATTTGTATCCTACTGAAGAATAATGCTTTCGTGGTAACATCTGAGCATTTTGTTGTCAGTCTTCTAGTCCTGCATTCATTTCCAAAGCCTTTTGTTGGCCTTAAAAATTAAATCCAATGAAGAGTTGCGCAGTTAGATATAATCCTTTGGACAGAGCCTATCTGTCGAGGTAGTTCAATAATGGATTACTGGATAAGTCTATAATTAAATGCCGGCCTTCAAGAAATTGTCTTTCTTGGTTTTATGCTTCAAGCACTCTGAAACATAAGCCAGCAATGAGTAACACACAAATCTCATAATATACCTGTAATCCTACTGGGGTAACCTTATCTGCTGTTGTATTAAACACAGAATGTTCTCTGCTTGTAGGAGCTTAATATGAAGGTGTATAATAAGTTTTAAATGGCAATAAAGTCCTTTCTCCCAGCTAGTCATGGTTGAACATCTAGAATTATGAATTCTTCAATCTAATGTTTTTGCTGATTTAGCAGTATTCATCTATTGCAGCATTATTGGCTGCATAGTAATTTATGAATCCATTGCTGTCTGAATGACATGGGAATGTGCAGTGTATCAGCAGTGGATACTAATGGAATGAAAGCAGCAGGCGGAAGCCAAGCCAATTCTATAATCAGAGCATTGGCTTTGGACTCAAAATTTGGGTAATATTACCAGTCTTGTTAAAAAATTCCTAGGCAATCTTGACCATATCACTTAATGCGGAGTTTATCTCATCAGGTCTTAGCAGATAAAAATTTGTCTAAACTACTGAATTAGACTTTTTGTATAGTAGGGAGAGAGCGGTATCTCCAGGGCACAAACCACCTTACCTAATTTAGATACCTCATTCAGTCTCCCAGTCAATAGTTTTATTGAGGGTTGCCTCTTATCCCAGATTTTGTTACCTGAGCAAAATTAAAACTCACCAGTGGCAAAAATAACTTTGAAATTTCACAGCCTGTCAGCAGAGATTCTCAAAATAAATTTGCTGATCTTTTTTTATCTTTTTTTTTTTTTTTTTCATCCTGTCAGTGCATCTACAAGGAACATCTGCATCGTGGGGAAGATAAGGACATCATCTCTAGATAGTACTTGGGAGACAGGACCACCTGGTCACACCAGCTGTTGTTCAGCATGTTGAGCTGAGAGCCATAGAATCATAATGGTTGGAAGAGACCTTTAGAATCATCAAATCCAACAGTTAACCTAGCACTGCCAAGTTACTACTAAACCATGTCCCTCAGCACAACATCTACACAACTTTTAAATACCTCCAAGGGTGGCGACTCAACCACTTCCCTGGGCAGCCTGTTCCAATGCTTGACAACCCTTTTGGTGAAGAAATTTTTCCTAATACCCAACCTAAACTTCCCCTGGTGTAACTTGAGGCCATTTCTATTTCATTTATTCTCCATCTTTCCTTCATTCCATGATCCACAGCCTTATCTCAAACTGAGAAACGGTAGTCCCAAAGCAGATGGGGAGGAAAGAGTGTATAGACTTTAACTCACTAGTCATGGGGAAGAGTGTTGCTTCATGTTTTGCAGCTCAGCTCCTCTCAGCTTCTTTCAGCTGCTCCTACAAGTTTGTCAGTGGTGGTAATAAGCAGCAGAGAAAAGCAGTGAGGAGAAGTAGGATGGTGGCTGAAATAAATCACTGAGGTTACACCTATTCTCTACACTTGTTTGCACATTTAATTTCCTTTAATTACAGTTAAGGTGGATATTGGATTGAACATACTAACTCACATTTTATATTATTTCTTTTCAAAATGGTCACTTTAATGTATTTTAATTGACAAAAAACCCCAGCCTTTTACTTTTTTTAGTAACTGCTGCTCAAATACTATGAGGGAACTCAACAACAGGTAAACAGGATGTTTATGTTAGAGACAAAAGTAATGCTGTCTTGCCACGAGGTTAGTTTGAACAAGTTTAGAGAAGGTGAATTATTAGGATTTAGCCTAAACTTTTAATTCTGGAAAAACAAAGAGATTATGATTTGGAACAAAAGTCCCTAAATTCACATGAAACAAAACAATTTGGACTGAAATCACATAAACATTTCATTTTAACTGTGACATTTTTCTTATTTCGTTCAGATCTTTATTTATTTGTGTCTGTAAATTTCAGATACATTTATTATGACACCAATTTTTAACAATATAGAATATATAATCAAGTTAACCAAATTAATTTTCATTATGGAGCTTTTGTCATTTACAGTGACATATTCTTACAAAACATTCTTATCATGATTGAAAAATACTCGTGTATTTTCAAGCAGTTTTAATTAGTTGCTCTAAATGAGGAAAGTCATCCTACAGGCAAGGCTTTGGATGGACATTTTGGAGATTGGTATTCAATTTGAAGACAGCGCTAATGGCTCTTCCATGGTCTTCAGGAATATTATTTCATTATCGTGAAAGTTCTTTAAAGTAGGATCTATGTTAATCAGTGGATACTCAAATATGCTGGTTAGATGCCCAAACCAAAGAGTTTGGCAGATTTCAATTTGAAATTTTCAAATTTAGATGGAGTGATGACACTGTTTGCAGATATTTATATAGATAAAGAAATAAATAGTTCAAATAAGTAACATGAAAATGTAGATTTTCACCTTCAGCCAGCACTCCAGTCCAGTCATTAGTGAAATTGTTCCCATCTGTAGGCTGAGCAGTACAATTTTTTGGTGGTCTTAGCTTATTTCTTAATGGACAGATGTCTATATCATTAAAAATTCCCTTCACAATTAGCACTAATTGACACCAGTTGTGGGAAGATTGGAAAATGACTTGGGCTATGAGACCAGCTTTCCTTTAAAGTGTACAGGTGAATTCACTGTGACAACAACGAAAAGTAAATATGGGGCACCTGATAAATTTTACTTCCCTATGTACTTGCTGGATTAATGACAGATTTCAGAGTGCAGCACAAACAAATTGAGTATTTTAAAATAAATAAATACCTGAGAAAAACAATTCTTCAGATTTCAGTGAAATATCCGGTTCACTTTCACAGAAGTCATGAATCTCTCCGTTCCTTCAGGAGGGAGTTATTTCTTACTGGTAGATAAGTAATGCAATTTAGCATGTATTTTCCTCCTGAGGAAGAGGAGATTATTTTTTATTATTATTTATTTATTTTTGAGAATTGTTTCTATTATTATGCCATCTTCCATTCTACATGTGAATTTGATGGAAATTGTATGCCTCAAAAATGCAACACTACTCATGTATAAGAGCTGGCTCAGTCTTTTTATTTGATTAACTTTTTATGTCATGGTACTTGGAGGAGATTAAAATAGTTCTATGGTTAGTATTAATAAGAGTCATCCATCTACAGTTTGCTTTTGAAAATGACATGCAGCCACTTTCTTGCCTTGATACATTGATACTCTGAGAAGGCAAACAACTTCAAAGAATGTCAAGGAAATAAATCATGTCTATATATAAATATTTATAGCAACAAATGTATCCTCCCAGGCCACTGAAGGACAGCCTTATTATCAAGACAGTTTATGCTGAGAATTATTGGCATTAGACAGCAATTTTTCTGAGAAATATTTGGGCAGGATTAAATAGATTCATTTTAACTAACACCATATGATGTAAATTAAAACAAAAACTTTTCAAGTAAGTAGTAATAATTGTGGACCTGTCTTTAGACAGTTAACATTTCTACACGTTACAGAGAGACAGCCAATTAGTTATTGAGTTAGGTTGGTAGGTTTTTGTATACATTTTATGCTGATGTAAATAGAAACTCTAAAGTAATTACATATCTTTACTTATTCTGTTTAAAGATGTAAACTGTTAGATTAAATAAAATTTAAAAAAAAAATAAAAAAGAAAGAATGAGCAAATTCGTGGTAAGAGTGATCTGTTTCATTGCTACCATGCCTGCTGACTATATCCTTGGATATTTAAATCATTTAAAATCACCGTTCACTGATTGTTTTCTCAAAGAGGATGTAAAACCCATTAAGTATATGTGTGAATCTGAGAATAAAGAGACAAAATAGTACGAACATCAGGGTTCATTTTTTTTTTTAAATATATTTCTTCTTCTCAGTGTGCATCCACTGGTGCCCTTGGTGAAGAGACCCTCTGGAGTCCTCCAGCAGTGGTGATACAGAGGATACAGCTACACAAGGGTGCTCAGGTGTAGCTGTTACTTTTAAGAAAGGAAGAGAAGTATTTTAGATTACTGTTTGGATTTGTTAAATATGTTAACACTTGATTTATTGAAGTTTTCACCTTACCTTGAAAATAGACTTGTAATCTGTTGTTTGTTTTGAAACAAGAAAAGGCATGTTGCTTTCAGTTTCAGTCCTTTGTATTATAATAGATAAGTTTGCAGAAACAATATAGTAACTACAGTATCCAACCGTAACCTGGATGCTCCTACAAGGATTTCTTTTTGGGCATTGACTTTGGTCATCAAAGCATTAAATAACTGGGGCCCGTCCTAGACGTTACCTCACTTGCTGGTAACAGGGTAAGAGGGGAGATAAGGCTTAGATTGTTACACTTTATGATTTGTCTGAAGTTTGGTCCTCTTTATATTCCAAATTTATCACTCATAGGCATGAACCGTGTTTTGACTAATTGAAAAGTAGTAACAGAATATGGCTAGAATGATAGACTATGGTTTCAGTTGAACAGTGTACTGTGAATGTAAGGAAAAAACTAGTCTGGACTTATACTTGCACAGGATACAAAGTTTTGTTCAATATACTATAAACTGGTTTGGTTTGTTCAAAACGGTGACCATATCTGTAATCAAATCTGATTTGGTGGCATGAAATGAAGTATCAGGCTGATGATACCAAAATTCAAGTAGAGGATGTTTTTTAAAAGTAAATTAAATTTAAAAGGAAAAATTCAGGAAATGAAAATCCAAAGAATCATCATGGAAGTTGCTTAGAGAACAGATGCGATCCTTACATTTCTCAAAACAAATACATGTGAATGCATTGAAATGAAGCAAACGGGATAAAAAAGATAAATTATGTGGGCAAGAATGAGAGGTTACATAGCCCAGTTTAAATAGTAGAAAGTCAGGACAAATGGTGCTAACATAAAGGAACGTGAGGTTTAAAAGGTAAGAGATAAAAGAAGATTAAGAAAAAAGATTGGAGGCATAAAGACAAAGAAATCCTCTTTTAAATTATCCTGACAGATCAGAAGTATCACAGAGCAAGCCAGTGGGTCTGCTGGTCCTCCAGAGTACAGAGAAACCAGTCAAAAAGCACAGGATTGCAGGGAAGATAAATGGTTTCTTTGCATCTGTCTTCACCACAGTGGGTGCTTGATAGACGTCTACATCACAGCTACTCTTTACAGTTAATTTGATATAGAGATATCAAAAAGAGGGGAAGCAAAGCAAGAATTTAACTTGTTAAGGTTCAATTAGGGGGTGCAATACAAAAGGCAGTATTACAGTAATGTACTGTGATTGGCACCAGTCCTGCTGGTCACTGCCACAGAACAGTTTTCAAGACTCTACTGTCTATTACAATGCTGATTTAGATAACAGTATCTGAACTTTTCACTTTACTTGGGAGAAAGCAAGCGATGTATTGCTCATTATTACAGAGCATCCAAATGCATAGGTGGACACAGTGAAAATGAAGAAGCGTCTTCTCTGCCATTGCCTGGCCTACAAGGTTTCTCCTCCCAAAGTCATTCTGTATGCTGTTATGCATACATAGGAAAATCTAGCCTAGGATACTAATTGTTCTAGGTTTCCTCTACAGTTAGTGTTGACAGAGAGGCAGAATATGATTCCATTAATTTATCTCCTGAATCACCTCCTGGAAGTCTTTTATTCAGTAATTCCTAGTTTAAATCTTCTTCAGAATCACGGTCAACTGTTTCTTTCATTTTGATGATATTTTTGATCCTGAGAAATTGTTTCAACCAGCCTAATCATAAGGAAAATAGAAATAAAACGATTCTGGCCCCTGAGAGAAGCCTGAGTTTTGAAAAGCTGAACATTATGGACAACCATCAACATGATTTTTTAGGCTTTCAAAAGTATTTTTCCATGAAATTCTGTAGAAGTTCTACGTCTACAACGTAGAAGGCCAAAGCCTGAAATAAATTAAAGTTTGGTTATAAGGTAAGAAACTAAAAGAATAATGACATTTTCAGCTGCACCGTTCCTTTTATTTAAAAAAAAAAAAAAAAAGACTTTCATAATGCTTCCAAGGACTTCTTAATCTGTTTCTCTCAATGTTGTCTGATGGCTAATCTTATTAAAGACTAGGGAAAATGTAATGAAAAGAGATGTTTTATTTTGAAAGATGATATTCAAAACTGGTAAAAGATGATGTAAATGATCCAAATATTGTAAGATTCATTAGCTTTCAGTAGAAGTACCTATTGAACTTCATCTTCCATTATCTGTAGTGAAACTAATTTTAACAAGTTCTTCAGGCTTCCTTCAAATAATGTCAGGAATGCTGTCACCATTATATGGACAAACAGCAAATTCTTTACAATTTAATTAAACTTAATTACCTATAAGTATGTGCTAATTTTTCACTTGGTGACACAAATAAATGTTGAGTTTAATTAAACCATAAACAAACCATAAGAACAATACTAAACCATAATAACAAATGTATAAATTTCCCAAATCTAGAGAAAACCAGCATTTGGATTAGAGCTGCTCCTGGTGTCCATCTGTCATTTTCCTCAATTTTTGCCTGTATGTCTATGCCTAAGCAGGCTTCTTTCAGGGTCTTCATACTTTTAGTCATTTTAATTAGCATTCAGCTGTGTCTCTAATCCAAGCTGCCAGCAATAAGTAGGGACCACACATAGTGGTGAAGGGGTTTTAGGTAACGTCATCATCATTTTTGTGTTTCTTGTGGAATGAGACACCTGCGAACCTTGTGCGTGGACAGAGCTGGGTCAATTTTCTCGATTTGTGAGGCTGAAATGAAACAAGGGTAAAGTCTTAGCATTTCACTTTCTGTCTGCTTACCTTCTTCACACCTTGGCTTTCCCCAAACCAGAAGTACAGAGGATCAGACCTTGTTCTTTGTAACCCCTTTGAACTCATGCACACCTGCTTGATGCACACAGGAAAAAGTGTTTATCCATTTGAAAGAAGTCAAGGGAACAAATGCAAAGCACTGTCTGGATCTGGCCAAGAAGCAATTGCTTTATTGCTGCAGCATGTGTTGGATCTTTATTTTCTAAATATCCTGCTGGGAGACGTGCAATAAAACCCTTTTTGCAATCGTTTCTCTCTCCATGGCGCTAAGGGTTCCCTGTTCCATCCTGCTCCAAATAACACATGTGAACGCCTTGCCTTTTGTTTTTAAGTTAGGACAGCTCCACAGGGCACATATTAACACACATTAATGAATGGATTATGGGCTTGTCACAGCTTCCGGTGATGAATTTAGAGCCCATTAAAGACTAGGCATTGATTGCACTGGAGACTGTAGCTCTCTGTTTAATCCCTAGCAGGTGGGCACTGGTGCAAGCTTCACCATCTTGCATCAGCAGTGAACCTCGAACCTGACCTCTCCAGAGGGAGAAGGGTAATTCATTTGCTGTGTTTACTTTATCTTCAGCTTCTTTTTAGAGGGAGGCTCCTAACTGTGCTGAATTGTTCTAAGCGAGGAGTGGCAGATGTGTGATGTGGCTCACGTTCTTGAAGGATTCCGTAGCAGTCGCTGTATGCTTGACCTTCAGACAGTTTAAAGTCAAGTCCCCATGGCTAAGAAATGAGTGTATATTATGAGCTCTGTTAAATTAACTGTAGCTTTCTTGGTGGACTTTCACTCCCAGGGCATACATTAAAATTATACTCCTGCACCATTACTTTAATTTCTGTTAGGCAAAAGTACTGTTTAGTTACCACAGTGCTTCTACAAAATAATTCCTAATGAAAAAGGTGAAAGCAGACTAAATCAGGACAAATTTGAAATAAAGACATTTTTTTTCCTAAGGGCTGTGCAAACACAACATAGTGTTTGCATCATAATGCAGTCCCAGGTCTCCCTTGGCTGTCATGCTAGTAATCAAATTTTAAAAACCAACTAACAACCAACCAAACAAAAAATTTCCCAAAAGCAAAAAGGAGGAAGAAACAATTACCTATTTACTGAAGAAACAAGCATACTGCCTGTAGATTGCTGAGGCTTAAGCTTGCAAACCCAATGTTTCATTTCTTGCCAGACGCCTTTCTGAGTCACTGTCGGTCTCTGGAATATATTTTTGCCTTGAGTTTTTTAAGGATAGTTCCTCATTTGACCTGGGCAGCTGAAGTGGAGTCTGTGAAGGAAATGCAGTCCATCACTCTCTAGTTACCCTGAAGGATGTGCTGGAAGATGGTGTACTTGCTAGTACACCCCATTTCGTAGATTTTTCATAACTTGAACGAGGAATGAACACTTTATTGTTATCCGGCCACTTAATTCACACTTAATTCAACTGGATTAAAGGAAAGTGTGACTAGAAGAATTTTCTCATAAGAGCCAAAATAGATAATACAATTACAAAAAGACAAAGGTGGAAATGATAGATGTGAAGGACTGCAAGAAAAAGTATGCTCAAATTACTTTAATCTTATATTAAGTTCAAATCATAATGCTTTTCTGTCTTTCTCTCTCCTTTATCAAGCTGATTTGCTCTCTTTTCATGACTAGGTGGTTGCCAACGTTTCATTCCTTATACATATCATATACCTCACTCTACAACTTTTGGAGATAATTTCTCCATGGAAGAGAATTCATCGGAGTGCACCTCTTCTTGCAGAACATTAACTCTCACAGACTCTCTCCTTTGAAGTCTTCTAGGAGGCCCAGAAAGATTTACCCTTTCTTCTGTAAGAGCTTTCAATTTCCTCATAAACCATTAGAGAGACTTCCTCATAAACCATTAGAAAGACTTCCTAAGTTTCTTAATTAAAAAAAAAAAAAATAAAAAAAAATCATTGTTTTGCATCCTTAGAGTTGAAGGTCTTGTTTTGTTAGATCAAGCACTATTGTACTTGACTGCTTTATCAATACCTTTGTGATTTAGCAAGGGACAAAACTCTTTTCTTTCCTCCTTCCTTCTTTGGGGATTAGTTTTCATATTAGCACATGGAATATACCTCAGGATGGACTTCATGTTTGCATCTTTATGTACCTTAACAAACAGTGGATACAAAACCCTGAATAGAATACATGTACATAGCTCATTAGCTGGTTCTTGACACAGGTGAGACACAGGTGAGACATGAAGGCATTTAACTCTCCCTCTTGTTATACTGTCAATTATATAACTATTAGTTGGTTTAGGTGATATTGTTATACAGGGTTTCTTAAGCAAAAAAGTTGAACCAAACAAAAATCTAAAGATGTGAGAAGTAAGGACCTCATTATTTGTTTTGATGTAAGTATGAAAAGAAATCAGACTGTAAGACGGAGGCATAATGAAATATTGAAATGTCACCCTAAAATATAGGTCTTCCTACCCCCTATTTTTTCTCCAACCTTTAATTAAAACAGCTAGTTGTTTTAACTTATACTTTCCTCTTTTCTATAAACCTGTCCTCCCCATTTGTTCTTTTTTGCCTCTATGTTTTCCTGAATGAGACTGCAGCTTGATTGAGATTCACTTCTCCAAATAACATCAGCATTGGAGCTGAAAATAGATGTTGGTACAATATATTCAAGCATCCAACAGACTAATATCCTGCAGGATTTGCAGCTGGCTCTGGGGAAACCAGGTTTAGTATGAATTGCCTTGGCTCCTCTTTAACCTGGGAAGAACTAAACTTGTCCAGCTACTTCAATAGGACTCTTCATGCCATCAGTACAGTATATTTGTTTCCTGTGTGAGGCAGTGTACTGAGGACACCAGAAAGCCGTGTCCACCAGAGTTTTGGATTTTCGGATACTTCACGTGTTTTATGTTACCCATGTCTCCAGCATTCCTCTGCTTCTCAACAGCTGGTCTAAGGTTTGATTTTTGTTGACTTCAGAGATGTTTTATCAGGCCTGAACTGGAGCTTAATCAGAGTTTATCTAAACACTGACCTGGAAGCTGTAAGGCAGAGGAGGAATAAGTTTGCCTTCCGTCTCATTTCCCTTCCTTGCTCTGACACCGACCTTGCTGACTTCATCACTTAAAATTTCATAAGAGCTCTTCATGGTCATTTTGTATGTCCAGAGTCATGTTTTTTTTTTTCCTCTCGTGAACGCTAGTCTGCTGGTAGATTGTATCATTCTTAGCACCTGTCCAAATTTATTAGACTATATAAAAGATTACTCAGTTTGGAGACATTCAAAATGTGCAATTTTAGTTCAGTTGATTAGGTGTGAGATACATGTCACAGTGGACTACCTATGCAAGGTGACTGTCAACCACCGCACCTGCAGGAAGCATTATTTTCTTTGGGTAGAGGTACACAGTGTCAAGAGATTAAGCTCCGCTGCTCCACCTCGTGGGAGGAACTAAGCGCATCGCGATGCACTTTTCAGACAGGTGCACCATCTCCGTAGCCTGTTGTAACCCGCTGTAAAGGGATAAAAGCTTCTCGTGCTGTGAAGGCAAAGAAGATTCAAAAAAGGAGAAACAAATGACACAAATTCGGCAATGTTCTCTGAAGACGAGTTTTCATTTCCATACAAGTTTTCCACTTTCGCATTCCTCAAAAAGACAAAATTCCAGAGATTGTTGTAGCTCTCAGAAGTAGGAAGAAAACTAGCCCAATCAACTCTACTAGCCCCTCGTTAATGTGTAGTAGCGGAGAGTTGCTGCCTCATAGCCCTTTTAATATTCAGACTCTCTGACCCTACATAATCCTATGTACTAAATCCTCATCCATTCCTTTGGAATCTATTAAAACTGCATTTACTAAAAGCAATCGCAGCTAAGTGATTTACATGTCATTAGCGGGGACAATGGACTACCTTTGTTACATTGTTTCCCTCCCATTTATTTCTTAATCTTTATGTCCCTTTGATCACAGAGTAGACGTCTGTTCCTTGGGGTGTGGGGTTTTGTGTGATTGATTGTTAATGACAGATCACCAGGCACTCTTTTGTGATGATTTTATCAATGAAATTGTCAGTAAAATCCCCGTTTCACCAGCATCAGTCTGCACAGCCCATTAATGACTATTTTTCCTTCAAAGTCCAGCCAAACAGGAGCATATCAGTAGGTCACAGTTTCCCTTATAATTCTATTGGTTAACAAGCATGAGATAATTTTGGGGTTTGATTATTTCAATAAGAAAGAAATTTCAGCTAATATAAAATCAAAATGAATTCTTAGCATGACTTTAAACACAACAGTTAATAATAAAATAAAATATCCTTACTATTCTAAGAAAGGCACAAAGTCTTTACACAGACAAGCACACACACATTTTCATTTTCGGCTTCCTCTGTTCCTTTTTTATGTACTATTTATATCTTCATAAAGATATACCTATGAATTTATTCAGTTTAATGATAGTTTTAAAGGAAAATTGTGCAAAATCTTCAGGGTTGTCTTCGATGTGATCTGGTGAAACCATGGAAGATTAAGAGAAAATTTAGTCTGCTTTCTATATTCACCAATCATTCAGAAGGCAGTCCTGATTCCAGCAAATATAGTATGTAAGCAACTCTTTTCCCTTGAGGACTGGTAGTGTAGGGCCCTCAAAATGTATTATTGAGAGGGGAAATCAGCTGAACAGCCTCTATTACCTTAGTCTGGGAGGAATTCCATGAAAGTCAAACATGAATATTTTACTGGGGAAGGGAATGCCAGTTTGATTTGCTGTAATTTATTTATGAGTTAAATTTCCAAAGCTTTTTAAGATATGTGTAGGCTTTTTGGGTCACACTCTGCTTTCATTACACCAATGCACAGAATAACTGCATTGTCTTCAGTGAGATCATGACATATGTACATAGCTATGAATAAAATGAATATCATTAACAGGTTTGGGTCTACATTCCTTCACTTTTCTTTCTCACACAAGCTGAAAGGACATGGTCCATTCAGGTGTTAGATGCCTTAAAGAAATCTAACGTATAGGGTCTAAATGTTCCTCCAAGTAATCCATAAGGGAATAAAGGCCTCACAGAGTTTGCATTTGGCTGTAATCTGCAATTATCTCTGTCTTGCCTTCCAACCAAATAAATGCAAGGTGTGCTTTCACTAATTAGGTATAACAAGGTTTGACAATGATTAGGAGTTTTTCTGCAGTCCAAAAAATCTGCCATCATTGTCTGACTCGTAGAGGAGCATAGGGTGAAATCCATGATAGCCCACGGCACATAGGAAGAAAGGCTTGGAAATACTAATTGCAATGCCATTTGCAGTAGAAATAAAGGTAAAATTTGAACCCAAGGCTGAAGAACACCTGACGAAAAAGAGCCCTAAATCCACCAAAGAGGCACTTTAGATCAGAAAAATAGAAATACTGCAAGTTTCTTACCTATTTTGTGGTCCTTGATTTAGAAGTGAGTTTATAAGGAAGAGGAATTGTCAGATTCTTAGATGTTAGTGAATGATTTATTAGGTGTCCAAAAGCAAACCTGTGAGCCACAAGATATAAAGAAAACAGGCCTCAAATGGTCAGTCCAGATTTCCTGCTAAGGTAAAGACTGTTATATTCATTAGGGAATCTAACAAAGAAAAACATTATAAATATCAAAAACACGTCTGATCTTAAAGCTGTAACTAGGAGTTTAAGAAATTTTAAGGTGGGTGATTTGTTTAACATTTGCATTACCTGCATGACATTGTGTAATCTCAGTGTCACACTCTTGAATGACAACTCTGAAGATCAAACTGACCACTTCACCTCACGCTGGCTTTCCCATCCATTGCTAATTACGATGTTTGCCTTTGTGGGACTTTTATGTGCTTGGCATTCAAATGCCTTTTCCACTTGTGGCCTCAGCTGGTGTGATCCTGCTTCAGCAAGAAGGCATGAAGCAGGGCTGTTTTTGTTTCCATGTTTCTCTTGCTATGCTTTCACCTGCCTGCCAGAGGTTGACAGAATTTTGTCAGAAACACCAGAAGAATTCCCACTAGGTCAGTGGACAAACATTCAAGCTCAGTAATATCCCTTACCTACCCCATGTTATGAGGTTATTGGATAATGTCTGGAAAGTGCTCCAAAATCCTTGCATGACAAGCAGCATGAATGTGAAAAATGGTACTAAAAGTACATCTAGAATTTTAAATAAGTGTGTGCATAGTGGGTGTATGCGCATTTGTGTGCATGTTTGAGCATATATACATATGCAGTCCCATATACATACACAAAGCACTTTAAAAATTAGGAAACACTGTATTTAGGAATCTGTAGGTGCTGCGTATCAGCACCATCCAGGGGACTTCTTGATATCACTCCAGAGCTACATATGAGACTCACTTTTCCAGTATTCAGGATTGTGCTTCCCGAGAAAGTAACTCCAGAGCTTCTGCATGGAAGACAGTGGTCTTCACCACATCAGCCACGAAAAATGAAAAAAAAAAAAGCTTTTATAATAAGTTGAAATATTCACTTCAGAAAGAAATGGTCATATCCCTACAATTACATATTCTAGTCTAGAATGCTCCAACAAAAATCCTTCCTTTTAATTGCTTTCATTGCTTTCATGTTATACCTCTCAGTTGCCTAACGATGAACTGATTATGTATCTGCATAGAAGATATGTATTTATGTATCCATGTAGTACTAACGCAGCTGTATAACCATGACCTTCGGAACATATAGTCGGCTATTCTGTTTTTTTTTTTTCGCTTTGTTTTCTCTTGTAGACCTCAAGTGGTTTGGATTTTCCCTGGATGTTTTCTACATTTCAGTATCTGTGCCCACATCCAGTCCTATTTGTAGAGATTGACCTGCTGATTTTCTAAGGATTCATATTTTAAAAAAAAACTTCAGTATTTAGGTGCATGATATGAGTAGGAGATGGCAGGTTTTTGGACTAATACTGAACCGATATTGTCATAGTTTTTTATCGCTGCTGAAGAGTTTTCTTAAAGTTTTCTTCATTAGAAAAACTATTTGCAATTTGTTTTCAGTCAGCAAAGATTGTGGAGCACATTGCACAGCCTTACAATGTTTTTTTGTCCTCCTCTCAGAGTCAGTGGTATTCAGTAACAGATGTTGCTGTGTTCCTTTTGTATCAACTTTGGAAAGTACTCCTGCCTCCTTTGGGATGAAAAGCACTTTAAAAATGTAAGCTCATTGTTATTTCTTTATGAGTATTTTTGACAGTTCACTGCTGTTACCCATGGAACTTTGCCCTGGTAATAAAGCTGTTAATAATACGCTATCAGTCACCCTTAAGAAAGTAATACAGTATTTATTGGGATAGCATCAATGTTTATCATTCTTGGTTCAGTGACTTGGGTTTCTGAAGGAGAAACAAGGCTGCTAATGAAAAGATGGAGCTGACTCTGCAGAGGGCTGGGTACAAACTTTTGGGTTGATGTTAGTGGAAATACAGAATTTTCTACATTTTAGATGTGATATTCAATGTGCTGTAGTTCAGGGCTTGTTGTATATGCATCGCTTACTTACATACAAACTCTTAAGCCTGTGAAAACATGACATGATTCCTTCAGTAAACAATGATGGGGTAAGGTGGGAAAAAGAACCCACCTGAACATTTATTGCTAATTGTATGTTAATGTTGAAGTTTTCAGCCCTTAATCCCAAATCTCTGTGCTTTGGTGTTTTGTCAGGTATTTAAAGAGCTGAAGAACAGAGCATCAGATTGCCCTGGAAACTATAGTCCTATATTTTCAGCAATCTATTCTTAAAAATTATAATGAAAGTTTTTCTCCTGTTTTGCTGATCAAATAATGCGTGTGCTTGTTCACCCAGACTGCAGCACAGTATCATGGAATAGCAAAGTTGTAAAAGAAATAATTATTACCAAACTGCATTTTTCTGCCTGCTCAAACTATACAGAATCTTTTAAATGCTTTTATCAATTTTGTTTATGCGTTTTCCATTTTATCTTTACAGTGTTATCACTCTGAATATAATATAGGTGGGATATCAGTGTCCCAGATGTTTTAAAAACACACGGATGCAAAGGCAGCCATACAACCACATGGTGCCTGGCCTAAAGAATGTATCGTCTGAAACAAAAAAAAACAGAAGACAGGAGGAAAAACTTTAAGAATGACATGTTTTAATAAGCATGGAAGTCGGAGTTTTAAATTTGAAAAGGGAAAAATTACATAGTCTTGACTATCTTTATAAGTAACATAAGAAGCAGCATGGGAGGAAGTAAGAAATTGCTTGTCTGAAAATGTAACACATAGACAGAAGATTAAAGTACCATGAGCCAGTCCAAGTCTGTTGCCAAATTCTTGATACTGAATGAGATCATCTTCTGTCCTCATTTCAATTATTTCTCCATAAATCATGCACACACACTCTTGTGCTTTTCCTTCTAAATAGGCAATAATGCAGAAATATTTACATTTTTATTGGTGTACAAATTTTCTTTATACCCTACACAATTTACTTCTTTCACTAGAAAAGCTTTTTCCGACACTGACTACGGTATAGTCCAGTTGATTTCAACCTTTTATTCTTGGGCTTTTGGGGAATGGACACCTCAGGGATTCATGAAAGAAATTTTGCATTCCAAACTGGAAATCGAAAATGGCACTATAAACTGGAAAAGGTTAAAAATTACTGATACGAAGAAATCACATTCTTCTTTTGGAGAAGTGTAATTAAGAATAAGTTCTAGCTGTGATCCCTGTAGACTATACAGTTTTGTTGCATTAAAGTCCAGTCTGCCATGCCCAGCTAAGTGAATATCATTGTATGGAAGTTACGGAAATGAGTATAACAGACCAAAGTAACATCAAGAACCCTGTTCTCCCATTCTTTGTTTTAATATTGTTCCACATAATCTCTGTTGCCAAACGCTTGCAATTATGTAATTAAATTCCTTCAGAAGCATCTAACCAACAGAAAGAGCCAGTCTGCCTGAATACACATCTTTATCATTATTCAGTCATTACTAGATGTCAGTATAGAAAACTAAATAAATTGTACTGTGAGTGAGACTGCAAGGAGGAAGTCTAAAGCAGTACGTATTTGTTCTGTTGTCTCATCTCTATCACATATAATTTAGTAATACCTCTGTCATAAACCAATAGAAAGTACCAGTCTTTTTATTTTCTTTTATAAACCAAGATGGGTCTCTTTGGAAATAGGCTTCCAACAGACCTATTCTTTATTTCGTTTTGAATCAAGTCCATTGCAACTGATGTCACTGCCTATAATGTATCCCTTTAAAATTCTCTTTACCTTCATAATCCAATAGATCTAAAATGTCTTAAGACTGATGTCATAGAAAAATGTTTAAACAAAAGTGTGTAAAACTTGCAGTTTCATTTCTATAATCCAAATCCGCTTCCAGCAGCCTGGCTTTACAATTAAAGCAGTTTCAGAATATTAAAAGTTTTCTAGTTAAGACAATGCTGCCTGGAAAGGTTGCCTTTGTTGTTAAAAGATTTTTTGCCAAGTCATTTTAGATTTGAGCGATGGATTGTCACTTGCGTGTAGCACTGTTTAAGAAAAGCACAGATAAAGAATTACAGCAGGGAATCGTGTATTTAAAACTGCAAATTCAGTCCAAGAGAAACAGGAACAATACGTTATTAAACTTCATCACTTATTTAGCAGTAGTTTCTTCATGTCTGAAATGTAAGAGAGTTAAAGAAAACGGGGAAAAAAAACCCAGCATGTTAAGCTGAACTGAAAGAGATACATTTGTTGTGGATTTGCACTGATATTATCTCACTTCTTTTGCCAGAATGAAAAAAATAATGGCTTTTTATTGTTTAATTCTACTAAGAGAACTATACAAAAAAGAAGGCTTAATATCTCGTTCTGTTTTACCGATGAAGAGAAAACCACAGATTAATTGTGTTAGAAATAAATGGCAGCTGATATTGCTAAAAAAAAAAAATAATCTTTCTTGGCGTTGAAAGATGATTCTGCTAAGAGACTTGCTTGTTCATTTGTTCTGAGATCAGGTACAATGAAGATATGTAATACATCATATCTTCCCAGCCCACTAGAAAATAAAACAAAAGGAATTCTTTGTATCTCATTGGTATTCAGACCTAGGCCAGTACAAAATTGTGTCAATTACACAGTACACTTCAGCTAAAATATCTGCTAACAAATGTAGGATGTAATGGAATTCATAGCATAGCAACTTACCATCTCTTGGACAAATAGCTGTAGCACAGGGAGGGAAAGAAATACTAACAATCATGCTTCATGTTGACTGCATTATAATAGAAACAAGGCACATGGATGCCATGGAAGCAGGGATGTCATCAGTGTATAACTGGCTGAATAATTATATAGTTTAAATTCCTTTTTTCTTTTGTTTTTAACATCTTCCTTCTGTTTTCATATTTCTGTTTTCCTCTGCCATTAAATCTGGGAATTCTTTTACTGTCACCTGCAACCCACTAGACGACACAGTGTGGTAGTTATTTGCAGCTGAAAATGGATGGGTGAAGCTAAGTTGGAGGGGTGTAATACATCAGCAAGTCAGCAAGTAACACAGTTAATATCATTGGTAAAAGACAAGGTTATTGATACATTTATTATCCCAAGAAATATTCCCCATTTGTACTGTGATTCAGTTAATTAGTAGACCCTGGAGAAGTAAAATTGCATAACAAATCCTGCTTCCCAAACTCAAGTAATGAATATACATCTTACTAAAAGGCTTTCTTATGTAAGAAATCACAGTGTCTTGGACGTATTTTCAGAATAAATGTATATAGGAAGCTTAGGTAGGATGAGGATAGGGATGGTGGAAGAAGAGAAAGAAGAAAAATGGAAGAAAATAAAAAAATCTGAGATAATGAATAATAATGACAATTACAAAAACAATTTTTAGAACTGTGGATATAGGAAGATAAGAGTCAAATTACTTGGTAGGGAAGTCTGCTAGAAAGATAGATAATTAGCAATATACCTTTTTCCCATTTAGCCCTGTCATTCAAATTAGAAATACCTGCAGATGTAAACCTGTATTTTAGAAGCACATAAAATTTTCATGTGAGCTGATTTTACAGATCAATTTCCAGCTGTTGCTGGCTTATGGCTGTTATGAGATTTATGTCTCTTGGTTCATGCTCATGAACAGTGTCATCTGCAGTCCAGCTATTATTTAACTGAATTTTGAGTTGGTAATCTGATATCCTCATTTGTATAAGTCATAACAAGACACACAAAAACAGTACTGATTGTGGAAGCGAGAGCATAGCAGGACGTGCCTAGCTGGGACAGGAGTTTCATGCTGTCACTAACGCCATGCTTGGATGTTGCTGGTCGCGCCAGAGACACAGAGAGAGGCAGCAGGGTCAAATTCTGTCCAACTGAGCAGTGATTTTGTTACAGAAACTAAATGTGGCCTGCATTATTTACAGCAGCGAAGCTTGTTTTTATTATATTGCAAGGTAAATAACACTGTCTTCTGTTTCTAGGTATTGCAGTGGTCTGTACTATGCTGCTGTACCCCATACTCTACCTCATGGTAGCTGAGGAATATCAATGAGATCTTATCACAAATGAATTATAATGATATTTAATATGCTACCCTACAGTTCCTGACTAGGAATTAAATGTAAGGCACAGTCTTATGCAGCAAAAAATGTTTCCGAAACAGCAATCTGGCAAAATCAATGGAAAGAAATAGGAGGATAGACCATGATACACCTCTGTTTGTGCTAAAGAGTCACCATCATAAGGAGCACACACACAGAGACACAAACCAACAACCCCCTGCCCATAACTTCTGATGCTAAAAAGGAATAAGTTATTAAAAAGACAAACATATTTTGGTGTACATTGTTGAAGGATTCTCCTGGAGTCAGCCTGCTCACACTTACAAGTTATATTGCTTTGAAGAAAAAGTGCAAGGCAATGCATTTTATCATATGTTGATTCTGTCAGATTTCTGTGCTGTTTAAAGACACCATGATTTCTGGGTAAAGCAGAATTACACGAGAAAATGAGAATGTAGATGTTAATTTAGTAGATAGCAAATGTTCAAATTACAGCTTTATGAAAAAGTTTTCAAATTGCCTGGTTTTCAGGTTAGGATAGGTTGTAGGATAGAATATAATAAAAAATTAAGATATAAAAATAAGATACAAAAATCTTTCTGTCTGTTGAGAGAATGAATCTGAAACGGCAAACTTGTCACCAGGTAAAAAAGCTGTTAATGAGTTAACTTTTCTCTTGTGTCTACTTATACAAACAGAAACAACAATGGGATAGGTGGATCAAGTGGAAAGATGCATAAACAGTCTAAGACAATCAAAATTAAAGGATGGATATACCTGCTATGTAAGGACAAACAAAATATATAAATAAGTTGAATTTTAACGATTTTATCAATAATTTAAAAAAAAATAAGCCAAACTATCAGCAGGTCCGAATGCCTTAATTCATCCCTTACTTTTTATAGCTTCTTAGCCATTCATTCTTTGGTCACCTTTTCTGCTTCCTAGTGTAGTGAACATACCTTCACACCAACAATGTGAAGTATGTTTTCACTTTACCAGTGGAAATGTAAGCTATTAAGAAATCCATTGGACTGAAACTCAAGAAATAGACTGGTGATTTCTGTGTCATGATGTTTTTCAAAATCCTTTAAAAGATAAGACCCTTGAAGATACTTCATTTGTAATCAAGGAATTTTTTTCCCCTACCTGGAATAAGATCTTTTGGCAGAATCATCTATTAAGTTAAGCTGAGTACTACTAAACTGCCTAACTACTATGTTATTTCCTATGACAGGTTGGATGAGAGACTCTGAAACTGAAATCCATTTTTCTCATTAAAGACTGTATTAGTGTCTAAAAAGCAGTTAACCACACAACATTTGATGATTATTACCACTTATCTGCATATAGCCTAGCAAAAGCAAATTCACTCTTGAAGCAGAAATCAAATTTTATATATCAGATTAATTCCCATGACATTCAGTGAGGTGTCCTGTGAACTTTAGAAGAAATTTCACTAAAATAATTTAAGCAAATTCTAAATGAGTTCCCACATCTGGCTTGAACTCATCTATCATTCATTGTAACATGAATAAATGAAGACATTCATCACAAAGCACGCAACAGAAATTGTGTTCTCCTATTGATATAATTAAATACTCATAGAGGGCTAAATACATAATAGCTTCCAGACCTTTTATTTCATGCCAGAATTCAATGGCTCCATCCTCATATGTTCCTAGTCAGAATCATTGTGAACCCTCTCCAGTTTCTAAACATTTATTGCTAGTGCAGTAATAATAAACATCTTGCATTTATAAAATGTAATGTTGCCTAGAATTTTTCATTTTTCAAGAATGTAGATCACACTGTCTAATGGCTCTCATATGTCCAGCATGCCCATGAACAATTTGTCTTCTGAGTGGAGTGTTAATCTGACACCTCAAGGACAGAGCCAGTTTCAAGAAGACTCCGAGAAAAGCTGGAATATTTCACGTGTTGCAATAACTACTGAAAGTACAACTATACTTATTTTGGGATTACTCAAAGCTCTGGATTACATTACTTCTGCTTTTCAGTGTTTTGTTCAAATGTGAATTATTAAAGATGCCAGGAGATATATATTTTTTTCTTTGGTTTTGGGTGTATGCCAAAAATAATTAAGAGAATTTTGTACCTAAGAGTGACATTTATTGTACAGTCCTGAACTGGATTTAGGGAAGAGTATGCAATAAATTTGCTAGATTTCTAATATGCATGAAGACACAAAAAGTGATACACCCAATTCAAACCTATGAACAGAAACTGCCTCCTGCATAAAGCTAAAAATCAAGACATTTTCTGTCATTAAAGTCTTCCTTTTCTAAAAGAGTGAGAGCTGGTAAAGGATGACAATGATGTTCTCAATGATGCTTCTCTTGTCTTTCATGAAATGTATTCCATTCATTTCTGCAAGAATTATATCGACCTGATCAAAGATCTGTTTGGCTCTATAGAGAGTTGTCTTCTATCATTACCGAGCTTTGAATCAAATCTTCCTGTGCTGTTGAAGCTATTAATTTATCCATAATGACACTAAGCTGAAGAATTAAAGGTGCTTTATTTACTAGACAGAAAATAATAGAAACTAAATTGAGATGTAATGAAAATTAAACCCAATTAAGTACAAAAAATACTCCTTCCTCCCAATGTGACAAAACTGCACTGAATGAAGAATGACTTCTCTAGGCTTATTTGCTTGCGGTCCAATCATATATATGATTGCTCGCTTAGAATAGGGCCCAAAAGTTTACCTGTGGGTCAGCTTGTGGGTCAAGGAACTGAACCACTCGATTTACACTGTTTCCTGACAACAACAGAGTATTTTGTATTGGAAAATTGGTGACCAGATCCTAGAAGTATTCGTATCGCAGTTACATTGGCCACCGACTGTGATACTGTCCCGTTCAACCTTAGATGCCCACATCTCTCATTTAAAGTGCATCTCATGTAGCTTGTTGTTGGATATCTTGTTTGGGATGAGATGAATCATTGCCTCAAAACACCTGTTTCTCCTTGTTGACTGTGAAGTGAACCTGAAGTGACCAGTAAAGGTGTGGGTATTTACATGGAGCTAAATGGCCCTTACTTTGTTTCTTAGTGACAGTAAGAGTAAGTGCATGATAGACATTCACTGTATTGAGTGTTCCAACAGAGCTAAGTGTTATCCTTAGGGACCATTCCTAATTCTTATGTGATTTTTTTCTAAATTGAAAGAAAGAAGAAATCCAAATGGTGTTCCATTCATGAGCCATGAAGAGCTTTCTTCTGCTTTGAATATAGAAATTCATCTTTTGACCTGGGGAAATTTCTACCCTGCTAAGGAAACTTGGATGTTAGCTATATTCATATAACCCTTTGAAGGAGAATGTTATCTTTCCAGCTTATAGCTTTAGTCATAACTTTAGCATTTGAGTTATATTTTCTAGTCTTCAGTGCCACGGGAACACTACTGGCAGAGCAGAAAATAGATGGATGGAGTGTAACTGGAGAAGTTTTGTTTTTATGAGCTGTTCATTTTGTTTTATGAGGTGGACACAATTAATATTTTAGATGTTGGGCTCTGGTCATGCAGAAGGCAAAAGAAGTTTTCTTCACCTTCACCAGACCATGTATTACTTTATCAATGGAATTCCAGTGTCAAATTTCTAAAATCCTTAAGTCAATGAGACATAAACCTTTAAAAGCTTAAGTCCCTGTTGAAAATGAAAGTTGTACAGTGAGACTCAGGTCGGTTGTTTTTTAAAGTGTTAGTCAAAATCAATTATTACTAACTACTCTACCAAAGAGATAGAAATTAATTTAGATCTCAACTTCTGGCTCGAGGACTTCAATGGCAAAACTGTGCTCCTGGTTGACTGGCAAACGTGTATTCTAAAATTGTTTCAAAACACTTTGCATGTTTTCTGTCTTAGATTTCTCATTTCATTTCATCATCTTTTTCTTGCCAAGAAGACCATTGTCTGGCTGGGGAAAAAAGTGTTTATTTGAAGCTCATATTTTGCTGTTACGAAAGAGTAATTTGATCTAAAAATCCTATTCACGTACAGACTTTTCACAAGACTATATAGAACCCAGAAATCTGCACTCACTTGGACTTTGAGCTTGTAATTCATATAGCTCTAATTAAAGAAATTGACTTTAATCTGACTGCTACAATGTAATAATTTCTTTCAATAAAATGACAAGGGTTACAATCAAATAAATTGTCAAAACATTTTGCAGTGATGTTTTTAATCAGATGTTCATTCTGCTTTTAATTTATCTAGTTACAGAGGTATTTATTTGGCCCTCTTCTTACTTTTCTCATGAAAAACTTTTTTTTTTTCTTTTTTGGTCTTATATTTCTTTGACTTTAATAGGTTTTAGTAGCAAATCATACATGAAAAGAAAAAAGACCATGCACAACTGAGATTGAAAGTCTGGTAAGGTGTTGCATAAATGTACCCACAGTAACTGCAGCACTTGGAAAAATTTCAAGTAGCACTTCTAAATCACACTCTGATACCATTTATATTCATATGTGATTCTGAGAATATCTTTTACTTGTCATAATCCAACACGACTGGCAAGCAATATCTTAGGTACTTCCGTATCTCAGGAGAAATGATGATGAGAGGCTCAAGGAATAATTATATATATATTCTTTTGAGGTCAGGAGAGGCTGAATGATTCTCACTGGCTTAAAATAATCACACCTGAGGTCAGTTGTTCAAGTCGTTTGGGTCCAAGCTGTGGCTGAGGAGTGATCTGTCCCCAGTAAAGGCACTTGGTCACAGGGACTGGCTACAACAACCTGGGATCACTGGAGTGTAAATTACATTGAATGTCAACCTTTTTCCCCCAGATAAGCATTTGGGATGTAGCATTTGTGTGAAATCATCAATAACTTTTTTACCATCCACAAAAACCTTTTCTGTAAGTCATTATTATCTTCCTATGCCAGTTGCAATATCATCAGGAGGTTTTGGTTTGTTTCATACAGCATTCATTTCTGTATCTTTCTCCAGAAGCCTTGAACAAATGCTGAACAGCAAAACTGGCAGTCAGTGATGTGTAATGTTGAATAGATATGTTGCTCCTTATGTTCACTTACTTTCCCAATTTAAAACAGTATTTGATGGTCTTACAAGTGATTTACACAGATGTCACTTCAGATTCTCCTTATTGAAGAGAAAAAAGAAGGATTCGCCTAACTTTCCCGTATTTATAGTAAAAAAAAAAAAGGCTTTCTAAAAATAAAATTTTCAAGTCTAATAATCTCTCTGGTAATTCTCTTTCTGACGCATTGCTTTATAGGCCAGAATTATAAAGCTATGACATTTTTTAGTCAATTATCATATTATAATTTCTGGTAAAGTTGTGACAAGTCAGCCTTTAACATGAACACCAGAAATTGTTTTTTTTCCTGGAGTCAAAGAATTTACAGGATTTCTAGAAACTTGAGTGCTTTCTTTATGTGTCTCTTAATATCGGGAATTGCATTCATTTAATTTACTTTTTAATGTCTACGCTGAAGACATTTACAGTTAGATTAGTAACTGTAATTATTATTTATTATTTATTAAATCTCAATGACTCTTCAGTCAATGGACAGAAATGAGCACTTAGAGGGGGAAATTTGTGTAATTTACATTACATATTTATTGCAATTTCAATCGTTTATCAGCAGTCCTGGCTAACCAAAATGTAACGCTCCTCTACAAGAAGGGCCAGAAGGAGGATCTGGGGAACTACAGGCCTGTCAGTCTGACCTTTGTGCCAGGGAAGGTTATAGGGCAGATCATCCTGAGTGCCATCACAGCACGTACAGGACAACCAGATGATCAGGCCCAGTCAGCATGAGTTTATGACAGGCAGGTCTTGCTTGACTAACCTGATCTCCTTCCATGACAAGATGATCCGCTTTGTGGATGAGGGAAAGGCTGTGGGTGTTGTTTACCTGGATTTATAAAGCCTTTGACACCCTTTCCCACATCATTCTCCTGGAGAAATTGTCTTCTCGTGGCTTGGATGGGTGTATGCTTCACTGGGTTAAAAACTGGCTGGATGGCTGGGCCCAAAGAGTTGTGCTGAAGGACAGGTTGGATAGATGGGCTGAGGCCAATAGTATGAGGTGCAACAAGGCCAGGTGCTGGGTCTTGCACTTGGGTCACAACAACCCCATGCAGCGCTACAGGCTTGGGGAGGAGTGGCTGGAGAGCTGCCTGGTGGAAAAGGACCTGGGGGTGTTCGTCGACAGTCAGCTGAATATGAGCCAGCAGTGGCCCAGTGAGCCAACAGCATCCTGGCTTGTATCACAACTACTGTGGCCAACGGTACTACGGAAGTTATTGTTCCCCTGTACTTGGTACTGGTGAGGCTGCACATTGAGTACCGTGTTTTGAGCCCCTCACTTACAGGTGAGGTGCTGGATTGTGTCCAGAGAAGAGCAAAGAAGTTGGTGAGGGGTCTAGAGCACAAGCCTTATGAGGAGCAGCTGAAGGAGCTGGGGTTGTTTAGTCTGGAGAAAAAGAGGCTGAGGGGAGACCTTATCACTCTCTACAACTCCCTGTAAGGTGTTTGTAGTGAGGTGGGGGTTGGTATCTTTTCCCAAGTAACATGTGACAAGCCAAGAGGAAATGGCCTAAAGTTGCACCAAGGGAGGTTTAGGATGGATATTACGAAAAATTTCTCCACCAGAAGGGTTGTCAAGCATTGGAACAGGCTGCCCGGGGAAATGGTTGAGTCACCATCCCTGGAGGTATTTTAAAGACGAGTAGATGTGGACTTAGGGACATGGTTTAGTGGGACTTGGAAGTGTTAGGTTTTTGTTTGGACTCGATGATCTTAAAGGTCTTTTACAACAACCTAAATGATTCTATGATTCTTCATTGAAATGATTCAGGCCCTTAAAGGGTCTATTTCTCTCTCTTGGCTGTAAAATCTGCACAGCAAGGTTTCTTGCACATGGCTACATTGTACAAATCTATTCTAATCAAGAGAATGCTGTCTGATTTTCCATGAATAACATTTTGTAGGTAAAGACCTTTCTTTTTTTCTGTAACTCAACAATATTGGGTTTGTTTTAAAAAACTTTTCCTATTTTTGATACTTTTTATTATTAAATAGGTAAATAAAAACAGCTGTAGTAAAGAAAAAAACCCACCTTACTGACACATTTTCTTCTTTTCCCCAAAAGTTTCTAAAAAACCATCCTCAAGGATTAACAGAAATATTACTTCTTAAGTGCTTATTCTGCCAGTATTAGTGCACTTGTTTTCTTATAAGAACTATTTTTCTGTCTCTGTATGTTTACTGACATATATTTGACATCGACATTGCAAAGATGTTTGAAACTCTACAGGCCAGGAAGTAAAGTGAGTAAACAATTTGAGAAGGTTAATAATAATAATGATATTTGAATTTTGTTTGAAGTATAATAATAATAATGATATTTGAATTTTGTTTGAAGCATTTACCTGATGAAGCTGAAATTTTTATTATTTAAACCACACACAAAAATAAATTCAGGAATTAATTAAGATGCACATGGCCGTTCTGCATTATAGTATACTGCATACTGGCTTAAAGATGTTCTCATATGAGATATATTGATATTTTCTAAAACTGAATACTTATGAAACTTCCAGAGAAATACAGATTAGTACCTAAACAATCAAAAAATGAACAGCATTTGCAATGCATGTATATGGTTTCATTTAAAAAGCTGTTTGAAATCTTCAAATTTCTGAAACACTAATTCAGGCATTTGCTCTGCATTGAAGAACTTGCAAGCCTTAGGAGTTCCTAGCCCTCTTCACTCTTAAGGCTACTGTATTTCATTTAGCCTCATTATTTTCAATTACACGGCATAAAAGGGATTTCCAGCATGACACATGGGAAGCAATGGACACAGCTCCTATAACTTGAGAGTGGATAAAGGGCATATAAGTGCTATTTGCCTGTGTGTTACACTACAAAGACTAATGTTGGTGGGATCTCTTGTATCTGAATGGTTGGTAAGCTTCAGAATTATCTTCCATTTCCCATCTGTTTCTGTTTAAATTTGCAGATGTATTAGCACAATTCCAAAGTGTGTCTTGTTATTTTGACCCATTGCACTGTAATTTACATGAATATGGAACAGAAAGGAGCTTCAATCAATAACTGGAATCAAAACAGCCATGAAAATCTGGATCCAGATGCTCTCCACTCTATTGCTATGAAATAAACTCTTCCACATACAATTAGTCTCCAGTTTTAAATCTTTTGGCTCTTTAGATCCACCTTTTACTATCCTTCAGTTAACTCAACCTGTAAAACATCAGGATTTACTCTGAAAATACATATATACAAAAGGTCTGCACAAGGCCTGTATATGACTCTTCTAATGACTTTTGTGGAAGATTGTACCCAGCTTTCTACAGTCATGAGTCTGTAGTAAAAATTAGTTAAGCTTGTTAATAATTCACACCATGTGGACTGAGAGAAAGTTCCTTAAAAAAATAAAGCACTCTTGTCTCAGTTTCATAATATGAACAGGGATATAAGCAGTAGCAAAATAAGCAAATATGTTTCTAATTGTGACCTTTAGCAATAAGTAAAAAGCGGATGAGGTAAACCACTAATGAAACCAGTATACTTTGGAACAATGAGTAGCTTTTATATTAGTTTTCCGTATGTGTTGATTCAATTAGGGGTTCTTCAAGGTTTTCTTCTGAATTGTCATTTGGGTTTTTCTATGGTCAAGTAACTCAGGTTACTCTACATTTACATCAATATCACAGGTAAAAACGATTAATTCTTCAGTTTGAAATTAAAACAATCTGTCTGTCTCTCTTTCTACTTTATTTCCAAAAAGTGTTCCAAAATATCTCACTTGGGAAGTTCGCAAATACTTGGATTTTATTTTCTAAAAGAAAATGCACCAGGCAACTGTCTTCAACTTCCTGAGACAGGAGCACTGTGTTCAGGTATCACCATGAGGTTTTCCAGATGCTGGCTACCAAGTCAGGATCCTAAACTCTGGATGTTTCTGGAAAAGCCAAGACTTATAGACTCCATAATATTTAAGCTACTGAATATCTTACTACAGTAAAACGTGAAAAAGAAAAAAAGAAAAAAACCCACCCCCTTACGCTAAGTGTGTATGTATGTATACATATGTAAGTATATGTGTATACGTATACACACACACACATATAGAATCATAGAATTGTTTGGGTTGGGAGGGACCTTAAAGACCATCTAGTTCCAACCCCCTGCCATGGGCAGGGACACCTCCTACCGGACCAGGTTAATCAAAGCCCAATTCAACCTAGCCTGAACACCTCCAGGGATGGGGCATCCACAACTTCCCTGGGCAACTTGTGCCAGTGCCTCAACACCCTGACAGTATGCGTACACTTATAAATGTGTATGTATAAATCCTTACACTCTCCAAACAGGAAAATGAAACATATTAGACTTTATGATTCTGTAGCTTACTTGCATGGTAGGGGCACTCAAGAGCCCTGAAATCTGGGCTGCTTACGTACCTTTTATAAAGGACTTCCATTGCTATCAAGCAGAAAAGCTACCTGAGCCTTGGTGGAAGTGCATTTGACATTGACTCATTTCTGACAAAACCTTTTGTGCTAGCAAGTTGGTATTTTCTAAAAAAATGTTTTCAGAAGGTTTCTAGTTAGAAGACCGAACTCTATTACAGGTTATAGGCACAATTCCTACCAATTTCAGCAGGAGTCTGACGTGTCCATCTATATGCTCAAGGAAAATGAAGAAATAAAAGTGCTGGAATTTTGTAATTTACTTCTGTTGCACATGCAGCCCTCCTGCCAGGTGTCAGTGGTAGTAACCAGGACTAGGTTCAATAACATGTCTAGGGGACTCCTTCTAAAATAAATGTGAATGGTGCCTTGGTCCCCCACCTAAACCACCAACATTTAGGAATTTAATAATCTAACCTTTTACAGGTGTTCCTTCTCCCCTTGCAAGCACACAGGAGTTCTGAGAATATGAAACCACAAATATCTTTTATTTGGGAAAACACAATAAGTATATCGCTTCAAAAAGTAAGGAAAACCCACACAGTGTGTTGGGGATATGACGGGCTTCACAGTTCCATTTATTAGTCACACAGCTCTTTATGGTGTAGCACTCTTTCTACAGGCAAAATATCCTAACATCAGCTAGGCCCTTGGGATGACTTTACTCCACGGCTTTTTTCCCTTCTGTAAGGTCTGCACTACTCTTGTCACACTACCACTTTTTTCTTTTTTCTTTTTTTTTTTATTCTGAGATGTCAGATATAGCATTTGGGCTATTGCTTTTTGTCTTAGATGCTGTTGCTAATCTGTTCCTATAAATTCAGCTCCTATAATATTTGTCACTGAAGAACCTGTACACCACTGCCTGAATTTCCTGCTAAAAAAATATTACATAAAGAAATGGATAATTACCAACAGTTAAAGCAGGAGAAAACAAAATAATGAGTGAGGTAGAGATCAGTTATAAATACTTGTTTCTCTATAAGAATGGAGAACCTGTTAAGCTATAAAATGACATCCTATTTTATGGAGTACAGGCCAGAATTGTCCTGCATGTTCTGCTGAGCTTTTTGATAATTTCTGTTGGTTTTTTCAAAATCTTCATTAATTTTCTGAAAAATGAGAAGTCATAATATTAAACCTATTACTGTATGCTAGAGTGGGAAATTTAGAAGAAAACAGCAGTGAAAAAAAGAAAAAACAGAAACAAGATATTTTGAGAATCTAGAAATATCTGTCAAGAAATGATAAAATAAGCTTCAGTTAGACATGTATTCTAACGCACAAAGGGAAAATTAATCAGAAATACGCACATGCAGTGAAATCAAAGATGCCCCAAACACTTGAAAAGAAACAATAAAGAAATAGTATATTCCAAAGATGTTTAAATCAGATAGGAATTAATAGCCCGACATGACAGCTTAGGCAAATGTGATATTGGGCTGTCTGCATAGGAACATCTCATCGTGTCACAGGGAGATGATAGTCCTTGAATAGAAGTGATTACGCTACAGCACAGGGACTATTCAAAAGGATGTAGACAAATTGGAAAGGACTTCACAGATGTGAAAGAAAATATATGGGGCCAGATGTTGATTAATGAGGGTTGTGCTTATGTTGGCTCACTTTAAAAATTAAATCCATACACATACAGCATAAATATAAAAATACAAGGGGCAAAAAATTATTGTTTGCTGAAATACAGGAAAGTACAGTTAAAAGTGCATTAGAAGGGAGTTAAAGATAAGACGAACAGCAGGGAATACCTCTTACAGTAAAACAGTCTCCTGTGCAATATTAAAGGAGTTTTTTCACCTGGGGTATGCAACATGGTTGCATGGAGGGAAGTTGTCTCCCACCCCCATGGTTTTGTGGAGGCGAGAGCTTGGGAATTTTGGACTAAATTCTACTCAGTGTAAGAATGGTATTATTGGTAACAGGCATTGTTTAGGGAACTTAGTATTGTCCTGTGTCGGAATTACTTCTCTAAGACCTGAGATTCTCCCACTTGAAATCCCACTGAATTAACTGGCAGTGTGAAAACAGCAGATCCATTAATTATTATGGATTTTTTTTTTTATTTATACCCATTTTATCAGCTAATGGGAGGGACTGGGTTGCTATGTGTCATGCTGCTACAGAATTCCACACTACTGCTTGTTATCAGTTGTTAAAGATGGCCTGAGGTGATGCTAACTGAACAGAGCATGGAAAATTGCTAGACATGATATGAGAAATTGCTGGACATAACAAGAAGTTCACAAAAGTAAGAGACAGTGCTGCAAGGAATGACTGGATTTCATAGGTGATTAAAGGGGCATTATGGGAGGAACAACCAAACTTTAGAGATAATTGAATTATGTCTGGATTAGGTACCACTCAAGTTTCAGGAAGTAGTCCTGCATTTGATTGTCCCAGCTGAATCAGCGAAAAAACCCAAATCTGCTCTCGTGACCATACCACATAAGATGAATCTGCTTCCATGGTCAAGAAGCCTGGGGCACCAGGGGGGACTTTCCCAAGCTATTGTCACCAGGTTGATGCCCACTCCAGTCCCAACAGCACTGACATACACTCACTGCTTTCTAACACCTATCACTATAGGAGGCAACTAAATTAAAGCTATGTCGTTTCTGATTTCAAGGTAAATACGCCCTAAACATGAGTTGGAAGCCACAACTTGATAGACTGAATCCACCCTTGATTTCGAAAAATTCTTAAGGATTTAGAACTTGGTCTGGTTTGCATGCAACAGTATCAGAAACATTTATAAGTGTATTGTCTACAAAAGGGTGCCATCAAGTGCAAATATTATCAATAGCAACAGTAATAACAATAGGAATAGCAATAGCAATACTAATAAATAGAAGTATTAAACACCAGTAACCACATAAATATAGAGATGAATATGCAAGATCACAGTAGCTCAGAGAAAGAATTAAAAGGGTTAAATCACTGGGGCAGTAGAGAACCTCATTTGATCATGCTTGTCTTTCATCAATGTCCATCAACAATTTAATCTGTAAGGCTAAGCTCCATACACACATTTGCACCTCACTTAACTATTATGCTATTCTGGGAAGTCTGGTTAAGCAGAGTAAGGCTCTCAAAGAAGTTTTTATATGACTGACTGACATTTATACCTAGCATGTCCCATGGGCTTTATAAAGAACACTGTTTAGCGCCAGTAGTGTTACATCGTGGTGGGTGAACATGATACTGCCATAGTGAAAAAGAGAAATAGATTAAACCACAACTTTGGAAACTAAATCCTATTTTTCTGGAAAGAATAATTTTGTCTTGGATTATCCTGGGGAGGATCAGTTGTCCTGGCTTTTATTTCTTTTTCCCTTAAAAAAAAACGTGCCGAGTTCTTTAACTTCCATCTGAAACCACATCAGAGCTGAGCAGAAGCAACCTTGTTTTTATCAAGACTTGATCTTAAGCAATCAAGGGAGATATCTGGATTACTGATCAGAGCTACTCCATTGCTCAGCATTACACATTTCTCTGTCTCCCATTTTGTAGATGTTGGCCCTCATCCAGCCTCGTCCAGCTTCAAAGTAAACCGTCATAAAATGATTTCTTTTTTCTTTTTCTTTTTCCTTTTTTTTTTTTTTTTTTAAGAAAATATAAACTGTATAAATTTGCAGTAAGAATCATGGCATTATTTTAGAATTATCTCCATATTCCTGGATCTGTATTCTGAAAGGGATGCCAATAACAGGTTTAATGCAAAGCCCCTGATATCTGTGAGGATCTTTCCACTGAGTAC
The DNA here is from genome assembly GCF_964199755.1 of Larus michahellis. Classification (NCBI taxonomy): domain Eukaryota; kingdom Metazoa; phylum Chordata; class Aves; order Charadriiformes; family Laridae; genus Larus; species Larus michahellis. The sequence goes on from NC_133896.1 coordinate 9,997,838, forward strand.
ATTAAGCCTTAAATCAATCCTACTGGAGAAAGGTGTATGCCTTTGCTTTACACATTTACGCTTAGTTTCCTAAATGCTGCCTTTGCTTTTGAAAATATGTCAGAAGGCTGGCTTGGGAGGTGGAGGTTTGTCTGGATGCCATTCTGTTACAGACAAAGCCAGGAAAATCCTGAATGAGCTCCAGGAAGAGAGAAATTTGCCAAGACACTAGCTAAAGCAGGAGGTTCCAATTTGTTTGGACACTATGTAATATGTGCATGAGAGCTTCTGAGGGAGCAGGAAAAAGGGAAAAAGGCACAAGATACTCCAGGATGCATGAATGTAATATTTACTTTGATCTATTCGAACATTTTGTCTCCATTAAACTTTGAGACAGATGCCTTCAAACAGAACACTGACTGTGTTGGTGGTGATGCACAGTCATCAGGGTGGTGTCGCATCTTGGGTGTTTTCACAACCTGCTTGCAAGAAGAGAAGGCAGATGCATTTATACCCCAAAACAGGAAAGCAACTGACATGGAGCTAATTGAGCTACGTAGCTATATCTGGATAGTTCAGAGATGGGTAATTTCAGCTTAATTTTCAATGTGAATTTTGCCTAAAGTAAAGACCTTGGAAGTTGCATGGATGCAGTGCTCTGGGTAGGTAGGCCAGCAACGGTGAAGGAGGGACAGGAATAAGTTGACTTCTGAGGCTGGCCCATCTAAAAAGACTTTTCTTCTAGGCTCTTCTACAGTCAACAGAAAGCATCTCAGAGGATTATTAATTCCTCTTAAAATAGGTGTTCTGGATGTGTGAAGAGCATCACTTTATAGACCATCACCTTTCCTCTCTCTGCAGAGGAAATTTTGACATCTTGCTTAGAAATAGCAGGTAGGTTTAAAACAGACAAAGCTAGCCTTCAAGACAGGCTCTATTTGAATGTAACAAAGCATAATTAGCTCTCTGTTTTCTCCCTGTTATTTTCATATTTTCACGGAATTATCCTCTGTGGTCTAATTTATGTAGGTATTAGAAGTATTTCTACAAAAGACAAGTATAATGCAGCCCCCAGAAATTTGTATTCAATTTGTTCTGAACCCTCTGAAAACCAAGCTCCTGCTTAAAGAGCTTTCAAAGAAAGACGTATTGCTAAACGTCTCTGGTGAGTCCTGTTTGTCGTGAATGTACTGGCTTTGGTGTGGTAGTAGGAGACAAAGGGATGAGGAGAGTGGGTTGACCATCTTGGTGTACAAAAGGTTGTAACTAAGTGTATGACTGGACATTTAAACTTGCTGTCATCAAATTCAGTGTTTAGAAATATGAAATAATGAAAATGCGGATATAGCCCTCTCAGACATACATGTAGTGCCACAAATTATCTGTTATGTCACTCACAGAAAAAGTGTGAAGATGTTTGAATTTTGCTTAGAAGTAATTGAGTAAGCAGATAGAATAAAACAAACTGTCAGGAAAGAACAGAAAGGAGCCTGGGGCGTTGTTAAGTCTCTGATGTTCTTGAGCTTGGAACACCACATCCTCTGCTGCAAAGAAGGTGTCAACTAAATTAAGAAAAGTATAAGAAAAAACAGCAAGGATGAGTAAAGGTAGAAAAACACAAATATAATTAAATCAAGATAGCAGTAAAATCTATATCCGTATGGAAAAGACATGATATTATGAAATGTTAAGCTTTAATTTAGTTAGACTAATGCTGGAATGAATTAACATTCAGTGTAATGGCTTAAGATAGAACCTGTGTGAAAAACCTGTAGAGAGGAAAATAAAAATTTGCAGAAAGATGCAATGATTTTAATTTTGTTTGAACTAGCATTATTTACCTCATAAATGTTCTGTATTTTGGCAACTGATTTTTTTTTTAATCAAGTTTAGATTTATCTTTACTTTTTCATTAAAAAAAAAGAAAAGGAAAGAAATAAAAAAAAATTAAAAAATATATAAAAAATAAAAAGGAAAAAGAAAAAGGAAAAAAGAAAAGAGGAAAAAAAAAAAGTAACAAAAATGTTGTAGATATTTTGCAGGGAAAAATTCTGTCCCTAAATTTCTCACAAAAAAATAATTCAACTAAATTAGTCGAACCAATTTATTAGTGTAAGAAAAATAAATAAGCATAGCAAAAGTTCTGGGATGCTCTTTTACAGTTACTTCCTTCATTCACTCAAGATAGAGGCCTTAGAAAAATCTGAGAACTGCATTCTTACACTACCTGCCCCTTTGATTGAACTTCTGATCTTCAAAACCTGAATCAAGAATAAATTTTATAACATCTGCATAAAGATACAGTAGCTTTTCTGAGCACCTGAGAACGTGTTGTTTCTGAGGTGGGTTGTACTGTGAAGCAGACTGACTATGAGGAACAGATTTCGTGGGATATTGGGGGAATAAACGATGGGCACGGAAGGCTGTAAAACTAAACTAAACAAAACAAAAAATAGATCTTCAGAAGACTTTAATCATCCTAGCACTGATTTTCAAACGTAATCTTATTATTTTAATTCTTCCACTTGCCATGCTGAAAGCTTCAACATTGCACATACCAATGATTAGACACTGAATAAAAATTTTCTTTTTTTCTTTTTTTTTCTTCCCATTTCAGGTAATTTGTTTCTGATTCCTTATGTGTTTAGTGAAAGTAATTCATATTAGGCATTTCAGCTCTTTCCCTGTCTGTATGTATGTTTTTCTTCAAATGGCCACTTAACTTGAGTTCAGCCTTGACCTCTTTATGCGATTTTAGTATTTCATTTATCTAGCTGCAATGAATCTTGTGCTAAAGGGGACAGGGCCTGCAGAAATATAAGATTTTATGAACTCCAAACAGAATACACACACTTTAACTTGCAACAAATTGTCATTTTCATGAGGGTTAGGAAATGAGCTTGAAGTTAAAAAGTTTGGCAATATTCTTCAGTGATTTTTCTCAATGGAAGAGATATATTGGAGATACTTTGTGTACTTTTTTCTTATACTGGACATATGTGGTGTACTGACTTTAAGACAGCTTGTATGAATCTACATATGGAAAGCTATATCTGCAGAGCAATAAAAAGTTATGGTTGATCACTTGAGATTTTATAATACCAGGTAATCTCCTGGAAATATTATTCTTGCTTGACTCTTACTGAATCTTCAAAACATCCTGTCAACACTCTTGACAGCTATTGATCATAGAATCGTCTAGGTTGGAAGTGAAGAAGCCACAGGAAGAGAAAGCAAGATATCAGTGAGTAAGAAGTTTAAGTTTAAGATTTAAAAAATGGGTAGGAAAAATAAATAATGGGAGCATAAAACAGAAATTAAATTTTGCCTGGGACATAAGGAAAGGGAAAAGGGGTAAGTGAATAAGTGAGTAGGAAATGTAACTTGTATAAAAAACCTGAATGGTGTCATATAACAATAAAAATGAGCATAGCCCAGAGGTTACTCAGTTAGACAAGCAAGAAAAAGGCCAATGCAGAGATCCAGATCTGAGCAGAGATGAGACAAATCTGAGCCCATTCAATCAAACCACCAATACCTCTTGGAGACTGAGTCGAATTTGGAATGAGCTCCAAACCTCAAGTTTTTCATTTTGGTTCCAAAATAAGATTTGGCAATTCTAAACAGGAAAGCATTTATTTTCTTCACTACCTCAACCAGGGAAAAGTCAGAATGTGGAGGCGAGACTGGGGGACTGTTGAAGGAGAGCTGGTCAGTAGAAAAACAGAGAATAATTTGGTAGAAACTGTAAGTAGAAAGAGTCAAAATGAGAAACCTTTATGGGAACCCAGGCAGTAACAAGCCACTAAGTTATGAATGGAGAGAGAGAGACAAATGTTACGTTAAAGAAACTGAACTTCCTGTGCTTTTAAGTTGTGGTCATAGCAAAATCTGGACTTACTAAATAGGTTGCATTTGCCTTGTAGGGTTCCATGACATAAATAAAATGACACATGTAACATGCCACTCTGAAATGTGAAATCATTGTAGAATGAGAATTTGAACAATGAGAAACAGCTTCCACTTCCACTTGAAATTTCCTGTGTAAAAAGGCCTCAAGATTTGCTTTAGTTTTGTCTTCTTTAACAGTTACACGTAAATAGGCCAAACAGTCATAATCAAAGTTTCTTGTTTCATAAACTTCAGCAGCTTCACATATGCAAAATTTGTAAAGTAGGGTGAAGGAAGAATTATACATTAAGATCTTTATTTATAGAAATATCAATATCATCACTTAAAGGACCAAAAGAATTTTCCCCTGATGACATCAAAGAAGCGGATCTTCAAAGAGAAAGAGAATTCCTATATGTAGTAAAACTGAGGAAATCCTAATTCTTAGCTTACAGAGCCTGGTACAGTTCAGCAGAGCTATGCTAATTTAAAATAGTGGGAAACTGGCCATTGATTTCTCTCTCCCTTTGCAGCTTTCTGTCCTGCAAGAATTACAAAAAAGTACGGTACTGTTGAAAAATACATAAACCCCTACCGAAGGATGCATTTTATGACATTTAACTAAGCTTGTGGAAGTCTCACCTTGTAATATAATAAAAACTACTGCCTGTTCTGCATTTGCCATCCATAAATCTCAAACCACCTTTCTGGAGGGCAATATCATTGCCTTTTGACAGATGGTGAGACTACGGAGAAATAAAATAAAGCAAGTTACCCAAGATCACCCCAAAAACCCACTAGCTTCCACTGCTTCTTCAGTTGGGGAATATATATAGAAAAAATATAGGGTCAAGGCTGTGGGGTATTCTGAAGCCTTTCTGTCTGCGGAATTATTTAGACGATTTTGGCAACTCTGTGGGGGAGGTAGGGGTGATATGTGCAAGTTTAGATGAGAGAAAAGACTGCTGCTCCATACGCTCTAGACCCATCCAGTTAGTCTGGATTTTGGCCACTTTCACAGAAAATAAATAGGTTTAATGGGGGCTACTGAAGGAGGAGGAGGAGGGGGAGGATAAGTTACATGACTCCTAAAACATACTAACTTCTTTGTATACTTTTTCACTCTTAAATCTGAGCTTTGGGTTTCTTGACGCAACTGGTTTGTGGCAAGAGCACAGCAACCCAAGTTTATCAGCACTGCTAAGAAGCACAGCAATAAGTCACTACAGAAATATTTATTACCTACTGGTAACCGCTGGTAATTGCTGAAAAAACAACCCAAAAGACATGTCTATGCTCTTGCTGGAACGACTCACCATGATGTAATTCCCTAAGCACCTCCACTAGGAGACAGTAGTAAAAACTTACGAACATGTTCTCCCTGTTAACATTCTTTCCTTCTCTCTTTAATATAGATGAAAAAAATAGCAGTGTGCACCCATAAATTCTCTACAAAACAAAATCAGTTGTTTCAAGTGGGCACAGCAATGCAGAAGGACATTTTGGAAAGTCCTGTAATCTGTAAGTGTACTGCAATTTTTTCACATTCTCTTGTCAAGGAGTTTAATTCACAAATGCTTTCATCATTAAGTGTTTAAAGGCATTAATACAGAAATGGACCCAATTCTGTCAAGCTGATAGAAATGCTTCTGTTAGAATAATGCTAAGCCTCTGTTTTGGGCAATATTCACTCAATGTATGAGAAAGCGCTAAACAATTCAATACATCTTTTGCAGCAGTAAGAAATGATTAAAATTTAGGTTGAGGCTTTGTGAGATGCTGTGAGCCAATGTTGCAGCTCACCACTGCCAAAAGGGAAGCCCCACTGCCTCAAGGGAAGCCCCACTGCCTCCAGCCCACAGATCCTCCCTCCTGCTCCGTTCAGGACATGGGGAGCAATGGCGCCTCCTGGTTTCAGCACTGTCAGATTGGCCAAGATTTGGGTGAAATCGCAGCCACTGAAACTGGTCTGTTACCTCTCATGGGCAAACTGTTGTCCTAACAGAGCAAGAAGGCTTCAATTACCAACCCTCCTCCCTCCTCCACTCTCCCCACAGCACATTTAGCAATTCCCAACTCATCTGGCTAGTTTCAAACCCATATTTACACCAACTGGTTAGTTTTATTCTATTAGCTCGCAGACCATTTAAACCATCTGGTTTTCCTCTAGCATGTCCTAGACCTCTGACCCCAGCAATCTCTACATTTGAAGTTTGTCCATGTCTGAAGTAACTGCTTTTAGAGGTGACAATCCCAATTATCACTCGCTGGAGTGGGCATGGTCTCAGATCATGCAATGTGGTTGCATGACGCCTGTGCGTCTTCTCCCCACCACCACCTTCTGCCACATTTGAGTCAGGGCTATACAATCCCTGCTATACACAATGCAGTGTTAGTGAATATTCACATTTTCTAACCACAGAAATAATCATGAGTTCTAGTGCAATTTATTTCTCCTACGCTATTTATCTAACTGCAAAACTGTAATCTTTTTTCCAGGAACAGTCTCGCAATAGAGAGTACCTGGGTTTGATTTCTAGGGATTCTTGTTAAAATTCTTATGTGACACCATCTCAGGCCCTCACCCGGAAACCTGGGAAAATAAATTGCCCTGTCTGGGTGTTCAGAATAAGAAGTACTTCCTCATTTAAAAGCCATAAGTTTGCATAAAGGGAGTTAAATGAAAAGAGTTTTATCTGGGGGGAGACCATCTAAAACATTATCTTGGGAAACCTAGGTAATTAACAGAAGGTGAGACTACTGTCCCCAAGGCCAAGCCCTGGCCCTGAACTATTTCTACAGCAACAAGGGGTAGCCAAGGTTATGGGCACTGTCCTCCCCCCTCCAGTTACACCCAGCTCACAAAACTCATTATCCAAGCTCAGAAACCAATTTGAGGTCAGTTTAATTCTCCTGGCCCAAGTCAGAGGCACTCAATTTTTAGTAGTGTGTGGGCTGTATAGGATCCTCAAGGACAGGTTATTGCATCATAGGCAGCTTGGGAGCAGTCAGGCAGTGGGACAAGTTCTGGAAATACAGCAGCTTACTCCCCAGCATCCCATTTTTCCTCCCTTACAACTTTCTGCATCCTTCTCCCCATGAATTCATCAATTCTGAAAAAACCCACACAGATTTACTGGACATAAATGTACTCTTTCACCGTGTAACCTGCAATTCTGGTACTGGTAGATGGAGCTTGATCTAGCACACACATAGAGTAACTTGCACAGAGCTAATCATGTAGGCATCTCCACCACTGGTTTCAGGCAGCGACCACCAAGCTCAGAAGGTTGGCACCACCCTCTTAAGGATTGTGTGGTTTCTGTGAGCTTCTCTACCGATCCCTAATAAAAAGAAAGTGTCAACGAAACCCCCAGGTTGACAGCTGCTCTAGGTGAGCTCTGTCATTCTACAGCCAACTTGCTGAGGGTCTACCAGTTGCCACCTTGTCTCCTCTTGCCTTCCCATTACAGTCACAGTTCTGCCACCAGTCTGCTGCCAGAGCATTTGTCCTTCCTGAAATACTAGAAGTCCAATGAGGCCATCCTTAAAATTTCTTGCGATTTTTTTAGAGAGAAATCAGAGACATCCTATGGGAAATATTGACTGAATATCAGGTTTTTCTGAACAAGACATTTGAACCATTTAGTTTGTTGTGATGAGGGCTGTTACCTGAATCATTTCACTAAAGGGAGGATACGTACGCAGTTTCTAAAAATATTCTATTCTTTTTTTTATTTTATTTTATGTTTTATTCTGCCTTTATTTTCCTGAAGAAGGCATTTTTTATATCCTGTAACTCAGGTTAATCTCAATATAATTATATGTGAAGGAAAAACCCTTTTCTAGCCCAGGAGCTTTCTTTTGCTGAAAATCAAAGGGTTTTTTGCCAAAAAAAAAAAAGTGAGAATATTTCCATACAAGGTCACAGTTACCTAAATAAATCACAGCCAGCTTCACGCTCCAGACTCTATTTATATTTTCAGCCAGAGAACATCTGTTTAATAGTGGGTGGTCATGTAACAGTTTCATAGACAACAGAGCCATCCTAACACTCTTGGAGATGTCAGGAAGAGACTTATCCTGAAGTCAGTGAGTTGTAGAGGTGTAAATGGGAGGAGAATCAGCCCCACCATTCTGGAAGTTTCTTTTCTCAGAAGCCAAATAAAACTACATGCCAGGAACTACATGACAAAAGAGGGATTTCCCAGAAAAAATCTTATTTAAAATATAAAGGACAAGCCAGAACCCCACGGCAGTTCCTTAATAATAGCTGCATAAATTCATAATTTCTGCATAAATAGATGAGAAAAACTCAAGGTATGTCGTCGTCATCACAAGGTATCAGAGTGCTGTCTCACAGTGAATCCAATGGTTGGATGAAAAGTGCAGAAAAGACACAGACCCTGATAGTTCTTACCCGTACTTTAGACAGACTAGTCATGTTGGCAAAGAATTAGCACAGAAAATGAAACCTATATAATTTTGGATGTGGAGCTAACAGAGAGCACAGGCATCATCAGAGCTAAATAGTATTATTCTCTCCAGACTGTTGTCCACAGGCTGCTGCCATCAGCCTACAGATAGGCTGTAGGTCCATCTGACTTCACTGACTATTGAGGGACCCTTGGGCAAGTGTACCTCTTTTTGGCCTGAAGTCAGTCTTGTGTGCGCTCACCCTGACCATGTCCACAGCACCCAAGGAACTGAGAACATCATCCTCAGCACCCCGCATGCTGAGTGGGATGCCAAAGGAAACAGGAGAAGAGGGCATTGTTGAACGCCTCCTTCTGCGTACTTGAGGTGTCTGATTTATATATCAGATTACATATCTTCTTTCATTTAGATTCTTTCCCTGAAAGTGTATGTCTACTGATTTCATTTCAGAAGGTCAGAGAAGGCAGGTAGAGGGCAGAAATGATGCCTGTAGCAGAGTTGCCTTTCACCCTAAACTATTTCTGTTGAAACCCTCTTCTGGAATATAAATATCCTAATCCTTGGTCTTGTCCTTTCTCTTCCTGAAGGGATCAAATCCAGCTCTGCCTCCTGTCAAAGCCTGATTGTGTATTTTTCATTAAACTGCCTGTGAATAAATAGTCTGTAGTAAATAGGAAAAGAGACATTTTCCATCTCGCCTCATGTGAATCATTTGGCTACCAGGCTAAACAGTGTAGCTCTCCCATGCTAAAACTGAGCCAGGGAATCCTTTCCTAGCTCATGAAATGTGCAGGCATTGAAAGCATCTAATTCCAGCAAGCTTGTTGCTATTAGCTGGACAGTAGGGTTGTCCATTTGAGTCCACTTGGTTGTCCTTGAAAATTGGAGGTCCATTTTGTACAAGGCTACTCCCTCAGCAGTCTGACAAAATACTTCTATGTTGAAGGTGACCCCTCGCTTTCCAAGGATCCCAAAAAAATAGGCATGAAAAGGACAACAAACTGTTCGGTGTTGTGAGGTCTGAGACATTCTGCTACTGCCAGACTCAGAATTTCTAAGACTTCTGATGAACTTTAAACTAAACTAAGGTGTCTTCTAACTTTAGGTATAGGCAACTCCTGTGTACACATTTTAAGGCTCATTAGTCCCTAACTCTTGCTTCATTTCTTTTGTGCGGCAAAGAAACTTTGTTAAGAGAAAAGAGCATGCCAACAATCTAGCTTCTTAAACTGGGGGAGCAATGAAAAATACATTCTTGTAAAACTCCCATTGTGCAAAAACAATTCTAGGACATGAAAAAAAAAAGGAACTTTGCTATGAAAAGAAAAATATTTGCCCATTTTTTATGTTTCCTTTGCTGTTTCAGTTACCTGGATATGAATGGGCAGTATTGAAAAATTAATAACAAGAGCTTACATAGGGAATATCCATAGGATTTTGTATATAAACCATTCTTGTCTAAAGGGCCTGATAAAACAGCTGGTAGATATTAAGGACCAGCATTCCCTATGCACAATAAATAAGTACTATAGTATACTACAATGGCGTCCCAGAATACTGTAGCGGTATTGTTTCGGGCTGCATGACCATAATCTCAGTTCTTATAAACCATCATAACTCTACTGATCAATGTTAATTTAAACTGGCTGATGATCAGACATGCAGAGTGGGGGATTTACCTTAGCTAACTTAAATCTGAAATGCCATGATAATCAATAGGAACAGGACGTGATTCGCTTGAACTCTTTCAGATACCTACATAGGCTCAGACTAGCTGCCTTCTCGCGCTGCCTGTTTCTCACCATTGACCACAAAGATGTCCCAGGGTGATCAGCTCAGATGCAGGCATCTGCTCTGTGGTGTCTTTCACTGTTAGTGGAAAAAAACTGCAGTAGAGATTCACCGAGGGAATTGTATTAGACTCATCATTTCTGAGCAGAAGTCCGGCAAAAAATGGGTAAGCATTATTCAAGTTCTTCTTCAACCTCAAAGTCGACAGCCGGTGCACACATGAGCTCACACATGGGAGCTCTGCACTTGAGATCATTTCAGTACTATACAAGTAGCCCTTCTCTCCTGTCTGCGTAGGAGTTCAACGGGTACTATTACAAACCATTGTTGTGATAACAGGGATTCTCCAACCATCTGCTGTAGCCAAGTTTCAATAACCCGGCAGAGGCAGCATGACAAAATCACCCCTGACGTATACTGGTGTGGTTATACTGGGGCTGATTTTGGCCCTATCCTTGTCAGACAGAAGTTTGTAATAAGGATTCCTTGTTCACTTCTTTGATAATCTGCTTCAAGCGTTCTCAGAAATAACTGCTAACGGCAGATTCACTCCCACCACTCGGCTTCTCTTTCTCTTTTAAACTGAACCAGACCTGACAGACAATGTAAAGCCCTCAAAGCAACTCTAATCCACTTCCAAAAGATGCCTCAGACCGTACGGTAGCCCAGGATTCTGTTTTGAATAAACTCATGCTCTTTGCAACTGAGAATTTCTAACATAAGTGCCTGCAAGGAGGAGGAGGGGAGAGAGGCTCATTAATAATCATGATGGTTTCAGTATTGCATAACTCAGGCAATTTGATCATCCCCTGCGCTTTATCAGGTTTGTTTTATTGTAGTTTGCTTGTGTCTGCACAGTTCCCATTTTGGGGAGCTTTACTTCCTGGGAGCTTTCATGCTATCCCCACTTCTAGCACTGTAAAACGGCGGCCTGCTGTTTTAATCACGCCTCTCTTCTTCCAACGTTGTTTGCGCCCTGGTACAACCCATCTGCCTTGAATCTAGTGCTCCACTGGGGCTGCACACATCTGCCAGCCAGACTACCTTCGTACACAATTACTCAATCCACCGTAAGGCTCTTTAATAGGAAACAAGTGTGACAACGGCAAGCCCTTTTTTCTCTCGCTCTCCCTCTCTCTTTCCCTCTCTCCCCCTCTCTCCTTTTATTTTTTTTTTCCTTAAACCACATAGTCAAACCGCCCTAATAGAGATGAAGCTTGATAGATCCACCCAGGTGTAGGTGAAATGGTAGAGCCTCAAGCGTAATAGATGCTGTGCTCTTGTGCTGAAGTTCAGCGCAGTGTCCTGAAGGGTTGTCTCGCAGCGGTGAGATGGGTTGCTCTTTGCACAGTTAAAAAGTCAATGAGCTTCCCCCAGCTTACATGTATGACAAATTTAGAAAGCAACCTGGATCTAGGTGAGCGCTGCAGAACTGTCTCTTCTCTTCAGTGCACGGACAAAGCACAGCACACAGTAAGTGGAAAATTTGCGTTTACTTATTTTACTTGGGAATTAATTAACTGTGTTTACTTTTGAGGGAATCCTCTAAAGGCTGGTGCAGAAATGAAGCAGAATAATGTTTGCATGCAGATCCCCTGTGTATTTCTTCCTGTTTCATTCTACACTGTGCCCTTGTCCTGCCACTCCAGTCTGATTGCTCAGACCATGCAGCTGGTCTGAAGCAGCTTTCTTATCTAAAACTGAGCTACATAATGATATCAGTAACACATAGGTCCATTTCTCTACGAAGATATGTGTCTGTACAATATCTGGTTACTGACCAGAAGTAAGGTTTAATCATTTCTATTACACAATGTATAAATGAAAATCCTTAAATGAAAGTAAAATACTCTAAACCTCTTTTTCTTCTTTTTTTCTTTTTTTCTTTTTTTTTTTTTTTTTGTTTGGGGAGGGGGGAGAGGAGGGAATGGAGGAAGCAAGAATTAGAAATGTTAGGAATGAAAAATTATAAGTAATTTAACCTGGAAAAGAAAGCTGCCTAATTTTGTTTACCAAACCATTGATTCAAACGTACTGAGAATGTTGCCAAACTATATACTAACAAACCGTATCAACTACAGTGATAGTAAAGCTTGAAACAAAAAAAGAAGGTCGCTTGTCTAAAATGCAAGAGGCATATTAGAACCAGATGTATAGAATCTCAACTTTGACTCCTCAGTCTTTCATGCTTGGTTTAAAGCAGCCTTAAAATTGCCTTTACTTTGCATTTACAACTTCGGATTCGCTGTTAAACTGCGCTTGAACTTGAAGTCAAGATTTGATCTTAGCACACACATATTCTTCGAGCCTCCTACCAGAGTTTTACTTTGCTATTGGGAGTCTGTTTACTACTGCACCGTATATCCTGAAGCACATTAACAAGTTTACTGTGATGGACTTTCAGGTGGAATGTCAGCCAATGTAAGAGAATTTGTCCGTTGGATATACAAAATGTTCTGTCTGAGAAATAAACATGTGCAGTATAAAAAGGTTCTGCCAGCGTCTCAAGTAGATGATGACATGGTGTAAGAATGCATACCAGAAGTATGTCTGAATTTATTTTCTGGAGGATCCAATGAGATGACATTTCTCACTTTAGGCTTAATTTATTCTGAACTATTACCCAGGTTGGTGGCTGTTGTCAACACTGGAAGTGGAACAAATGAGTCTGCACAGTTATGCCTATAAAATACTTTCAGTAGTCTTCCCTTCTGCAGAAGAGTTATTTTCTTTGCTCTTGCACAGACAAGTATATATGGTCCTTTTAATTAGCCATGGCTTCAGGCTGCTACAGTTATCCTTTGTGCATGATAGCCATTAGCCTAACTCCGCAGCTGAAAAATATCCAGTCTCTTAACAGTAAGCTTCTAAATATGGCAATTTTAAAGGGATGAAGTTGGAAGTTTAGGAAGGTAAAACAACCATCTCGGAAGAAATATTTAGACCTGCAGTCACTGGCATCAGACAGCGGTCAACGTCTACCCCCTACAGGGAGAGAATCTAATTTCATTGTGCCTCCCCTAGTGCATGAACACTGTAGTCGTTCAGTTCATCCACTTGAGTCCTGCAGTTATTCTCTGGCTCCAACAACTGCCCCTTAATGGCGAGGTCAGACCGTGATTAATAGAAAGTCATTTTCAAAGAACTGGATCACTAATAAATAGCATAACTAATAAATAGCAATAGGCATTTTCTCTCTCTTAAATCTAACCCAGGGGAAAATGGCTTTTAGACTTTAAAAGCTGTAATCAGCGGTGCTTTTCTTTCACAGTTGCAAAGTGCAAGTGTGAATTCACAAGAAATTCCTTCTTACCCTATGTCAGCTGCGTAATGTATGTATGTTGAATATAAGTTTGCAACAATCCACGCATAAGAATACTCTGTAAAAAATGGTGCTAGGTATTGCAGTATAGCTGTGAGGTTAAGGTACAACCAAATACAAGTGAGGTGAGGGAGTTACGGGGCACATTCTCCCTGTCATACTCACATCAAGTACCCTGCCAATATTTAGATCAAAATGACTTACTCTGTTTTTTCCAATCTAACCAATTTTGAGTGGCACTTTATCCTTTGCTTTCAATGCAACTCATTGTTCCGTAAGGCATTTAGGGATAGGAACAAAGAAGAATGAAGATGATACCAACTGATAGGTTTCTATTTACATAAACACACCTAACAAAATTTATCCCAGTTTTGCGAGTCAATTTAATTCAAGAAAACTAAGTGTCATGTGTTTTGTGTAACTCTTGGGTTCTAATGTATTTTTTTTAAATTTAGACATTATGCATTTGCATGTAAGTTACAGTATCATCAACTATATTGTATTGCATTTTTGCAATAGAACAACTTTTAAATATTTTGAATAAGCATCATGTGGTAACTTTTCTTTCCATTTCTTTCCCATTTCTTCCCAAAACTCCCATAGCTGTGAGTTTTGAGTGTGTGCATTGTAACCTCTTAATCTACTTCTTTTCTCTCTTTCACCATCTTTCTGACATACACACGCGCATATCCACATATACACTCACAAGAAATGTTACGTCCTATGCTTTCTCCCCACTTTGAAATGGAGTTTTGGATCCTTCAAGAACTTTCTGTAGGCTTTGGTGCCTAAAATAATTTGAACATGAAAAATATGGCATTTCTGTATAATTGAGCCTAATCCTGACCTCAGCTACAACTCATGAGTGTAACAGAGTTCTGGATTTATGCATGAACTTGATTGTCATTACCCTTATACAAAAAAGAGCAAACAGCAATATGTTGAACAACAATGTTTATTTCTGATATTTTAATTATTGGTTAGTGCTGACAGTGTACTTTACAGGAATATGTTAGTTATGGGAATTATTATACCATCCACTTTTACAATTAATTTCGGGGGCGGGAAGAGATCGGGATCTGAAAAAATATCCAGATCTGAAAGCACAAGTTATTCACCTAAATGTTCAGGCCTAACTTTGTCTTCATGACACCTTTTGTTTAAGTGCAGGAATACAACCCTAGGAGGCTTAGTTTAGGCACAGACGTTTGAGATATTTAGCTATATTAGTTCCATGTTCAACTGAGAGCCCAATGGGAAATTGTAAGGTATACTTAAGATTTATAATGGAAGCACAGTGTCTAACACTTCAGTAATCTATAGTAATAAAGAATTTGTTAATTAATCAGTAGCCATTTTGAAAATATTTTAATAGACATAATTTGACCATATTGTTTACTAACAAAATTTCACTGAAGACATAAATATTAAGCAAGTCTTTTTTTGTTCTGTAACTAACATTTCTACAGAAGGCTTTAATTTTACACCCATTTGCTAGTGTAGTGGAAGCTATAGGTATTGTATGACACAATGAACCCTGTATTATCTTCTTTGATACTATTACTCATGGCTGCTAAAGATTTAATGAGTCTTAAACTGAAAAAGATGTAGAAAAAGTGCTTATAGGCATAGCAATGTGTTACTGATGAGCATCAAAAGATTACCAGGACATTAGCTAGAGTTACAGGAAAACCTCAAATCATGTATATTCCACAAATCCAAAATATTTTCCATAAGCAATCACTGAAGAAAGTTTCTCTTCATCTGTATTATCATTATTATTAATATAAAACATCAATTCTAACCTAGTTCAGATCTTTGTTCTGCTAAGGCCAATGTACTGTAGGTCTGGTTAGCAAGCATCGCTTGTGCTATTTACATTAAATTCACACCAATTATTTACACCAATACATTGCAGATTTGCAAATTTTACTTTCCTAAGTCTTGATTGCTTCTGTGAGTTTACGTAGAAATGAACATAATTTGGTTTTCATTCTTCTTGCATTAAGTAAGTATCAACGCTGATTTGATGCATGAGCTGTTACTTAAGAGGGCATTTTAGGTACTGCCATGGAAACTAAGCCTTTGATCTAGAAAGCTTATGTCCATTGATAATTAGGTTTTGGTAGTGAATGTCTGACACATACTTTTTAAATCATGTTTAATACCAAGTAGGTCAGATTTAAAGATAAACCAATATTTTAGGAATCTGGATACAATAAAAGATTTCTTACTGCTGTCTACATTAAAACTAAATTGCCTCAAGTTAAAAAAAATGGTTTTCAAAATTTCTGGTGCATTCAGACAATGATTACGTTTTCTGTCTTGCTGCTCTGTATCAGAATTAAAGTCTTAAAATACCGTAAAGCTGTTCTTTTCTCTTATTTATCTCAGTGGTATCACAGTAAAAAGGTGTTGATTTGTTGATTGTTGATAATTTTATTCTTAACATATGGACTCGTGGATGGTCACATAAAGTGCTTGTATGAAATAATGCTGTCATTCTGATTTATCATCCTGATACTCCAATACCAGTTTGTTAATTGGTTTTTCTCATAATTACTAGTAGGTTGGCCTTCAACAGAGGTGAGCAGCTTGGATGATGATGGCAGTAGATACAAATATTTAGGGATAACGGAAGTAAAACTGCAGGAAGAAATTGAAAATCATGCTTTTCTAAAGCCAAGCTGTGTATTACCCTCTTCTTCCTATGAGGCATTGGAGTGCAAATGTTATTAAAACAAACAGCAAAGGAGTGCATTTTAAGAGCAACATGCCTCTGTCCTTGTTCTAAAAATGTGAGTCCACTTGAAATGATTAATGGGAAAGGCTTTCTGGTTTTTTTTTACTGCTATTCTTTAAAGGGTGATAAAGATATATGAACCCCATGATATGCACAAATCCCATGCACAATGACTACGAGTTTGATTCAGTAGCTTATACCCCAGTGTAAAACCTCAGAAAACAGTGGTGAGGAAAGCATGAATCAGGATAATTTATTTTTCATTATTTTTTTTTCCTTTATATTTAAGAATGAGAAAAAAGATTGATTCAACTAGACTAAACAATAGGATTGTTTTGTGTTTTTTTCCAAGTCTTATTTTGGATGTACTATATTAAATTCAACTCAGGTGTTATCTCATTTGCTTCCTTGGGATTAACAGCAGGGCTCAATTTTTATTTTGGACTGTTTTAAAGTAGCACCAGCTATGAATTTTGTTACTCTGACAACTTTGAAATTAAAAACCTGTAAAACTGGGACAAATTGGCCAACAATACTGCACACAGGAAGGGCTGAGGTCAAAATGTGTTTGTTAAATTTCCAGAAGTTTGTGCTGGACTTTAAAAGCTCCATGAATGTAAACCAGTCTTTGAAATATCTGCACAGCAAATTCACATGGTGCATATTACAGATGTGTGTCATACCTGTGTAATAACATTAGTGTTCCCTCAAAATTTACATTGGAGAAAATGAAAGAAACATGCATGGTACAAAGTAATGTGATTTCTACTGGAAGTGGTTTTACCTCAGCAGGTTTTCTCACACTGCAAATAGACCCTTTCATCTGGAGAACGGTTACGTGGGACAGTTTTAGTAATGTTGTTTTTAAATCACAGGCCTTATACATCCACAAAAAAATAAATTTTCTCTTCAATGCTGTGGCAATGTGAGAAAAACCCTGTTTTTCTAAATCACATTTTGTAAAATTCCTGAAGAACTAGTTTATTAGTAAGCTTAAATATATTTCTATTCCAAAAGAAGTCTTGTAGTTAGTGAGAATAGTGCCTGACAAATCTACTGTCCTAGTTAAGATTTTGAAGAGGACAAAAGTCTCTCTATAAGGACACAAGAGTTACAGACAAGTATGTCACCAACAATACCATCTCTGTCCCATGCAGAGTCTTCCAGCATTGTCCCCAAAAGTATTCCTAGTCCAACCTGTCCTATGACAAAACGGGGCATTCACCTCATGATCCTGGGCAGCATACTTTAAAAATATTACTTAAGCAACGGAAACACAGCCTTCACAATATTTCATGTCCATCAAGATGAAAACAAAACAAAACTATAGTTATGTTTTAGGGCCATAGAGGTGCCACATGAAGCCTTATGAGTCTCAAAGCAAAATAATATGCAGCATGAGTGTCAACACAGCCCAAGGGCTATGGTTTCTGAGCTTTTTTCTCTGAAGGGCAAAGCCTATTTCCACTTGCCTCCATCAGCACAACAAAAAGACACGTCCCTGACAGGTCTTCCATTGGTTAATGCACAAGTTAATACTATGGTGTTGATTTATAGCAAGGATAGGGTAGGATAGGACAGGACAGGACAGGACAGAAGTTACAGGGGTTATTCTACTTGAAAGAATCACACTCCTAACCTTATTAGTGGAAAAATAAACCTCCTTAATTTAAAAGAGATGGTGTGCATTTCCCTTTGGTGAAGCAGAGATTTGAGAAGGCTGTGCAGATGGCCAGCACTGCAGAGAACAGCTCTGTCAGGGCTCCTTACGCATCCACAAAGACACAGTATGCCAGCAAAGCCTGATGGCCCATGGATCAGTGCTTCCATGTCATCACAGGCCAAATTTCCCCAAGCTGATGAGCGTATATGTGAGGTGTCAGGGATAGACCAAAGCCCTGTTAGTTATTTCATGGAATTAGTTGTGGTTCCTCAGTCCATCCACTTGTCCTGTTACAAGAAACTCTATTCAAGTGACCTTACTTGGCAGCTATTTTAGCAGACTGAGAAAAAAGATTTAGTGACATGACAAGTGAACTACTCTTTTATCACTGCAACGATTGCCTTCACACCGGGTTTAAGGCACATTAACAGGGTTTTGTGGGAAAGCAGACACAGCTGATGCCCATGCTGTATTGGATTTGTGAAAAAACAGATAACTGCTGTCTCCAGAGAGCAAATTCTGCCAAAACTCACACTGACTTCCATAGTGCTTGGATTTAGCATAGGGTTTTGATTTAGCACCTTTACAAAGAGTTAAATGTATATATACTTGCATTCATAAAAGAATACATCAATCACACTTCACATTATTAGATTTAAGATCTTGAAGGCTACAAATTTACTTACTGTTAGCATTTACCAGTATTTTCATGAGCAATCACAAATTTGATGAGGGATGACAACACCCATTTGCAGCAATTAATACAATCTCACAGAAAGCAAGGTTTTATGAACCTGATAATCTCAAGTGTTTTGGATCTGTTTGGGTTTAAAAATGCCAGTGGCTACTTGTCAAATGTGATTTGTAAATCAAAATTGTTTTTGAGTTCTACACCTGCAAAACAAGTGTTCAAAACTTGTAAACTTCTTTATGGATATATTTTTTTGGCCTTCAGATACTGTGGAAAGAGTCCAAGACAATTTTTTATGACTGAATTATAAACACTTGAAAAATGGAGTTTATAATGAAAATGCTGACACAGCTTTAATTATTGCAGCATGAATGATTTTATTATACACTATCCACAGTGTCTATACACACAAAGTACATGCTCTAGTGTTCTAATATTTCATTTAAGAAAAAAGCAATTACTTAGCAGATGTAGAGAGCTAAGCATAAATGGGCTAAACCAATACCTTTATGCTGTTTGAAAACCTATATGGAATGTTATTACCACATAAAAGGGTTTATACTTTAGAAGACTCAAAGGTACAGAGAACCAGCTAAAGCAATAAACTGCTCTGGTGTACTTAATTAAAAAGCTTCAAGTTACTGAAGTCAATTGAAAAACAGAAGGTTTGATTCTTTAAGGTAATTTTGTCCTCTTCTGTTAAGTGCTTATCAAGTGTTAAAGAATTAAAATGCCGTCCTAGCAGTTTAAATAGAGAATAATTTGCTTTTCTTCTATTGAAAGCAATTCTTTATGCTGTCAGCCTAGACACATGTAATAAAATGGGCAATGTGGATGTAATTGGGTGACATGGTTGGGTTTAATTTACCTTTAATTAACTGGAATTGTAGAAGAAGCTGGGAAATCAGTATTGAAACATTTCAGAAAATCATTTTTTATGTCGATGTCTTTACATAAAGCTGGAAATCTTTGCAAAGAAAAGCAGAGAGCATGGCTAAAATACATTTCCAGTTTATAAGCACAGAATTTCAGAGTGGGTTTTGATCCAGTCATGTGAAAGACGAATCTCCAGACTGGTTTTGTTAGCAAAATTAGAAAAATTTTGAAAAATAATTATGTTTCTATACTGTTTAGTTTTACTGCTGTTATGCGTGATCGATTTTAGAGAAGTGAGGAGGGTTTGTTTTTGTTTTGTTGTTTTTTTTTCCTTCCCAAAATGATGCTATGAATTAATGGAAATGCCTCTTTTTTGGAAAGTCTAGAATTTGCACTTTCCCAACAGGTGAGTATGGAAAGCGTATGGCTGAATGAAGGCTATTGTGGTTCCCTCCTTCTTGGGCCAGGTCTACATTATCCTTGGCATGGTTTGTGCTGTGAGATGATACCAGCCAAGAGCAGGCAGAGAACAGCAGTGCCCTGGGCCCCGCTCCCAGGACACACTCTGGAGCCAAATGACGCGAGGTGGGTGGTTTGGGCTCTCCAAGCCAGGTCCATGCCATGCTCCAGGAACATCCACCTGGAGAGAGCTGCTGACTCCCCAGACTCTATGTGCAATTGACAAGCGGCTGAACATGAGCCAGCAGTGTGCCCAGGTGGCCAAGAAAGCCAATGGCATCCTGGCTTGTATTAGAAATAGTGTGACCAGCAGAAGGAGGGAGGTGATTGTCCCCCTGTACTCAGCACTGATGAGGCCACACCTTGCATATTGTGTCCAGTTCTGGGCACCTCCATACGAGAGAGATATCGAGGTGCTGGAGCGAGTGCAGAGGAGGGCAATGAAGCTGGTGAAGGGCCTGGAGAATAAATCTTATGAGGAGCGATTGAAGGAGCTGGGACTGTTTAGTTTGAGGAAGAGGAGGCTGAGGGGAGACCTCATCACTCTCTACAACTACTTGAAAGGACATTGTAGAGAGGTTGGTGCTGGTCTCGTCTCACAGGTAATTAGCGATAGAACAAGAGGGAATGGGTTCAAGCTGCAGCAGGGTAGGTTTAGGCTGGACATTAGGAAAAAATTGTTCACAGCAAGAGTGGTCAGACACTGGAATAGGCTGCCCAGGGAGGTGGTGGAGTCACCATCCCTGGATGTGTTTAAGACTCGTTTAGATGTGGTGGTGTTAAGGGATATGGTGTAAGGGAGAACTTTGTAGAGTGGAGTTGATGGTTGGACTCGATGATCCCAAGGGGCTTTTCTATCTATGCTTCTATGATTCTGTGTCCAGCGCAGCACAAAGAGACTGAGCAGAAGCAAGAAATCTGCTTCAACCACAAAAACTTAGGAATTATTCCTGTGTTTACATATCTGCTGTCTGTGTTTGGAATTCTGCACCGTTTTACCATCTGTGACCTATATATGGGATTTAGCATTCGGATAACACAGGCAGCAAAAATGTCAGAACAGAATACGTCACCAGCTCAAAGGAATATATATGTTGAGCTCCTACATGGTTCCAGCATGGTTTATGGCTGGAAAGAAGTGCAGAACAGGTAGATTTTTAATTGCTTGGAGGGAAGGGGAAGAACTTGGTGACAGTCAATTGTAAAGCTGTTTAACCAAACTTGTGGGATATAGGATTTCATTCACTCTGAGTTCCTTCCTATTTCAGGTCCAATAGTCACAGTAGAATTAGAACACTTGATAAAAAAATTGAGGTTGCTACAACAGCTAATTACCATTTCTGAATTTAGATTATTTTATTTTTTCTAACTCCAGTTCCAACCATTGATTTTTATAATGTTGTTGTCCACGTATCTTATAGTCCTCTTTTTTTTTTTTTTTTTTTTTTTTTTATCTAAAAAATGTAGGGTTCTTTACAGATTCTTGTCCCAGATTAATTTCTGGGTATACAGAGTCCTCTATATACTCATTAGGGTGATGTAAGAACCTCCATCGGATGATTCATTCTTAGATTGATATTATTACCCTCTGGACATAACCCTTTCTTTCCACGGAAAGACCAGTAGTAACTCTAGGACGACTCTGTAGCACTCATTTCCAGTCTTTAGTTGCCTGTATTAGGTGCTTAATGATACACGTGATAAATCTGGATCTAAATTTAAAAGTCTTATGTTATAAATCATATTCTACATCTCTTTGCTTACTCTGTCATATCCTCTGAAAGTGTGGGCACCAGAACTGGAAACAACATCCAGTGGTAGTAGCTACACTAAGGAAAAAAAACCACAGAAGTAATTTCATTTCAGTAACCCATATTTCTTTGCTTGGTTTGGATTGCAGCCTTTCTGTTCTTTTCAAGACAATGAAAGCAGTAATCCTATCAGTTGTACTTGTTTTAGAGGTGTGGCTTGATTGGTTTTCGTGTGACTCACATTTTATATCAGCTCATGTAAATTAGAATCAGGCCCTGCATATCTAAAATTTTAGGTCTCGATAAGTTCATATTTCATTTGGTCCTAACCTTTTGCTTTAATTAACTGTATTTTGCCCATACTACATAATGCAACATAATATTTCAATCAATCTTCAAGCTAGTTTCATGAGTGGATATTATGTTTCTTCTGCGTGATATATATTAGGTGAAATCAAATATAGTAAGATCCTGTTTAGTTCACATTCAAAATGAACGTCTACCACACAATTTAGCAATCTACTTTAACTTGTAACAAGGATGCTGAATAGATTTATAAATAATTCCTTCATTATTATCAGAATGCTGGAATGCAAACCATCAGTGGGGCAAATTTTCAAATACAGTATGGATTTTACACACACTATAAAGCAGCAGAGGGGGGAAGAACATGGTGAATTCAAGAGAGCAATATGATCTTCACATAGAAAAAGAAATTTCCTGCTTTTCAGACTGGTATACTTAACAGTTGTTACCATTTCACTGTGGTCATGCATTTTAGAAAATTATGGGCACAGAAAAATAAGTAAAGCTTACTTCAGAATACTTAAAGATAAGTAAAAATTTAAATAATTTGACAGTCTAATATTTCATTTTCTAATGGCAACAGAGAATGCAGGAGCAGGTCAGTAACAAATTAAGAACCCACCCTTCTGATCTCAGCTGCCCTGGTGCAAATCTAGAGATGTTTCTTTCCTGCAGATGTTAATTCCAGGGAGCAGCAATGCCATCAAACCCCTGGCAAGTGTACAAGCCAAAAATGAGCCAAGCCTGAAAACAATGAAAACAGAGAGAAAAGGGGACAATTAGTCATATCATTGATAAAATTAAATATGACACAAATACAGCTAATTATGTCCTTGCTCTCAATTCAGATTTTATTAGTTTAGGAGCCCTTGGAGGTAGCCTAAATTATATGTATTATGTTTAGTTTGATGAGATTTTTTACCCTGTTAGTGTTATGGCCTCATGGGCTAGATCCCCAGCTGGCACAAATAAGAGTCGCTATTACCTTCAGTAGGACTGAGAGCATTTGACACAGTGGAGGACCAGGCACCCCAGCTGGATATGTTGGCTGACTAACCAGATCCTTGGATAGTTATTTTGGATTTTGGTTTTTTTTTTCTTCTTTTTCTTTTTCTTTTTTTAACATACGAAAGCACTTAGTGTTTAATCTCACAGCACAACTCTGCAAATTTTAGAAAAGTGAACGTTACCATACAATTGCCATGATGGAAAAAGGAAAACTAACAACTTTCTCAGTCTCTGTAAAACATGAAAAACAGAGTGGGAAAGAAACTTCTTTTATTCTGCAGCAGTGCAAATGTGCTCTGTAGTGCAGCCTTGGTCTCCCTCTTTCAAGATCCTGGAACTAGTTAAAGTTCACCACAGACCTTCGTTTAGCTTGTGCCTTTTCCATACGAACAGAAACATGGACATGCAGGGGATGGTATATATCCACATCTTGTAACAGTGTGAAGTGTCTCTCTTTTATTGTGTCTGTAGCATAGCACATGGTACAAGGAATAATAGGTCTCAGCTGGCACTTTAGTAATACTAGTTATAATTACACCCCTGAAAGATGCATTAAAAGAACATTATTATTATGGTGGAGTTAATCACTTTGCTGTTGCAATATGCTGGAATCAGTGTCACTTGCTCACATCCCCCTCATGGCTTGCATAGCATGTGTAGTGCCAACTTTGCGAGCCATTTTTCAGTGTTTTGCTTTCTCCTCATCATTTCAAGGCTGGCTGCAGATCATGTTGTAAATACAATAATCAAACTTGCTCTGATGACAGAGTTATTAATATCCCTGTGGGTCTTGCTTCTCTATTATGTCAGTTCTTTATAAATATGAATTTACATGTACAACTTACTTTTAAAATAAAAGTGCGCTATTAATCCAGTTTTGGAGGGATCCTTTATCAGCAGTGTGCACTCCTAATTGATTTACGTGGTACAAAATGTACATCTGCATGACGTTTTCAAAAGGCAATTCCTCTAACAGATTTGTTGTGTCATCAAATAATGTATAATTTTAATGAGGCATTTACTGAATTTACAAATTATAATTTCAGAAGGAATCTAGAGAAATCTGAAGGCATAATTGTGAATAACCAAATGTGGAGACTAATCATTAATTGTGAATTGTTAAATGGAGGTCAGTGTGTCAAGTAAGGGTCATGTAACAGCACTTCATTGCCAAATCCGTGCACGTGATAGAGGGTATAGTGGTCAGTCATGTAAGAGACCAGCTGAGAAGCAATGACACATTAAAGAAATTTTAAATCAGATAAAGTGTAATATTCTCCACTGATTCATAGCCACTGAATTGACTGTGGTAGTAGAAGGCATGTCTTAGGGCAAGAGAATAAACTGAAGAGATACAAGGACAAGAATGATAAAATCAGATTCCTTAAGATAAATACAGGGTGGTGTTAATAGAAACAAATCAGCGGTGGTGCAGTTACTTGCTCAGATTCCTTCATGTAGGAGCACAGAGGAAAAGTAGGAAATTAATGGAGAATTTTCTTGTGCTTTTTGCTGTTGGAAACACGCCTCTAACTTTTTACTTCTAGACTTGGTCAAAACCTCCACAAAATTCAATAGAACTAGTTTTTTCCATCGGCTTCAGTGGGTTTTGGATCAGAATCTTTGAACATAGGCTCTGGATTAGGTAGAATGACATCAGACACCTTCTTGCAGGATGTGTTCATAGACGAGGAAGGATATTCTAAGCTTCAGTTGCAATAATGCAAATTGCCAGCTCATTTATAAGAGTAGAAAGTCAGGGGGAAAAAGTCTTCAACGAGTATACATAAAAAAGTGATATATACAGAGACAGAAAGTGTGAGCATCCACCGTCAATCCTTTCCCTTCTTTGAACTATTTAATTTCTGATGCATTGCATATTTTTGCAATGGGGCAGTTACATTTTATTGGCTTTAAAGAGAGAAGGTTAGGTGCTGTGAATGGTAGTATGCCATTTTTAACACCTGTTGAGAATTTTTCCTAGTTGATCACAAAGAAGGCATTTTCTGCAGACGCTGTTTTCTGAAAAAATCACTAACATAAGCCTTCCATAATACCAGCAGCTGTAATAATAACATTAATAACTACTTGACTGTTTAATCAACATTCGTTGGTTAGCAGTGGCTTTTCTCATATTTTTAAGATGATTTTGCACAAAGGTTGGCAGGAACTTTTTGGCGGAGTATTTTTTTGTGTGAGGAAAATGCCAGCTTCTCACAGCTACTTTTGAGAAGAATGTGTCACCGCTGATGACAGTCCAACCAGAGTACAACCCTCAAGTAAGGATAGGATGGGTGATTGTGTGGGGTACAAGTACAGAGACAGAGAAACTCACTCGAGTCATTTGGGCACTCAAGTCATGTGTTTAGGCTGTTTTTTTTCACTGCTGAAATTTATGCTTTTCAGGCAAGGGGACTGGAGATCATTTTCTTCCCACCATCTAAAGGCCTCTGGAGTATAGTCTGCTTTGGGTGAAGGAGTCCATCCTGACATCCTCACAGCTCAGGCTGGTTAGGGAAAAAAGCAACTCATTGCTTAATCTACATGTACCGTGGGCCATCACTGAACCAGAAGCAGAGCTATTTGATAGCATAGGTGCACCTTTTAATTCTGTTCTTAATTTTTGTTATTCTGGTGTAATTGATTTTCTATCGCTATCCCTTGAGATTTTCTTTCAAACAATACTATTTCTATAGTGACTGTTACCAAATAGAGTACCAACCTGGTGAGCAGAACTGCTGATTTCCAAAGCTTCCATCACTACCTGTTAAAGAAAAAAAAAAAAAGTCACTTTGTTTCTGCTGAGTGTCTTATAGTGAAAAAGTACAAAACCTTTATGAAGATAAATAATTTACCCTCTTTTGTGACACTGGAACATCACAGCAGGACCTGGAAGTATTGCAAATGTTTAACAGGAAACAATCAGCTAAATGTAGGATAAGGTCTATTTAGCAATTACAATATATAATGATGAATACTTGTACTAATATGAAGATTATGAAAAAACTCCAATCATTAGAAGGAAGGTGACTTAATTTTTTTCAGTGCATGATAAGCATAATCAACGTTAGTAACTCTCAAATACCAGAGTACTCCCGTTGATCAGTGGAAATATTTATATCCCTGTTGCCCAGTCGGCTGCTAAGATCCACGCAGCTGCTCACTCACTCCCCTCAGTGGGCAGAAGGGCTAATGTGAGAATACCCATAGGTTGAGATAAAGACAGTTTAATAAAGCGGGGAGGGGGGGAAGGAAAAAAAAAAAACAAAGAAAAACAAGTGATGCAAAGGCAATCTCTCCCCATGAGCCAACGGATACTCAGCCAGTCCCTAGAAAACTCCCCACCACCCCTAGCTTTTATTACTGAACACGACGTTGTATGGTATGGAGGAATATCCCTTTGCTCATTTGGGGTCAGCTGTCCCTGTTCTCGTGTACCCCCAGACCACCCACTGACAGTGTAGCGTGAGAAACAGAAAAGGCCTTGATGCTGTGTAGCTACCATTCATCAGCGGCTGAAACGGCAGTGTGCTATCGACATCCTTTTGACCACAGGTCCAGAGCATAGCACCATAGGAGCTGGTATGAAGAAAACCAACTCTATTCCACCCAAAACCACCACAATCACTTAACAGTTCCTAGTAGATTAGAAGGTGGCTGTTTTTTTTTTTTTCAGAGGGAAGTCTTTAAAAGGTTGGGTTTTGTGCAGACAGGCGCATGATTTCTTGTATCCCTGAAAATTCAACGAAAACGGTTGTAGCAAATTCTTATGCTAATTCTTTCATTTCAAATACTTTTCATTATACGGGGAGAGTTTGGTAAGATGAATTTCTTTCATACCAGAATTTTTATGGCAAAATCAAAAATAGCATTTTTTCAAGTCAGATATCATTAATACTGAATGAATATTAGACTACATTCGTACACCTGTTAACATACATAGTTTGGAACAATAAGGGATGTAGATTTTTTTTCTGAAAGTCTGGTAAAACCTCCCAGGATTCTGAAGGATTTATAGTTTCCATTGTCATTGAGACAGCAACTATTTTTTTGTAATGATTCCAAAGCAAACCAGACATGATTTGGCTATATTTCGCTTCCTGTCATGGGATACAAAATAACCTAAAGCTTCAATTGAGACTAAAGGTTATGAGCTCATATAAACCAAATCTGGGATGAGGCATGGGGCAGGGGAATGTTTTATATAAAATTTTTGAAACCTGAAATTTCTGAAAAGCGTTGATATGTGTTGGACATTTCATAATTCTTAATTCCTAGATCTTGCATTCTCTCATTGAAAGTCTCCTGCATTTTTGTAGCATAAGCAGTCATTCAGCAGTTATTAATGCCTAATTAAAACCACAGTTATGAAGAAGTTCCCTAAAGTGCTCCTTTAGGGATGCAGTGTATCTTTTTAAGGCTTGTGTCTCTTTCTGCTAGTTCTGAGACGCAGATAGCTGAGTCACAGTAAATGCTAATTTCTGTAAAGACATTGCCTCATGCAGTGGCATTCCCTCTGGAGTGAAGAACTGACAGTGTTGCAAATGCATCAGCTCATTTAGAAGGACCTGAACTAGTATTAACCTGTCACATCCTCCAGGGAAAAACAGGTAACAGAAAAAGCAAAAGAAAAGTCACCTCAACAGATAAGTTGTTCTCCATGAAAAAAGGGCTGCTTTGTGCTTGTCATTTCAACATTTTGGGTCAAAAGCAACCTGGGAAAACATTTTTTTTCTCATTACATTTCACACACTCCACAGTCTTCCTGCACTCTGTCTAATGCACATTCTTAATCTCTCTCCTACTTTTCTATACTCTGCATTCCTTTCTTCTACTGCTGTTCTGACTCATATTTTTCATGTGTTCACAACCTTCTCTTCCTGTATTCTACCTCATGCACCTTCTTAGTCTCTTTCTCTTTCTCTTTTACTTTGACTTTACTGGACAACACTTTCCTGTTTTCCTATTGTTGTGGCCCATAGTTTGTATGAGGACACGGTTCTTGTTTTCTTACATCATTCATCAGTTCTGCTGCTGCTTCTCAGATACCTCTGAAACCATCTTCGTCTTTACAACCTCTACTAATTAAAGTCTTCATGTTGGTATACCATAAAATGCCTTGTGATCAAATTTTCTTAGCAGATGCTGAATAAGATGGTTAAAGTCTTTCTTTAGGATCAAGAATGTTGGTCATACTGAAAGACAGTATTACTTGGGGTGGTGGAAAGTGCATCATTTGTACAATATTTACCATGGTAGCAGTAATAGTAAGGAACGTATGATAAAGGATGAAGTGCCTTCTTTTAGATACCCTAGGAAGTGAGCTTCACAAAAGATTATCACCACAGGACTGTGGCATATTATTTCAGTCTTAGGTGTTGATTTTGCCTCACTAAATTCCTCAGAATATATTCGTTCTCCTTTCCCTGCCTTATATTCTTGCATATTGGTTGAATACACTGACAAGCAGTTGCTACATTTCACCTCAGGGATGGCTGTATTCAGTGCTTGATGAAGTGATCCCTTTGTCTAGTTTTTACTTAAAGTCTCTTGGGATAAAAGGCAGCACATGAAGATATGTAGAATTGCACTCATTTTATTCCAATCTAGTTGTAAAAACTGAAAGAAATGAAAATACAAACAATAAGTTACAGATAATAAAATTTTGTGAGCAACAGAAATTAGAAAAAAATGCTGAATTGTTTAATTCCCAAATACCATCCATCCACCCCTTGATTTTTCAGCAGACTTTTCATTGGGTGACTCATTCATCAAATGTTGAGGTCAGCAAATAATGTTAACATACAGTAAGAATTCCTAATGACCACCAGTTGCATGTAAAGTATCAATGTTTTGCTTATTGTATACGACACAGAAGGAGGAAGTAACACAACCTGCATTTTATTACTTGAATCAGATGCAAAGGGTTTTCAAAACTTCGAATTCAACTGAAAGCAGCTGTTGGGAAAATATCATTACATTATACCTTAAGCTACAAAAGCCAATTTAATGGTGACATTTTATTTTATTCAGATGGTCCCTCCTTTTATTCTGTCTAACCCAGTAAAGCCGGTGGAAATTGTATCTGGATGAAATCACCAGAAGGTGAAGGGCCCATGACTAAAAACATTCTTTAAAGATTATTCAGGGTTACAGTCAAATGGAATAGCAGCACTAACGAGAGCAAAGGTCTCCATAGCTACAGGAAGTAATATTACATCGTTTAGCAGTACCAATAAGAAAACACAGCCTTGTTACTAGAGTTGGTTAAATGTCGATTAAAGTGCTGTACAAAACCATTAGGTACTATAGTAAACACAGGTATTTAAAAAGGGGGTATGTCATTCGTCCAGATCACTATATAATAGTGGTTGCAGGTGGAACCACCTCACACCCCATTCACTTCAAGTTATAGTTGTTGCACTAGTTTAATTAACTATTCCCGTGATTTGAGTGAATTATTCTTGATCTGTCACTCATCTTAGATGCTAATACATTCATCCTACATGGGGGATGAGCATAACCATTGTACTTTTACCTTTAACTTCAGTAGGTATGATAAAAGCATGAAAGCGGTCGTTCAAGTCAGAGTAGAGTTGAGCCTGTGCAGTGTCCAGCCCATGCCGGTGGGCAGCAGAGGACACTTAGAGGAGTGTGAGCATAAAATGCCTCTGCCCTTTGGCACCTCCCCTGGCTTCTGGACTGCAGGTGCATTTCATTCTTCTGGCCGGCAGCCCTCAAAAAACTTTGCTACCGTGAAACTGTGGCTATTGCCTTCTTTAATTTGTTTAGACTTCTCATTTTCACAACACTCTGTGACAGTGAGTTTCATGATTTACATTTTCATTACAGGAAAAAAGTACTACTCTCTTTTGTTTTCAACCTGCTGCCAGATAACTTCACTTGGTGCTCTGCTGAACTTGTTATGAGAAATGTTGAATGCTGTCTAATCAGCTATTAAGATCAGAAAAGATTAAGATATAAAACTAAATTATTCTGCCTTTCATGCCAAGGAAGCAAATCCTGATTAATTTCAAGAACTAAGCCCAAAGGAATAGAAATGTACATGGAAACTAGGTATACAGTTCCTTTAGGAAAAAAAAATGTTTAAAGTAAAAAAACCTAGGGAGAATGCTGGATAAACATATTTGTATAACTACATCTTCACTAGTATACTAGGTCCAGTAATGATACCAGTCAGAAGAGTTACCTTAATAATGAAATGATTCTCTAACATGTATATTTTGATTATTTGAGGCATTTCCAAAACTCTTCAGAATATAATAGGCAATGTCCTTATTTCTTAGAAAAATGAAGATGGATGACTCCAGAGCTTGTCAGGAAATCACCATAGTTGCACCTAGCTGTGATCAGAAGAAAATATACACATGCATATGTATACATATAACTATGCTTACACGTATATATTTATAAAAAACTAACTAAAGTGTTTCTTTGTACTCTTTTCACTTTACTAGCATTTTATTTTAAATAAAACATAGATATAAACCCATGTTTAATTTACAAAGCAAATAAAATTATTTGATTTTCATCCAAATTCAATCACCTGAAAGTTATTATTAAATCTTGGGATACCGGTTCCTTTCAGATTCTTTCAAATTCCCTCAAAACAACAAAGAAAATCTCATTGAACTATCTGTTATTCTTTGCAATGTTCACAAAGTTTCCATGTACCTTGAAGCTACTAGTTCTCTTAATGAATAATCTCAGATGAATGTAACCAACGTTTTCTTGCAGAGTTTAAATAACCAGCCATTAGAGATTTAAGAAGTAACTGTATTTTCAGTGTTGTTTTGACAAACAGCTATCCAGTGAGTAGCCATTACTTTCGTATGTAGTTTACAATAAACGTGAATGTAACTGTTCTTTTGTTATGTATCTGCATAACCAAGTCTTAAACCAGATATATTTTCCTGCTTATGAATAAATCGGACAAAGGACAACGTTACCCATTGTCACAAATACCTTTCCAAACAAAAGCATAGCAGAAGCTTAAATATACAGAAAGTATTCTGAGAAAGTTCAGGCTAGTCAGTGCTGTCAAAGAAATTTCTTGCAAAGAGGACAGCCTTGATTACACTGAATAACAATAATGCTGAGGCAGGAGAATTCTTCACAAATCCCCACTGATCCAACTTTTGTCTTTGCAGTTAAAAGTTCATTGAAGTGTTGTTTGAACTGATGGAGAGATTAGAAGTACCGAATCACTGCTGAACTTCTGCAATGTTATGAAGCATAAACATTAGGAAATTAATTGATTTTTCCCAACTGAATTGTATATGGTGTGCAATATTTGAGTTGGCAAGACTTAAATAGGTTGGTCATTTTGAAGTATATCATAACACAATTTCTTCAAATGATTTTTTTTCCTTTTCCCATAAGGCATTTACATTATTTACAGAGCTAATGTGGTTTTCCCTATTGTTTTAGACTGTTCTTTGCTTGTTCACAAAATACAAAATCATATTTCTTCATGCTTAAATGGTTGATTTATGCATCTGTTCCAGCTGTTTTAATGCAAAAAGGATGAAGTGAAATAAAAATGAAATTAGGAATTTGTTTTCTCTTATACTTCAAAATGCATGCTTACGTTGAAAAAAAAATGGCAATATTTCACTGCATTAAACTAATTTGTTTATACAAATACTGATCTGCATACTTACCGCAAATGATGCATGCATTTGTAAAACTGAAAAAGTAGATTGGCAAGTAAGTAAAGCACATCTTACCAAAAAACTCTTCCTAGTTCCATTTATAAGAACCAATGAAACAATTCTAATGCAAGAATATCTGCAACACACATTTACCAGCTTTAGGTCCCAATGTTGCAAGACATTTAAGCAGGGGAGTTGAGAAGTGAGAAAAATACTAACAAACCTACTAAAACAGAATTTTCAGGCTATCCTGCTAGATTGTGTGTGGGAGTCTGATTCAGCACTTCATGCAGTAGGGATTTTTTTCCATTTTCATTCTTTTTTTCAGGTTGTCAGGCACATTACATTGCATGTATAATTTGCAGTCCACATAATTTACATTTGATGACTGTCATGGTATGTTGTAAAGCCCGCCTTTCTTTGAAGTATTTACAACTATTGGAGAGTCCAAAGGGTTGTGAATTGTTAGAAGGGCAAACAATTAAGTTTTAATTTGTCCAATTTGCTGGTTATTGGTTGCAATGAATACTGTTGTTGTACATGAAGCATGCCAAGCAGTTTTTATGTTCAGATCTGCTAGCAAGGGCGTCTAGCTGCTTTGCTAGAAAGGTTTTCTTGTTACAGCTACCTAGAAGCACATTTTAAAACGTTATTTCTAATCAACTTCAGTATGGAAAGAATTCTGCCTGCAGTGACCATATTTTAGTGGAAGTCACTCGCAAAGTATAATGAACAGGTTACACAGTGTGTCTGTTTAGAAAGTTAGGGCAAATCATGTGTTACTTACATTTTTTATAATTTTGTCATGACTTTTCAATCACTTAATCCAAGAAAAAAATACATTGCCCAGCTGAACCAGACAAACCCTCTAAGTGAGAAATCCTGTTACTAGCAAGAAACAAGCAAGACTTCCACGCTATGGAAGATATTCCAGTCTGTAGGTAGAAGTCTGTACTTCTTCAGAATCTGTGCAAGGCATGTTTAGTCTGCACCATACACTGTAGCAGAGGTATAAACATTTATAGCTGATATATACCCCAAGCCATCTATAGCTGTAGATCTTGAAAAAATGTTTCTAAGAACCTCAGACAAGCAGGCGGACACATGCTAAGGGTTTGGAGAATGTTGCTGTGCAATTCTCCTGTGCACCACATGAAAAGGATGTAGTGGATGATGGAAGCTGAATGTAACCCATAACTTTTGCCACCTCTTATTCCTCTCCTCCAGCCCCATTGGGGTGTCCAAAAGGAGCTTAAAATTCTTTTAACGTCCTCCTGAAAATTGCTGCCTCCTAAGAAATGATGATAGCTAGCAGTACTGTGCTACTCTGAAACAAGGACAAGCTGAAAGATGTAATTACTCTTCTGCTCTAACTTCTGCTGTTAAAGGGCAGATATGCTGCGTATCTGATGTAGGAATGATATAGAGTTTGCTTTCTTCCATGTAAGGAAATCCTTTCCCTGACATTTAATGGAACAAATACAGCTCCAAATGCTTCCTATTCCTGTGCTGGTGTGGCATATCATCTGGCCTATATTTGTTAATTCCTCTGGAAATCACAGATCAGGGAAGTATTCTGATTTTTAGAGGCTGCTGGGCTCTTTACACAAGTAGGGTGGGAATGTTTCCCTTGAACACTTTTAATTGTTTTTGGCATAAAAACAATTTGACTGGGGTCAGAATCAGACCTAGAAACTTAGAGAATGAAGCCTATAGACAGCTGGCAAAAGCACTATTTCTCCTTGCACATTTATCTTATTCAACTTGGGGGGCCTAGGGTTAATTAGAACAACAACAAAAAAAAATCTGTTAAACAAGGTTTTGTAAAGTAGATCTGCATTCTTCCTGGATTTAAAATTCATTGGTTCTACTCTCTGGATAAGTATAAAAGAACTATTCACCTCTTGGTATATTCATTTCATCTCACTATTGACATTCAAGCAACTTGAACACAGCAACAAGCCAACCTTCGGTGATGAAACACTAATGAATCTTTAAAAGGACTGTTGATGTAATACTATACTGATTGGATAGTGAGCTCTTTATTTTTGTTTTCTACTTATAAATATACTGATTGATAGAACACTTCTTTAGATTCTTTAGGAATCTGAGTTTTTTTCCTTGTTGAATTTTGATTTTGAAGTTTATTGTTCATTTTAATTAGCATAATGTTTCTCAGTGACAGTCAGGGAAACCGAAAGGGTTTGGTACAAAAAATAAGATGAAGTAATACTAGTTTTGATAAAAAATTGATACATTAAGCAAGTAAACAAAAATCACCATGAGTCACTTCCTCTTTATCACAAAGATGTCCCCATTCACATGGTAAGACTTTAAGCATAATTTCCCACTGAAAATTGATGATTTGGCTGTTCACTTTCTGAAAACACTGATTGTCTCTGTCACGTTTTGTGCTGATGGGTCTTTCACATCTTTTGCTCCAAGAAGCATAACATTTTTTGGTTATCAAAAAAAGTTCAACAAAGAGGCTCTTAGGATAATAGTTTAATCTTTCCTTCAGCAGTGAATTGGGTTTATAAAGTTGTTTCATACTGTCAGTTTCTGCTTTGCTCATCTGTAGCACTTTATGGAAGTTTTACTGATGTCTTGCCTGATGTATTAAATGAATTTCAATATACTTTGTTTCAGGGAAGGATTAAAATATGTCTCCAGTTTGGAAAGATTAAGATTCTGAAAGCAGATATCATAAATCCTTAGAGGGTAAAAATGCCATAATAGGTGTTTCGATAAGTAGAAAGTCTGTCATTTTCAGCATGCAGATACTCTAACATCAATGAGAAATGCACACATATGACAGTGGAAGCTGCAACAATATGCAAGAACAAAGGCATACTTCTTGAAAAATATTTAAGCAATTAAAACCCACTGATGGATTGATTTTTCAATGGCAGCCAACTGTCTAGCTTTGGACACTTGGAAGAATCAGGATTGTTTTAAAAAATCAGCACCTGGAGTGCATCCAAAAATGCATGATTAGTTATGAAATAACATTTATGGAAATGAAATATAAATTAAAACCAGGATATTTGTTCAACAAATACCCAAACAGGCTTAAGATTTTCAAAGATTTTGTGTGTGAAAGATCATGTAATTTGGAAAGACTTATGTAAAAAAAAAGGTAAACTAAAACCAAGAAAAAAGTTACAGAATTGCACACTAATTTCCAGTCATATTTTCAAGATGTTTAGAATCAATACAAAGACAGGGTAAAATTGTTGGGCACACAACTGAATGTCTTTTGTAGTTCAAAAAATTGCAGGCCCTTTATCAATTGAGAAGTCACTTGAGAGGACACAAAACTGGACACCATAAAACAACATACTGCACCCTTTCACATTCATAAATCTATTCCTGTCTTTGTCCTGCAAGTAATCTCTTCTCATGTGTGATCATCTTTCCAAGTATTAGTCAGAAAATGTTTATCTTTTTTTAGCAACTTGTTTGCCTTCCCTTTGTTTTTAAGTTTCCATCATTCTGTCTTTAAAAAAAAAAAAATGAACATTTTAATTGGATTCAAAAGTCTGGATGTGTAGAGTGATTTAATATGGTACATTTCACCCCATGGAAAATATGATTTCCAGGGAGAAAAGGTCTTCAAACTTTTTTTTTTTTTAATTTTTATTAAATCAAAACAAGATATCTTAAATTACAGGTTAAATAAGATGGCTCTGAAAATTGCATGGAGTCTGCGTATCTTTAGGAGTCTGTGTTTAAAATTAATTCTAAAGTGTGAGGCTGTAGGTTTGGGAATTTTTAACAAAGCTCACTGAAACCTTAAACAAATTACAGCATTGTGACTTCTTATGGGTACATATGGTATTTAAAAACCATGATCTTTTGATGGCATACTCTAGGAGTTACAGAAACTGCCTGATTATTCTATAACCTTTGATACAGGCCCAATCTAGAACCAGCCCAGAAAATAATAGTTTCTAACCCCTAAGAGGTAAGATTTTAGTTAGCAGCAGTAATGGAAGGAAAAACAACGACTTCTTTATTTAAAGGTGGTACTTAATAAAAGTATGAATAAGATATAGGGCTTTTATATAGCCTCTGCACTATCAGAGGATTGCTTTTGTTAATACCTGAGGTTTTGTCCACTTCCACGTGCCTGTTTTCCTAATAAATCCATTGGTATCTATTTTCAAATAATTGCTTCTCTTCTATATATATAGTATATTTTAAGCATAATTTATTTAATTTACAGTGTATCTCACATTACATCATCCTGCAGTACATATTTAAATACCCAAGAAGTTATATTGCTGTATGCATCCACTGGGACAAATTCTCCTCTAGTATATTTACCAAGAGAAATCTTGTATGAGGAAGTCTACATAGAAGTCAATTAAGTGGCAATCATTTATAGCACTTAATTCTACCATTAAATTCTAAGCAGGGACCATAATTTTCCAAATGTGTATAGACACGCTATGATCTGGAGGTCTCAGTTGGTTAGGAATTCGTTCGAGGGGTTATTGAAATATAAATACATGACATTCATAGAACAGAGCAAGAAGGATTTTTCTCAGTGAGTTTCATCCACAGTTAGAAATGAACTTTATTATGAAAAGTATGAAATCACAGTAAAACAAAATGCAGGAGTACTTCCCCTTTCCACCACACAAAACTATTGCATTTATGTAACAGTAGTTGAAAACTACTAAGCTATTAAAAAAAAAAAAAAAAAAACAACCTCCGACTTGTCTGAATATTCTTTAGCTCTAATAACCTATTATATAGTTCCAGCTTCGTGGCCATGTTAGCTTAACATGATAAAGTGTCTATACATGTTCCTCTATTAACATCAACAGGAGAAGGGAAATATGTGACAGTTGCTAAAGATTTACTTCCGAAATCATGCTTCTTATTTGCCTGCACAAATGGTTAAAGAGAGTGATGAGTGACCTCTTGCTCTGAGTTCAAGCAAGTTACAAAAGGCAAAGAAAAATGGTACCGCTGGTCACTGGCAGGTGAACTCCCCATTTGTCAATACAGCTTCTTTGAAAAAACAGGTAGAAGCCTTGCTATCACTGAGAAACTTCTACATCAGCTTTGGCCCACAGCACCTAAGCTTTGCTTATAACTACTGCAGAAATGAGTAATATAAGCTTTGCACATTCTCAGGAGCTAATTTCATTAACAGTCAATGCATTGTCATAAACTACTCCTGAATTGTAGAATACGGTATTGATGAAGAATAAAACAAGGAAAGAACGATAATGAAAAATACAGTGAGGGCTAATACTCTGTATCTGAATTGTAGAACTGAGTTAAGTGTCACAGTATCAATCCCTCCGAAACTTAGAAAAGGCAAACTAAGACTTAGAAATATGGCAGATTCAACACTTGCTTTCTTTAAGTCCAGTTTCTTATTCTAACCTAAAATCCAGATTGTAAGATTGGTTAGGAAAGTTATTACAAATTGATACATTTTTAATTTCACTCAGGTGGTTGACAAAGCCACCTGCATCTCTCACTGTTATAATACAGCAAGCTGGGAGGAAATCAGTTTGCTCCTACCATTGGTTCCCACCACTGTCCTTTCCAAAAGTCCTAGTTCTTTCATCTGTTCTCAATGAATTCAGTCCATACCTCCTCAGTCTTTTCCACTTTTG
This sequence comes from Larus michahellis, assembly GCF_964199755.1. NCBI lineage: Eukaryota > Metazoa > Chordata > Aves > Charadriiformes > Laridae > Larus > Larus michahellis. The sequence continues at coordinate 10,035,069 of NC_133896.1, forward strand.
TCAGTCCTACCCAGTGTCAAACTAGAAAGGTTATGAGGACGTGCCTCAAGGGTGGAACTGACTCAACAGCAGTTACCTTTAGGCCTGTTTATAATCCATTAATGTCACCTGTCCAAGCCAGTTGTCCACCCTTTGCTAGGTAAGTTTTCACAGTATTCTGAAACCCTCAAATTTTCTTCCCCACTTCACCACTCATGACATCAGTCCTTCTGAAGAGCTCTTTCATCTGCAATCATATATGTTATGGCAATGAGAAGCAGACAAATAAGGATTGAGGTCCAATATTGTAGGCTATTTTGTCAGATAATGACTTCAGTTCTAGTCTAGAATGGCAACAGATTCATCCCTTTAGCATGGTCTTTGCTTCTGTGGAAACAATTTTGGTCTCTTTTCACTTCCCAGGGGACACACAGCTATGTTCTGGATCAGTACCATAAGTAGAAGGTTTGTCCCAGGCTTTTATACGAGACTTTTGTAGTCCACCTCTGCTTGAGACTTCTCTGCCTGTGTTGTACTCCTTGAGCAACACATGAAGCTGGTCAGATGTTCTTGGTTCCTGAGGCTGCTGAGGCAACTTGGAAGCCCCATTTCTTCCCAGCTTACACCTCACGCTGCAGCCTTTCTTCCATCTGTTGACCTGACATTTAATTGTTTCTTTTCGTGATGTAGTACACTGACATATTCTGCTGCCTGTCATTGTCTAGAAAAAGGAGACTTATTTCTTGTGTCAGAAAAAAATAAGGCATCCACAACGGGAACTCTGGCAATGTTGCTGTTTTCAATCTCTTTTCCACTGGATATACATATAATCCATCACTCAAAATGACACACTTGTGGCAGTGTTTGCAGCGTACCACTCCAGTGCCATGTGTTTTACAATCACCTTTACGTTCCATGCTTTGCTAAAGCTTCAGAAACTCCTACACCAAGTGGGGGGAAGAAGGATGTATAAAGGCTTTAACTTTTCATGGGAGCTAAATAAGATTAGTATGGCTTGCTAAAACAAAGACACAACCTAGGTAGAGCAATTTGTTATTTTGCGAAGAGTCCTTGTTCTTAGATCAGTCTTTTAATTTGACTTTAACACTTGCCACATTTAAGAATTTTATATTTTTTTTCTGAGTCTTGTGGTTTTTCAGAAACATTATGAGATCAAGCTGGGAGGGAAGAAATAGTTGTAATAATTGAACTATATCCATGGGGGCTGTTGTGTTACAGGAAATTCAGGACTGTGGAGAGAATGAGTCCCAGCCCTCCACTACAGGTTAATTCCCAGGCTGCGTGGTGGCAGAGCTCAGTGTTGAAAGGGGACACTCAAGGAATGAGTGACAGAGTGAAAAAAGTAGGAGACTTATTATATATAGGAAAGGTAGGACATTTCCGTTTCCTTCCATACGCGCCCTGTACAACTCACCGGGTGAACCAGTGCTAGAGTTTGCTGTAAGATCGCAAAGTCGCCATATTCAAGTTTCCATGCAAAGAGTCTGGAGAAGACCTAAGCTGTCTGAAGTGGTCCAGCCTTGAGGATAACAGGGAAAGACTACAAAAATCTCAGGATACTAGGAGCTGACCACATTAACATTTTATTACGGTATCAAATTTCAAGAGAAGATAGAAGGGTACATTAGGACTCAATGTTAAGTTAGGAAAGTGTTTTGTCTGACTGGTAGGGCAGCGTTCAGTAGCCCTCATGTACATGCCTGTTGCCATAAAGGTGCACAAGATTGTCTTTTCTTGTCATCAATCTGTTGCTCCAGTGAGGGTAAGATACTGCCCCTTCCTTCTTGACATCTCCAGTACCCCAGGAGTCTAAAATGGCACAAAGCTTCATGTAGAAGTTGTAGTGCTAATATAGAGGGAGAGATGTGACAGTATCCAAATTAAATTTGCAGATTTTGGCTCTCCTGTTAATCCCTAGCTCCTCTTCCCCCACTGTAGTACTGAGGACTTGCAAACTCCCAGCATTTCAGGTCTCTTCAGCTCCCTGACCTTGTGTACTGCATATGGAAAGGTGAAGAGAAGTTGTGGTGCTAGGCAATGCCAAAGTGTCCGCGCTTATCTTGTTTTGATAGTCCCACAATATGGGGCATGCCCTTGTCACTTGATGCAGTGGGTAGGGGAGAAAGGTTGTCAGGCAGCACTGGTTGTGACTGCTCCTCAACTGGCTGCAGGCCTTGCAGTTATGAAGCAAGAATTGGTGACCCGGTAAAATATGTCATGTATTTACCGCAGAAAACAATTGGAAACAACAGGTAGCAAGAAGGCACACTGTTTAGCAGTTTTATCACAGAATGATCACATATATTACTGTACACTAATCTGCCCCAAAACAGATATCTTTGTCTAGACCTCAAATATATTTATCCTTAGTGTTTTAATATTAATTAATAAACAAAATATTAGTAGTAATGTGCAACTTTATTTTTGCTTTTTACTCCAGTAATTTGTAAATTTTTTGTAAGTTTTTTTCAATACACATATATTGTCCATTCTCTTACCAATGAGTAGACAGTAGATTCCTTTTTATTTCCTTTTTGCTTGTGCCATTTTGACATAAATTTGATTTTTAATGATTTTTAAATGGCAAAGAAAAAGCATTACAGACTGTCTACGTAACAGCCATTTTCTTAAATATGGTAAATGTCAAAGCAATGTAAAAATGGTCAGATTCTGTTATAGAGATCTTTTTTTTAAATGCATTTAATTCTTGTCACACTACTCTAGGGTCATCCGAGGAAGGATATGTCTTCATTTGATAGCCTTAATCTAAATCTTCTTTGTGGTTAACCTCTGATAGCCTTTTTGGCCTCTGTTTAAAACCTTATATCAGACCTGTCCTCTCTTCTAAATATACTCTGATCCACATGTCTATTTTTGTACACAAAACAGCCCAGAAATTGACTTTCAAGCTCTGTACCTTCAATTCAAAAATGTAAAACTGGCAGGATTGTTATTTTGCTGATGCTAAATATACTCAGGTAAAAAGGAAGCTGCAGGAAAGCTAAGGAGGGAACAACACAGAAAATCAATTATTTGTATTTAAAAGCAAAGAATAGAAAATAATTTCAAATACGTTAATACGTTAACCTAAAGAATTTTGAGAAATGTGTTAATTTTTTATTTTTTTTAAGTTCTCTGTAGAAACCTTCCCTTCCCCCTCCGAGTCTGATAGTGAAGTCTGATAAGAAAGGAACTTAATCTTTCTTTGAATCCAGTTGAGTTTGCATGCAATAGCATCTGATTGAAGTCTGGCTGTAATGTCACCGAAGCAGCTGTAAACTTGTCCTCCCCGTAGCATTCAGAGTCTTTTTGTCCTTTCTCCACGACTCAAAGTTATGTGTTGGTTTTTTTCATGGTATAATTTTCAGGTGACTCTGCCAGATGTCCTGAGTCACACCCTTGTGCTCTCATTAGTGGGTCATACTTCCTCTCTTCCATAGATCTGGCTGTTTCCAGCTTTCCTCCAAGGATCTCAACCAAAACTCATTGAAGTTAAAATAAAGAATCCCACTGGCATCTGTGGGCTGTGGGTCAGTTCCAAAATGAATAAATTTGGCTTTCGGTATTTGCGTTGTATTATTCCTTATTAAAAACATATTCCTGTCTTTTTTATTTTATTTTATTTCTTCTCTCTTCCATGCATTTATTTGTTTTGTTTTCTCTCTGTTGACACAATACTGGCTGAGGTTGATTAGTGCCGTGCCTTCTCCAAATAGGTCACTACAAGAGCAGCAGTGCAGAGCTTTTGGACATTGGCAGCTCGCTGGCCCTAGTCACATCCAGGAAGACAGAGCAGTACTTGCTTCCTCAAAATGTTATTTGTACCAAAAAGTGTACGGAGTAAGCAATCTGTGTTCTCATGTATGCAGAAATAACTCTGTGTTGAGTGCTTTAAGGAGGATGATTCGCTCTCTTGTTTGGACTTGGGCAATCCAAAAAAGCCAGTTGCAATCTTGCCTTAAGTTTGAGAATTCGCATGTTTACCGAGAGCTTACTTCCAGCCATATATAAGATTCATAGTGTTCATATTTCATGCTGCATTTGCTAGGTACATACCATACCATAAATCACCTGGAACAGAAACAATACCACGTGGTGAACTGAAGATCTTCAAAATGAACTGTTCACAAATGAACTGCAGACCATGGCTTATTTCCTGGGAAAAAAAAAATAAAAAATAAAAAATTGTGAATATTTTTGCATTAGGGAAGGCATGAAAATTTCATGACCACTTCATGAATAGACAGAAAGGGAAGGATACTAGAGAAGCCAGCTTTCCAAATTTTTGCTATGTTCAAAGTTCACAAATTTATTAATTTCTTTTACAATTTCCGAGTAAATAACATTAAAAAAAAAAAAAAAGATTGTGCATGAATTGAAAAATAAGCTTGCTTCACTCTATTTTCATAAGGGTTTGATCATCCATCCTGTTTACAAATAGCTATGTTAATCATTGCAATCTGAGAATTCAGTGACATTTTAGTATAAATAGTTTATGAGTCTAAGCTTTCCTTTAGACCTGGTTCTTATAAACAGTTTGCCTAATTACCTTGCAAGTGTTCCTGTATCTTCTGATTAATGAAAGTTCTGCCTTGTGGCTTACGCACCAGTTATTTCAAACCTGATGACAAATAAAGAAAACAAAATTATAACATACATACTAATGTCACAGAAATTCATGTATTCTATTCCAAAAAGCACTTAAGCACATGCTCAGTTTACAGACATACGTACTTTTTTTTTATTTCAGTTGAAGTTAAGCAGGTTCTTAAGTGAATACACAAGTCTTTTTCTGAAGAAGAGTGCTTTTTTTTTCTGAATCACAGAGTTTCCAGTTGACCAAAACAGAAGTATCTCCATTGCGACATTGTTTAAATATAGATCTATTACTGTGTCCCAGACAGCTGACAAACCAGATTAGACATAATCAGAGTGGTCACCACATAAGCAGGAAGAACATCGTCGCAGTTAATACTGTACATCCATATGATTTTTGGTGGTATATTTAGGTAGATAAGAAAGTAGAAGGAAAATAAATGAAGCGATGCAGTTTTGAGGACAAAATAAGACAAAGAGGACAATAAATATGGGATGAAACTGGAAAGGATAGGAATTAGAGCAAACGGCCAGGCAAAAACCGAAATACAATCATTCTTAATACAGTGGACCTAATGAGGTGGATAAAGTTAAATGCAGTCTTGGACTAAAAGTTTTTAAATTTGATCAGAGCACAGCATTAGTGGCTCCACTGAAGACAGAGGACATTTCTTCCCAATAAAAAGTAACATTTCCTCCTAACCACAGTTATATCATTGCCACTGCAAAGAGAAAATATAGCCTAATAACTAAAATATTACCTAATAGCTTTCTGTGAGCATTTTTGAGGTTACACGTAGTAAAATACAAGTTACTCTTCTGAATATTGGGTACCTCTGTTGGATTTCCAAGAGTTGTCTCTGCTGATGCAAAATCTTACAAATCTGTACATCTAAAGGAATATTTGCTTGCTGAGACGTGAGATGGACTTTGATCTTGTGTTATTAGGTTTATTCTACTGAGACTGTTCCTTTATAAAAAGTATATATTTTTCTGAAAACTGCTGTGAATTCAGCTTGAAGTATCTGTGTTGACTCAAGTAAAATTGTGGCAATATCTGCCTTGCCCAATCTGACCCCAGTTCAAAACTCTAATCAACATTCTCCCCAACATGTTTGTTTTCTTCCCCTCCACTTTGACAACTTTGAAGCTCCAAATAACCAAAGTTTCATGGAAAGCATCAAGCTCCATATTAATAACTTTATCTCTCAGCCTAAGGGAACATTTCCAGGATTTCTTTAAGCTTGTCAGAAATATTTGCCAGCAGAGGAAACAGTCTCTAAGACATCTAATGTGAATGTGGCTTCGGTTAGAAAAGCATCAGCTCAGCTTCGTCTTCAGTGGTGACTGAAGAAGGCGGTCTTAAAGCTCCTCTGTCTTTCAGTTCCGTTTTACTAGCAGGAAAAAGACATTATGTGTAAGATAAGATAAAAGTTTAATATTTCTCTTTGTTGTAAACATAGTATTCGAATACTGCATGGTATCTCTCTTTGTATAATTGAAAGCTATTGAAACTAACTTACTTATTGAAAAGTGCTGTTCCTTCATGATAATCCGTCCCGCCCACATGATTCTTGCCTTACTGGAGGGAGGAAATGATGAAAAATGGAGGGATAAAGGTGAGGAAGGAAATATGGTGGTAAGAGAATAAAGCCACTTATCAAACAGTACCAAAGAAAATGGGGGGGTTTGGTAGGTAAGCAGAATGTAACCTTGCAATTTGACAGCGGGATAAATCATTAATGATTAGAAATTTATTTGGTGATGTATAAAACACTGCTGTGTCTGCATGTGAACAGTGCATGTAGCCGCTCACTCTGTCACTCTGAATACGCCCTTTAGTGAAGGACACAGAGGCCAATCCTGCTCTAACTCTAGTGCTGAGAATTCTGAATAGCTCCTTCAATGTTATTCTAGATGTACTTTGTCATAACACAACAAAAACTTAGACTAGTATTAAAAAAAATAAATCACTTAAACACATTCTTAGAGCATAATATAAAGAATTTATTTTATAAACCAAACAGTTGCCAGATAAAAGGAAAAGGAACACACATTGTGTTACATTAGCTGTCGCAGCCATGAGTAAGATTCAATGTAAATGCAATATGAAGAAATTGGTAGCAACGTTCGGAGTTCAACAGAAATGCTTTTTACTTACTGTTCTGCAGGATGGCAAATTTGCTTATAAATCACTATAATATCTATTACTGCATTTACTCTATTCTCTCTTCTGAAAAAAAAAGTGTCAGTAATTGCCAAAGCCAAAGTCTTAATATGTTATAATGCTTTCTGCAGACTTAATTTTCTAAACAAAGGAGCAGAAAAATAAATTTTAAAAATAAGTTGGATTAATTTATGGTGTAATTGAAAACACATGGCATGACATGGAAATGAGTCTGATTGTTTGTGGTTGAACCCACTTGGAGAAGCAAGAGTCATGTCTGTTTAAGGCCCAATACTACATTAGCATGAAATAGTGGAAATGGAAGTCCCATATGTGCTTAGATTAATAAATAGTCTCCAAATAGGTTTATGTCTGGTGTATTCAAGAGTATATGGGAAATGTACTTACAGTATGTGAGTTATCCTAATTGATGTCTTAATAATAAAACAAACTGGGAAAAAAATTTCTAATAATGCATTTACCATTTCAAGCACTGAAGGCAATGTAGTGTAAGAGTGTTTTTAAGTCAGATGTGACTAAATAGAGAAATTACATATTTCAGATTAATCATCACCTATGTTGGTATCACAGGATTTTTCTTCCCTTAATAAAACCAATTCAGGCTTAAGTGACACTCCACATTAAATGTTATTAATTGTGTGTTTCCTGAATTGACTACATTTATGTATAAATATTAGCATTTGAGTATGTTTTATTTACATAAGATTCTTTTTTTTTAATTTTTCCAATGGAAAAGCACATTACCATACCAAGCACAGAACTTCTCCAATGCTGAAAAGTACAGACTGATAAATGAATTTGAAATGATGACTGTTGGATATGACCGAGACCAGGAAATTAACAGGCGATATCTTACCAAGACCCTGTTGTTTCAATTACGAGTATGTCAGCTTTGGTTCAAAGTATGGCTATGAACAAAAAAATGCCTATGCAGTGGGATTCAGCCTGTCTTCTTTTGTCTTTTTTTTTTTTTTATGTAGACCATATAAGCATGATTCATCCATACCTTGCATTCCAGTACTGTTGCTACCTTGCTGAAAAATATGCCACCTTCTTAGCAACCATAAGATGAACTGAAAACTAAAGAGTTTGATATTCAAGTTCCAGACAAAGGTTCTGTTCTTGAAAAAAACATAGATTTGTCTATATAAACTGGACTAACTGGATCTATAAGCAACTGAGAGAGAACAAGCAGGAGAACAAGTGTCTTTTTCAAGATCTGTCTGTAATCGTGAATGTATTACTGCTCTACACACAGAAAGTGTTCTTTTAGGTGTCTAAAAACAGTCTAGGGACTGGAGTGCTTACTTTAAAATTTCTGTGTAACTAAACGCTTTCAGATGTGCAGACAATTTATGATATAACACTAAAGGCACTGAATATTGCTTGTATTTGAGTTGTAGAAATAGAGTCTCTGGAGAATTATCTATACCAATAATGTTCTTTTCTTTTCTTTTTTTTTAATAAATTAATCCTTTACCTTCTCATCACAATAGATATATTCTTATGTTTTTACCCATATCGGGTCAAAGTCTGTTTTCTGATCACTGTTACGATGTGTTCCACACATAATAGACAGGTTACTGGGAACCTCTGATTTCCTGCACCTTGTCTGACTGACCACCAGAATCAAAGAGATTTCCTTGTGGAGTGATACATTCCCAGCTGGATACATCATGAAGAACTCTGGATTGTATAGTCATAGTCCAAATCAAATATGGATTATTTGTTTCAAGTGCTCTCCTTTTATGTGACAACCTGAATTCCAATTCAAGTCAATGGCAAAACTCCCATTGACTTTCAGGAAAAAAGATTAAGCTTTATAATGTGTATTAAATGTTTTGTTCTGGTAGTCAACTCAGAACTTCAGGGTGGGCTCAGTAATATGTCAGACTAAAAATTCATCCATATCGACAATGAGAAAAAAGAAAAATATAATCTACAAAAGATGCTGCAAAATCCTTTCTTCAGTTGGGGATATGTCTGTCATTAAATCCATGCTATATTAAATTATTGTTACATGTAAGGGAGGTTAACCTTCCTGCTTATGAGCAAAGAGGAAGTTCAGTAACACATACAAACATCCAGCTTCATCTCCACTGCACAATTATTCACTATTTTTCATAGAATCATAGAATCATAGAATCTTCGTGGTTTGAAAGGACCTTTGAGATCATCTGACCACACAGGAAGCACAATACTAAGAAAAAGCTGAATCAATGATTTAACCCCAGTATTGAACTTTCATTAGATTGCTAAGACAATGAGGAGCATTTTCAGAATGCCATTATGTGTTGTTTTAATTTTTTTCTTACTATTTTTATATTGCCAAGATATGACATGTGTAGGAACTCTAGAATGGTGTTTCGAACTATATAACCTTATAGACATCCATACAGGGAAAAAACAAAAAGTAGGCTTAAGATAGCAATTATGACTTTACATATCAGAGCAATTTCACTGAAAATTCCAGGGCCAAAATCTTTGTGAAATTACAAGGTTTGGAAACACTGTTATTTCAGCAGTATTGGTATCATTCTTGTGCATAGCAGTGATTTAGGCCTGGGCTAATGAGACACACCATAATTTACTTTCATTGCTAATTCAGACAATATGAGATGAACACGAAAAAATGAACTGTCTGTGAAGAATACAGAAGAAAAGACAAATCTGCCTCTCCCCAGACTTGCCTATTCTGGTCTTTCATCTCCACAGTGTATCTCATGTATGATTTATTTATTTAATAGCGGTTTTTGTATATCACTTCTAAATAAGAAATTTAGCTGGGTAAACAGCCCACCCCATGGGCTCTAATAGTAAATGATACTAGACAAAGACTTGATTTCTTTTAGGGTGCTTGCATCTTATATTTCATAAAAAGATGCATTAACAAATTAGATAAATAGTGTTATAAATGTAAAGATGTTAACAATTTTGAAAGAGAGAAAGCATTTGGACAAAAGAAATGTCTTATCCGTCGTTTGTTCTCTTCTTTTCTCTTTTCATTTAGAGGTTGATTTTTTTATCCTCCTGTGAAATTTAACACACAGTCAAAATTGCTTAAAATATTTTCTTTTAAAATGCACTTTGAAATTCTATCACCTCTTAGAAGTCGTGTTTCTCTTCTGCCGAGTTTGTGTGTTCCAGTCCTTACCTGAAGTTCCCTTATTCACACCTTTCAAATTGCCCACACAATCTTCAGTAATGCAACGAGCTTAAAAAGCTGTGTCAAACAGCCTGGTTATGAGCAAGGCCAATGTTATGTTACCCAGACAGTGATACCTGTGTCTTGTCATAAAACCAGAAGTTATGCAATGATAAATTCCTGAATGGTAGCCAAAAGAACATGAAAAGAAAAAAAAAGGCCTGATTTAAAAAACAGGTAACTGACTATAGAGAAAATATTTATACGAAAGAATTTGGCCAAAATTATATGAGACAAATGTCTTTTGTCTTATTTTTGTTGTGCTCTTTAAAGAGAGGTCAATTATATTTCCTTAAATTCTTCATAAAAATTTAAGAAATAAGTTGACCACTGCATATTTTGACACCTTTTATAGGACTGGAAGACTCTTTTGGGAAATAATTGCATGAACAGAGTAACCTTTAGCTGCACAAATACTTCCTTGACTTCAGAGGGCTCTAGCAGGTCAGGCATCGCAGGTTTGGAATATTATTTTCAGCAGACCTGTTTACCTTATAAGGCTACTTTTACTGAGTAAATGTTGCAGATCAGAGGGAACACCTTAGCACACACTTAATAACAGCTTACACGTACATGTCTACATCTTAAATTTCTTTAAAACCCCAGGAGTATTAATATTGACTTCAGAGTCTTTTCCCTCTGAGCTTGCTTTGGTGTATCTAGAAGCTCAAGAAGCATCAATAAGTTCAAATTTCCTTGATGTTTTTGAAGGGTTTGTGTCATGAAGCAAACTGCATTTTAACAAAATGTCCTTGTTTGGCTGTTTCACCATTCTTTTGTTTGCCTTTTTAAATGAAACGAAAGTAAAAGTTGAGGTAGGTCTCTTATACAGAACTCACAGTTCTACATTTCCCTCTAGCCTGTACAGTACATTGCAAATAGGTAGTGTTTAGCACAAAAATGACATAAGAAAAACATTTATGACTTCTCTTTTGTCCCTTGAAGTCTAATGGGGGATTTTTTGAAATATGTATAAACAACAGTCAAGTTTGCATCAGGCCCATCTGCTTCTAGACGCAAAAAAATCTCTCAGACAGGATTTTTTTTCAGATGAAGGGGTCTGTTGCTATGTTTTGTAGCTCTTAACAGACAACGTCTAAGGAAAGGACGAGGATTCTTCGCTCTCTTGTAAATTACTTCAAGTGGGTGGATTGCCTATTTTATTTGCCTCTCGCTCAAACCACTGCTGAGGGAAAGCCGCCTTCAGATGGCCTACGCAAAGGAAGGAGCTTTAGGGGGATTTCCAAGTGACAAGCACCGTTACTAATAAATTGTCTCAGAATGTAAAAATGTGACCCTCTCAGGTGGTTCAGCCACAGTGTTTGCAAACTGTGACCAAGTATCAGATTCCTGCCTTTTTGCTAAGCACTTGCCATGGAACAATACGGGGCTGCGACTTCTTACTCCAGCTCTGATTGTGTAGACTGTAATTAAGGATTTGGACGAGGATGAATGGCAAAGAATGCCACTGTGCAATTGGCTGTAACCAATGTGACCTGAACTGATCCTGTATCTGAAAAAAAAAAAAAAAAAAAAAAAGGAAAAAAAAAGAGAAGGAGGGAAAAAAATGACCTCTTGTACCCTCTTCCGTGATCCGTGTATGTAGTTAGCACGGACTCCCCTGCCAGGCTTTTCATCGCTGTCCTTTTAAAACCATTAGCTTGCTTTGTAGTCTTAGCAAGACATACATTTTTGAGCTATCATAAATGAAATCTTAGAAGATACCTTTCAACATATGCCAGGCACAGTTAAAAAAGAAAAAGGCCATTATGATTCTTTAAAGAAAGGGAAAAATACCTCAGGGTGAAATGGTGCAGACGTTTTGTAGAATATGGAAAGTTTGAAAGAAGCTAACATAGAATAAAGGGACACAAGAAAACATGTCTGCATTACATAGAAAGGACACAACCTGCATAAACTATAGTTTTAATAAGATTCTTTGCCGCTATAAATTAGTTTTCATCTTCTGTGGTAGGTGAGGTGATGCCACATTGTGTCCCACTAAGTTGCTCCTGAAATACTTTAATGAAAATCAAGAATACATTACCAAAGGGTTGACTGGTGTAATCCAGCTGTTATCTGCTGTCATAGAATAAAACATATGACTGGAAAGAATCTATATCTCTATTCATTTAGGAAAAATTGGGTTTACGATTTTTCCCGTGAAAGTTTTATGTGGCATCGGGATATCACTAAGTGGAACAGATTCCGCTCCCATCTCCCAGATTTCCTCAGTATACGGAGAGACGTGCCAAGACTCTTTACCTGAATCTGGATCTCTGAGTCTAAATTTAGACCAGACATAGAACTTTTATGATTCACATTGATTATGGAAAGGGGTTTTTATTGTATTAGGCACGGTTTTTTTCGGACCTTGGAGCTGGCACATTGAGAACTGAGTGGGTCAGAGCTCTCCTACACTTATATGCTGGATGTTAAGGTTTACTGATTTCACTGAAAAACAAACGAACAGGTAGATTTTAATGTTTTAGATCTTGCTTATAGTCGGGAGTTGTAGAAATCAAGTTCATTTTGCAACAGAAGGGAACATGTATACCCTAGTGGTGGATGTCTGGGGCACACTGAATCAGAGTGGGGAGGGCAGCAAGGTCTCTTTTTCTCTTTTTATAGTAAACAGATGGGAAATGTGGAGGAGGCAGGGCCCCTCATGGTACAGATGCTTCTCTCTTAGAGCAATAAACAATAAAAATCCTGTACAAAACTAAGTACCTGTTTTAACTGACAGACAAATAGTGAATTAAGTGGGACGCACAAGCCAAACCTTGAACAGGTTCATGTATGGAATAGTTGTAGCGTATGCAATACTTTGATTTTGCTTTTTTGCCTTTATTTCCTCTGTGATTTTTTGTTTTCTTTTCTTTTTCAGTCACGCTTATTTACTCAGTGGGGTGGAGAGTGGGGGGGAGGAAGGGGGAGGAAAAAAAACCAAACTGTTTTCCTCTTACTCTCTTCTGCATGTTTGGAATAGATGCCTCCTTGAAGTCATACCCTCTTTATGCTCTGTAATGGTATTTTATTTACCAGTGTCAATTCCCTGGAGTTAAATACACCTTTAAAAAAACACTTTGGGCTTAGGACTCCTGACCCCTGATCTTATCCAGACTGTCCTCTATGCAGGATAAATCCACAAAGGGGAAAAGATTCCCACTGACAGGTGATGAAAACTTCCACCTCCTCCTACCCAGGAAAAGGATCTTTCAGGAATGTGCCTTTGACCATACCATAATGGTAAATTCAGCCTTACATTAATGTGGCTTACATCGATCACAGTACGTGTATGTGAGACCTGTGGTCCTACCCACCCCTTTACCATCAGGTACCTGTGAACACATTTTCATGGATCCTCCCAACCACTCGTCTATCTTGAGTCAACGGGTTCAATTGTAGATTGCATTTGCAGATGTTAATATTGTCTGTAAAAATTATAACTGCCAATCTACTATAAAACTACCAGCGGGATTAAATTTATTCCTTACAATATTCCTATTCCTTATTTGTACCTAGTACTTATTCAAAAGTATTGCATATTTTCCATAAGATCCAAGTCATAAGGATGTATCTTCTAATTGAGGAGATTCAGGTTTTTTTACTCCAAAAAGATGAAGTGGATGATTAGAGTCTATATTATTAGAAGGCACATTCACAACTATCAGCATGACAGACTTTTATGCACTTTGAAGTTGCAGGATCTTAGAGATAAGGTTTGTTTCCTACTGTATTTTTGTAAAGTACAGAGCATAAGGGTCAGTGATCTTTGGTTTATAGCTGCACAGTACAAAGTATGAAGCAAAAAGAAAAATATTTCTTCTGTGGAAAAAAAGTTTTAATGTGTTTTGGCAAAAAGAACTAAAAAGAGGAAAAAGGCAAAGGCAAAAGCAAAGGTAAAGAAAAAGGCAAAAGGAAAGGGGAAGGGAAAGAGAAAGGAAGAGGCAAAGGAAAAGGGAGCAGGTCACCAAAAATCATGCATTTGCAGAGGACAATAGAAATATTTTTGTACTTAACTTTTGAGGCATGGACTGTGTATTATTTCTATGTTTTTCACATTCTGATCTTCAAAACTCTTTAAACGTGGGCACAAAGTTAACCTTGGGGCAAGTTCATCTAATGAATGGTACTAGACACATGGATATCCTTGATCATTATGCCAAGCTTAGGCATATCCCTTCAATTCATTCTTCATTTATCTCTTTGACTTCAGCAAAGTGTTTGACACTATGTCCCACAGTCTTCTCCTAGACAAACTGGCAAGATAGAGCTTGGATAACTGGTCCGTGAGATGGGTAGGAAATTGGCTAACAGGTCACACTCAGAGAGTGGGAATAATGGTTGTTTTACTCAGGCTGGCAACCTGTCACAAGTGAGGTCCCCCAGGGTCAATACTGGGCCCCATGCTGATCTACATTTTCATAAAAAATCTGGACGATGGGATTAAAAGCACCCTCACCAAATTTTCTGGTGACACTGAGCTGGGTGGTGAGATGGACGCATCAGAAGGGAGAGCCATCTTACGGAGACACGTAGGCAGGCTGGAAGAGTAGATTAGCAAGAATATATGAAGTTTAACAAAGACAAGTGCAAGGTCCTGCACCTGGGACAACATAACCAAAGCACCCAGTACAGGCTGGGGTCTGTGTGGCTGGGGAGCGGCCTTGCTCAGAGGGACCTGGGGGTCCTGGTCAACATCAAGCTGAATATGAGTCAGCAGCACTGCTGCAGCAAGGATGCTTTACAGTAAGTAACAAATGAATGGTCTGGGTTGTGTTTCGCTGTGGTTCTTGTTTGGTTTTTTTTTTCCATTTAGACAGGGACAAGTAAAATCTCAATTGGGTTGAGAACAGATTTCAGATCATCTCAATCCAAACGTAGTCTTACTTGTGTGACCATTCTTTCCTCCAACACACCTACCCCAATGAAAGCATGAGCTCTCTTATCTCCAAGCCCTTAGAAAACAGCAAAGCAGGTGTGGTGTTAGTACAAGCGGCTCTGGCTCAATTTACCTGACTGTCCCTACCTAATTATGAAGTTACACACTGGGAATCAGATCTCCCCAGACATTCATTCATCTTGACCATTGACTACCGGAATAAAAGGGGATAGAACAGGCGAGGACAATGGAAGCAGGACATTTTATCTGCACATCGCAACAGAAAAGCTATTTAGTAAATCTCCTAAAATGATAACAGGGTGAGGTTTACACTGTAACACCTGGAAGCAAGAAATTCAGGCAGATTTAGCAAATCATATTCATGGGGTTTTTCTAGAACAACCTTTGAGAAGGCCTTTAAGTCCAGATTGTACTGCATTTGCTAAAAACTCAGCTCCTTTTAGTCCAAATAGCAGCTCTCCTCTCCCCACCCTTGTTTCTGCAGTCTTGACTTCCTGCGCAGTCTGTGCGGTTATGAGTGTATTACCTGATCAATTCCTCTCTACTTTTGCTGCCTCTACCGCTCACTCATCTTCTGTTTTTTCCACCAGAGGGACAGAATTTCATTACTTTTTGTTGTTATTATGCTGTCAAGCGTCATCTTGAGCAAACCTGCCGACCACATATAATCTGTACCTCGGCAATCCTTCCTAAATGGTGATTTGCACAGCTGCTTGCAAGTAAGAGCGTGCAATGAAGGTGACACGGGAGCACACAAACAAAAGAGCACTCCTGAACTCTAACCAGGTCATTACAGAAAAGGAGGCAGCCAGTTTGGGAGTTTAAATTCTGCTCCAGCCAGAGGCCAGTCACAAATGGTGTAGCCAAGTGTTGACACCAGGGCCAATACTGTTAAACTGTTAACTGCTCCTTAAGGAGTTGGATGATGAGATCAAGCGTACCCTCAGTAAGTTTGCAGATGATACAGAACTTGGTGGAGTTGCTCATGCACCAGATCTGTGCTGCCATTCAGGGGGACCTTGACAGGCTGGAGAAATGGACTGACAGAAACCTCATTAAATTCAACAAAGCAAAATGCCAAGTCCTTTCCATGAGGAGAGTCACCCCCTGTACCAGTGCACATGGGGGCCTAATTGTGTGGAAAGCAGCTTTGCAGAGAAGGACCTGGGGGTTCTGGCAGACAGCAAACCAAACAATGCCAGCGATGAGGCCTTAAGGCAGAAAAGACCAAAAGCCTTTTGGTGCACTAGGCAGAGCATTGCCAACAGGACCAGGGAGGTGATTCTTCCCCTCTACTCAAAACTGGTGAGACCCATCTGGAGTGCTGGATCCTGTGCTGGCCTCCCCAGCAGGAGGTAGATACTCATTTACTGGAGCAAATTCAGTGAAGAGCTACAAAGATGATTAAGGGACTGGGGTATCTGTCATACGGTGAGACTGAGAGAGCTGGGGTGGCTCAACCTGGGGAAGACAAGGCTCAGGGGGATTTTAGCAGTGTGTATGAATACCTGATGGGGTAGTGAAGAAGACGGAGCCACGTTCTTCTCAGTGGTGCCTGGAGACAGGACAAGAGACTATAGGCATTAACTGAAATACAGGAAATTTCATCTGAAGGTAAGGAAACAATTTTTTACTGTAAGGTTAGATGAACAGGTTGCCCCAGCGAGACTGTAAATTCTCCATGCTTGAAGATATTTAAGCCCTGACCGGACAGGGTCCTGGACAACCTGCTTTCATTGACCATGATCGAGCAGGGGGCTGGACTAGATGGTCTCCAGAGGTGCCTTCCCAACTTGGTGGTTCTGTAAAAACTGAGAAACTCCCAGTTAACATGGTTTGTTGAGAGATTAACTGCAAAACTACTGCAAAATTTACTTGCATTGTAACATTTACTGCATACGAGGTGGTGATAGGCAATCCACCTTCTTAATGAATCATGCCTTCACAGTAAGCCGGCAAATAAGAGCACCTGGTTTACACACCGCATGTGTCAGAGCCGAGCCTGCTGAACTTGCTCAGTGAAGTGCATATAAAATTCTCCTTATAAAAACAACTTAAAACAGCCTGAAGAAAAAAAAAATCCATTTTATTTAACTACCCACCTGTGAAATATGAAAGAACATCCTTAAATACTCTAGAGTGGCTTACTGATTGTTTGGAAAATAGAAGTGTTACAGAGCACAGTGCAGCATTGTGCTTAACACTGTGCTTAAATGTAAGTATATGTTCAAACCTTGTTTTAATTCATTTTCACGTAGCTCAGTGGTACTTAGATACACATGTACACATGTAAGTGTGCAATTAAATGCTTTGCTGAAAACGTGCACCTGACATTTCTAAAACACCATGTAGTCCAAGATACTGAATAATGCTATGATTTGCAAATCTGTTTGCAAACCTAACTGCCAGCAGCTCTCTTCTGTGCTTAATTCCAGCAATTTAAAATGCTGATTGCAAGAAAGGTTTATGCTTTATTAGACTATATTTTATTTTATTTTATTTTTTACTTTACGATTCCCAGTCAGTTTTAAATAAGACTCTTAACAAAACTGTAAAATCCCATTTTGCATTCTGCAAAAAAAGTTAAGATATCTCATTTTCCAGGATGCAGAAGTGGTGTTACCTGCTAGGAATGTAAGATAGCATGAGGCAGTAAGAAAACAACACTAAAAGTATCATGTGAAAAAAAAATCTGTATTTTATTATTTTTTTTTAGCCTAGCTGTAATGAACTTAGTGTGTCTAAGGAAAACGGGTTTTGTTCCCTTTGAATGTTCCAGTGGAAACCGAAATCCAGCAATTAAAAAAAAACAAAAGCAAAAACCAAGCCTGAAACTCAGAACTGCTCATTGGAACTTCATTTCATAAAACTGAAAAATACAAAAAGCTGGGTTTTAGCTGATTTTTTGTGTTTGCTCTGTTCTGTTACTGTTTTAATCCACAGTTTTTCTGTGGAAGTTCCGGTCCGTGACTATTTTATGTGCATTTTGAACCCCGTCTTCTAGATAACTAAGTTCCTTTTAAAAATCGGTGTTAAAATCATGTGTAGTTTAACAGAGACCAGGTTTTAGTACAGTTCTGATTCCAGATGAATTTTCTTATATAGATGCAGGTTGATTTGGACGAGTGACCTGGGTGCAGTTCACACCATCACCACTGCTGTTTGTCTAGCAATATTTTCTTCAGTGCCCTTGAGGAAAGCAATAGGGCGGATCTGGGCTCTTTATTGATATCATGATTTTCCTTTACATAAAAAGCTTGGATTGTGTAGCATATAACCTCTAATAACATCTCAGCAACATCACATGTAAACCCCAGTTCTGTCCTCTCTCCAGAAGGAGTGCTAATTACATGCTAGATAATTAGACTATAAATATCCATCCACTCAATGAGATTTAAACACCATGGATTTGATGAGAAAGTCTTTGTGTCTGAGACAGACTTTTTTTTTTTTTTTTGTTCTCTGGTTGTCTTGCACAGTAAGGCACAACCGGTGCCTGAGGTTCTGGGAGATTTAGTAGCAGTACAGTAAGGATTGAAGTGGAGAAGATACTTGTGTGTTTATCTTAACATCAGCAACATCAGGAATTTTATCACATCTGCAGTGGAAGGCTGTTACCGTACCTTCAGCCTCTCTGACTTTTTGTGTGACACCACCTATATTCTATCTTAATTTAAATTGTGCTCTCCAGACACTCTCATGGATTTTCCCAACGACATCAGTGGGAACATGAAGCCCTCAAAGACAAGCTCTTTAACTTTCTCAAAACATTTAAATCCAGAAGAGCTTAACATAGTGGGTAGATGTTTTCAGATGTCTTTTTGGACTGCATTTCTCATTTAAAACTAATCCCACCTGTTGTCTGAAAAACTTTCTAAAGTGGCCCGTCTTTAAAGCGTGTTTGTGTATTTTGCAAGCATGCAAGGCTGTTTGGAGTAATTCTTAGACTAGGCTCCACTGAAAAGAAACCTTCTGCAGGAACACAAAACCTTTGTGTATTCCGG
This sequence comes from Larus michahellis, assembly GCF_964199755.1. Classification (NCBI taxonomy): domain Eukaryota; kingdom Metazoa; phylum Chordata; class Aves; order Charadriiformes; family Laridae; genus Larus; species Larus michahellis. The sequence goes on from NC_133896.1 coordinate 10,053,968, forward strand.
GTAAACATAATTGTGCTCCCACAATTATGTTGGTGAACAGAGGAAAACTATTGAGCTATGTATTGCCATTAAAATTATTCATTTAAATGGGGTGTTTCCACTGTGCACAGGTGGTAAACTTATCTCACATGTTTTTTGTATAAAAGCCTGAAATAAGTGAACACTGGCAAACAGAATCTAATGGTGTCATTAAAATGATTGTAAACATGCCTGTTGTGGCAGATGTGTGCTTTCTTTCTGTTGATATGCATTCGGATTGTTGGTCAAGATCAAACAAATGCAGACTTTTAGCATGTCAAAAAACGTCTGCATTCTAACAGGTTCTGTTTGGAAAGAGATCTGTTTCCTTAAGGGCCAGGATAGCTATAAAATAACCAGACTGCCTGATCAGATCCAATGTCTACTCTTATTTTCTTTGATTAGAGTTGTATTCCTTGTATTCTCTGCCATCTACGGTTTCAGCTGAACAAGAGATTATGTGTTGCATCATTCTGGTTTGAGGAAACGTTTCAACAGAGCAATAAATGTAGAGAAATATACAAAACTCAGGGCCAGGAAGCCATCAGCTTTTTCTTCTTTCTAAAATCATTGCCCTCTGTTTAACTATAATTGCCAGCTTTCCAGTGATTATTTACTCTGCTACACAAGGTAACACAGGCATGGCTGTTGTTATCCACCAGAGGATAGGATGAATTTAAACACATTTCCTCAGAGCCAAATTCTCCAGCCTAAAAGAAAAGTTGACAGACAGCTGAGAATACAGCAGAACCATGTGTTTCCCTTCTGCTCGGAGCAGGAGCTGTGCTCCGCGGCTACTTGTAGAGAAAAGTGTAGCTCTGCGGTTGCTCAGTCCGCCTTCAAGCGAGGAGTCCTCTGGAGTCTGGAGTAAGGCTCGTGGGGAAAGAAGCCAGAGGATTTACAACCATCTGTCTGTACCCTCCCCTTGGGAAAAAGCCTGTGCAGTAGTTTATTGTCCCAGAGGAGGGATTCCTTCTCAGTATTTTTTCAGGCAACGCCCTGTATGAGAAAGGATTGGTTTTGCCATCCAGGCTTTAAGCTTCTGTATATTCTGAATAATACTCAAAATCCTTAAATGTTCGCAGAGTCACTCATGCTAAATCTTAGCATTTGGACTTTATAATTGCAAATTAATTTAGCTGACTTTACTTAGCCAAGAAACATCACTATAGCCCAATCTACCTCTGGTGTACTGATTGTTTTCATTTTTGTTCAAGTGCAAAAGAAAGTCAGATCTTCGCTTTGTGTAAGTGTGTGTATCTCTACAGGCAATGATGGTGTTATGCCAACACATCAGCAGAGACAGCCAGTTTACAGACAGCTACGGTCATATGTCTTGGAAGTTAAGCACTTCTGTGTTGGGAACGTACTGGATTTTAGATTTGGGGCCTGTATCTCTTGTCAGCAGCATCAGTGGAAGTCCAGCACAGATTTGGAATTACGTAGGTGTAATACTGATGCATAAGACAGCAAAATCCATTCCATACAGCACAATGCATCTTTAGAATTGGTAAAAGACGTACAATGTCCCTTTCATTTTTGTAACACACAAAGCTCTTTACCTAAAAGTAAAGTCTTCGACTTCCTGACTTCTTTCTATGCTGTTGAACTGCCTGGATACAGGTTGCCTGTGGTGTTATTAGATTACTGTATTTGGACTTGAGACTTGATGCATAAGCAACCAGTATCAGAATAATATCTCTATCCAACTCACTCAGCTAATGAAAGCACCCCCCACGTTCTCTGAGCCAGACGAAGCACAGAAGGTTACACAAGGAAAGCTTTCTTAGCTCAACGCGAACTTCAGTTCCTGAATCAAATCCTTTATTTGAACACACCAACAGTGCAGATGCAGAATAATGTCAATGCAATTATTTTGTGCATACCTTGATTTGAGTAAGAACGTGGCTTTTTATAGCGATTCCCTCTTCCTCACTTTCAAAAAACAAGTCCCGAGTTAAAAATAGCCGTGCACAAATTTAGAATGAAAACATTTGCAGTTACTTGTGGCTTTTGTGTTTCTCTGTTTACAACCAAAATTGAAGTAAAAAAAAAAAAAAAAAAAATGGTATACTTCTATATTTAGTAAATTGTTCTGGTGGAGAGAGAGTTAATAAGGCTCTCCGTACACCTTGGTGTTCAGATCCCCCTCCTGATTGATGATGCAGGGAGTAAACCTGCACCATGGGTCAGTGCCCGGCAGGGCCCTGCTCACAAGACACATTGCAGAGGTTCTTGAGTAGGCGGAGATAGTTTCTGCTCTGGGGCATTCAGACACACTGGATCTCTCCAGGAACAAGCAGAGGTATTATCATAATGGAGGTAAAGTAGATGATTTTGTGTTAATTTTAGCTTGGCTTTTAACCTCTTTTTTTTTTTTTTTTTTTTTTTATGAGAAACAATCTTTGGTTTGAATATTTGAAGCTCTACCTGTCATAATGCTAAGCCATTTAAAAGTAATTTTCTGTATATTAACTCTCTCTCAAGCTATTGAAACTTATTTTTATTTTGTGCATGGTGCAGTTCAACTTTTTCACTAGTACATGTCAGACAGAGAACAGCATAGCTAGAGGTACTCGGGCTACCTGCCCTACACCCATTTCACTTAACAATGCTGCTTTTATTAACTGAATATTTTTGACACTCGGCTGCTGGCTAATTTCATGATGACTGTTTTCTAAGCAACAGTAGCATTAGTTTCCCTGCCTAGGGAAGGCTGCTGGCAACAGTTGGATGAACAGGTAGTTCTTGTTTGAGCTGGGCTATGACCTCCACCAGCAGTGACCCAGTGCAAAGCGTGGTGTCCCATCACCACTGTGCCAGCTGTGTAGAGGAGCTCTGCAGCCTGCAGGGAGCTTCAGACTGGAGCATTTGCACAGTCACTATCCCTGCAGTATATTCCAGGAACAGGAAAAACATATTCGAAGTAGCTAATATCCACCTGAATGGCCTATCTGGCCATTCTTTTCTACTGATGGTCTAGTTATTAATCCTTGTTAGTCCTTGGTACCCAATGTGATTGAAAGCACAGCAGGTAACAGGACGAGGAGGGGTACAGGGTCCTTTCCTCTTCTCCAGAACAGATCGCAGCTTAGCAACTTCTTCCCTGAGAAAGAGATTTCAAACTTTTGCGTAAGGAAGGATTGCATCCAGGTTTTCCCCATTGAAAGTCAGAGCTGTAACCCTGAGGCTGTTATGGCAAAAGACAGCCTCTGTCTTTTCGTGCTCAGCTCCGTGTTGCTCAGTATATTCACAGCACTCATGCTCCTGTGTATGGTTCCATAGGTTAGGTAGCCATATCTAACCTCTGAATCCCAGAAAGCCTCGAACAGGAGATGGACAGTTGTCTAGGTATATGTTCAGCTCAGACTAGAGATGATGTTTCTAGTAATTAATATGAGAACAAGATTCTAAAACACCTTTTTTGCTGGCAAAGCCAGTAAAAGGAAGCCAAAATTATATTTAGAACAGTATCCACTGAAGAATTAATTGTCATCATGTATGTTAGATTATAACTTCATTATTTGTATCTGTCCAATTTAAAAAAAAAAATTAGAAACAGCTCTATGTATAAAAAATTGATTGCAAATTTTAACAGTTATTTGTCACTTTTCTTCTTTTTCTTTTTCTTTTTTTTTTTTGGTCATGATGCTAGATGAGAAGAAACTGGCCATCTCTAATGAACCATCAAGAAATAACTTAAAATGCCTTGAATTTGTAACAAGGCAACAAACATTGGTATTTTTTCTTTTTCTTTTTCATGGAAAAAGTGCTAAAATGCACATTTCTGTGAATAAAACCAATTAACCAATAGTGTTTTTAAAGAGAGAGCAGAAATTTGCACATAGTTTTATGTTTAAAGAGTATGAAATATGTCATTTATTAGCCAAGGATTACTATAACAGTGAAAATTCAACACACACACTTTGAAGTAGATATTACTAATACAAGTAGTACCAGTACGAGTTCTGACGCTGTATGATTTTATGTATTTAGTTATTTTAAGTGTCCAACCATAAAAGAAAAATCAAGGAACTACTATTAGATTCAGTTTTAGGTGGTATTGCTTTTGTGGGGATTTTCTGGTTTGGGTTTTTGGCCTTGTTTTGTTGTTGTTTTTCTCCTTGTTGTTCTGGTTTGGTTTTTTTATGGAAGCAAATGTTTACTTGCTGCAGTCTTTAGAATTGCTTTCTGTTTCTTTAACACAGCACTTGTTCCCTACACAAGCCAAAAAGTCTCTCTGAATAGCTCTGCAGGGACTCATTTAAAATGACTTTTATCAAGAATTTAGTTTCCTAGATGCATTTTCTTACTTTTTAGCCTGGCCCAATAAGTATTTATATTGTGATCCTGTCTTCCATATTATCTTTTCCACTAGTGTTGTTTGGAGTAGATTAACTTCTGCATAATTTGGAAAAGTGAAAAGACCTACAATTGTATATTGGGCATAAAACCCATCAAGCTTCTAGAAGGTACGGTGAAGACTAATGTGCCAATATGGGTGAAGAATCAGTGACTGAACAAAACAGTGTTTCCCCTTTTCCCCTCATGGTCACTGATATTGAAAATTCTTCATATGTCTTGAGGATGAGAGTGTTTAATTTGGTGGTTTTTTCCTTTTTTTTTTTTTTCTAGCTGGGTTTAGAAATCTTGCTTGTTCTAAAAATTTCCTCATTGAAGAACAAAAATATTTTTTTCACTTTTCTTCTACAAAACTGAACTCCACAAATTGGATTTTCAGTACTGCTTTATTTGCATCACTGGAAGGCTGTTAAGAGGAAGAAATTGTTAGAACAATAAACGTCTGCTGCAGAGGTGCAGTAATCACTGTTTATGCAGTTATGGTTTTGCATTTTACAGCCAGGAAGTTTAGAACCCGCCGTGTGGAAATATAACACTCCTTGCATGTAGGCTGCATCCTTCAAGTCAGATCTGTGACTTAGGACTCAACACTGAGCTCTGTTATGGAGGAAGCGTTAAGGAAACACTGTAATACTTTGGTCTATGAACTTGTAAAGAAGAGAAAAGATGATAGGTAATTTTTATTTTTATTTTTATTTTCCCCAAGAACTCATGTGTACGTAGGCAGAAACTTTTCTTGCACCGCTAATACAATGGGACTAAGCATAATGCTTTGGTCTTTTAAAGGCCAGTAGAGCAAAGTCCCACCATTGGACAACTTAAAGTCAGTTACTTACTGTCTGATAATGACCTGTACTTTACAACTGGCATGTAATAAATGAAAATAATGTTGTCACAACCTTAGGATGTAAAATTACATTCCCAGTTGAAGTTCATTTAAATAAAGAGTAGCATGACATAAGGTAGGATATACTTTCAAAAGTAAATCATAGGAATAAGGCATTTTCCTTTCTGATACATAAGTTTGATATGCATCCTTAGATTTGTTCAGGTAAGTCAAAATTATTAGTCAAAATGTGATTTTCATCCCAAGTTAGACAGACTTCCTTGAAGAAAAAGCACACGGCCTTACAAAGCGTCAGTAATCACGGCTGGTAAATATTGGCGTTAGAGTAACGGGAAAGCCTCAGCGAGAAGTGAGGTCAGACTGAGCTGGGTGCTCTGCAAACATCTAAAGGCATAGAGGGCTTGCTGTCAGACAGTGGTAAATAAATGAAAGGTCATTATGTTCCTGTACAAAGAGTATGACTTCTTTTTTTTTTAAATCAGGGGCGCTGATGTAGGCAAGAACCTACTTAACCTTTAAGCCTTATGTCATCTTCCTTTTTTTTTCTAAATGTTTCTACATCTTCACCTTATAATAAGACTGCAGTTCTCTAGCTAGCATCCATCAGGAAGAAAAACAAATAAATTTAAAAAAAGAAAAAAAAAGTCTCTTCACTGGCAAAAAAGGATCTTTGCAGTTTATGAACTGTGGTTCTTTTTTGTAATATGGGACATAAAGAAATTTAAATTATTTTAGAAAGTTATTAATCTAGGTAGCCATCTTGGCCTTATGATAAAGAGATTTTCACTTTTTATGGGAAGCCTTCTGTTGGTGCACTCTGTGGTGGATAGACTGGGAGGAGATGCAACACAAGGGCTTAATGTTATGATAGTACATGCAGAATGGATTGAAGCTTATAAAAACACAGAAGATTTATCCATATGCAATGCCTTTGCCCTACGCACACCCCATGTATACTGTCCTGTAATTTCCTACAGGTTTAATTCCCTCTTTCCTATCCCCTCCCAAATTATGTGCAGAAACATCTAATAAACTGTCTTGCTAACACATACTGCGTAACCAGGACATATGGATGACACAGAAACGGTATTAAGAAGAATCCTCTGTGTTGATGTTTAGTATGTAGACTTGACTTTTCAGAAGCAATGACCTCAGCCTCATTCCTCAAGGCTTCCCTTCTTTACTGTCCAAGCATTTGAGTCAAAATTGCCGGGACTTAAATGCCAAACTAATCTAATGTAGTACTTTTAGCAATAGCTTGAGTCATGCTCTGAATGCTCTGCCTTGCTTCGTTTAATTAAAAAAACAACACAAGGCAAAAATAATACAAAAGCAAGGCTGCCAAAGCTCTGTAGTCTGCTTGTTATCCGAGTGGAATTTGTTTACCAACTTTATTCTTTATGTAGAGTACACTTAAGCCTTTCTCCCTAACTTGTTTGTGATACTGTCACCTCATCCAAGCTAAAGCCTATGAACTCTGCATTTCTTCCAACCAAAGAAGGCAAATAGTAATTAATAATATGTCACTGCTCCCAACACCCAACCACTTTTCCAACCAAATATTTTATTAATTTAAATAAGTTCCATAGTAATTTTAACATGCCAACACAGCAATACAAACCCTGGGTATTGGAATGCATGTTTGCACGGAAGAATTAACAAAAGAGCAGCAAGAAAAAAACATAGGTAAGTAGTCTAGTGGTTTACTATTTAGGCTTTATTCTTCTCTGAGCATTGAGTAGATAAGAACTCCAGTAGAAATAAATGGGAATGTCCTTAGCTAAATGAGATTCTCATCCACTTAGTTCTTTTTCTGATCCCTTATTGTGCAGGTCATCAACCCATCAATATCTGGAAGAGGGTAAGGAGGAATTCCCTATTGAAAATTTCTTGTATGGTTGTCTCCCAGACAGCTTCATAGACTTTTTTCTAAATATCTGCTCCTGGCCAATGTCACATACTAAATGTTTATTTAAAACAGGATACTAACATTTGCCCCCATGGAAACAGCGTGTGACCGTAAAAAAGATTTGGCATTTGAACGTACACACTTTCTCATATATACAGGCAGACTCCTAATATCTGCATTCTCTAAACTTTCAGACTTAGGTTTGCTATGGCTGCTTTGTGTAACCTTTTGAAAGAATAATTCTGATCATCTTTAATTTATCTTATTTCCAGTCTTATCAAATTATTCTAAGCCACTGTGAGCATTTTCTGCACAAATATTCATCCGCCCTAACTTTAAATGCTTGCAATGTGGACACACACACACATTAACTAGGGTCAAGACTCCTTTTGTAGACTGACAAAGAACCTGAACACTTCTAGTGAGTGATTTGTCTGACCTATTTTAAATAATATAGTTACCAAAATATGACTCACACATTATAAATTTCAACTTTTCCCTTTTGGCCATAACAAAAGTCTAAAGATTACTAGCTCAAAAATAAATTATAAGAGGAATCTTAACCAACCATGTCTATCGTCTAGGTAGGCTCCCACAAAAGAAATATTTGTACCTGCAGAAATATCTGTACCTAACCTACACCTTACTGAAAACTGGAGGCATATTCTGATGTAAAAAAGGTAGCCCAAAAAGGTGTAATTCCATGTATCTGTGCTTCCTGAATAGAGAATGCCACCACAGAGTAAGAACTGAGCTGCACCAGTTGGCAACACCAGCATCAGCATCTGCCACCTCTGCAGTGGGCCATGCGTGTTTCACTTAGCTGAGCGGCCAGAATTCACTGGCCAAACAGCTGTTCCCCATCTTCTCTGGGGAAAAGGCAGTAAGCCAGGTATTTTTCTGCACATACTTTGAAGTAGCTTTACCACTGCTATTGGTATACATACCATAATTTGATTTAAACAATTTGTTCTTGCAAAGAGAAGTGCAGCCAAATTATATGGAGTTGAGGAAAAATAAGACAATGTCATTAATTCCCATTTGTTAGAATGGGGAATGGACCTGGATGTGCTCATGCTTCAGCAAAGCCATGACCTGGATCCATGCAAGAACTTTATAACAAACTCAAATTCTGTTAGAAGCAATTTAACTACATGTCTAAAAACCCTCATCTTTGGTGAAAATACGGATCTGATAATAAATTTTGATTTTTAGGGTCATCTCTTTCTAAAAACAAAGCCTCAGTTTAGACTAGCCATGATTGCTAAAACTTTATTTTCCCTATAGAAGAGGAAAAGGAATCTCAAGACCAGTAAAACTCAAGATAGATGACATTGTTTAATTTTCACCACCCACAGATGCTTCCTGAATTAAATAACAGGTCTGAAATCTATTTTCATCTTTGCACATCCCTGTCTGGCCCATTGGTAAATTCACTTTGACTCAGCTCCTAAAATCCATAAAACAGACAGAGATAAAAAGATTTCTTCTTTTTTATGTTTAAATTATTGACTAGGGAAGCCACAAAGTGGAGGCAGGTAAGTTAGAGGGCAGCCAGACACTAAATGTAATTGCATGTGAAATATTAGAAAATATTACATAAACATGGCATGGACTTTTTAAAGTCTAGCTTTGGTTCCACTGAGGTTTTGTCTGGGCTCCAAATATACATTCATGTGCTGCTTAAGCCATCTGCTAAGCCACAGGTGACAGAAATAATCAGCATTATTGTTAAAGTCTTTTTTGGATTTCTTAAAGCAAATAATATTGTAACCAAGTGGAAAAAGAGGAGAAATAGGTATGTGTTTCTAATGAACCTGACTAAATGGCTGGCCAGAAAAACAGTATTTGTTTCAAAATAAAAAGCCCACAGCCTAAAATCACTAGAACTGGATCAGCAGTTACCTCCCTAATTGTCTTAGTAATGCCTAAATCAGAAGCCCCTGCTTAGGACTGCTCTGTACTCCTAGTGGCCATTCATCCTCAGTGACTGAAAACATAAAGGCTGGAAACCATTCTGAAAGCCAAACTCTTTAAAAACACATTATTTTTTCCATCAGTCTGGCCAATTCTCTGCTCACCAAGAACCTTGAATGTAAACATCAAAACCAGCTTTTCCAGACGGGATCATAAACAATCACAGCTCCTAACTAGACATTGACCTCACTTACTGTATCGCTGTGCCACTTTACCGTTCCAAACTTTTCTCAAGTGCCAATATGCATTTTTACTGCTGTATTACTTCGTGATCACAATGTGCTGATGTTATTTGAGCTACTATGCTTGGTGGATAGAGGACAAAACCCTGACCTCTGAATCAAATGACCATTCATGAATAATGCAAGTAGGTATTTGCCTACTCCTTTGTTTCTAAGTGTTATTCCTCATTTTCATCTTTACTGTATTCCTAAAGACATAGCATGCCTTTTATCTAGAGGTGGGTAAGAGCCTCTACAAATCCCACTCAGTCTTTAAGACTGTTTCAGTTATTGTCATAAAAACTTTTTTCCAGTGAGATTTCCTGCTCTAGTGATTTCACCCTGAAACATAGCGTGTGTTCCAATATTTTAGAAATAAGTCTTGGGTTGCCAATAAAATGAAATCTCAATAATTCTTAACTATCCCCTAAATATTTGAGGGAAAACTAATAAATATCTAGGAATGTCAAAGCCTTGGCAATAGAAACCTATTAATCTAGAACAGTTTTTGAAGAATACAAATGCTAGAAAACCTGTCCTCTCTCTCTGGCTATCCAACTGTCACAAACCCATGCTAATATGTTTTCCCATTTTCAACTTTGAAAGCAATTCCCTGACTATCTTACAATAGATATAAGCTAGACCCTTGTATTTCTGTGTAGATATTGCTGAATGCTGCTCACAGAAAAAAAAAAAAGGCAAAAAAAAAAAAGCACTCTTGTCATTACAGATCTTGCACTGATATCTTCTAGTTATTAGTAAATACACTATCTCTAAAGGAAAAGCATAAACTATGTCATCATATCAATTCATCTTATAGATTTCCTGGGTAGGTATAGCCAGTGTTTCCTTCTCTCTTTCTATTCTTAAGACACTTCTCACCTTGAATTCACCTTTAGTCTCTGACCTAGCATTTCCAGTCATCATCTGTATTTTGCACCCTAGTAGGTGACATTAAAATCTTTACGAAAAATGTGTAGAACAATTGTGCTTTCAGTGTTAATCTGCTTTTAATGGAGTATTTGCTTTTAGCAGTCTGAAACAGTCTCCTCAGCTTGATCTCCTTTTAATCTAACGCATCTGGAGGAATGGTGAAAACTTCATTCATTTGCTTTGTGAATGGATAAAGCATTCCTTGCTCATCTTCCGTATGTGTGCATTGGAGTAAACTTTATTCATTTCAGTTCAACATTTTGGAAATTCCAAATCCATTTAAGTGTTTGGATAGTACTATCATCTGCCCCCTTTGTAAAGCCCCTTTGCTCACTCTAAAAGTACCATTTCTGTCCACTTCCGTGGGGCAGGTTTTTCCCTTGGTCATTCTCTGAAATGGATCTTGTTTTTAACAAAGCTCCATGACTCACTTGTGGAAGATTTTTTTTATCAGTGCTAGCCTTCTATTGCAATCCAATGAACTGTGGTTTAGTTGCTGTTAGCTTTCTGGATCTTACCTGCATTCTTCTTGGCTCAGCTCAACACAGTGCGATCAGCTGTCAGAGGACAGACTATTGCGCATAGATAACCTGTTTTGTAAGAGCAGAGTAGTTTATAACTGGCTTAGTTAAGGGCTTGCTTCTCCAGTTGTTTCTGTATGCTGAAATTCCAAAACATTCAAGGGAGCTCCCAAATAGCTAAAGAATCTTATGCTAAAATAACGTGGGCAAAAATGACTTTTTTATTTAGCATGTGACTAGATATTTATGGGCTACTTCAGAATGCCAAATGACTTCTGAGCTGGTGACACCCTTGGTTATCAGGACTTGCCAATACATGACTAATGATCCAGTACAAACTGTGCTTGTCTAATTTTTCAGCTGTATAGTGTTTTTCCACATTAGTTTTTTTCTATATTTTTTTTTTATTTGAAGTTCTCTGGGCAAGCAGCTGTGCATAGCAGGATGCTGACTCCTCGGTTCTGCAGGAGTGATTTATAAAGGTATCGCACAAAGGCACATATCTCAGGATCCTTATTCAATTTTTACACAACTACTTCTCAGACAGATTCATATTATAGTCATTGCATACCATTAAAATATTTGGCTGAAAGCATATCCATAAATTGAATTCTATGTTACTCCTTCATGCAAAACATATCCTTAGTTACCCCAAAGGTATTTAAGTACTCAGAAACATGAATAGTCCTATTGGTTGCTATTTTATCTCACTGACTCCACTTTACTCCTATTTTTAACACTGCATATCAGTGGGCATCTCTTTACTTAAGTTAGATGCCTGTTTAAATACCTTCCTGATGTACAGCCTAATTCTGTCCTTGTTACACGAACTGGGCAGTTTGATTGATTTTTAATCCATTATAATTCTTTTACTTTGACTGCCAACATATACGTTGGAGATTAATTACTAATTATCATTTCTCTTCTCCACTTCATAATCAAAATCATTAGTGTCATCACTTTGGGATCATTTTCAAATACACGTTACAGTAACATGGATGCTTAACTATCAGAACAGTGGACGTTACTTCTGGGTGTTGTCATAGTTTTGAGAGCTGCAGTTTCACACAACTCAAAAAAAATCTATGTTTCAAAAATGACAAGGTGGAGAAACAAACTAGAAAAAAGAAAATGGAAAGAATGGGCCATTAAATCAACATTTATAAATTAAATTCTCCCTTTAACTGTTTCTGTGTGGAAAGTGTTGCATCTAAATTCCTTGCTTACAGTACCCAGACCCTGATAAAATGAAGAGGTAAGCCAACTGCTCTGTGCTGCCAACAAGATTTCCTTGACATGAAAGGTCTTGAAGGAAATAAGCATGGGCTTATATAGCTATGCTTTATGTCCAAATGGAGGTGCTTTGAGCTTGGAGACACCTTGAATGTCCTGATGTCCCAGGACATCCCAATCCAGATTAGCATCTATGAAACAACACCAAATGCTTCTGTTCAAGGGACAGATGTGCTCCAGCCCTTGAAGAGGGCAGATTTCCTCACTACGTCTCACTGTCCTATCGCCCAATACACTGTTTACTGCAGAGCCCATTCTCAGCTGCCAAACTGCTTCCTTTGACTGAGACAAACTTGGGAGCCCATCTGTGAAGTCTATTCCCAGGATCAGGCATCTACGTTTAGGTGCTGTCACACTCACAGGTGCAGAAAAATTAGATTTTTTTTTTTGCTGTGGGTCAGGAATTCACCTTTCACCTTAGCTTTTTAATCAGCACTAATTTTATTGATTTCTGGATATATTGTGGGACCATAGGGCAGCAATTTGGGTTTGCTTTTTTTCTTTTCTGTTTTTGAGTAAGAAATATCTTAAAAAATAAGAAGCTACTTCCTTGAATCTGTTTTGTTCACTGTATTCAAAAAGAATAGGATTTCTTTTTCAGTAACAGGTAAAAAGAAATAAAGAAAAGGGCAAATAAAAGCAAAGTCTGTACAGATTTTCCCCTATTCTGACAAATAAAGAAATACATAAGTATTGTTTTGTTCCATTGCTAAAACTCCCTCCCCAGGAATTTGGGAAAAAATAGGTTCCCTGAAAATTATATCTTTTATAAAATTGTAAGACTTCATTAAAATTTCTGGCTTGTTCTTGAATTTTTTCAATGTATTCCTGGCTTTAATTTTCTTTGGAAGCATTTTTAACCATTTGAAACAGTCCTTTCAAGCTGGCAAAATATTAGTAAGAATGATAAAAAGTATATGGACGTTTCACTGAAATGAAAGGCATTTTCCATCTTCACAAACCTGTCTGTCAACACAGAAGAAATATGCAAAAAATGTGAGACAAACAAGCCATATGTTTTGCTTTTCATGCATCTGGCAAAAATGTGATTTCTTTTGCCATGTTTCTCCTGTGATGAGAATTTATTTCACAAAACTGACATCACATATTTTCTCTCAGTTCTTTCCTAGTCCTCCTATTTGTCTAAATCTGCTATTCCACATTGTCCTTTTTTTAGTGTCCTGGTGCACTTTCTGTTATTCTCAGGTCATCATCAAATCTTACTGGTCCATGACATTGTTAAAATTGCAAGAGTCTTTGATCCAGCAAGAAATGTAACTAGATCCAGGGACTGAAATTGTAAGAAAAACAGTATAATAGCTTAATAGGGTGGTTTATTAGTGACTTGAATAACCTAGGAATAGATCTTCCGCACTTTGAGTCTTTTAGGATATCTTATTGAAAGATATGTACTGTTTCAATCAAAATTCTGTGCATGCTGCAAAATCATTGGCTAAATTCTTTGGTTTATGATGTAAGGGTTTAAACTGGATAACGATAGAGTTCTCTTCTGGTCTTGAAATCTAGTGAAAGCTGAAAAAATGGATCATGCCTGATCATCTTTGGCTTGCTTCTTCCTGGAGTCTTTTTCCTATCTGAAATTTAAGAATCACTTTTTGATTTACTATCCATTCACTCATTTGTTTCTTCTTTTATACCTGTGGTATCACATTCATGTCTTAGTTTTCCTAGTTCCGGTGCTCAAACTGTACTCAGAAATAGGATTTATTTCACTCTGCTCTATTCCACCTTCCTTTCCTAGCATTTTTTCTGTCTTTTCCAAAATACCTTTAAGTTTTTGCCCATCTTCCTCTATATGCTACATTTCCTTCCATTTTAATAGTCATTCCTTTGCCATGTATTTCAGTGTAAAAAGATGTTTGCTGAATCATCTTTAGCACAAAATTTACTGAAGAAGAAAAACTGGCTAAAATTATTCCCATATTCTTTGGAAATCAGTTTTCATATGACCAATTAAGGGAATCTCCATAAAATTTATATAATGCACTTAATTTGCAGAGTGAATACCTTGGTCAAAAATGCTTTATTTCTTGAGGTCTGAACAGCATAAAGTATTATTCACTGTGTTAAAATTAGTGGTAAACAATTTCAAACAAAGAATTTTTCTTAGTCTTTTTTTATCTGAACAGATTTTAAGAAACATCACTAACTGTAAATATATAGTCATGGTATTTAAAATGCAAATTATTAACCCCAGTTACAGTAATTATATAGAGTAACTCTACATGGCAAAGTGAGTTATAGTGGTTTCTTGGATTGAATAGCTGGGTAACTTCAGAACTCAGCCATGATAATGCTAGTTTGCTCTTACAAACTCCTATTATCCTGTTCTGTATCATCTGTTCATACCATATGCTTGCAAAATATTCATAGTTCAGAAGCTTTAGGTTGACTACCTCTGAATTGAGCATGTTTGTAAATGTTTGTAAGTCTGAAACTTAAATTTAAATGCTAACATTTTTACACTATGAAGCTTTCTTCCTTCAGAGCAAAAGCTTCTGGGCACATTTTCAAAAAATTAACTAAAACAACATTTTCAAAATGGCTATATCCCAAATAAACCATAAAATCTCTAGATAGTGGAACAAAAAGAAAAGAAAAAAATACATAATGCAACAAACTGTTTTTGTTGAGTAAAGTTGCACCACATGTGGAGGGTGAAAGAGCTCAGGCAGTGATTCCTTTCTGTTTCCAGCTTCTCTGTGTATCATCTGCTCATTTGTTCTACACACCAACAGACCGCAGTTTTGGCATGCAAAATTGCTGGACTATTTGGTGCAATCCTGAGGGCTCAACTCAAAACCAAAACCCTTTTATTTCACAGAATATCAACAATCAGAAGCTGGTGCAATGGGTTCAATTCCCAGTTATAAAAAAATGGCATAGACACATTGATTTCAAAGCAGCTGTGCCACCTTATGCCAGAAGAAAATGTGACTCATCATTAATAATGGAAAAATAGTCATAAACTCCAGAACATTATTCTGTAAATTTACTGATAGAAGTCTAATATAAGTCACTTAAATGAAAGCCACCAGAATGCTGTGCTGATTTATCTCAAACCTATATCCTTTGCGTCACAAAGTTGTCTTTGATAACATAAAGAGTTCGGGTAGCTAAAATCCAAAAAAGTGCATCAGATATATAAATTAGGAATATTGGAACACTAAATTGATGATCGCTATAAATAAGCTCATCCTGATAATTCATACTGAAGGAAACTATTTATTTTCTTAACGGCACTTCCATAGGTAGAGTTCACTCAGTCTTAAAAGAGAGGGGAAAGTGAATCTGCCTTTTTGCATTAGGCACAGTGAAGCTGTAGATGTCCAGCTAAACCTAGGCACCTGGTTTGTAGACAGCTACATTTTGATGAGATGAAACCAAGGCTTCGAGCAAAAGAATATTCTCCTCACAAGGATCTCAGATGCTGAACACTAAGTCATGGACAAACAATCCTTCAAATTTACTTGTGAAGAGTTTTAATTAATAGTCTAATTCTCCCAAGTATTCTCTACTTCTCAATATTGTAATTATACTTTTCATGGAACTGTTGTGCTAATTGTTGCACTTATCCTCTTGACTTTAGTTTGTCTTACACATTTATTGTTATTATAGCTAAAGGCCTATACAATCAATATTGCAAGAATGCCCACAAGCCATAATCAAAACTTGGGCCACGTACAATCACGTAAAATACAGTGATAACATCCGTTTGATTTGAACTACAAGAGCAGGTCTACTAGTTTGAGATAATGATGGCTGGTATTTAATATTGTTTTTTACTTCTTCCCCTTAAATTCAACTGAAAATAACCTGAAGGGTTATAAAGTGTACATCTGAGCCATTTGTTCACATCTGTGAGTCGTCCTGCAGAGTGTTTTGGGTATATACAACTGCCTAGGATTGTTTTGATTATATTTATTTTGGAAAACCTACCCTCTATCATGGCAGTGTTACAGGAGAATCAGAACAATAATTCCATCCTGAGCTCTGTGTTGTGAAAACCAGGTGGTTAAGAGCTTTTATAAACTTAAAGTTGTGTTGCCATTAGTTTGATCATATTAAACACTCACATGTCCTTGTTTTCTTTACTTTTGTCTCAGGAAAAGGTTACACTGCTCATCAGTTTGTGGATGGCCTTAGTAAACACACAAAAAGGAGTGGTGCTTTCTGTAGCCCAGTGCATCTGGCACTCATGCATTCATAGCACCTTTAAGCATATCGATCTGATTTTTCTGCAGCTTGCAAAGATATTTACAGTTTCAGATTTTTGCAATATTTTCCAAATGGGTCATATATATGTATTTAGTAATTGATAGGCATGGCATTTGGTGTCCTTTTCTCGGACAAGCAAATATGCAGAGATCTTAAAAATAAATTCAGCTCCAGGAAAATGGTGTGAATGTGGGGGTGCTTGGAAATATCTCTCTAAATGGGATTTAGGTATTACATTTCTGAGATGGCATGCTGGAATGTTAGACGGGAAAAGCGGTTTCATCACCCTCCTACAAGGGTGGGTACTGGCAATTGTAGGCTATTAATATTAAACAGATTTGCTTTTTGAGAAGTGGAGGTTTAGTCTCCTGGAGCATTCTCTAGGATGGTTTGCTTTGCTGACTGGGTGAAACAGGACAAAAGGCAAATTTCACACCTTGGCTCTACTACAAAAAAACCTGAGCTACATGGTAAGTGTAGCTTAGATATGATATGATAGGATATGAAAGATATGAAGGAAGCAGGCTGATTTCTTTCAGAGTTTTGCTTATGTTTTTTTGTTGTTTTTTTTCCTCTCGAGAAATACTTAGCACCTTTGAGAAGAGAAAGACAGAGTTACAGAGTAGTTTTACATAAAAAGGTGGAGGGATTTTGGAAAACAAAACTCCAGACAAAAGGTATGGTTTTCATCTTAACATGTCTCAATCCACTTTCATTTTACCATTCTGGGAGTAGATTTACTGATGTTTAAAATTTGGTTTGTCATTCTTTTTTACTTTTAACACTTGAACTGTCTCAGTGGTTGGCTCCCTTTGTAACCTGTGACAGTGAATCGAGTGGGCAAATACATCAAATATTGTTCAAACTGTAAACTGTGGAGCAAAAAATGATTTTTTCTCACCAATGCCATGACTAAAACAGAAGAGTCTGATTTTTTTTTTCAGAAAAGTTGAGTGTTGTCAAAAAAAATCATGTAGTTATTTTTCTAGTCAAGAAATTATACAAATAGCAATTAGTTTAAGGTCAGAATTCTTTTTTCTTTAATCAAGCTAAAAATGTTTTTTTCATATCATGTCTGTCATGAAATATTGTCAAACAGTTTTGTCATACCTTCATATTGGAAGAGGGGTTTTTTTTGAAAATGTGACTTTTGTCAAGCTGTTCTGCATTTTTACTAAACTAACAAAGGAGGAGCCACATCTGCAACAGGAGGGCTAAACTCAATAGTGATAAACATTGCTAGGGGACAGACATTTTCCAGAAATTTTCTCTGTTCAAGATTTGTTTGGTTGCCAGGATTAGGAAGATTTAAAAGTTATTTATCTTAGGTATTGCACTTTTCTCTCATTAAAATGCATGTTTCATAGACCTTTATTGCACAATGGTTTGTCTTTATTTCAAGGAATCTAATTTACATTCACCTAATTGGTTTTCAGTGACTTGCTAGGAGTAATTAGAAAACACATTTTAGAAACTCTGTCATCAAATATGACATCAAGTTGGATAGAAAGGTCTGGGCTTTGCTATTGATTCTCTGGCTATAAATTCTTACTGCAGCTTTCCTTGTTTGAATAGAAAACTTCCTTATATGCCTACTGCTCTGCCCCAGGCTGCCCAGCTCGCTCAGTCAGTGGCTTAGGATGCAATTTCGTTGTGCTACCTACTTGCAGGTCTGTTGACATATCTTGCACTTAGTTAAAAAAAATATTATTAAATCCCCTGTAAGCACGGGAGTACATATTATCACTACTGTTCTTCCAGTTTAAACCACAACAAAGCCACCAAGACCCAGAATCCCTTCTTGTAAGAAAGAGAGGTTGAGATCTACAGTTTGGATTTTTACAGATTCCGAAACCCAAGTGGATTAAAGCTTCTCCTGGGTTGGTACTAGTTTCCTAAAGAATTAAACAAATTCAAAGCTATCCTGGATTTAGTGTTTCTTGTGTCATCTGAAGTGACTTCTCAGCAACAAGGTCTTGGTTATTAGGTTTCTTCTGTTGGGCTTCTTTGAGGAATTTTTCTTCCTATGATGCATTTTGTAAGTTGGATAATTATAAGAAAGACAGTGTTTCCTACTTACGCTCTTTAGCCAAACTTTATAGACAAAATATCCTGCATAGGTGAACCAGCCTTTGGTATAGATTTGATTCAGTAAGTATTTGAGCACTTTCCATCTTGTGTTAGATCCTGCAAACCTTCCTTGTAGGCTGCCTTTCATGCTCAGGATCAGTAAATAACATCACTGCTAAGGAAAGAATATTATTATTTTATATATACAGTACTACTCTCTGTTTCGACTCATGTGTTACATTCTCTTAAGGAAAATCACTAGGTCAGATGAAGCTCCCTGGGTAGAAAAATTGTTCCTTCCTTGGAAATTATTTAGTTCATTCAGAGGAGACAAGCTTTCGGAGACTGAAAGTTGGTCAGCAAAGAGTAGAGAAAAGACCAACACAACTGAGTGGGAGAGCTTGCTGAGAGGAGCAGCAGACAGAGTCAACCAGACATCAGAAATGAGGAAAGAAACCTCCCCAGGGCTGCAATGAGCTGTGCCAATTTTGCTGTAACTCAAAGCTACTGAGCTGGCTAGAAGCTAAGAGCATCCCTGCAGAGACATAGCGGAGAGTTGTAAATAAACCCTTCTCTATTGTGTTTGACTGAGTTATGATGAGCTGTATTTATGGAGTTGTCCTAATGTATATTCTAATTAAATCTGGCTTTCTTCAGGTTAAAAGTCTTTCAGACTCCTTTGGTGGGTTCTTTGTAAAGGGACTGTCTATGCAGATCTACCTCAAAGCAGTAGCCAACTCTGAGTACTCTCAAAATGTCAGAGGCACTTATTGTCATAGCTCTGACACAGCTTTTGTGCAAGAATTACTGTTGTCTGGATAGGCATGTATGTATGTGTTTATTTATGTGTGTATGTATCCGTGTTAGGTATAAAGATGTCCAGCCTAACTTAGGTGAACTCACTTTGTTAACGACAGCTTAGCTGTAACAGCAATCTCAATGAGGACCAGTTCACTCTGCTTTTTTGATGGTAAATCAGGCTTACCTACCTATGATTTAAATGCAGCCATACACTTTCTGTTTTTCTATACACAAAGCCACAGATGAGAAGACTCTACATTTGTATTAGAAATGTTGTCTTTCGCTGTGCTATGATTTCACCATAAGCAATACAGAGACAGTTACACATGCATTTTTATTTTTTTTATAGTTCTACAAGAGTGCACCCTATGGAACTATACTCACAGAACTGAAATAACCCTATGTAGCCATGCACAGAATTTGCAATACAGTTAAGCTTCATAATCCTAGTTCCCTAATGATATTCTGTATTCATAGAATCATAGAACGGTTAGAGCTGGAAGGCACCTTAAAGATCATCTAGTTCCAACCCCATGGGCAAGAACACCTTCTACTACTTTGCTCAGGCCTAGTCCAACCTGGCTTTAAACACTTCCAGTGATGGGGCATCTACAACTTCTCTGGGCAACCTGTGCCGGTGCCTCACCACCCTCACAGTAAAGAATTTCTTCCTAATATCTAATCTAAATCTCCCCTCTTTCAGTTTAAAACTTACCCCACATCCTATCACTACACTCCCTGACAAAGAGTCCCTCCACATCTTTTCTGTAGGCCCCCTTTAGGTACTGGAAGGTCTCTATAAGGTCACCCCAGAGCCTTCTGTTCTCTAGCAACAACCAACTCTAAACAGCCCCAACTCTCTCAGCGTGTCTTCATAGCAGAGGTGCTCCAGCCCTCTGATCATCTTTGTTGCCTTCCTCTAGACTAACTCCAACAGGTCCATGACCCTCTTGTGTTGGGGGCTCCAGAGCTGGACACAGTACTCCAAGAGGGATCTCACGAGAATGGAGTAGAGGGGCAGAATCACCTCCCTTGACCTGCTGGCCACACTGCTTTTGAAGCAGACCAGTAGACGGTTGGCTTTCTGGGCTGTGAGCAAACATTGCAAGCTCATGTTGAGCTTCTCGTCTACCAACACCCCCAAGTCCTTCTCCTCTTGGCCGCTCTCAATCCATTCTCAGCCCAGCCTGTATTTGTGCTTGGGGTTGCCCTGACCCACATGCAAGACCTTGTACTTGGCCTTCTGGAACTTCATGAGGTTTGCATGGGCACATAACGTCATAGTAGCAGGGAGTGGTAGTGGTGGGTGACTGTTGCATGAATGACTTATTTATCTGGTTTGAATTTTGCTTTAACTATTTTTTCATGGTAAATCAAGCATACTTCAATATGCTTGGGCAGAGAGCCAGGTTCCACCATGCTTATTCACGGAGTAGTACCTGACAGCTCGGTTTACCCCCTGCAAACAGTGGTGCTAGTTGCCTAGGAAGGGACTGCCTTAAGAGCAAATGATGTTTGTAGAATTCAACTCTACAAGAATAGTAAACGGGAAGTAGGAATAGGCTAATAATAAAAGGCTAAAAGAGCTTAATTTCTGATCAAATAACCTAAATTCGCTTTGTACTAACAAAAAGAAATAGGTGCATCTGAGCATTGATTTGCCTTTTTCTAAAATAGGCATCTATGTCTCTGAAAGAGCTTTCTTTGTTGTAGAAAAAGGGTAACTAGCTCAGACTTAGATCACTCCTCAGATGGCTAAAGTCCGAAGAGGTATATCCTACCCTAAGACACGTATTCATGGAACTGATGCGTTCATTGAAGAGCTGCAAGTTGGTAACACAAAAAAGGCAACAACAGCTATAAGAGGCCTCCATATATATTGTATAAGATTGCTACATCTTATTTTAGTCCATGAATGTATGTAACATATTGCAATGCTGTAGAGATATATTGGATCAAATCTTTTGAAAGAAAATGACTGCAATCACTTCTGTGCCCCTTCCTCTAAATTAGCATCTGTGACCCAGCTGCAAAAGCAGTTTTTCTGGCCAGGATTGAAGACTCCTTCCCACTACCCCCATTGTAGTTTTTATGGAGCACAGCCATTTAGCATGGGCTGTACTTCTTTTTCAAGGGTTGGGCCCAAAGCCTTTGACAAATTTTGCATTTGCAATTGATTTGCTCCCTCCTGGGCTTTGAGAATAAAAAGCAAAGGATAATGTCTCAGGATCAGACTTTTCATGATGAAATAATAAGGGTCGAATGAACTGACAGCTTTTCTCAATGTTCTATAATGCTCATTAAGTTAGACATTGTTTCGATTTTTTACTGAAAAACTCATTTGAAAGGACTATAGTCAGAAGCAAAAGAATTGGATGAGATAGATAAGTATAGTCAGACTGTAGTGCTATTATCCTGAAGCAGACGAAGGAACATAGCATCTCTCCCAGACAACACAGAAAATTCGTTTTAATAATGGAAATAGAAGTCCTTTTCATTTAAACTCCAGCTGTTTTGTTGGACTCATGCTCTAGCAAATATCAGTTAAACTTTGTTCTTTCTTTTGGAAATGAAACTGAAGTTACTTTCAATCTCAACATTTCACAGTCTTTTGCAATGAAACTAACAATAAACTCTAATGTCCCACGGACCAGTTGTGAAACGAAGACCCCATGGCACTTTTAGGAAGAATAGGTGAGTTAGTTCCAGTGTGGTTTTGACAATTGTATACTCTCTGGTTTGAACTAACTTAACATTCAGCTGTAAAAAAACATTTTTCTTCACTTTCCTCAAACTGCTGTGCCATGCTTCTGCTTGCTACTGAACAATCTCTGCCAATGCCAGGCCAAGAGGGAAGAAATAAGATGAGCAAAACTTTCTGAGTTATGCATGCTGCTAAAAAACAAAATTCAGAACTTTTCACTTCCAGTGCTTATGAGGTAGGAACAAAACTTTGACTAAAAACTAGCATTTTTATCTCATTATCTATGCTAGCTCTTTATAAAAGTAGGATCTGACTGGATCAGAACTGTGTATATAGTTCAACAGCCTCTCTCTCGGAGAGAACCAATCAGTCTGGTTCTAACAAAGGCATAAGTGAGTACTTCATATCCTAACCTCAGTTAGTTAGGTATCAGATGTGATTCAGTGTTATGGAAGACATACTCCAGACTTCTGGTTCTGCAATTGTAATGGGTCAGAACTGAGTCCTTGGAAAAATAAAAATGGCAGTCATAAAAGATTCTGCCTTTCCAAAAGAGAAAATCAAGCTGAAATCAGTTTCTTGTCTAATCAAAGTACAAAGGTAGAACTCAAACTAAATCTCGGCTATTTTATTCACTACTGTATAGAATACTTAAATTTTCCTTCCTGTTAAATTTATTTTAAAATATCATGTAATTAATATTAATTTTTCTTTGTATAGCACTCAGCTGTCTCAGACGAATAGCAAAAAAATGTGTTATAGGAAGAATGAATGCATGCTAGGTTAATCTGGCAAAAACGTCAACTGAGTGAAAAGAGTATCTGAGTTAAACCCTTTCAGGAAAATATTGTGGTCTGCATCATAGGTGAAGTGGTAAACTCTGCTGGAAGACACACACTGCATGTCTCCTTCTGTGTTCCTTTTATGGCCACAGACTCCAGAGAATTTGTTATTACATCATTACAAGTCATATTTTATGTTTTAAATATTTATAATATTATTTTATTGAAGCTTAATCTTCACTTAGGACACAGGGACATTTTTATATGCCTCCATTTTCACAGCATTGTGTACACACACTAGGCCTTCAGGGCAAGTTTTATTGTGCCAGTGTAACATATGTTCCCAATAGGTAAGTGACACATGAAAGGAAAGGAATGTGATTTAATGTTTCAATTTTATTGCTTGCAATTTAACATATGGCAGTGAAGAAGATACAATCAATAAAACTACATGAATGTGAAAGCACACAATAAAAGATACCTCAGAAGGAAAATCTGATTTAAAGATTTATTCAATCTAACTAGTCAAATAATTCAACACAAAAATTGTATTTACGGTCTTGGTCTCACTCATTATTGGTGGGTTGCTAGTGCATGGTTAATGATTTTGTAAACTTCTTCAAAAATCTTGCGCGTATTTTGTATTTCACCCATTGCCATTGCACTTGCATAAAGACATCACAACCCAAATCAACAACGTATACTATCATTGGGTTTTCTCCCTCAGGAAATTTAAATTTACTTTTTCTTTTTTTGTAATCTCTTCTGTCACTTTTATTCCTTGATTTTCATTACCGTCTTCACATTTTTCTCTTCTAAATCTCCATCACACTACCCAGTAATTCTTTCATTAGGTTTGGCCAAATAATGTCCAAGAAAGTAATGTTCAAATTTCCATGTTAGTATACAAATTGCGAAGCCTTGTTCCAAAAAATAATATTGAAATCCAGAAGCAGAAATATTTTTTTTTAAATTGCTTTTTCAAACTAAGAATCAATATTTTCCCAAAGTAATTTCAGTTTTAATAAATGCAAAAATGCATTTGATTTAGCAAAAATATCTGGTTTTACTGAAAAATAAAATGAAACTCTGAAAATGTCCATTTTGTTTTCTAAAAAGAATTAAGTTTTTTTTTTTTAAATGTATCCCCAGTATTTTTTTTCCAGAATAAATATTTTGAAAAGAAATTGCTATTTAAATGAAAAATACATATTTTCTATGAAATAGGAAATAGAAAAGAAAAAATTATTAGCTTTGCAATGGGTACAGTGTAAGAGTTATATCAGTTATTCGGTAGGCCTATAGCCAAAACCATTTCACCTTCTCTCTTGGATTTGAATTAAAATATTTAGAAACAAAATTTGAATTCCAGGCAGGTGAACTTAATGACTTAAAAATTTTTATAACCACTTACTTTGGGAAAATTCTGCAGGAATTACCTGACTAGCTTAGCACTAATGATTAGTAATGCCTTGCAATCTGTAAGAGATGAGACCTGAAAATGTGATGTGGATATTCATTGACAGAGATTAAAATCTTTCAAGCAGAGTTTGGTGGTTGGTTTGTTTGTTTGGGGGTTTGATTTCAGTTTTTTTTCCCTATTATATATTTGTTGGTATATTCATAAAGACTAATCTCCAGCCAGCTAGGAGATTATAGTAGTTTTGTTTATTCCACATCACAAGATACAAAATGGTGTGCATCATTATTGATAGGGCAGATGGTGGACAGACAGCCATCATGGAACCAGATCGTGTCAGATCTGATAATTTAAGTTCATGTTACCACAATAACTATGTTGTATCTAGTAAACACAGCCTATTTAAAATGGCAGATTTCAAATTTTAAAAAAAGGGGAAAAAAAGTTACCTTCTAAATAAAGCAAAGATTATCACTGAAAGATGATATGTGATGTATCAGGAAAAAATCCGTATCAGGCATTGAATTAAAACCGTAAATATATGAAAGTGTGGATAGAAATTAAACTATCACCAGGCTACTAGGATTTGAGCATTGGGAATCTTAAGGCAAAATGAATTTTCTTCATAGCAGTCACGGGTATCATGAGTTCCATGATTTACCTTATGGTTTTTTACCACTAAATCAGACTTTTGGCAATATGACATCTCAGAGGATAATGGGAAATGATTGTGTGAAAATTTGACTCAGAGCTGAAAATGTAATTCAGTTTAGAAGGCTCACAGAAATCATAAGCTTAAATACAGAGGATTGATGACCAAAGGCATAAAATTAGTAAATTCTCAGGAAATTGTTTAGTGTCTGAAGTTCATTAAGTTTTATTGATCAGGACAAAAGAAAGAAAAATCTTGAATTGTTCTTCTTTAAGTTACGGAGAGGTTAAATGTTGATTCAGAATCTGTAGTTTGCTTGCATTCAGAAATAGTCAGAAGCATTCTGTTCATTTGAGAAGCAGTTTACCAAGGCCAGTGTTTACTGTATATTAATAAAGCACCATTACAGGAGTTGCATCTTCTTTAATAATCCACGTGATTAGTTTGGTTACAGTTTTAGTTCTTACTGAATATAAGCTGATAGTCACAGGGAACTGTTAAGATAGGTTATTTTTAAAGATAACCTAAAATTTGACTGTGCTTTTGTCTCCCTTCTGTAATCAGTTTTTACTTCATGGAAGGAGAGATATTTTCAGATCCATTTTCTCCTTTATTTACTTTATTAGTCTTATTATAGTATGCTTATATGAATGTTTGGTACCTACAGTAATTCGCAGGGTCATAGCCTTGGAGGACATACCTAGGTCATTCAGTGACCATATTATAGATATTCCTGAACAGATAGTGACCTTTTACAGGAGACCAATGTGGTGCCAGCCACATTTGCTAGCTTGAGGCCTGCCTCAAGAATTACCTTCCTGTCTAACATGGGGCTTTTCTTTATGAATCTTTTCCGTGAACATTTTCTCCAATTTCCATGCCCAGTCACCTAGAAACTATCAGATTTCAACATCATGGCCATGTCAGCATTAAACAAAACCGTAACTAAATCACGTTAAGGGTCTTGACATATGCAGAACTTACACATGAAATAAGCATTGGCCGTTCATATGAAAAGGAAAGGCCGTTCATGGCCTTTTCCAATGAACCTAAAGGTCTTCATGAGTGGTATAACCTGAATCCATGCAGGTATACCGCTGTGATCTCTGAGTGCCTGTAAATGTCTCTTCCATGATTGTGTTGAACACATGGTACCTATTTACTTTGTTGTCACATTTTATGGATCATGAAGCTCCTTAGGATACATCTTGTAATAAAAGCTGTATTTAAGAGATGATTGCAATTTTATATGTATGTGAGTATATACATATAGACACACAGGAAGAGAGAGAAAAGACATTTGTTAGACATCATCTGAACTCATGTCTACAGTCCCTGTGATTATGACACGAAGGATTATCCAAAACATTTGTAAAATCTGTGGGAGAATGGCAAAACTGTCAGGAATTTCCATGAGGTTCCTGTTGAAACATAGCACTTCCTTTCTGTTTTCTGGGTTGAGTTGACACAAAGGCTGCCGGATTCATTCATCCCCTTCTATCTTCTAAATCCTGCTTTGTTTACCTTTGCCACAGTAGTGGGAGGTGGGATATGAAATATGTTCAGCACCAAAAGGCAGGCATTGTAGGCATATACACCTCCTATAAACTGACGCAGATGGAGAACTAGACCCATAAAACTGTACTGTGTGGGTACCATATGGAAAAAGATTCCATAATCTGTGAAGCACTTGATCCATATTAAAATTGTCAATATATTCCTTCTACATTTACCACTAGAGATGAAAATTCCTTGTAATGTAGCTAGCTTTATTTGTTTATCTATTTATTTATTTATTTATTAAGTTCATCACTCGTGTGCTTCAGGCAACCACAGAAGACCAGAGTGGAACTTTAGTCAAATAGAAGTACTTTACATTTACCCAAACAAGTGCCTGGTAGATTTCCGTACAGATCCTACATGACAACATTTCTGTCACAATATATCTACATCATTCTCTGGCTAGTTAATTTCTTCTAAAAATAAGTCCACTCTACCATGGTAACTGCCTAGTGTTGCAAAGAATGTTGTTTTTGAGATCTTAAAAGGCCAGCAGCAAAAACACCAGGCCTTCTTTACAGTGATATAATTAAAGCAAAGTCATCTGCTTGTTTGGTATCTGAAAAGAACCTTCTCTGTCTCTCTTAAGATAAATAAATTGGCAAGTCTTCGTTCAACAGTTTATTGTACTTACCCCTATGTGTCTTTGAATAGTGCTTCCCAAAAAATTATGAGTTTGACTGAAAGCCTGACCTGGCT
This sequence comes from Larus michahellis, assembly GCF_964199755.1. NCBI lineage: Eukaryota > Metazoa > Chordata > Aves > Charadriiformes > Laridae > Larus > Larus michahellis. Next base: position 10,080,976 of record NC_133896.1, read on the forward strand.
TCACATGCTGGCAGCTTGAAAGAGCGAATGTAAAGAATGAGCTATTTCATTACAAACATCCGTACATGACTGGCCTTATAAGATATATCAAGGAAAAATGGCTGAAAACCAAAGCCGTCAACAATTTAGTTACCAGCCCCAAAATGCTGACTGCCTGATAGCTGCTGTGAGAGTGCCCAGGCTGTCCAACCCAAAACCACCTCAACTATTCACCACATGTGACCAAAGCCACAACTATGGGAAACAGCTTTACAGAAATTCTTTTCAATACCCTCCCTTTTCCACAGTCCTTGCCAGCCTTCTACACAGTAGGATCCCTGGAAACAAGCTCTAAACCATCTCCTTCCTGACACATCCATGATGAACAGCTGCAACTCCTTAGGCACTGAGAGCAGCTGCCTTGAGCTGTGCCATTGAAATAATCCAAAAAGACAGCAAAATTTGGAAATACGTTATTGAGTGTACGGTTAGTGGTCTTCGTGCATCAGCTAGATGGGTGGCTTCCAATTCGTATTGCTGAGGCTGCTGGAAATCATGCGCGAAAAACAAGTCTGATTCTTTTTTTCACTGTTTTCACTCTGGAGTTATTTCTGGGTAAGGAGAAAGTGAAGAAGACCAAAGATTATAATGCTCCCTTCTCCTCCTTCTTGGTTAAATTCTTCGCTGCTATTATTACTAAACTTTTACTGCCTTCAAGGGGACGCAGACTGCATCTGAGAGACCAGTTTGTGATCACAGCTATAGCAGTTCTGTGCTATTTCATGATATTTGAAGAAGTTCAGATACAGAGAGTAAAAGAGGCTCATTAACATTTCTTTCTGTCTAGGCTAATTGGTAGGCAGCTGAGAAGGTGGTTACATTAGGTGAGAGGACCACTTTATGAATACTGGTTTTATTCCTTCCAGCACCTGAGGTAGCTCAAAGAGGACATTGCATTGTGGTGTTGGTCTATCCTAAAGCAGATTATGTTGTGATTTGATTTACTGGTAAGAGTGCTTAAGTGTAGGTAACATAGCTGCCCTGCACTCAGCTCGTGCTTCGGTGTATCTGGGCAGGTTTAAGCCTGTACGCTGCGTTTTATGGAACTCCAAGTTGTCTGGTTGCTTCCTGTGAGGCCTACAGCAATTCTTACCACCAACATTGCGAGGAAATAAAAGACAACTGTGTGAAAAAAAAAAAAAAAAAAAAAAGGATAAAAGTTATTTGTAAAAAACAGTGCCCCACAGTGTTCTATTCATGGCACAAAATCATCCATCTGGGAAACCTTTGCATGATTATTTCTTGAAAACATTCTTCTTATCTGATCAAGTGTTTCTTAGGAATTTCTTCATAGTCTGGGGCCATGAGACTGTTTCAGGAAGTTGTGATGCTGCCTGGTGCTGAGAACTGCAGTCCTAGTCCAGAGAAATGCTTCGCTCTAAGTGAGCAGGCAGTTCCTTTATTAACACATGAATGGTATCTTGATTTCAGAAGTTAAGGAAGGGCTTCAGCAATTTTGTTTTGTGTTGCTTTCCTATTTCCACGAAGCAAATAAGGGTTTTCAGGGTATTTTCTACAGTTTGTTTTACCCTTTCTTTTGTTTCTGTCAGGAGCATGTGATTCTCCTGTTGTTCCACTTTCCTCTCGAAGATCATGTAATATAAAATATCATACTGTATATGCTTAATTTGCTCTTCAGTAGCTGAAATGCTTAGTCTTAAAATACCTTTCAAGTTATTCTCTAGCAGGCTCAAGTGGGAATGGGCCAACTGCCTCCCAATGTAAAGTTGGCAGTGAAAAAAAAAACTTACTTGTGCTATTTCTTCAAACTCTAGGTACTACCACAATGTAACTTCCCAAGAAATTGGCACTAGGAAATAAGAAGGCAAGAGATTTATTGGGTTTTTTTAAAGTTTTCAGAAGAGAAACAGAAGGAGGCCATATTTGAGTCGTTGGTATATACTGAAATATTTCTTGGTAAATTTGGGGAAATGAAGAGTTGCCAGTTGGAAGATTAAGAATTTTTAATTTTAGTTAACTAGTGAGAGTATATTTTCTTTGCTTTGTCTCCACTAGGCTATTAGCTATTCATCTGCACCAGGTGTTAATAGTTACCAAACAGTGCAGTAAATTAAAATAGCCTCATAATTTCTCCTCATCACAAAAATAAAAATATTACAAAAGTAAATTCAGGCAAACAGGCTTTCTTCAGGATCAGTATGACAGAAACAAAAAACCTATGAGGTTCCTTGATGTGTAAATGTGCAGTGACATTTTTAAAATGTGCACTGACTTTTTAAGAAGTGAACGTGAAAAAACCAGATATGTCAGGGTACTGTGAACCAGTGTTTCAGTCTGGAAGTGAAAGCTGGATTTAGGCACAGGCTCACATACTTCATTAAGAAACCAGTAATTCTGCTTGTTAAGCTGAAGGCAAGTAAAAAAAATATATTTGCTGCATCTGGGTTGCAAGATGAAAGCATAGGATTCATGATTAACTATGCATCTGTCTTCGATAGGAGACAGCAAGCAATAACTTGTTCTCACCATATATAACACCTTCCAGACGAGAAACTCACAGTGGTCTGCAAAATCAGGGTATCTTCATAACACTTCAAAGAGTTATTTCTTTCCTAAGACATATTATTTTCTCTATTTTACAGCTGAGAAACCAAAGCAAAGACTAGTTACAGTCAATCTTTTCAGCCATTAGTTCCCTAAACGATTCCTGCTTGTCATTCTTTATGTTTTATTCTAACACCTGTCAGAATAGTATCCAAGCTCCTCCCATGCTCACTGAAAATGTTGGGTGTATTTCAGCTAGACATCTATAATTAGTACCTAAGTAAGTAGAAGTCAAGTCATCTGCGGTTGTTCATCATTAAGCAATCAGGACACACTTTAAAGTACCTACATTTACATTTAGAAATCTTCTGACAGAAGTTCAAGTAGAAAGAGGAAACTTTGGGGAGTGTCTCAAAACGTCTGAGCCTGCAACCGATAAGTACAAGGTGATTCTCTATTTGGAAGGAAAGGAAGCAACAGTGTGCAGAATCATGTAAGACAATGAATGGAGTATTTGGAATGTTTGCACGTGTTTTCAAATGAATAAATTAAAATTTATGATCAAGTGCTTATTTCGTAGTCTGTTCTGGTAGAGAATATGGTGAACAAAAAAATAAAATAATTTTTGACATTACACTTGAATACTAAAATAAATTGCATTTATTAATATTTCTTGTAGTTATATTTCTATGATAACGTGCTGGGTCAAATGAACATTATTACATACAGGTACATTTTTGGCACATTTATAATGGAAGATCAAAAAACTAACAATTTACTACACTGTGGAATGGGAGACCTGCTTACTGGAATCAGACAATGGAATCCAAGGTGCTGATACAGATAATAATCTGTAACAGCTGCCTAACACTTCTTAAACTTGCAATACTCATCAAAGAAAAAGTAAATTTTAGAGATTCCAGGAGGGAGTCTTGTATTGTAAATTGCTATAGGTCAATTCTGTAAATTTTTTATTGGAGAAATTCCATTAATATTTTTCACAAAGAGGCATATGTTGGTGACCTGGGTAGAAATACAGTTGCCTCTTGTTCCTCTAATTAATATCCTTAGCTAAACCTTGCTAATCCACCTGGGTTATCATACCAGTGTGTTTTTTCTTTTCAAGATGTGATACCTGGCACGCACTTTTTAATACATTTAATAGAACCATAGAAATGCTGATTGGAAGGAAACTCTGGATGCATCTAGTCCGGCTTCCTTCTCAAAGTAGGACTATTGCCAACACTAACTTTCTGGTTAACTTTTTTTTTCTCTTCAAGTTTAATCTGAGCCTCCCAAGCTGCAATTTCTGTTGCTTGCCCCTTGCTTTGCTGTCTGCTACTACCAAGAAGTGTTTGGCTCTGCTGTCATCGTGACTCCCGTTCATCTCGCATGGTTTCCGTTGTTGAGTCTACCACTTTGCCTGTAACATTGCTGACTCTTTCCATTACTGACTTCGGTGTTATCACAGTATGTTTAAATAAAAAATCCCTGTCCAGTCAATTCATACAGTTAAATATATGTTATAATATACTTCTGTATGAATAGACATGCTTGTACATACACACATAAAATTCATGTAGATTTCTATAAAATGTCATTCTTACAATATTGGAATTAATTGCAATTTTAGCCTGAAGTGGTCATTTATTCTTGCTTATGGTGATGTCAAATGTATAAGTTTTCATTCATATCTTTTTTGTATATATATCAGAATTGGAAACTACATGCAAACATAAACACGTGCATATAAACATACATATGCTCATTCCATATGCAGTCCAGACATACCAGGGTTTGAAGTATTTTATTCAGGAAACAATTGTGGCATGGGATCTGTATATTTTTTTCCTGACAAGGTTGCTTCCCTGGCCTGTGCAAACTTTGGCTTCGCAGGCACCCCTGGAAACATGTGTAACTATTTGTGACTACAGTGGGAATCATTTTCCTCTGGGCAAAGAGATTTTTGACTAGAGATGGACATCAGCCATGCAGATCAGATCCAAATAAGGATTTGAGAAGACTGAAACTTCCACTTACTGCATGCTGGATCCAGGATTTTAATTTAACCCATTACAAAGATAGGGACTGTTTATGAAATACATGTACTGATCCATCTGGATGTTATTTGCATCTGTGATTTAGTTAAGAGTCTCATTTACATTTTATATTTGAATTCAAGAAACTCTTTAAAACACTTAGCTAAGTACCATTGGGATGGAGAAATCATTGCACCGGAACAGTGAAAAAAGGCAGACTGCAGCAAAATTACAAAATGATTAAAATTGTTCATGCCATTGCAGAGAAAAGTTTTATAAAAATCAGAAAAAAAACTTACTCAGAACAAAAGCCACTTATAAAATATTACGCATTTTCTAGGTATGGTGAAAGAGTTTTGAAATCTTTGGATAGTAAAACATGTATTTCATTTCTAGAAATAAGACTAATCTTTCCTCCAAGTTTTTCTGTGGATGAATGCAAAACATAATCAATCTAACTTTTCAGCTACTCATGAGGACAGTAATGATCTTTCTTTGTTGTTGTTCTGCACAGAACCAGACATCATTGTGTGTTATAAAAAACATTTTTGTCTGGAGTCCAGGGGCTATTTTATTAAATGCTGAAGCAGGAAAAATATATAGGGAGAATAATTTTAACATATATAAAGATTTATTCCACTAGAGAGGAGGAGGATGATAATACCTAGCTTTTCAACAGCAGAGCTTATTTTCCTTCAGCATCATAAAGATTAATATTTTTATCCCCATTTTACAGAGAGTATCTAACGCCAAGAAAAACAGAGTCCTAATTACATTACAAAAATTGTCTCTCACCCTGAGATTAAATACAACCATATTGTATATGCCATGTGATGATATTTTTAGCATTCTTCTTTAACCTTGCTTATTCTTAGACACTGACAGTAAAAAGACAGTAAAAGCCACATTTACTATATAATTTACTGCTACAATAAAAGGTAGTAGTTAATTCCTGGAAAAATGTAGCATATTAAAGGATAATACTATAAATCCACTGAGTCATACATTAAAAATGGCTCAAGCTTTTCAAGGAGTGGCCTCAAGAATATGATAATCACGTGATATAACATGGCATTACCCGGTAATTGTCTAGTTGCTCTGTGACAAAAGGCCAACTTGCGGTTTGCAGTAGGAGGCTTACGTCTTGCAAAGGAGCTTGCAAAGCAGCTTGGCGTGGCTCATGAGATCCTATTGAAAAACTAGGCTAAACCTGTTGTTTAATAAACACCACAGAAGTATTTTTTCAGTATAAAATATCTGTGCACATCCACTCTGCACATTCTATCATCCTTCAGTCCGGTGGATGGCCCTCATGTCAATAGCAGCACATTTTAGCATGTAGTGTGAGTTGCACATTGATCTATGGATTCTTTCTGAGATTAAAAATATCCCCTATATAAATTATTATCCCTACTTATAGCTATTACATTAGATTTACAGCTTAAAATTATATGTACTATATTAATATAATAATGTTATTACACAAGTTTTCATAATATCAACATTGAAACTGGAAATCTCCTACAGAGATTTTTGTGGGGACAGACACCTATATAAAAAGAACAAAGATTTTACTTTCAGTAGGATCATTCATAAAATATGAGCATAACATGGCAGATACTGCATGAAGTCAGAGCAAAATCTCCAAAAGATCTCTTCTTCTCCAAAGATCCTGCCATCTTAATAGAAGAAAAACAGAAGGGGCAGTTCAAGGAAAAAATTAAGAAATACTAATTAGCACCATGACCAGTGGTAACAATCTACAACTTCAGAACAGAAATTTTTAAACAGTTCTTGGTTAAGAAGTTACTCTCTGGGAAAAAAAAAAAGCCACAAAACAAACAAAAAAAAACCCCAGCAAATAAAATTTATTAACAGGAACCATGTCTGTTAATTACCATATTTTACTTTATCTATGATATTATATTGAGATAAATACAGAGAAATATAATATTTAATCCATATGTACGTCAGCACAAAGTAAGAAACCAATTTCTCGAGTTTAGATAACCTATAAGAAAACAAGCACTGTTTTTTTCTGCACTGGTTTTGTCCTCAAATTTTATCAAATTTGAGATTTGATAAAGCCTGAAATATTGCCATGGATATTTTTGAAGACAAAGCAATTAAGTTTACAAAACCGGAAAAAATAACATGCTTGTAAATGTTACCTGTAAATAAAAAACAGGTATTTCATTTGGGTGTCCATAAGAGTAAGATGATCATAAAAATAAATCAAATGGAACATGATATTGATTTAAATATTGATAAAAGTACGAACATGAGTATATTGTTATAAGGTCCGGTCAGGGATAATTTCAAGAACAACTTGACTTTTAAAAAATAATCTTCTTGTTTTGCCAAGATCAATAAGTCCTTGAGTACCTATCGTACAGATTCCATTTACTTAATGAAGAAAAGAATTAACCATGGCGTCTAACTTCTATAAGTTCTTACCTTGCTTCACTTACCATACAACAACTTAGCTGATGCTGGCTTTTCTCTCGTACCTCATTTGATACCAATTTCAATTTGTCTCACGCCTAAATGAACTGGTGCATGGCAGACGAATTTCCTTTTGCATAACTTAGAAGCAATTCAGTTCAATAGGTTTGTCTTTGTGTGTTAGTTGTATAGCAGAGCAATGAGATTGTCTCAATTTGCATGACATTTACTCCAGTAAGCTTTTATCCAGTGAGCGAACACAGGAAATACAGTTATGAAAAATACAGGGGAAAACTGCAGAGAAATTCAATGGCCAACCACTTTCTCTTCCCATCACAAACTACACACAATGGGTTAAAATCATGAGAGATCAGAGCCTGCAGAAAGGATGTTGCATCATTACCTGATTGAATTCCCACCAGAAATAATGTCAAGATGAAGAGGAACGTGGGGAAGAATAATTTAGAAAAGCCAGAGGTTAAATCATCCCCCTTCTTCAGGCATTTAACGAAGACCGTGAAGACAGAAGAGCAGTTAGTGCAGGATATTTCTGCTAATAATAAGAGAGAGTTACCTCCAGAAGGGGACTGAGGTGGACTGAGGGTCTATGTCTGTTCATTGGTTATGGAAGTTTCGTTAGAAGACATGAACGTCTGTCTTAGGCTGAGTTGAAGGCTGAATGCTTTGTGACATGAATTTGGACTGTGGTTTCTTATGGGTCTGTGGCATGAAGAGTAGGAAATGCTGTTCTGGGCTGAGAGTTGAGGTATTCCTTTTTTGCAGTATCAGCACATTAGCAAGTAATAGACATCTGATATTCATTATTTTAGTGGAGGAATTTTAACAAATAAAGAAAGAAAATTATTTTGTATGGCATGTTGTATCCTCCAATGTTTTTGCTTAGAACTGGTAGGACAGGGTCTGAGGAATGATTTGGTTTAGTATGCCAGAAAGTCTGAAGGCTCAAAGGCTTAAGGCAAAACTCTGTAATAATTTTTGAAGGAACTTCCACGTTAGTCACAGAGCGTGTTCCTCTCCACCAAGTGGTTACTTGTGTCTTAGGGGATGTGCAGCTGAGTGAGAGCAGGACGTCTGTTCTCAGCTTGTGGAGCTGGCATAGCACTGCTGCAGTGACACAAATCCAGAGGGGCCTTGGAGAAAATGAACATACATTTTAGGAATGACTGAGTGGGCGTAGGGTGTTTAACCATACCCACCCTCTGTACTTTAAGTCATCAAGCTGAAAACACCCAACAAAAACAAAGAATGGGCCATGATATTCAAATAGATTCCCTGAGTTTTATTTCAAGCTGACAAACCAACAAATTCCTACTTGCTTGTGAGCTAAAGCAATCAAACACCATTTACACAACAGGCAGACGCTTGGAAGTGATGCTTGCTTCTTCCATTATACTTAAAAAGCAATTGTTCCAGGCACAAACAAGCTCCCTGTGTTGCAGGTGACTGCACTTAGTAACAATAGCCCGGCCTCAATATTGTGAAGGTATCCGTGGCACACATACTGCTGCTGTTACGGCTCTTGACTTCACTACTTGCTGCAGGGCTTGGTGTTCTCATTCTGAGGCCCCATGACTCAAGGCACCTCAAGTAAACTGAGATCATTTCATGGGGCTCCGTGAAGCCCGAATGTCTGACCTTCATTTCCAGGCTGCTGATGAGGATTTCATCACTTCTCTGTGCCACACAGAGCGCGTCCACTCTCTGACTACACTCACATCCAACCCACAGGTGACGGTCAAGGCTGAGCTCTATATATCACAGGGTAAGGTGCACAGAGACGTTTTTCCTTTTTGAGTGAGAGAGATTACCCTATGTTTAGCTGTGTCGCGCTCAGCTTGGGCAGAGAGGGAAAGACAGAGCACAAGATTTCCTAAAACAGGGCTGCCATCAGATCTGTGTTCGTTGCCAGAGCACATCAGTAAGGATTTTGCACTCTTAGCACAGCAGTTTGCACAGCTGCTTGGACAAACTGACATCCCATCTTTGGCTTTTGGGGGAGATGTCGAGAATCCCAGCAGGGAAAATAAACATCTGCAGCGCTGCGAGGAAGTGTGCCTCCTGGTTAAACTCTCCTGACCTGAGCTCAGCTTTGATTTCAGCCTTGATCAGTTGGCTCTGATGTTTTGCTTAGCAGACCGAGAAGCTGATTTCTTTAGGATTCCTCTTTTGGGAGACCTCATCCCCAGCTGAGATGAAATTAGTGTTTGAAATCTAGTTTTAAAAATCCAAAGTAACAGATATTGCTCAACTTACTTGCAATGGCAAAGCTCGCAATAAAAATGTTTCTTTGTGTAGAGTTCCTATTGCCAGAGAATTTTCAGTGACTTTACAGCCCCAAAAGTCATTTATCCAGGAAAGCGTATTCATTGGCACAAAGATGGCCGGAAAATAGACATTATGTACGCTGCATCATCACATAGACCTACATTATAGCTAATTTTAATATTCAATTTCTGCTGAAAGGAGAAAGTTGATTAGGCAGTAGAATGAGATGTAGTAGAAATACCGGTTCTTCCTGTCTTTCAACCAATAACAGGTTTCAGTAGTGAAAGGTGAAATAAGTCAATCAGCTGTTTACTTTCTGATTCCTTCAGAAGATAGCAAAATGTTTCTGCGTGTTAGTGGTTAAGACACCAGAGACTTTGGTATTCAAATAATATCAACATAAAGAACAAATAGGCCAAGAACCAGACATTGTAGTATGTTTCCGTGTTTTTATACTATCTCTTTTTCTTTGACAACTGCATAGCTACACCCAGAAAAGTAGTAATTATATCCAGAATCCAAAGAGGTCCATCATAACTTGAAAATGTTGTGACATCATAGTCCTTGGTTAAGGAAATTATAACGATGGCAGAGGTTAAAGCCACAGTGTAAGACAGGCAAGGGAAGAGAAGAGCCTCAGAGGAGAGTTTCTTGTTCAAAAAAGCAGGAAACTTTTCCGTTTTGAGGGAGAAGTGTCAAAAGGTAAGTCACCTTGCTTTTTATGATGCTGCTTTGCATGGGGAAGATTTTGTATACGTTTTTCAGTTGATGTAGGTTTAAAACCACTCATGGGTGAGGTGGAAGACAGGAAATAATGCGAAACAAATTCAGTGGAAAAACAAGTGTTGATGGTGTGACTAGGCAATGAAGTAAATTTATGAACTGATTTGATCATGGATATTAGCACCTCCTTTCCTTCCAGTGTGAGTCAGAGTGAACGTAAACATCACAGTTATTTGGAAAAATGTACCCCTGTGGAAAAAAAAAAAAATTAACCCCCCTGAACATTTTGCAAAGGTTTTTTTTATTGTTTTGATATTTACTAAAACAAAAAAAAAACACCAAACAAAACACATAGCTGACCCATTTCTGTCCAGACTAGGAGAAGAAATAAATGAGTGCTAAGCACAGTGTGTGACACACCACTAAATTTCTAAGTCAAGTGCTACTAAGATATTAGGTTTATTGTTTCTATTAAGGCATCAATGAGTCAGGATCCACTATGTTATGAATTATAATATGATAGGACAAAAAACACTCCTTGACTCACATTTTATTCATGTTTTAACATTCTTGGACTGATACAGGAAATGCTCTACTTTACCAAACTTGAAGCAGTCTAACATTTTCCCAGGCAAACACACCTCTCTTGTCTTTTTGGCCTTTTCTGCAGAAAGAGAAGCCAAAAAGAGAAGACAGTTTTGTGATGGTGGTATTAATACACAGCATTTGTCATGAGATTGTCTGAGAGTGCCATTTGTCAAACATTTCACCTCCAGAAATGATATGAAGTGACTGCTATTTCAATGATGAATTAGATATTTACTTTGCTTTTCAATTTTAAAGAAATACATCTAATTAATTGGTAAGTTTCAAGCACCGATGAACATTGATCTTTCCACTATGAGTTCCCCAGTCAAATGTGAAATTTTCTTTGTTTTGGCCATGTGTTCGTTCCTTTGTGCGATATAACAATCTTGTTTTTGTAAGTTCATTGGAGCTGGCAGGTAACTAAGAGAGCTTGAATTCCAAAGCAGAGTCAAAATTTACTTTATATCCATGACTAATGTTAAATCTGAACTCTATCTAATAGAAATATTGGGTAACCTCATGTTAATCTCTTCTTGATGCCAGCTATGACTAGCTATAATAGCTGAGGTCAGATCACTATCCCTGATGTATATATTCTCCTCCCACAGAGTTTTCTTTGGTAAGGAACTATACTAAGGAAGAATCCCACTTCTAGTTCAGGCTGGCCTAGTACAATGAAGTTAAAAAACATTATACACACCCTGTTATTTAAAAGTCCTTGACTCATGGCTGCAGGAATTCGTCAGGGATTAATTATTAAATTGGTAAATATTTATTCTCTGGATACTGTCATCTATATATATATTCTAAGATTTTCTTGATAAATCCGTTTTTAAAATATAAAAAGCAGATAGGCATGTGGGTAGCAGAATATGCAATGAAAAATTTTTGTCATTATCTTAACCTGTATGAGGACTTTCACCAAAATGTGTTCTTAGAAAGAGAACAAGCAGACCCAGCTATGACTAGATCTTTCTTCATAACAGCAGAAAATTGTATGATGTAAATATTGTTTTTATTGTACAGATGTGCTGTAACAAAGAAAAATGCGTGCAATATTACATTTTCTCTACTATAAAATGAAAAAAAAAAGTTACAATAAAAAAAGTCTAATCCTTAGCCTGTGTTGTATAAACCTAAAGAAATGGTAATCAACCTTGATGCGTGACTAAGGCACACATCTGTCTGTATGATTTATGACAGAACACAATCAGAGAATAAACTGCTCTTTTTTAAAAAATATCCTCCTTGTAAGAGGATATTTTGCTCTACAATGAAGCATAGCATTTTTTGTTATCATATTTTCTTTTCCACTAAGCTTTCTAAGAGTTATTATACATCTACAAGACCTAGTTTCTTAGCAGTCAATACAGAAATCCTTACCAGTCACTTCAGTATAGGGCCATCCTTGATGCAGAGAAATGGTTTAACCTGTTTTATTTCTAAAGAAGGAACAGATTTCTTCCAAAAAAAAAAAAATTATAATTCCGAATTAAAGTCAAGGAGATTAAATCTTTTTTATTTTTCTTCAAAAGATTAGTGTATGTCAATAGAGCAAGATTTTTCTTTTTTTTGTAATGCTCCTTAGTCTTGAACAGGATATTTCTAATGGCTAAAAACAGTTGCAACTTCAGATCTATTTGATAAAATTTATAATGAAAGTACCAGCAGTACCAGAAAGTAAAGACAACATAGACAGTATCAGTACTGGAATTTGACAGAGACCATCTAATTAAGCTAAAGTAAGCTACTGAATTATCACCAGCAGATTTATTTTCCTTAATAGAGGTATAGAGTGTGTTCAAAGTGGTAAGCTTTTAGGTAAGACTCCGCATTTTTTTTTGTCCTGAGGGTTTGGTTATAAATACAGTATCATTTGAGTTAGAACAGAAGGCCTTGAAACATTTGCACTGAACTCAATGACAAGATTTGCACTGTCTTCAAGTGTATATTACTATGTCATTTGAGATTCAATGTTTTCCAATGGCCTGGAGCCTTACTATTGACTTAGTTTGAGATGAAGGTCATGAATGTGAGTAGAAACATCTTTTATTGATCATCAGTTAGCATCTTTGCAGTGCAGGGAATAACATAGCATGGTAGCAGAATATTTCACTTAATGAAAAAAAATCCACGCATTCAGTGAAGAACTTAAAATTGTTGATATTTCCCCCTCTGTTGTTCTTTGTTTACAATTGGAATGAATCATTTTCAAAAGTATATCTCACGAAGTTGGTTTATGCTACTAGTGCTGGCTGGACCTGCCAAACCAGCCGACGGGGAGTATTACGCAAGAGAATCCCGTGCAAAATTTCTGGATCCCTGCCTCGGGGAGGAAGCAAATTGTGCTTATGTATTTGTCACATTTAATGACATTTTCAGAAGGAAATCGCATGTCCTGTGACATCTATTGGCAGGAAAGATGACTTAATGAAGAAAGGGAAGGTCTTGCATCAGTAAGAACAGTGTAGCCAATTAGTAATTCTACAGTCATGCCAAAGTTATGTGATGACGTTTATGCAATAGTGTATTTAGATGGGCCTAGAGGAAGCTTAACACGAGTAGGAGGCATAGGAGATGGATTCATTCACTACCTCTGCCATAAGTAAAATACCTCATAGCATTACGTTATGTTAATCTACAGTTATATCTGCTTCTGCATCTCTTTCATTCACCCTGGAACCTTTATCACAGAGCGATCAGAAATGTCATAAGCAATTTTGCATATGGAAGAAATGTAGTTGCTCGACTTAATGGAATTTTACTTGGGAGGCATAAACCAAAAGAGATCAAAACAGAATATTTATCACAATAAATGATTTGTCTATGTGACAGCAGAAAATAAATGTTAAAAGACCGGAGCAAAGCCAATCAATAATAACAGTTTAGCGACTGCTCTCTATTCTGCTAAGATCTGTAATATACACTAGCAGAAGGTTTCTACTTTTTATCCTCCTTCCAAAGTTCAGTGTTTGCCAGTGTACTGAAATAGAAATTTATACCAGAATGACAATACAACTGTAATATTCATGACTGTATTGCTCTCCCAAATATCAGAAAATTTAATCCTCCCATCTTAAAAAGAGCAGAAATGGGTATATATCTACGTACTAAAGGTGTAGTCAAAGACAGTAGTGCATGGTTAACAGGAAGCAGAGGCAAAGAGTTTAAAAATATGAAAGACACAGAATGACAGATTCTGCAAAGTACTACATTGCTAAAGTGCAAGGCTGAGCTCCTGCTAATGCCATAATATCAAATGTCTTGGAGACGCCTGCTCAAGGGTAAAAGCCTACTCCAAAGCCTATTACAGTCAATTTAGACTCTCTGCTGATACAAGAATCTTTCAATTGTGCCTCACCTCCACAGCAATCTCGCTTCAGCCAGTTCAGGGACTGAAACTCTTTATCGCTCCATTGACTTTGAAGCAGAATTGGGAAACACACAACATTTACCCACATTGGTCTTAGGAACACAGAATACAGGTCCTCTTGGACTCAAATATGGCTTCTTGCTCCTGTGCCTCTGGGCCAGCCATCATTTACCTTTTCTTGTTTTCTTTTTTTTAAATGAAGCTAGAGCATAAAACTCTGTTTTTATTTTCTTAGAAGACCACCCATGAGGTTTTCTCCTTCACTTTTCCAAACCTGTTTTTCATTGGGAATAATGTGTTTGCCCTTATATGTACAAGCCAGGAAAGGCTTTCATTAATAAGGCCAGTTTTGAAAATGCCTGCATTCGTTTTCACCAGTAATTTCAAAGACAGGGAAATGTTTCTACATCTCTTTTCCTGATGGTGGGATTCCAAAATTTTATGCAGACACACAATAGTATGCGTAATATAGCTTCTGAGAAAGTTTATGACAACCGGAGACCATGAAACCCGACTGACAAGAATCGAATGTACTTTGTCCAAACACAAGCACAGACTTTGCCCGTCTACGAGTCTAATTTTGAAAAGTTACATTTTCATAAATGTACCTTTGGAGATGACTTGGGGAGTAAAAGTGATGTTTACAGTAACATGCCATTTCTCCATTAAGAGTACTTTCTCTCAAATGCTATCACTCATCCTACAATTATTATGTCTGGGATAAAGTTTATCTCTGTGCAGAACACAAAAAAAAATATTTTACATAACTTTTCAATCTGCTTGCAGCTTATCTCGAGGCTTTGTGGCAAACAGTTCTAGCATTGAGTCAAAGCCAGACATCACCTCCAAGAACTACTTTCTTATGCAAATATTGATGTTTAGTGACAATGAGGAATATCTTTATGAAGATATATTCACTCGCATCTTTGTGTACTTGACGAGATGGTGTGACAGGACTCTTAAGTCTGGCAGAGTTTTGAGATAAGCCTGTCCAAACTTTTTCTTAGAGTGAGGAAAAAAGACAGATCGTCAAACCTGCATTTTATTTAAGAAAAACCCCACCTGGTGACTCAGAGAAAGCCCAGAGATGTTTGGTGAAGGAAATTAAAATCATTTGAAATCTCCCCCTTGCCCACTATAGCTTTCAGATCAAGACCTTGTTCCCAGTCACCACTGGTATTCCTGTTACCTGGACAAATCTCCTTTTCCACGGCTCTTACATATTTGCTCTCTGCTTTTGTCAGGAGTGTCTGCCCATGCTGCAAACTCAGTCTTCCTTCTCATGCTTCTTCCACGATCCAGGGAGCTTCTCCCAGCTGGTGACATGGACATGGACATCCTCATTTGTTCTCAAGGAAATATAATCCCTTCTCCAAGGGGTTCTGTCCCATCTCAAGCTCAGTAGTTGAGACAATGTGAGCTCACGGAATTATCTCTTACCTATCACTAAGACCTTTCTATCATATATTGTATATAACATAGACAAATCATAGAGTAAAAAAAAAAAAGTTTAAACATGGAAGCATGAAGAGTTGTTTTTTCTGGATTTATTTCAAGTCTGTGCAAGCCCATTAATTAAAACAGCTTTCCAAACTAACACTTCATATGTGGAGTATTCCATAGACAAAGCTAACATAGTGAAGCGTACATGAAATATCTGCTTAACTTAAAATTGCTGTATGTCTGCAAAAGCTCATAGTTCAACATTTTATTTCCAAATTGGACTTTCAAGTGAATAAAAGTTAATCATATCCACAAAAGGTCCCTCTCTGCTCTCTCTCTTCCTTTTGTCTTGTAAGAAATAATAAAAATGAGCAGATTTTCCTATTAAATTTTTTGCTGTTTTAATCGCAGAATATTTAACAGGGTGGTCTACTCCTTTCAATCCTGGAGCAGTTGTTTAGGGAGCAGGGAGGTAGGGCTGGCCGCGGCTGCCCGTATGTGATTATCAGAGCCAGCTGGAAAGGGGTCAAATGGTGCCTATAAAGGACTGAGAAACCTCAGCTGTAAAATCCAGCAGGAGGTAGTTTGGCTTCTGTGATTGGCCCTGAAGTAGTGGGAGCATACAAGAAAAAGCAGTGAGGATCCTACAAATTGGTTAGCAAAGATTAGTTTTCCTGTCTACATGTACATGTGGGTGGGTGGGCAGGTCGGTCTTCACGTTGCCGTGTCTGAGCCATAAAATAGTTGTTTGAGGAAAACATCTGAAAGAGGTACGAGAATGTTATCAGTCCTTCCTTGCCTGGAGAGATGGACTAGTAAAATTTTTTAAAATCAGTGGTACTCATTCTATTTATGACTGGGAGGTTTGCATTTGGCTTCATATGCATAAGAAAGAAATGCATGCACCTGCAACAGGAATTTCAGAAGGGATTAATAATACTGGGTGCTTAAACTTTTGATGCCCCTCTTGAGAATCTTTAAAAATTCTGACACGTTTTGTTGGGTTTTTTTAGCATATTTTCTATGATGTTAGAAATTCAGCTTAAAAAGCAGGGGAAAAAAAAAAACCAAACTTGATGCTAAATCATTTAATTTATATATGTTTTTGTGGCTTAGAGATAAATTCTGGGCCTTTTCCACATCTGATGTTAAAAATCTTAGTCTCTTTAACACATAATTTTAATTGGAAACTTTAATATGGAGAATGTTTTTCTGTCCAGATGATAAAACTCTAAAAATACAGCTGTTTACCGTACTTCTGGAAAGTGTTGATAGAACTTTAACAGAAGCATCACAATAATAATATTTTAATATCATTCAAATTCTACTATAATTAAGGGTATGCTTTCTTCAGCTGTTGTATGTTAAAGTCAATAGTTTATTTATGTGCATACATATCACAGGAAATAGAGGAACTTCAGATTTAAATTGTTTAAAACCAGTTCTTTTTCTTGGTTTGTTTCTTTGTTTTAAGGAAAAAACATTGTCCAGAGAGGACTGGATTAGTAGGATGTTCATAGAGGCAGTGTAGTGATTAATAAAGCTCTAGGAGAATTGGACTGCTAAACCCATTTAATACTCCTAGGATATTCTGTTGTCTTACCAAATAATTGATTAGGATCAGATTAAGAGAGATAAAATGAAAGACTCCATAGAGGTATCTTTTATGCATTCTGTCTCAATTTCCTTTTTAAATGGTTTATGTTAGCCTCTGCAGATGTAGGTCTGTTAGATTTGATGGGTTTGCACCAAGTTTGGATCTTGCTTCCATAGCTCATGGAAATGTCTTCTACTTCCTTGACTGGGCTTTGTTCAGGTTTTAACACAAGACAGAAGAAGGTCTGAAATTTGTCATTAGCCTGAAAAGAACAACATTAGGGGGGAAAAAATGAAGAGTGCCCCCGGAGAGCAAATCAGCAGCTATTGTATAGGGTGGGTTTGTTTCCTTTCTTTTCTTTTTCTTTTTTTTTTTTTTGAAAACAAAAAAAGTAAGATTTATTAACTTTGTTCCCTTTAGAAGATAAGGCAATTTATTTCATTTTAAATCATTGACAGTCTAGGTTACAAAAGATCAGCTCTTGTATTTTTGAGATACTAAAACTTTTTTTTCTAATTACTTTAATTGTGCATGTTGGCTTCTCTTTGACAGCTGATGTAGGCAAGTTCACAACATTGGTTTCTTCCAGTGGATGAGGTGTTTTTCTGCCAGCTCTTTAAAACTAGAAGCTAGACTGTCTTTTAATGAACTTCTTGTAATACATTTATACAAGAAAAGTATCCTGTAATCTCACTTGCTTCTTCCTTATTTAAAATATTATTTAGTATAGTTCCTCCTGTGTCAATCACGTTTAGAAAGCCAGAGCACTTCAGTGAAACTGTAAATCATGATCCAAATATAGAAACTTTTTTTTAAACTATACTCGCGTGTAACAAGCAAGACCTTGCACAATTTTACGTGAGAATGTTGCTAACTTATTTGCCAAGGAATGTTAGGCATTGTGCAAGCACATATTAAAACACAAGATGTATCCTCTAAATTTTGAGGGTCCCACAGCATCTGCTATCAGAAATACAACAGCATTAACCAATACAGTCCGTGTGTTCCAAACAGAAACCTTTAATTTGAGATGTTCAGTGAAATAAATCGACTGTAGACCAAACTCGGTTTAGTTCCATTTGGACTTGATCTTTCATGGATAAATTCCATACAGAGAGTTTTGAAAAGGATTTGTCTCTGTTCATCCATAGCCCTTTCACTCTTTAGCACCTCTTGATCCAGGCTGTACTCTAGGTGCCGGAGCAGGAAGCTGCAGCCCCAGGTGTTTGTCTTCATGAGATAGGTGTCAGGCAGCGGCAAGACGGTCATATTGCCAGTGGAAGTTATGTGCCAGGACCTGGAAGGTCCATTTACTTGGGAGAATTTCTTGTTAATGAGTTGTGGAAAGGCTTAAAGAAAGTCTTAAATATTTTTCATGTAGCTTTTTTTCTTGTACCTTTTCAGGGAAAAAAAAAAAAAGAACAGACTGGGTGGAGAAAAGGGGATTCATATAGTCTGAACTTAGTGTAGGAAGGTGAATTATCTGAGTTTTTCCAGCGAAGAGAACAAGGCTGTCTTACTGCTGAAGTTTGATGTTAGGTATTCTGACCTACTCCGATATGAGCTTGGCTTTCTGATCAACTTTCCTTGGCTGGATTTAGTCTCCGTGGATGCCCACATAGGCGTCTGAGTAGACCCGCGAGGCTAAAAAGTGCGTAGTAGTTCTGCCTAGCTCCTGGCCGCGGGCAACTTGATTTGTTTGTAACAGCACTCTGGCTAATGTCAGAGCAGGTTCCCTGGCACGTGCTCTTGCTTGCAGCTTTTTTGCCATAGGACTATTTATGCGACGCTCCACACCTGTGCAGTGCGTTGCTCATACAGCACTGCAAAACTGCATGTCCCCTCTCCAAATAAGCGTTCCCCCCCCTCCCCTCTTCCTAAGGAAGATTAACTGAGTAGGCCAAAGGAAAACCATGGTATAATGTTTCAAAAAAGTGAAACTAATTTGGTTCAATGTCTTATGTCTAAGGCTTGCCTTTATAAGGAGATGTAACTTCATTCCAATAAAAAATGATGAATTTAGAGGGTTGGGGTGAGAGAGAGGGGGTTGGTTTTGTTTGGGTTTGTGTTTTTGGGTTTTTTTCCTATTAATGAGACAATCCTAACAAACTGCAGTTGCAAACCAAGATGACTTCACTTCATTACAGCAAAAAGGCTGATATTTTATACAAGAGCAATAAGACTGTGTTTCGTCACAAGCCCCCTGCCATGTACTTTCCCAAATCGTACTGAATTTAGAATGTTCCCTGTTATATAGTCAAGGCCTTGGATGCTTTAAAGCAATGCTATGTTGATCAGTTATGTTCTTCTTTACTTTTCAAAACATGTAGGCAATCTTTTATGGTTTTTAATGTAATTTAGTTGTATATTTCAAATTTTAAATTATTTTCCTCTAGGAGTATCAAAAGAGACACCAATCAAACTGGATAATTTTGCTTTGACCATTAAACACTTGCAGCTGTGTGAGGTAAGATCTTTTATTTTTCTTTTCTTTCTTTTTTTTTTTTGACACATATATAAATAGGTTAAAACTAACTGTTCATTCCTGCTAGCTTCCCAGTAATGAAGAATTCTGTGCAGAATTACTATGTTCCTTAAAGATCCTAACTAGTACTCTGAAATTTATGCAAAGGATTAGAATGCTAGTTTTGATTAACTTTCTGTTAAAACCTCAGCTAAATGTTCAAATAGACACAGCTGATTTGATGGAGGCAGGTAGATACCATGCTTATAACAAGGCGTAGGCGCAGTCCATGCTGTGCCCTTCAGTTCTGGTCCTTGTTATGTGTCCCGGCAATGCCACGCTTGCTTACTGAGGTGGCAACCGATAGATTAGGGTGCCGTTTGTGTGTTTTGCTTTTATTTGGGAAATTTCAGTGGATGGGCATGCCAGGGTCTCTCTCTCCTGGGGAGCTGGGAATGGAGACTATGGTATTTCTGCCTCAGGGTCAGATGTGTCCAGAGTGTGAATGTGTGACAGGACCATAGGTACGCTACAGCTGTGAACTGTAAATGCTGTTTTCACACCTGGTAGCCTTTTTGTTCTGGAGGAAGCAACATTTACAAGAGTTCACTCTTGGGAGTTAAGCTTTTGGCTGGATATTTGCATGTCTGAAATAGTTTAAGGTGTAAGATACTGCATCTATGATTGATTTGAAAAGCACAAACTTTGAAAGTGAAAGCTTCAGATGGGGAAAGGAAAACCATAAGGCCTTTTAATACTCTCACAAAACCTGTATGTATCTGGAGATTCGTTACTGAATGCCCCTGTACTTTTTAACGTTCCCTTTCTTATAGGGATTGTGACTGACTGCAGGGTAATTTCACTTGTGTGAGCTCTGGAGTAATTATGATCACTATTCATATAGGTTCCTCTCACAGAGGTAGGCTTTGAGTACTAGTTTTATTTAGATTTTATTTAGAATTATTTTCTGGAGCAGCTTCGTTTACCTGATTACAGTGTGCTCATTGTACAGGTGAAACTTAATGCCAAACGGTATGAATGCTTGTATAGAGTTGCATCCCTTCGGTATATGCTTTGGCGAAAAGACCAAAGCACTTCACGTCTTTTCTTGGAGAATTTTGTTTCTCACCCTGTCTATCAGGTGCTGCATATGGAGCAAGGTGCACCAGGGTGAGAAGCAAAATTCCCGTCCTTTCCCCCTGGAGTTACATTCACAGTGGGGGAAAAGGAGGAGAGCCCTCTCCCTCCCTTGCATGACCAAGAAAGAGTTATGATAATTTAGCCCTAAGTGTTTAAGCCATGGTCCAGTGCTGCTGAATCTAACTGAGCTTGGCATCATTTGAAGGAGCTTGCTGAAGTGTGAAAGACACTGACGTGGCTATGATTAAAAAGCATTGAAAAATTATAGACCACACTGCAAGAGGCCCTTGTTCAGGTGGATGAGGTCAAGGCAGGTTAACACACAAGGAACACTTTTGTAGTTGATGCTTGTGTACGTCAGGCAAAGACATATTATGAGTAGTTTCATTGGGTGTATCCTCTCTTTCACCTTGCTGGCCAGACCACAATTGGCAGAACAAATTTTGCAGTCATAAAAGTTGATCTTGCTATTCATATTTTTAGAAGGGATTATGCATTGGCAGGAGCCCTTCTCTGTACCTGCTTCTCTCTGTCTTACGCCTTTGATGTAAGTTTTTTTTATTCCTGGCTAGCTGGGAACCTGAACAATAACAGAGAAGAAAAACAGAGAACGGGGTGTATGATGTAAACCTACAGAAAACACAGGTGACTAAAGTTTGAGAGGTATGATAAATTTTAAGGAGGTTCCTGCTTTCTTGAGCAACCGTTCCCATATTTAATTGTACCTATTAAAAATGTAATATAAAGGTTTTACTTCGGGTTCATTTAAAAGTAAAAGCAGTATGTTAGCAAGTGGCAAACTTCCAAGTTAACTACATGCTTTAGGATGGGATGAATGTCATTTCCAACACTCTGGAACTATGATTGACCCCAATGTATAAATATTTTTTGATACTCAATAATATTTTAGTCCCATTTTCATGGCTGTATCCCAGACTATAGATGAAAGCTAAGTATCTGTTTTCTTTTTTTGGCAAACAATGATGTCCTGATTTTTCCAATCTAAATTGCCCTCCAGGGCACTAATAAAACAAGTCATGGCTCACAAAGTAAATTTCCTGTGTACTAATTGAAAACGGTTTCAAATTTATTAGGGTTTCAATCATCTTCCCAAGATCTAATGCTTGTGTTCACAGTAGTCAATATGACTGTTATTATATTTACCTGAAAGGTGAAAAAAAAAGTATTGAAAATAGGTATTTTCAAATAGGAGGAGAGGAAGATAAAAATAACAAAAACAGAAACCCACACATTTCATATAGTTGAGTGTGGTTTAAAAGAACATCTGAAACTGAGCACTCATTCTCATGAAATATTTGGTTTTATTGTACTGCCAAAACCTTTCCTATATGTGTTCCCAGGCGCTGGGTATAACACACAATCTGCTAGTATTTGCTGGTAGACCTTGTTGTCAGATGAAAGAAAAGGCAGGAAAGCGACAACATTGGTTTCTTCTTTTTGCTAGGTTTCTCTTTGTCCTGTATAAACTGCAGGAGATGGAGAAAGAAGGGCTGTTGAAATGCTCCAACTTTCTCCCCCTTCAAACCCCACCACAAAGAAGTGTAAGCGCTATGCAAACCATCCCCCAGCAACCCACAAAGAGTCCGCCTTCTGCTCTGTGCTTCCTCTCTCCAAAATATTGTACTGGGAGGGAGGGCACTTGTCAGATTTTCTGGCACCACATTTCGTAGCAGAGTTCCTCTAGCGAGAGAACCACAACCTCTTGTGCAGACTGAATTAATAATATGACAAAAGCATTTGGCCTCCATGTGGATGAGGGCTGGCTGGAAAACTGGAACTCTGGTTTCTGAAAGATTTCAGGGTTTGGGGATTTGTTTTATTTTCTTCATCATGCTAAATCAAATTGTGTAAAGTAAAAACAGGAAGGGGGGGAGGGGAGGGGGAACCAAGAAAAACAAAACAACAACAACAAAAAAACCCGACCAAACCTCCAAACCCCTACCCTCCTATTTTCCTAGTAATACTGAGATGTGAATGCTCTAAAATAGCTCAGTAGTTATGAAGATCACCTGTGATTAAAAAACAAAACAAAACTCTCTTTCTCTCATGCTTCTGATATATCCTAGAATAAAATCAGTCTCTTTTCATCGCTTTTATTGCAACTGTTTAGGTTTCTGAAAATTCTCATATATATTATATATATTAGGCTGGAGTCTGGCTGGCTTGATGATGATAAAAGAATGAAATTTCTATGGAAGATCTCAGGGGACATGGGAGACTGCAGTTCAAATCCTTTTTTTTTTTTTTTAAGTTCATGGTGATCTTTCAAAAGAGGGAAGGGGCAAAGCCCTGTTTGTGAAGTGTCTCCAAGCATATCACTTTCTGTGTGTCTATATCCCTGGGGAGATACAGTCTTTCTGATTGCTGTCCCACATACACACAAATTATCTTCACTGGACCATCGCACACATGCATTAATTCTCTGTTCTCATGTTTTGTCTAGGTAAAAGTACAGTAAAGGCAAATGTACTCCTTTGGGATATTCTGTGATGGATCTATCTGAGAAAAGTTTCAAATAAAAATGTTCTTGAAAATTACTAGTTTTCATTAGGAAGAAAAAAAAAAAAAAAGATCTGTTCTGACAAATCATAGTTTTTGGATAGAAAAGGAACTTCTCTGGAGAAGTCCCAACCAGCTGTAATGCAGATGGCCTTTGCTCCGTGTATGTGTCCTGAAAGCTGGAGTTGAAGAACAGCAGACCTCATGAGTCCTCTCAACTGGGTGTTGTTTGTATGTGCTGCCGTACCCAATGCACTTTTCACCCACCCTGCCTTTCCCATCCCAACACAAGAAGCAGCACTCAAAGTCTGAAATCCGTATTTTATTTATCTCTGATTCAAAACACTGTGGTTTGGGCTCCTTTCTGCTTACAGAGGTACGTTCTCAACTCGTATACCTAAGGGGACTACATTAATATCTGCTAGCTGTTTTATCCAGCCACAGTTTCTCTGTCAAGACTCATGTTCATGGCAAAGACAGCAGAAGACCAGATGAGCAACAGTTGCAACGCTATAAACTAATTCCCAGATGTAGAAGAGCCTAGTTGTAATGGCTGTATTGTACATGTGGAAATTAAGTCTAAACATACTGCAGTCCCCATACACTTGTGAGCCAATTAAAATGTCAGTCATGACAGCAGCCTGGTAGATACTGTGTTTCTCTTTCTGTTCTCTTGTATGCATATCTTTTTGGGGTGTTTATGATAGTTTATGAAAAAAAAATGATAAAGATAATATAGTTATTTCACCATCATATGCTTTCTGTTATGTTCAATACAATACTATGCTTAATTCCAAGAACTTTAAGAGATACCCATTGAACTCCAGTAATCAAAATTTCTTTCAAACTGTTCTAAGCAGTAGTTTCACTTTTTCGGTCTTACATACTAGTATTGTCCTATGAAGTTGCAGTAGATAATTTATCATTTTACAGATGTTATAATATATAATCCATGTTTTATGCAGATACATCTCTTTTTCTTGGCAGGATTGTACTCCAGAAAGATGGAGTACAGAATCATGATGTAATTATGAAATCCGTCAGTAGTCAGATAATATCTAATGGGAAAAATCTTCACAGCCATTCTGTAGATTCTCACAGATACGAGCTAGTTTTGAAGTCACAGCAAAAATGGCTTTTATTATAACGGTCAGTTTATACAGAAATGACAACAGGTCTGATTTTCAGTTGTATTTGACATCAATGTGGGAGAGTAAAAAAGCTTCAAAGTTCCACTTTTGTACCATTTACAGTGATGGAAGAGTGCAAAGGTATTTGTTGGTTGTTTTTTTTTTTTATTTTCTTTTAAAAATCCAGATGATTAAATCCTCTGATGCAGGTTATTTTACATTCATCAGAAAAAGTAGCATTTTCAGTTCTCCTTTGGGGGAGAAACTGTTATTTTAGAGGACCCTGAGCTTGTGAGAAGAAAGAGTCACAGAATCACTGTCCTGCATACTACCATGCCTTGAGCAGGGCTGCTGTATCCAGTGACAGGCCGAAATCTTTCAGTGAAGTTTAGCTTTATAAACAAATTTGTATTTTCTTTGTCTCTAGAAGGGAAGTATCCTTGCACCGAAGCTTTAGTCTCAGTTGCCCAACCTGGAGCTTATTGAAAATGCTGTCACTATCTTGAGTACTGTCATAGTCATTTGTACTTGTTGGAAAGCAATTACAAGTACTTAGTGTATTTTAATGGTATCCTCCTACTTCCTGATAGGACTTCCTCTTGGAGGTCCTATCTGAAAGCTAAATGTACAGGAACATTGAGTAAATCTCATTTCTGAAGGCTTCTTGAAATAGGATAGGAAAATTACAATGACATTGAGCATTCTTAATAGCAGATGAGTTTGGTTTCATGGGCTTGGTCTCTAGTACCTTTTATAATTACTTAATTCAATTAGCTTCTTTAATATTATGAGATTCACTGAAGGAGAACCCCTGCTTAGATAAATAAAGAATAGAGTTTATCCCCAGATATCATAGAAAAATAGCTAGACACCACTTCAAAAGACTTTAGTACTTGGAAGCAACACTTAAGAATATTAAAAATTGCTCTGAGGTCACTAGTGCATTTCTGTTCCTCCAACACTTCTGTTTGTTTCAGTGGGGGTCCAAATATTTTGGAATCTGAGTTGCATACTAATGCTGATTAGAGAAGTCTTAAGAAAATAAGCTATACCTTATCCTATTACTTTAGAGCTCTCACGAAACTTTTCCCCCAAGAAAAAAACACTCATCAATCCATCTAAATTTCAGAATAGAGTTGCATATTTTAATGATCTATTAGGCACAGTCAAAAATGGAAGGAATAACCAAAGGAAGAAGTATGTGTTCCAATTTATAGCTTAAACATCTATAAAGTTGCTTGGAAGAACTTCTGCTGGATTTATCTCCCTATTGTGTTTCCTTTTGTCTGTGCATTCCTATGCTAGGAATTAGGCCTGAGAGGGAAAGCTATACTTTTAGCCTAGCCAGGGGCCAAGTACCAATCGGTCTATCTGAACATTCCTCTTCTGTTAAAGGCAAACCTCATTCCAATAGAAAATCTCAGCTATGTCCCACGACAATGCTACTTCAAAGGTCAACATGTCACTCATGTCTAAATTTCAGGGACATAGTAAAACTGACATTTGAAACCACAAGCCACAATGTTTCCTTGGGATTTTTTTTTTTAACGTGTAACCAGGAGTGGCTGCAGAGAGTCACAGAGTCAGAAATAAAATGTGGACTCAACGAAGACAGAGGGGTACAAAAGGAAAGCTAAAGCAAGGCAATTTATGCAAAGAAAAAATGTTTCTAAAATGCCAAAAGAACATTAGTTGCTATTCTGTTCTCAATATATGGTAGCTTGATTCAAGAGGGAAATATAGATTTTTAGGAATGTCAGCATGAAGATAAACATCACACTAGTAGGTCAAGGGGTTGGGGAAGAGGATATGTTCACCACATTTTCTGGCTTTCTGCCCTACCTATGAAGCTGAGCATAGTTGTACAACAAGTTATATGTGGTTATGATAATCATATTTAGAGACATATTGGCTATTTTGTTATTAAAAAAGTACATCTGCATCTCTCCAGGGGGAAATGCAGATTTGCTTCTGAGCCAGCTGACACAGCAAAATGGAAATCTGGACTGTCCCTTACTCGGCTGCACAGAGAGCCTTTTCTCACTGCCTCCTATTTCTAGTCAGTGCAGGATGAACTTAATAGTTACTTAATTTGTGCTGACTGCTTTGAGGAACAGCTTGGCTAGGTCTGTATGACTTCTTTTACTGAATTAGTGTTAAGTGCCTATTTTTTCCTTTTTCATTCTTTTAGTATAATTTCTTAGTTCTATGTGATTCATATTCCAATAAGAAAAATAGAAATATGTTTCCATGGTACTCAGAGCTTGTTTATATTGTACGTTGCTATACACTTTACCTTACCATATAGAATATACGTTACGTATAAATGTGTCACAGCTCTGAAGAGGTGTCTGCTTGGAATTCGATGCCGTCAAATTTAGGGAGGATTCAAATAGATGCTTCTTTGTCCCAGAAAAGGTCACTGTAATTTGATGTAGGTCTGAGCTTCTTTTAAAATATGATGTACCTGTATTAGTTGTTTTGATTCTGTGTTTTCTGTTCTTCAGTTTGAAGCATGCTTGTATAGGGTATTCTTTATGCACTCTCATCTCTACATATAGCCTTCCTTGGAAATTAAAAAAAAAAAAAAAAGCATCCACCTGTCATAGTGAAAGTCATGTAAAACAGATTTATGAGGCAGCCTGCTATTCATTTTTAAAAGTTACATGAGCATCAAGTCTTCCCTTTCCGTCTGCTCTTGTGCCCACTCTCATGTTAAGACTTATCTTTACAATTACAAACTGGAAAGTGAACTGTCTACAGTTATTCACAGTGATTGAGAAACAGAGCCTCTTTTTGCAGAAGTCTGTGTCTTTTTCTGATATAGAAGCTAAGTAACAATTTAGGAAAGCAGCACAAACAAATGAATATGCATTCTCAACGCTCCTGTCAGTGAAGCACTCACAACCATTGATTTCCCTTTACCCTTCTTGTCTTCCGGAGTAGACAATTAAGCAATCTTAGCTTTTTCTTAAAGCCTATCTTCCCAGTCGGAGCAGTGTGAAAGGAAGCTGTGAGGAATTTAAAAATTAAGAAAAATAGGGCAAAGAAAGAGGTATAAAGATTGATTTCTCTTCCCTTAGTCAGTGTTAGCAATTAGGTAAACTGACTTGCAGTGAGGTCATCAGTCACAATTGGAAGCTAATTTGAAAATGGATTAGCTTAGGAAGTAGCAATTTCTGCACCATGGGTTTCAGCAGTAAGTGATTCAATTCTGTAACAGACCTCATAAACTGGCTGAGATCAATGCCTACCTAACGTGCCATTACGCACTGGGCATACTCCAGTGACAGCACACACAGCTGTGGCTTCAGGGAGTTTCCGCACAGGGTTTCCTCTGCTCCATACTCACTTTCCACAGGTGTGTTAGTTGATTAGCTTGCCTGAGGGAATAAGCAGTTTAAGAGAATTTGAACAGGTGAAATTGTTTCCCCCCTCTTCAGAACTTCCCCCATCTCTTCAGAATGAACTTTTCAGGTCTGAGATCAGTGGCAGCAAGTGAGAAGGATTAGTTAGCACACCCTTGTCATAGGAAAGGACCAAATCTGCTCTGTGAACGCAGGAGTCTACAACAGCACAGTGGCGACTGAAACAGGAGCTCCCTACTTTACCAGTGGCAGAAGACCTGATTCTGGTCAGAATTTTGGGCTGTGTGTGCACACAGGAGGAGAAAGATCCTTTCTCCTGTCCTTGTCCCTAGGTGTTACCTTTTCCCAAGAAGACCCCAATACCACTCCGTCGCCTTCTCTGAACCGCTTTGCCTCTTGAAAATTAGGACTACAGCCATATTATGCCTTCTGATTCCCCGTCTTCTTTCCCAACCCACACAGGCTAAGGTCGAGCTGGGTTCTCCTGTCAACCTGCTGCAGGTCCCTGCAGCTGGCACAGTGATTAGAGCATGTTACACAGGCTGGAGCTTGCAACATCACATGGCCAGCCAAGCAGGTAATGGGTGGCAATCACTTGAATGAAGTTCCTCAGGCGTTTACCACCAATTACCTCTGATGAATATAAAGATATTTGTGTAGCGGCTTAAACGAGAGACCGAATGTGCTATTTGCCACCAATCCAGTGATAGGGACTAGTGATGCTTTAGAGGAACTCAGGTGCGTGGTTCAAGTAAACTTTCTTGGGTCAAGATTGAAAGGCAGAGTTGAGGTCCTACTGGAGGGAAACATTTTAAAGAGTTTTGCCTGCTATCAGTGGTAAGAATTCTGCAGTTCAAGATCCAGGCTGAATGAATAAACCTGGAGGAATACAGTACTCTTGCAGTGAGAACTTTTAAGATTTTGGAAAACTTCCTGCGGTAAGCTTGGGCAAAAGCTTTGGTCTAATATATTTAGAATTTCAAATTGGAGTTCCAGATGAATAAATAAAACATTTTTATTGCGATACTTCTATAGTGTTTCCTTGAAATAATTTTTGACTTAAAATGTTTCGGGGGTGGGGGCTAGCTGTTGAAAACTAAATTTTGAAATGGAAATTGATCTTGAGGAAAAGGAAGGAATCTTTCATTTAAAAATGGCAACCATTCCAGAACTTAAAATGAAAATCTATAAAAATCACTTACTTATTTTCTGACAAAGACTTTTAAAAGCTAGTATTTCTAAACTGTAAAGATAAATCATAACCATCACCTAGTTACTGAGTTGTAATGCCAATACAAATTTGAAAGCAAAAAATGGAAAAATAATTGAAGCAGATAAAAGATTAGACTTCACTCTTCAAATGGAGTCCTCAGGAACATGACACTTTCTTATTGTCAGACATTAAACAATAATCGGCATTAGACAAATATATAGTATGGCTAGAGTCTGGTTCCACATGCCCAAGCCATTTTTTAAAGTTAAATTTAATCTCAAAAGTGACTTAGATGCCTGTTAGAATTTTACTGGGTATTAAAAAAAAAAAAAAAAATCTTGAAAAACAGAGTTAACACAGTCTCTGTCTAAACCATCAGAGCCATATAAAGGTGAGAATCATGTGCACTTCCTTCCCTGCCCTGCTTTCCTTGGAAAGGAAACACATCCGCCTGGAACAGTGGGGAGTCACGGTGTGCTCTGCTATGTCTTATTTTGTAGCCAGCTGAGCAATTAGAATTAGGGTGCCAGTGCATCGTATATTTGGTGCAGTCTAGGTATACGCTTCGAAATTGTCTCTTGTGTCTCCTAAATTCTGCTTCCCCATGGAAGTCCCTATTTTAATGCAGAAAATGCAATATTTTAATGGAATTTCAGAGTGAATGTTTCAGGTGTGAAAAGATGTAGTTACATTGTTTTAAATGTATTTTTACCTATTAAGTTGATGATAATGTCAGTTTGCAGAAACAGCTATTCCATGAGACTCACTCTGAAAACTCAGAAAACTCTTGACTTCGCTTCGCTTGGAATTTGCCATCAAAGCAATAGGAAGAAATACCAAAGAGAATAATGAAGGAGAAACAGAAATAAAAAAAATAAGGGACAGAACACCAAACTAGTTTGAAGGTGAAGTTTGTCTAGTTTCTAAGAGAAATGTATGAAATCAATGGCTGAAACAGCAACGAGGTAGTTGTTGAGACCAAGGATCTCCTCTTGTGCTTTGTACCTAGTTGTGCCTTTCTGCATTTTCACAGCAGCAAATACACTTTATTTTCCTGTGACACTATTTCTTCATAAATTTTGAAAATTGTAAGAACTGTAAGATTTGGAAACAAAATACCTGTTTTGATTTCTGAAGTAAATATTATGTGCTATCTCCAGAGCTGGCTTCACAAAGGCTCCTATGAAACCACCAAGAACTGTAGCCCTTTTTAAGACGCATTTATCTTCATAATTAATAACAGCACGTAGAAAGGTCTCTCGCTCACCTACCATCACACGGGTACAACTTTCTGCTTGCCTTTAGCAGCAGGGTGCTGAGTTTGGCCATTGGATGGGACTACACCTGTTTTCAATGCAGGAAGGGGCATTATTTAAACCAAATCTAACCTGTTAGTGATTGCTACGATTGGACTGTGGGGTCACTTTTATACTGCAATCATACGTCAACATCTGGTTAATAAACAAAGTGACACATTGTGATTATTGCATAGCAAATTAGAAGTGAGGTGATATTTCCTGCCTTTTCCTTAAAAGAAAATCTGTGATGTCAGTGACACTGGCTCCCATTTTCTGACCCTACAAAGTGAAAGAGGCTGGTTAGGGGATTAAATGTAGGAAAATTAGTTTTAGATGAAGTGTTGGCTAAACATGCCAAGTAAAATTCACCCCTACTATAGTTCCACTGATCACATGGGAATAACACCAAAGACACAATTTTTCTAACCTTGAAAACAAAATTTCCTTTTATTTCTTAACTATTTCATTCAAAAATCCTAACTGAAGTTCAGCTTTTCAATGTGCTTGATTCACCTATGCACAGAATGAAAGAACTTTGCAGGAAAGTCTTAAAGGCAAATTGACTTTGCCTATTTAACACAAAGCATATTAGCAGATGAGAAACCCTGTTGTCCTTTGTTCATGAAGTCACAAGTGAAGTCCTTGTCATGAAGTCCTTTGCTGACATCTTGAAGAATGGAGCCATCAGCAACATTTGAGTGGGAACATCCATCTCCCATGTAACCAGCTGAGGCTTTATTACTCTCTATAGTCAGGCATTGTGACCATGGCCTTTCTCATTCGTCCTTCTAGGCAGGGGGGCTTTGGGATACTTGATTTGTAATTAACCGTGACTCACAAAACCTTTAAGTTATCAAGAGTGCTGTCAGATGTACTGGAGACAGAACCACAAGTCAGGATGTAGAATTAAATACATATGCTCCCCACTACATTTTGCAGAGCAGAAATGAAGATGCCCAGTTTGCGAAAGCTGACACAGCTCCATTGAGGGATATGGAGGTACGCTGATCTATAGCACCAGAATGTCATCTGCAGTGTTTCCATTGCACTTCTGGTCTTGTGGATTTGTCAGAGGTAGAGAAAAATAAGAATTAACCTAGGATTTGGCCAACTCTAAGTCATGTACTAGATGTGGTATATGATGAAGTTTCAAAATGGATAGAGCTCAAGCCAGTGTGAGAGTCTCCTTCCTCAAAGGTTCTCAAAGAATGTATTCAAGTCACTCTGTAAATCAGGTTCACACTTTAGTCATTTTAACTGTAAATGAGTATCACCTTATTTTATGAAGATTGGTCATTGAATTAAGCTTTTACTGACCTAAGATGTTATGGGAGGAATGAGAACATATCACATATCATTGCTGTGTCTGCTCTGCAATACTTTCCCACTAGCTAACCACCCTGAAAATTTAAGTCTGTTTCCTAAAATATTCTATAGTCAAAGCTTCAATGTTATTGTTCTGGTGGGTTTTTTTATTCATTGTGGTAGTCACTTCAAAGAGGGAATATATCATGGTTGTTTGCATAAAAAGATTTCAGCTTCATAAACACATGGAAATATTTAAAATGAAATACTGTTTTAGATAGCTGGAGAAACACCAAGTTCTTGTTATGTATGCTTCTTGGTTTCTGTTGATGAACATGAATATAAAGCAAACCAATATCTAAGCATTTGTGTATGAGTTTTCCTCTGAGTTTCTTTAGAGACCATTTGAAACCCACTATGTGTATTAAATTATGAATCATGACTTACTTCCCCATATCTAATCCAAACTCCACAACTAACTTTTCAGCTATTTAAGACAACTTGGATGGAAAAAAGCGTGTCTTACTCATGTCAAAAAATATCAGTGGAGAAAATAATGTCCTTAACACTCAAAGCCAGCAGAATACTTAGCTGATATTGATAAGTATGACTCGGAGATTTGGATCCTATTGGATCTCAGATCTTATAGGATCAAGAGAAATGCACAAAGTAGACACCTTTTAAGCATTTACAAGTCTCTGTCTTAGCGGGAGAAGAGTCCATTAGGTTTCAGAAGGTAAATGGCAGGGACTTTTCACTCGCACCAATTGTCCTAAACTCCTAAATATTTCCATTACATGAAGGAAAGCCAAAGTTGTCCAGGTTGTTCATATACTCCTTGTAGTTTCCATTACGCCTACGGAATCTATAGGTATTGCTTGTATTGATTGTTTTTGCTGTTGTAACATCACAAAGTTTGCTTGGGGATTTGGCTTGTAGTCATTGAAGTCTGCTTGGATAACTACACTCTTTTCTTTGTAAATAGTGACTCACCATGATTAATTGTCTGCCTAGCAGATTGTATTGACAGTAGACTAAGTGGGATGGAAAAGCAAGATGTTAAATAACCACCCACTGGATTCATAAGGGACTTCCAGGAATCTAGAACATGGTATCTTTCCAATAGCCTTAACCATGAATCAGTCAAAAGATTTCCATTTCAAGATTTTATATTAAATGGATGTCCAATCTATAGCTACTAACCAAATCAGCATCGCATCATGTATAGAACAGATAAATGCACCACTCGTAGTATTCAGTCTAAGCACACATAATACAGTCTGATGAACTTCAAATTGTTTATACAGTGGTTTTCACATGGATAAACTCTGGAATCTGTCCCCAGTTTAGCTCTTCTGACTTAAAAGAAATGGAACAAAAAATGAAATATCTTTCTGCCCAGATCATATTTTCTGATTCAATCCAATGAACAAGAGCTCTGGCGTACATCCTCAGGCCTGCTGTAGCTGTGTTTAACACAAGTCTGTTAAGACTGGAGGACAAAAGTGTGTGTCATCGTTTCTTAGGGCTGAAGGAAGCGATTTGATACCCAGCAAAGAGAGAATTCATATCCCACAGGCCGGCGGTTTTGTTTGGAGTGATGTGCCAACTGGGTTTAACATGTAGCCTGTCCCATTAACCCTTGATCTGCTCAGGTCCTCTGCCGACAAATTGCAAGGTAGGCAAAACTTTCAAAGCAAGGCAGGTCCAAAATGGTGCATTGCACATTGCCTTCAGGCTCCCTCTCCTGGACATTTATGCATCCATGTGCTTAGGAACCCGTCGTGTTTTTGGCACACATACAGCCATAGGTTGTTCAGGCCTTTACAGCACATGCTTGCCTTGTGTGCCCTGCACGCTATATCATGATGCATGTAATTACACAGGTCTTTTAAAAGGTAAATTTGATATTTTTAATAAGCCCTTTGAATTCAATCCTTCAGGTGATTTTCTAGTTATTGGCTGTTTGTTCATTATTTTGGGTCCTTGTTTTAAAAATTATGACTCTCATGCACTTGCATTTCAGTATTTCATTTAATAGTGGTTGGGGTTTTTTTTGCCTTGTTCTATTAAACACACTCCAGAATATTACTTTGTTTCTCCACACGCAGGTGTTATGAGGGTTATTTATATTTTAAAGGTATATTTATAGTATGGTCACTGCAATTTCATATTCTCCTCCCCTTCCAAAGGAAAAATAAAATTTAAAAAAACCATTTTTTATTAATCATGAATGGTTTAAATTTGTCTATTTAATGCATCTCCCAGGAACTTGAAACACCTGCTGTGTTAGCCTATGCCTTAGAAGAACGGCAAGGTTATATATTAGATTTAGGCTTGTGGATTAAAATAAAGCTTTTCTTTGTAGGAGTTCCACCTGGGAATGGCCGTTCTAAAATTGTATAAAAACAATAAGAAAATTTGTTTCCAGGCCCAACTACTTTATAAAATAAAAGAAATTAACATGAAAATGTAACTGAAACAAAGTTGACAAAAAATGAAGTGCCATGGGAGAATCACAAATTTTGCTCTGCCAACAACATTTTGAGACCTGCTGTTTTCCCTGTAGGTGTCCACATGGCTTTGATTTTCTCCCGATTATAAAAAAACATAAACATTGGCAAATGCAGTGAAGAAAGAGTGCTGACCCCACTGTGTGAACTAGCACTTGATGCTGTCTGCCTTGGTAGAGTCTCAGTTTGACTATAAAGATGTATTCATTTGGTTTTAATTTGAGGAAATTTTATATTTCAGTAAAATCAAAATGAAGTTCCCTTTGTTCAGATGAGTGAACTGTGACAGTTGTGTTTTACATAGATTTGCTGACAGTTAGCTGTGGTGTTCTCATTGTTTTGGTTGGAGTTTTTTCTTAGTCTTTAAAGGATTATATATAACTTTGTTAGGAACATGCAAAAAGGAAAAAAAAATGGAGAAAATCTATAGTACAATAAATCAACACTTTGTAATTTTCTCTGTAGCTTGTGTACAATGGGAGAATCAAATTTAAGGTCATATTCAGGGCTGTAGGCAGCTAGTTGCACGAGACGAGGTGACAGATTTAGTCTTAGAAAACTTTGGCCTCCTGGTATTGTGGCTGCAGTTGTTATTTGGCTAAGTTGTGGTGTTGGCAGCGAGAACAGATTTATGCACATAAAGCTGCCATTCTATTAGGGCTTTTATAATACAAAGTACACTTCTCAAGTTGTACCTTGGTCTGAAAAGAGCTGAAAGAAAGAAGCAATTGAGTACCAAGAGAATGGTACCAGATGCTGGCCTTTTGACATCAACCAGTGGGCCATGGCTGAGCACTTCCTCAGCAAGCCCTGCTTTCAGGCACTTCAGCTACCTTAAGAAACCCTCATAATAAAAAACACTATCAAAACCAAAGAGTTTCATGAGCTCCATGTGAAAAAAAGAAAAAAAAAAAAAGAAAAAAAAAAAAGGAATTAACTAAACAAGAAGGTGATAAAACATTAAGCATGCTGCTGTATGCAGTTCCCAAGCTAGATGCAGGTTTTCAAAAGACTGTTCCTTGCCTTTCTAACACAAGTAAAATCAGTAATTAGACTTAATGGCAGGGCAGGGGGGAGACTGCGCTAACCAGACTACCATCTATAGGAAGCACTTGGGATGGGCTTCAGATCTGCCTTCACATCCCTGCGTCTGCTGTTCTTTTTCTGTGCATCCTGGAATAAGTATATTAAGTTGTTCTGTTTCAGTTCTCCCTCTGTAAAATGGGGATGATAATTTTTAACTTCTTCTGCTCTTTCATCTGAAATTTCTGTTGGGATTGTAGGTTCTTTGGGGCTGAGTCTGTTTTTTACATCTTCAGATTCCACAAGGGCGAGGTGAAATATCTGCTCGTAAACAGAGATACACATTAGGAACGGACTCCTGTAGTTTCAATTACCTCCTTTGCACTTTTACAGTACCTTTTAGCCAAAAATCTCCAAGTAGTTTACAAACAATGCACAATGTTATGTTCAACCTCACAATACTCTTATGAGTTCATTAAAAATGATTGCAGTTTTGTAGATGGTAAAAACAGGGAAGCATAGAAAGTCTGTGACAGAAAAATCATCAGGCCATGGATTTTTCAAAATGCCTGTCCTCTGTCCTAACAAAGAGCTCACTCGCCCTCTGCCAAAATATTTGCAAAGTAATTGTATGGGGAGAGAGTACAGACATGTCAAACCATAAGTAAAGCTCCTTCTCTAATGAAAACCGCAGGAATATATTGCTAAATTATTACACCACCAACATGAGAATAATACGAGTGATGAAATATATGGAAATCAGTTTCAATGGTAGAAGTTGAGCACACCCTTCTGTGGTTTGGATACAAAGAGAGGGGTAGTCTTCTTTAATGTAGTAAAGGGTCGCTTATTAAGCTATGACAATCTTAGCCTTAGACTTAGCAGGGTAGAACAAAGTGGAAATGGGCAGCTGAAGGGCGTAAAGAGAGTGAAGGTTGGGGCGTCCGATTCATCCCTGTTGGACGAGTCCTCACCACTGCCTGCTCATCAGATGACATGCACAATATTCTGTTGACGCCTACACCACGATAGATTTAGTACTTTTTCCCCAGAAATGAAATTTCTTTTCAGTTATGAGATTAGATTGATCATTATATTTCTTTGTTATACTATATATTTATTCTTCATTATGTATTTTTCATGATATTACATATATCTATATCTTTGTTATATATTCTGCATTATATTACATAACATTTCTTTAGGGAAAGAAATGATGTCATGCTGAAAGCTGAAGTCTTGAGACCTGGGTTAGGTTCTCACTTCTGCCATAGGCATCTTATGTCACTTAATTAAACCCTCTCAGATTTTATTCTTTTCTGCTTTTCTTATTACTCAATTCTTTAGAAAATGCTATAACTAGTCCAAGCTGAAAAATTCTTCCTTCTGCTGAAAAGGCTATCCCGGAACAGCTCTAAGAATGTGCATGTTCACTTATCCATATATCCAAGTAATTAATAAAAATGAAGAGGGACATATGAGTCTGTACAAGTTTATATACCTATAAATAGGGACCACTTCCTCCCATAATGGAAATTCAGTCACCTCTCAGACAAAGAATGGTAGATGCTTTCTGCTAGGGGTCTTTCTCAAGGATCTCTTGGAAGAGAAAGTGAAGAATAGCTACTCCAGTTGGGACCTCTTGGAGAATTTAAGCAAGCATAATATAATTACCTACATGGAAGCAGGCCAGGACACTGGGGTTAACACCCCTGCTCAAGTGAAAGGAGCCAGGGGACTGTTCCCAGCTATAAAAGTGGTCAAGAGCTGTGGTTTTAGGTTACATCCAAAATGCAGGTGACTCAAGGACATTGCTAAATGTACTGCATTGAGTGCAAGCTTCACTTCGGTAGAATGGCCTAGCATATTTTTAATATTTATGAATACTTGAAGCAAGATTTTTCAGTTGTTGCTATTTGTGATACAGAGAGGTGAAGAAGTTAAAGACGGAAGGAAAAATTATATTCAGTTCAAGCAAGTGTTCAATTCTGATCTTAGTGAAACCACTGGGACATTTCCCTACTATTGAGAGAAGCATCAGGCTTGGTTTAAATGTTATTGTGCACTGTTAGGTGCCCAGCAAACAAAATGTGAGTCTTTCTATATGAACTTGCTGTTACAGAGGGATTCCTACATGATGAATATGTTTTCTGTTTTGTTTTCTGTGACTGTTCTGCCTGAGTGTTTTCTAAACACACAAAATGTGCTAGGGAAGAACATGTTGTTGTGTTAAAAGGGAACTGGCTGTACAATAAAACTTCTAAACACTTAAAAGTTTTTATAAAAAGCTTAGGAAGGAACTTAGTTGTGCTGATGAGCATTTTCATTAGATTTCCTGCCTTTGCTCAGCTGAACTAAGACTGTTTGGGGTTCAGAAAGCACATGCCCCAATGAAGCACACACATGGACTTGACTTGTTAGACACCCTTAGATAACTTAAGTTGCACTGAATTAATTTAGAGCAGTATTGGCATACCTTTTGAGATAATTAACTAATCATTATAGTATTGCTTCAGGAAAGACAGGGCTCCTTGTTACCCCACCACAGTGCAGTGCCTTCAGTCATTGTCTTTGGAGACGTGTTCTGGGTGAAGGGAGTTTTCATCTATCCTGTTAAATTTGAGGCAACTTATGACCAGCAGTGCAGGAACAGAGGGACGTGATCCATAGCTGTCCATGTCTAGAAATCAGAGCACTCATCTGGGAAGGAGACTCCTGTTTCTGTGGGAAAGTCTGCTTGTCATTGCCTACATTATTCTTTTTTTTCAACCTAGTGGTGTAAAATGGGAAAATAATCTAACTAAACTGTCTAATCATGTTTAATCCAATAAATTGCTTTTACTTGATAACACAGCGCTTCTTAAACTGACCTGAGTGATTTTGCTCTGAAGAGGATGCAAAGCACTTATGCACTCCATTCTGGTGGCAGTGGCTCACATTAGAGTGATGGCTACAAACTGGTGGGGACAGTAATAGAATCATAGAATGGTTTATGTTGGAAGAGACCTACAAGATCATCTGGTTCCAACCCCCTGCCAAGGGCAGGGACACCTCCCACTAGACCAGGTTACTCAAAGCCCCATCCAGCCTGGACTTGAACATTTCCACGGATGGGGCACCTACAATTTCTTTGGGCAACCTGGGCCAGTATCTCATCACCTTCATAGCGAAAAATTTCTTCCTGGTATCTAATCTAAACCCACCCTCTTCCAGTTTGAAACCATTACCCTTCGTCCTATCACTACATGCCTTTGTAAAAAGTCCCCTATAGAAGGGACCTTGTATCATACCTCACAGCGGGGCAGCTGTTTCCTTGGGGAAAGTCTGATCATGAGTTGCGTGTACAGCTGTCAACGCAGGTGTGCAGAGCCAACAATACTGAAAGAGAACAAGAGATACTGGACACTTTCAGAGGAGAGGACTGGCTGTGCAGAACAGTGTTGAGTCTTAGGAAAACACCAGAGAGAGGTGCTTTTCTTCCACTGATGTGAACCGTGCTGCATTTTGCTGCCTTTCCCTTCCTTCCCAGGCAGACACGCTCAGCTTGGCAGCAGTCTACACCATGGAAACTTCTGCAGCGTACAGCTGTGCTCAGCAGGCACACAGGTGTTTCTGCTTGTACTTTCTGTCTTGCCAACTCTGGCATTTTTTTTTTTTAAGGGCAGTCGGGATTTTTGGCAATCCCACTCGGATGTTCTGCAGATACAGGGTGAGTGGAGCCCACCCAGCAAGAACAAATGAAATCATCTTTTCTCCTCCCCAACTTCCTGGTCATTCTCAGCCTTTGAGGAAGAAGTCAAAGGG
Organism: Larus michahellis; assembly: GCF_964199755.1. NCBI lineage: Eukaryota > Metazoa > Chordata > Aves > Charadriiformes > Laridae > Larus > Larus michahellis. Next base: position 10,119,792 of record NC_133896.1, read on the forward strand.
GACAGGTGAATCATTCAGGAAATGTTTCCGTATTAACATGCCTATTTTACTGTTTTGTAGCTTAGCCTGAAAGGCTTGGGCACGGCATCTGGCGTTCAGTGGTGTCCCGCCTTTCCCCCAGTGATAGTGCCGGATTGCTGAGGCACACGGAGGTCAAGAGACTGTCCTCAAGGTCATCCAGTGACTCAATGCCTCAATTCAAACTCAGTCCCAGCATCTGCTTGACTCTTGATTTTTTGTTCTAACCATGAGACCCACCCGAAATTAATTGGTGGGGAATTCAGCACTGGTTGGATTAAGTAGGTCCTTTTTTGTTTGTGACAATAGCATGTCAGTGTTTTCATGGTGAATAGAGGAAATCTGGTACATGGCATCAACCCTTATAGAAGAATTCAGCCCTTATAGGAGGAACAAGCTTTAGAAACTCAACCACACATACACAAACAAATGAGAGAGTCTTGGGGCTATTCATTGATTCAGTCAAAGACAAGTTTTCTTTGCTAATCGCTCTTTTGCTTTTGAGGCATTTTCTGCTGTGACCAAGGTCAGCATAACATGGCAGAAATCACTCCGTGGTAGGAAAGGGCACTGACAGTTCTGTTTTGTATCTTTCTTTCTCTTTCCAAATCTTGCTTTTTAACTTATGCCTTTTTGAAAAGTGAACGTTACACCGAAGATATGTTGAAAGTTCTTGTTAAGTCCTGAATATTCAAAGGTTGAGAACATGATGCCTCCTCTCTAAAAAACAGTCTTTAAGGGATGGAAAATAAAGTACTCATCTTGATTTTAAGTTTTACTTATTCCCTTAAGGCAATACACAGTTCCATTAAATGTTTTTCTGTTATTCCATCAACAAGCTGACAACATCCAGAACAAACAGCTAAAAAGAAGGAGCTAAAACTGGAAGATTGTTTTATGAATGGAGTTTCTTGAAGTCTGTTTTTTAAGCCACTAGTCCCTTGAGGAAACTGGGACTTTCAATCTTACCAAAATGATGCATAAAATTGTTGGATATTTATTTGTTTTTATCTTGTAAATGCTTTCAAATTGTTAGTGTCATTGTTGGATATACACAAGAAAGAGATTTTAGGGATGGAAACTCCTAAGAAGATGACGTAATTTAAGGTCACGGGGCATTTTTAGATCAGCCATCTGTCATAGAAGAGAATTGCACAGGTTCATCTTATTATGTCAGGGAGAAAGTAGTTTAAATTGAGAATATTTGTTTCTTTTGTAGGAGGGGTGGGTAATCTTACTCTTTGCATATTACTGTCAGATATTACCTTTTCCTTCCACATTTGCTGGAATCAGGAATCTGAGCTCTGTTCTAGATTAATCTCATGGTGTAAAATTACCCTCCAGTAAACCATGAGGAATCTCACGGTTTTCTGTTACTTCTGAAGGTACTCCTCCTGCTTTCATAGGTTTTGAACAGTGTAGTCATCTAAAACTCTACCAAAGCAAAACACAACACAACACAGATAGTTCTGAGGAGAAGGAAAGAGAGAAGTTACCATGGCGGGTGTCAGTCACATCGCCTAACGCTATTTTGAGAGAGCCTAGGTTGCTGTAACGATAAGGGTGTCCGGACCCCAGGCAGACTATAAGCAGAGCTTCTAGGTCTCTGTATCTTGCTTTAACAGATATATCACTTTGGTCATCTCTTTAAAATATTTTTCTTCTGTTCTGTTTTCCACTTCAACCAGACCCTAAATCACATTATCATCCTCCCACTTTTTAGTGAAATTAATTTTGGAGGTATATGACTAAGTTTTGGAAACTTAGAAACATCTAAACATTGTATATTCTTACTTGATCAAAATGCATGGACCTTTTTTCCACTTTAAAGAATTATTTTTAAGCAGTTTCTCATTCAACTCTTTACTAGCTGTTTTAAAATGCTTGGGAATGAAATAGTGTGCTTGCAACTAAGCGGCAGCACTTGTCCTGGAAATGAAATTCACATTGCTAAAGTGTTTATGGAATACATGGAATGAGAGCATATAAATCATGGCCTCTCTATGTATAGTTCAAAATCAGTCATTTCCACCATTGCAGGCGTTACAAAGTTTTGTGCTGAAAAATAATGCATCATTTCATGAGGGCAGGTGGGATGGCACTCACAAAACTTTTACCGCTTGTAGCAAAAAGGTCTAGCTTTATGTGTGCCTAAATAAAGAATACACTTGATTAAACTTCACTGTGAGCGTCTTTTAAAAACTTCAACAATATCACTTAGAACAGCACTGAGACATTGGTGGTTTGAAGATCATACACTCATGACTATCTCTTCTTCAAAAAGGGGGGAAATACAACACCATATTTACCATAATAAAAATAACTAAATTTCCACAAAGAGTGACTCAGAGTAGGACAATTTTTTTCTGTTCCAACTTTGGTAAAACTGTCAGTTCTGGTCTTTTCATGAATTTGCTTTTGTAGTAGAAAATGCAAGCGGTCAGATGAGGTTATAATGATGTCTGTTCTACTGAATATATAAATGAATTATACTAATTTTTACTATTTCCAGAAATGGTGTAGAAAGGCTGGCTTTGTGAATGCAGATCTTACCAGCCATAACCAGATGGAAAGAAATTACAACTTCGACTAACCCAAAATCTAATGGGTAGAAAATGGAAATTACTTGTCATGAACTTCATAGTTAAGACTCTAAGAGAATGAACTCCTTTGTAGACATAAATAAATCTTGCTATGGTATTGCTTTAAATAGCATAATTAGTTTATACTTTCAAACTAGAAGGTTCTATATTCTGGTTTTTGGATTCCCCTTATCCTCCATTGTTTTACAAAAACAGACTGCAATTTCGAGTCAAGGATACCTGAAGTCAGCTTTCACATGCTGTTCCCAATTGCTGTTAGATAACTGTGTTCAACAGGAGAGTATTTGGCTTCTCACTGTACAGTACATAAATCTTATGAAATTGCTGCTTCAATTTTTCTCTTTCCTTTGAACTCTTGAATGGAGGGAAAGAATTTCTTAAAGAGTTCAGTAGGAATGTCCCATTACGAGACATCAATCATCAAATGCCCATTGTACATGGAAAGTGAGGTGACGGTAATAAAATTGACATAACTAAGCAAGCAGCATCTGACCTTTAGGAGCCAGAGCTTATGATCAGAAGACCCAGTCTTCCAAACCTTTAGGAGTTAAGAGTTATCATCTCCTCCAAAAAATACCTCAGTAAATGAAGTGCTACATATGAATGTATGTGATAAAAGAGGTGGAATAAATTCTTCCCTGACCCTTAGTAGGGGAGTGTTGACAGAACAGAGGTAGAGAGTGACTTTTGAAAGGAAGGAAAAAAAAGAATGTATCTTTGGGTCTAGATGGGAGCAGCTGCTCCCCTTATCTTGCATCAGTGTTAAAGTAGTTGCTGTTCCTGCCATGGCAGCCAAGTCACAACACAGCATGCAATGCTGCCTGCAGTTGTTGCAAAGAAAAGGCGCAACGGGTACCGTCAAAATGTTGTATCCACAATGTGAACATAAATCTTCCTTGTGCTTTGTCAACCTGTTTGCTTTTGTCTACGCTCTGTTTTCCATGTAACGTGCTGTCACTACCATATTATTCTTTCCGAGCTTGCCAGTCCTTCAAGTATTTCCAGGGCTGGTTAGAGGAGACAGAGCTACTGTGTGTTCTGACTCAGCATCAGAACACTGAATTAATGCCTTCTTAGTGCTATTTTTTTTATTATTTAGTTGCACCCTCCTGCTTTTCTCTTTTATTTGAGTCAATACATACACAGTTGATGTAACTGATTAGTGCAAACCAAAACATTCAGTGTTGACCATAGAGCAGGATGTAATTGATTCTCTACGCAAATACTTTGCTGAGAATATAAATGCTATAGTGTTACACCAGTCCCTTCCTAAAGCTTTTGTATAAATTCATAATATTGGACAAAAGGAAATTACAGGAATTTAGAATGTAATTTTTCCAGAATCTTTAAGAAAGTTCTCTCCTCCCATTACAGAGGGCCTACCTGACTAATCCCTGCGTCAAATATGTAAGCTTTTAAACAGATAGTGTGTTACAATAACATACAGTAGAGATGAACTGCATGGGGACTATTCACAGAAAAGTACAAATTTTAAAGAATTCTAGCACAGCCTTATGAAAAAAGACAAAAGCAACCAACCAAACAAAACCAACCCCAAATCCTAGCTTGTTTTTGATGTGCGCTTGATATTTCCTTTAGGTTTTTCTCTTAGAAATACTTTGGTGATTTAGGATGACTGGACTACTGGCTTATGGGGGTTAACAGCAGACATAGGTGGCAACCGATATTCCCTTATTACTCCTTGAGATACCAGAGTGGAAAAAAAGTATCTAGCAATAGTTAAATCTTTCTTTTGTTCTATCCTGCTGTTTGTGTCTGAGACTTAAGTGCTCTGAGAAATATTGTATGCAAAGAAAGAAAAAGGTTAGGTTGCCCTCTTTGTGTTTTTACCTCCATCCCTCTGTCTCCAGGCTTACATGGCCTCCATTCCTGAAGTACTACAGTAACTGACAATTTTCTTAACAGATTCAGAGACAAATTTGCGGCAGACAGTTACTATGGTCTCCGTTTTGCAAACAGGAAACCGAAGCACTGAGGAACTAAGCTGCAGAGCAGGTCATCCAAGTAAGCCACCAACAGAGCAATGCATTAAATTCTTCCTTGGTCTATCAGTAAAGTCCTACCTGGGAGAGCCCTTCAGGAGTTGCTTGGCTAGCTCTCTCTCTCCTCTTTCCCCTAACACACTGGTGGTTTTTTTTCCCAGAGCACAATGTTATAGAAAGGATCCTTCGCTTGCCCTGGCTTGCTAGTGTTTCTGTTCAGGGGCAGACTTCTAGGGTTCAGAATTAAGTATATTTATATCTCACAAACAAGTTTATAAATAAAAAACAAAAAGAGGAGCTAACCATATGCCTTCTTCCAGTTTGCGTTTCCAGGGAATATACTTGCAAGAGCTCTTTGAACTTGAGAGCAAACATGCGTTTTGTACTCTGCAGATGTTACAGCAAACTATAACCCATCGTTGCTTCTCTGGAGTACAGTGTACTGTGGCTTTAATTCAGCAAAGTACAGCATGTCAAATATCAGGTTGTTATGACAGCAATAAACTTGTGATTCCCTTGAAGCAGATGTTTTAATTTGCTAGGTGTTTTTTGGGGGGAAAAATCTGCTTGCATTTAAATAGATGTTCAGATTGAGAAAGGAATTTGCTTGAAAACATCTTTTCCACCTGTATGAAAACTTTATCAGAGAGGCTTATGACACATGTGTGAAGCGGTGGGAGAAATCATCGCAAAGATGGCCAAATTACAGAAATCTCCTTCACACCCGAAATATGACCTTTCTGAAGTCACTTCAGTATAGGAGCCAGATTTGCATCATGGAAGGACCATGTTTAATACATCTTATATTGCAAAAAGAACACTGAAACCACGAGTCTGCTGAGGGATCTTCCTCCTGGGGTGGATTTGCAGGGTGTTATGGTCCTTGCTGCTGTGAAGTAACGTCATACTCTTCACCTCCTTCCCTCCTTAGATTGTTCTTGTTTTTACCCTTGTTTGTAGTGATCAGTGAGGACTATGGTTTTAAAGCAAGTACTTTGAAAACCTTTGATGATTTTCAAAGGCAGGGAAGAATTATGTACCTGTCTGAGCTGCAGGTAAAGAATGTTACAGCTGTGGGAGCACTAATTCAACTAATTAATTGATCTCACTTTGTAGTGAAATACTTACTGGACCTCACTCTGTCCTCAGAAGATGGCAGGGTTGTCCCCAGGCATAAGACTGATTTTAAAGTTCATAACTTGCTGGATCCATGTGGAAGGCAAAAGCTTAGGGAACAGCCTGCCCTAATAGAGTACAGGCAGCTGCACTCAAAAGGTCAGCCTAGGATTCCTCTTGTGCTGGGATTGCACACCTCAGGTTTGGTCATTATTTTGTCATATATGTTGGCAGTTAATTTTTTTTTTCTCTAGTTCTTTATACCAGCTGGTGTAGCCCCCGCTGCTGAGGAACATCCACTGTTTAAAATTCATCCTTCTCGCCTTTCTAAGGCTGGTAACCCCAAAACAAGTAAGAAAATGTAAGCCTAAAACCAGGCATGGGCATTTCTAGAGTTTCCTTGAAAGAAAAATTAAAAAACAAACCTGAACCCTGCTCTGTTTAATGAGTCTTCTGTCTCTGATAATGTTTCTAGGAGTTAACTGCAGTCCACCTCGTATTAAAACGATTCAGCAGAAGCAGCTGTGCAGAGTTAAAACCCCACAAACTAACCTAATTTAACCCAGTGTGGACTGATCCCAGAACCAGGCACTCAGCGGTATTGTAGCAGCAATGTGGGTCCATCAGCAGTGGGAGTATGAGCATTTTTCCACATTGTTTTGGATGGGTTATGTTTTGGTCTGTCTGCCTACTAGATACCCCTAATAACTAAATAAGAGGCCAAGTTAGAAAGCTGTATAGCTTTTTTTTTTTTTCTTTTATGGTTAATATTGTAACCTATGAAAAATTCTTGCATGTTTCTTTCATCTCAAAACTTATGACCACTCGTATCTGAAAGCAGCGGATATATCCTGCAGCAGCAGGCAAGGATTCAGAGTAGCAGAAGCCTTTGAAAAGAAACCTACCTGTTTCTGGTTTTGAAATAGGTTTGAAATAAGAGTTTGGGTCATCTGTAGCACTCATGTTAACTTAATGGGAATTTACTTTGGAAACTTCATTTTCACCACACAATATGGCTAGTAATATGTTTCCAAACACAGCAAATTTGATGAAGCAAGGACTGTAAGCAGGGGGGGCTCTCTCACTCCTGCTCTCTCCCCACTACCATGCACATACATCTTGGTCAGTTTATGGATTTTAAAACTTTACAAAATGAACGGCCTCCCAGATCCGTACATCATTGCTGAGTGGCTGGTAGCGTGTTTATAATTAAAAATCATGACATTTGACCTTTAGTCCATGGCCACAGCATAATTACATTCACCCTACCTCATTTATGAATGCAAATCAGGTCAATTTAACTCAGCACTGTGTTTACTCTGCATATTTTTAAAAGACTCCTCTTGCCACAGCATGTCTTCCTCCTCGACTCCTGCACTTTGCGGTAATTGCAGAGCACGCTGTCACGCTGGAATTGCAGGTATGGATGGTTTGAGTGGTGATAGAGTTTGAGTGGTCTGGAGATGCCTTGGATCTGTCAGCAGCCAAAAGTGATGAGATAATTCAAATGGGACAACTTTGTCTTTGAACGGCTAACAGTACCCCAGAACAAGACTTAATAAAACTAGTATACTTGGGCAATAAAACTAATACATCTCCACTGAAGTTATTTACGCTAGCCGAGGCTCTAGCTCCCAGCTTGTTATACAAGCGAGGAGACTTCAGGTTTCAGGAGGCTCTGCCCCCAAGACTTGTCTACGGAAAGCCATTCTTCACTGTGCCTTTGAACCCTCACCATGCCTTGAGGTAAACTCCTCCCAAGTGCCAGTGGGTTAAATCAGCCTTGTATGGAGGTGCACAGGGAGAAGCGAGGGGAATTTCAACTGGTCATTATCAATCACGCAGCACAAACAGTTTGGAGGAGTAATCAGTCTCTCTGTCCTTAACACAAAGAGGTTTACAGCACCAGAGGAGTTTATTATTATTGCTGGTCTAAGATCATCAAAGTCATTTTGTTTCGTCTTGAACAGTAGTCAGAGGGGTTAACGCAAGGTTAAACTGCCTAAACAAAATGGAAGCAATTACACAGTGGGATGGTGGAGGACTGTTTGCTTTAACCCTCACTGACAAAAAAGGTACTATAAGAAAAAAGTTCCCGGACTCTTTACAATCATTAAATGCATCTGTCTGTTTAAGTTCATGCCAAACTTCTTCACCTAAATCTTTTGGGGAGTGTCACCATTCTAAACACTATCAGTTTCTTCACAGTTCCCAACAGAGCCCCCATTCAGCGTCTGATCTTTGCAGCGTTGTCATCACTTCGCAAGCCGCTTTGCAGGACAGGACTTACAGTGTGCTGGAGATGTGCCTGCAAAAGTTATGCCTTAGCTTTTTCTACTTAGTGACTTGGCAGGAAAAGACAAGGCTATGTGGAAGAGCAGTATGATGGGGAATGCAGATTTGGCCTATTCCAAGCTTTAAATTGCAAGATGGGGAATTGACTCTTCTCCTCCATTCAAGGTTATATCACAGCTGAATTGTCAAACTTGGCCTTCCAGTGACCTACACCATGTGATGGGGTGAGATCTGCCCTTTACTAGTTTTTTGGGTTTTTTCTGTTCCTCGAAAATGGAAGGAGTAGCATAAACAGCTTTCACTTACAGCGTGAGCACTGCTGTATTACGGGTCTAAACGGAGTCTTTATTGAATTCCCTGCAGGTTCATTGCTGCTCAGCAGAAAAACACATCAAAGAGTCCTAGAAAGGTGGCATGTTTAAAGAAAGAATAGGAAAAACGTTCTTCTAATTCTATAAGCAGGCATTGACACAGTGCTTATTGAAATTTGTCCGTCTGAAAGGGGACTAGGGCTTCTATGGATAACCCAAATGAAGAATTGTGTGCCTGATTTTATCATTATGTAAGATGCTTGCAAAATGGTTCCTCTGTACCCTGAAGGAATTTTACCGAAATAGCTCCTGTATAGACATGAATCTTTGCAAAGTTAATGGTGAAATATTTCTGTGATCCTGTGTCACACCTCCAAACAAGGGGTGACTCTTTGAAAGAGTTCTCTGTATCCCGTGAAATGTTTATCTTGTTCAAGCTTGTTGCGAGGCTTAAGAACAAAACCAGCAGGGAATAGGATAGGAGGAGAACACTGCGTTTACAATTTGTAAAAGAGCTTGCAAATAAGTGGCATACCTTCTGTTGGGAAGAAAAAAAAAAAAGAAAAAAATCCCTTTTTTTTATACAGAGAAAGCAATAAAAACAGCTTGTCAATGGAGCCAAAATGTTCAAATACAGAAAAGATTTAATGGATTCCCAGTAATAGAAGTGGGGTTGCACAGGGATGAATCAGGCTCTTACTTCTCAAAACATTACTGTAAATGGTAAAGACTAAATAATATTCTTACACAAATATCTGTGCATCTGATAATTAACCACAGCCAGCGCATGAAAGAACATACTTCGATCTGTCTTGCTCCAGATTTAAAGCAATGGAAATCTGTCAGATTCCATGCGACTATTTTAATTTAAAACTCTAAAATTGCCTTGTGCTATTAGATCAGAGCTTATGAGGAGCTGCTTTGACAATGCTGAAGCTATAAATGAAAATACAGGTAAAGCCACGTAAAGGGGCACTGGTTTGACTGAGGTTCTGAATGGGTGGAGGGCAAGATTGGCACCTGTCACGGCTTAGATGTTAAAAGAAAGTAAGAGTCTAATTTTTTCTGACTTATCAGAGAGAAGATAGCATGAAGGCTTAGTGGAAATGTGTTTTCTGTTACAATTCGGGAGAATTTGCATCAGAATATTTAATACTAAAATGCCAGCCAACCATGTAACAGCAGTGTAGTACGCCACTCGCTTAATTAAATAAATTTCCTTTCCTTCCCCCCAAATGAATGGACTACTGGCATGATTTATGTATCCTCCAATACTGGCTCCTCAGACACAAAAAGGACAAAAATGTGATAGTACAGACGTTATTTTATCAGCAAGGGAACAACTAGATATGAGAAGAAGAATAGGTAATACTTCCATCATACAATGATCAGGATGGCAAGGTACGTGTTCTTGTGTCGTGCCAGTGTAGCAGAGACGGAGGTCTTATTCCTTTGGCCTCTAAAAGCAGGGTACCCAAAGCATGTGAGAAGCTGCACCTGAGCTAGGAAACGTGCACAAGCTCAGATTCAGCAGCTTGTTTAATCACACCTGGCACAAGATGTTTATATCACATTTCCGTCGATGCTTTTTCCTTGTACAGTCCTAAAATATAAATTATATTAGCCTGAATGTAACTAAAGGCTAGCCTGGAAGGTAATTTAGTCTGGCAGGGGTCAGTGCTGTATAGTGACATTCGGAATGTAACTTACTGTCGCTGTCTCACTGCAGGCAGCAGAAAAAAGAGCTGCTGAACTGCCCTGCAAGCTTCCAGTCACTGAACCACCTACTCCTGCTGGACCCATCTTCCAGCAGCTGCCTCGTCCGGGTAAAAGGCCACAGAGAATTCCTACACCATACAAAACAATCTTAGTTCAGAACAAGGACATACCAGGAAATGCTGTTGCACAAGATAAAGTTACCAGCAGGACTCATTTCTTCAGGCAAAAAGCACCTCTGAGAACCGCACGTGGGTTTTGTACTCAGCTCTCCGTAAGAAGAAATTTCCTAAACTGTGACTGAGGATGTCTGTTGGATGTCTGATGCGTGAGCTGATAAAGCAGGCTGCTCTCAGCGAACACTGAGACTGAGTGCCACTGATTTTCCTGCTCTGTACGGGCTGGACTTCCATCTCCTGTAAGCATGAGATCAGAGTGGGATGCTGCACGCAGGATAAGGGACAGTATTTTTGTCCTTGATTCTAGCACCAAGAGGGAGGACATACTTAGCAAAGAAAAAGGAGAAAGAGTCATTTTGTCATTTGAGGTCTTTATTTCTGATACATATTAGCTTGTGCGGAGAGGAGATGAGACTTTTGGACTGCTCCCCAATAATTTGTTGGGATTTCATTCTTTCCCCTTAAATGGGCAGGAAGGATAAGACTGATAGCTATTTTCAGAGCGCTGCTTTGAATTAACAGTTTCAGTAGCGGGCACTATAAACAGCCAGTCTGGGTTGTGCCTTCTGATCTCACCCTCTATTTGGACACTCTGAAGCCAGCCGATCCTTTTCTTTTTCTTCTTTTTTTTTTATTTCCTTTCACAGACCAATTCCAAAGGATTCTTAAACTATAAAAATGAAATTGCTCCCTATAAAATATAATTGGAGGTGCATTGTAGTTCAAGTGACAACCAGATGCTGGGGAAAAAAAAAAAAAACAAAACAAACTCTTGGTCCAATTATACAAGTTTGTCAGTACTCTCACTGCACAAAGTCTTGTCCAAAGGAGATTTTCTTCTGCTAAGATCTTGCTGGTAATTTTTATTCACTCTTAAGAGCCTTTTTGATAGCTTTTCTCCTTCTGTATCTACACGTTTTCTCAATATACTGAGACTCAACAAGTGTGTTTTCTATAGGCTGGGAAGCAAATTCATAAGTGTAATAAGTATTAGAGCAGGCTGTATAAAACCCATCGTGGCAATTACAGTGGCTGTATTCCCACTGTCCCTTAAAAGCACAAGTCACCTCACCAAGCCAATGGATTTCCATCAGTGTCTAATAAATGCAAATTAAAGAAAATCAAGCCACTTGGGTTTGCAAATCTGGATCTTTTTATTGAGTAAAAATGTATGTGTTTCGTGCTAATTAAATACTCTGGGTTTGTTTGTGGTTCTTTTTTTCTGTGGAGAATTCCAGTCCCTGGCTTTGAGTGGCTGCCCAATCCACCCAAGCCCTGCTAGAAACAGTGATACTGTCCGGTCTAATCTCATTATCTACACTGAAAACAGCGTTAGCAAATCTGTTTACTTTCAGGTGATTGCAGCAAGCTGAGTGAAATGGTTGCCCTGTCATTGTTAGCATCACTGAGCTGGTGGCACAATTTGGAGGTTTTGCGTTGGCTTTTGTACGTTTTGCGTGGGGTTTTTTGGAGTTTGTGTGTTGTAGTCCAGCCTTGGGTAAAGGTCTCATGGAGTGCAGCTGAAAGGGGGAATTTTGGACTTCCCACTGTCTAAATTTACAGGGATCTCCAAGTTCTTTCCATTAGGTTGTTGTATGAATTAGTATCTTGAGCAAGGTTAGTGAAAGGGGCTGTTGAAACAAAACTCAGCTGAAGTGCTGGGGAACGCTGCGCTGAGAGAAAACATTGGACAGACACAGGATTAGGCTCTTGCTGCCCAAGTCCAAAAGCAGTCCAACTGCAATGAAAAATCCATCCTTCAAGTGATAACTTCAAAATTGTATTTTTCCAAAGCTCAATGGACAATATGTCTGTTTTCAAATGTCTGAACTGTACAATAGTTACTCTATTTATTTATATAAAATCCTGATTTTCAGAGTTCTGGTTTAATCAGTGAAATCTGTTAAAGACAGTACTTGTGAATTATGGCTTTTTGAGCTTCAATAATAGAGCTATTGGCACTCATTGCATAAGAAAACATGTTTATTTGTTTTGAACCTGAATACTTCTTTCTGTTTCTGACACGAAAGCACTGCACAAACAGCCAGGCTTCTCCAACAATTTGCGTTACCTGAGGTCAAAAATGCCATATAAAAATTTAGCCTGGAATGCACCAGTTTGTACTCAGTGAATATCAATGACAAAGCTGTTTCTGTATTAAATATTTCTTGTAAGGCTGCACTAGCAGCAGTTTTAGAGTGCTTTATAGGCACAGTCAGAGATGGAGGGCTGAGCAAGAGTTCAGATTCAAGGTGATAACGACATGAATAACCGCTGGATCGTTGGAGTCCAAAAGCCAGAGTCGTAGCCTGTGCCTGTGCAATAGGCAGTGTGTGCCCTTTGCAACCCTTACTTCTTAAATACAACAGTGTAGTTTGCTGTGAGTAATAGGCAAGTTCATAGTTCTCTGGAGAGCTGAGGATCCCCTCCTTCTCATTAACTGATAGTTGACATATCTTCTCTCTTGTAGAAGCGCTCAGAGATGACCACAATGTGTTTTCAGTCCCTGCAGGCCTGGAGTAAAAATTTTTACCAAGAGAGGAGAAAACATTAAGAGTGGGGGAATGTAAAAGGAGACTGGATTTTTACCTTGGGCTGCTTTTGAATGAACTTTAACAACCAGGGCTGGAAAACCACAAACATCTAGCTAACAATGAAGAAAAATCAGAACCACTTGTTTTCTGGTGACTGAGGTGCCTTGCAATCAGCTGTCAGAAGTAGTATTATAACAGGAAGAAGAGTAATTAAAAAAAAAAAGAAGAAGAAAACAAACAAATAAAAGGAAATTGCTTTGAATGGGCAACAGTGTATGTGATATTCCTGTGCAAGGAGTTACCATCTATATAATATGCATCATCTGCAGCATGAAGTGTAAACAAACAAAAGCAAAATCAGGAAAATATTTGCAATGTTTTTAACAGGTCTTCTTGAGTATTTTTTCATTCCATAGTCTTTAATCTTTTGAACCAAGCAAGTTGTAACTAGGAGTGCAGACAAAAATAACTCTATCAGATACTGGCACTGGAAATACATTATGTCTCCATACATACATACCCTTTGATGCCTGGGCTGTCTTTCTATCTGTCCATTCAAAACTGTATGGATATTGGAGCTATAACACATTAAGCAACGTGACATGCTGCTACTGTCCCTGCATAATTGTCCTGTGTCCCCCTAGGGATATATCCTCTTTAAAACTCCCTCTTTTGGGCGTTGAACTAGATGATTTTAAAGGTTCTTGCCAACAAAAACCATTTTATGATTCTATGAAAACAAAATCAGAAAACTGGTCAGAATATTGAAAGTATTCAAAGCAGAATTAGGGTTTTTTTTCTTAGGGTGACAGCATCAGCATCTGAGCTGGGCTGGAAAGGTGAAATTTAGATGCGAAAAAAGAATTTGCATGACCAGAATTAATGATCATTCTGTTTTCATACTTAAAACCTGTGAACAGTGGTTATTCTTTTGTTTATCTTTTCTGGTTCCAAATGCTGATACTATCTTCAGCTTTCAGGCACAAGCAACTATTTGCATTGATATCTGTAGACATAAAAAAAGTGTGAGTTATGCACTAATGGTTCAGAGGTTCACATTGCAAACTTTTTGGGGCAGCCATTGTATTTTACATGGTGTGTGTAACAACCGAGTCTCTGAGGGTCCTGGGTCCAAGTACTCAGTGAAAGCAATTGGAATATAATGTTTTGCTTAACTGGGCTTTGGATGAGGCTGTCTTACTCCCTGAAATGCAAAATACATATAGAATTAATAATCTTTTTTTTTTTTTTTCACCTTCCCCAGAAGTGCCTATAATCCAACTGTTCTTTGTCTTAAAGTCAGGCTATAAATTTTATGGTAGCACACATGCCAGAGAGCTTTGCACATGGACAGGTTTCTCTGTTGTCAATAACAGTTTGCGTCACAATGGGAAGTTTCACTGTTGTCTTCAACACTCAAACGTAAGTGGCAGAATCCCAGTTCACAGTCATAATTTTATGAATAAATTTACTTTTTCTTTAGATCTCAGGGAAACTATTTATTTGGTTTGGATTGAGCTTTGAGCACCAGCTCTTCCGGATGGTTCATATTTAAATTCAAGTCAGTTCATTCATTTGCAAGTATTGTGCCAGGGGCAAGTGAAGCAGAGTATCTGGCCTCGTACAAAGACTGGTCCATGAAGGGCAGTCACGGTGCTCTGCCGAGAGGCCGTGTTTCTATTCATATTTAACCAAAGCATTTCTGTAGCACCTGGCTCAGCCGCAGGCATGCCATTCTCCTGCTTACAAAATAGCTGTATCCTTCCCTGCCGCCTTCTGATATGCACCGTGGACTGATTGGCAACCCTTCACAGAGGTCGTCCTGAAAGAAACAGTTCCTGAAAGCCATATCCTTGCCCTTTCCATCCCATAAACTCATAGTGTAGCTCAAACACAGCACAACAGAAACATAGTATGTCCTCAAGACGGTTGTGATTGCCATGAATTATAACAATATCTCAGTATGAATCTAGCCGGGTTCCATTTTTCCCCCCTAGACATTCATGAATGGATAAGATAGAAACTCTTTCAAGTGTTTGCCAAGTGAATATAAATATGAACAGCTGGGGCCAGGGAGGGAATCTTTCCTTTTTTTTCTGTTATGCATCAACATTTAATTGGTTTGTTCAGTTGGTTTGGGCTTTTTGTTTTGCTTGTTTGTAGATGTATGAATTTTAGGAACAGAGCTCTCCAGTATGAATAAAATATCTGTCGAGAACTGGTGATTAAAAGACAGGGTTGGTATTCAGGATATTTAGGTCCCATTTCAAGTTCCCTCACCTTTGGAAAATCTCTTCATTCAGTTCCAAGTGTATGTTCATCACCAGTCTTTCATTTTTGCTTTTGCTTGTAATGGTTTTGACAATTCTTTTTTTTTCCCCTATTTTTGTTCCACCTTGTTTCACTGTTTGGCCCTTTCTGGCCATGCCCAGTTCAGGTCTCTAAAAGAAAAAGGGTATAGGAAAAGTCTAAGGCTACTCACCATTTCCCATAACCTAGGGATTAAGAAACAACAACAAAGTTACCAGGTAATATACCTTTTGTTTTAATAAAGTATCTTTTTGCGCAGAAAAAAATGTATAATCTGAAGCCTGTTGCTACTGGATTTTGAGAAAGTGAAATAAGTGAAGTGAAAATGGGTTCCAAAAGAACCCATGGAGGAGAGCCCCATCAGCTGCACACTCGGAAGATCTGATTACGCTGTGCTGGGAGGATAGCTCACTTCATTCTTTCCATTTTTCTTATATTATTTCCATAAACGTCTACTGATGTCTTCCACAGATAGGAACTGGGCTCTTGATCTGAACAGCCATGGCAGTTTTACAGGTTTTAAGTACAGGAAGGTTAGAGTAAAAATGCACTGATCAAGGTGAGGAAGACATTCCATTTTCTTTAAATACTTACGTTAATAACAGGAAGAAATCTTGCAAGAAAAGCAAAACAAAGGGAAGAAAAATTACAAGGCCCCACCAAAAATATTCCAGTTGTCTTGTCACATAGAAGGAGTAATACCCAGACAAGGGTTTAGACTTATTCCTGCCAATAAATTTCTTTTAAAGAGACCAAACTGAAACACAGATGTCCCATCTCATCAAATGTATATCACGACTGGCCTTAAGCCATGCTGCAGTCTTACTCATAACTGATTGGGCATTTCAGAAATCCCTGTCTCTCGATTGGAAGAAGCAGCTTTAGGAACAAGAATGTGTGTGTGACCGGGAACTGCCCTTCAAATACTGCTTCTTTTTTTTTTTTTTTTTTTTTTTTGTTTATAAAGTACACAAGCAGGGCCAAGCATAGCCTGAACCTAATGGCAGAGTACGGTTAAAACCTGAAGTTAAAACCTGCACAGCCCTGACGGAGTTGTGCCTGGACTGTGGAGTTTCATTTCACAGCAGTTTTTCAATGTTAGCAGGAAAATAGATCGTTTGGTTTTCCCTGTCTCTGATGAAGAGCATTTGAGAGCTGGTTCTCACTCCCACTCTCTGGATAGGCTGAGCTTGCATTACACGGCTGACTCCGTGGCACCTATGACTTCAAATGTCTTACAAGAGGTTGTACAGGAGCAGAAAATCTTTTTTTCTGTAGTAACATGATTATCAGGGTGAACTTTTGTAGCACAAATAGTGCTTTTGTGGGGATAGAAAGTGCCCCAGTAGGTTTCTCTAATCCTTCTTGAGAGAGACATCCTGGGGCAATCAACTCATTTATACATTCTCTACATTTTTTTTTCCTTCTTTTTGTTGAAGAAAAGGGCTGGTTTGCTGCCAAGACCTGTTTAAGTGGTAACCTATGCAATTCATTCCAAAAACACTCATTTATCATTCCCAAATTAATCTTGTAACAGGATAGCTGCTCTTATTTTCACTGTCATTTTGCCCTTTGGATAAGAGATCACAAACACATAGGTATCCAAACCAAAGATTCTAGAAAGCATATATAAAAGAGGGAAAATAGGAATGGCATTTCTATAATTATAAACAGAAACAGGTAGCCATACATCTTCATTTCTCACATATCACATCTATTAATAATAGAATGAAATGTAATTTATGCTGAATATTGTTCAGAGTCTTGTGCCAGAAGCATAATTGTTTTCAATCAGAGTGGTAGTTGGGAGGAAAAGGCTTTTTTTAAATCTGCAGTAAACACTCACAATTTATGCAAAATGATTAAAATATGATATATTCCATTTCTTCTGGCACACAGAATGCATTTTGACATGAAAAATTATATAAACAATGAACAGTTTGGTATGTAACTACCGTGCAGAATTTTAAAACCATATATACACGCTGTTGTGAGTGTAGAAAATAATATCTTGGCACTGGCAAGAACAGCTTGCTACAATGAAAAAGTTATAGATGTAACTTTTTTACTGTAAGCCTTTTTCAAGCTATGTCTTGTAAAAGCATTGCAGACAAATTTAAACGAAGGGTCGAGGTTTCTGTGGCAGGTTTGGACTCTTGATTCTTCCTTTTTTCGGGGGGGGTGGGGGGGTGGGTGTAAAATTTTATGGGTTCTGCTCACACACTTAGAGGCTTTTCTCTCAAAGGACTTTCTTGTAGAGGAACACACTGCAAAATGTGTGATTTCTGACACCTCTCCTGTTCCCAGCAGCACAGGCCTAAATTTATGTTCTCTGTCCTGCATCCCACTCTGCAGGGACACGAAGAAAATAATGTCTTATTTTTCCTTCATTTCCCCACACACCCCCTTTCCCTTCTTGCACTGACATATCTCTTCAAACTGACTTTCCTTGTCTTTGGATATTGCATACCTCTAAGTGTTTGGAAAAGACAGTCCTTCTCCTTGTACAGTTGGAAGGGCTAAAAATTACAGTTTTTTCAAACACACTTGAAAGTAGGAAGCATTCCCAAAACCCACTAAACAGTGATTCTTTCCATTGACTGCAATGACCTTCAGACCAAGACCTCGATTTTCACTCTTCATTGTTAATTTTTTGAAAACATAATTTCTTCACTAAGATGTGAGTTACTATTCTTTGAATGGCTTGTGCACACAAATTTAAGCTCATGGTTATTTTTTTATTATTTTTTTTTAAGTGAGAATTTGCTTTCTCATCCATCACTGGTTGCTCACTGGTTTGTCTGTGATGGGTCGCCGAGGTCAGTGGTACTCTTTCTGCTCCATGAATGGAATGACTCAAGTGTTTGAAAGAGACTAATGACTCTAATAGCCAACAAAGGATGAATTTGCTTATGTATAAACATCCTTGTTTGTATGCCAGTTAGGACATTTATGCACAGTACATCTATTCTTCAAGCATAGGTGTATGCAAATTGAAATAAAGCTGGGGGGGAAATGGCAAATGGAGCTTACGACTCAGATGGAGAGACTTGGGAGCAGCCCAACTCCCCGGCGAGAGACGGCATGGTACAGCAGGCGCCTCCGGTCCCCCTGTCTATGCCCTGGGTTTCCCACAAAAGAAAATTGCTGCAGGTCCCATCCAGACTGCGTGTCCCAACAAGTCCCTAGTTAGGATGTTCGGAGCGGTAGGACTCCGGGGCACAGAACCGCACAGGCCCACAGGTCACATTATAATGAGCTGGAGATGATCAGAGAAATGTAATGGACAACTCTAGTTCTTGAAAACAGCTTGAGAGTGTTTTTGGTGTGCATTAGAAAAAGCAAAAATAAACATAAAAGCAAAAACCTTTCAGAAGTATCCCCCATCTCCACACAGTTGGAAATGTTCTAAAACATGTTTTCCTGTCATAAGGGTCTGCTTTTCAGTGGTTTTTTTCCTCTTTTTTTTAACTTCTCTCATCAGAAGGTGACCTCAGAAACCTTCTCATTTAAAAATATCATCAATATTGAGATGCTTCTGTGCAACATTTTAGCTTAAATAGGCTGGAATATATTGACTACATTCTCTTTGGGTGAAGGCATTCAAATTATCTTTAAAGGCAACTTTCTTCCAAAATTGTTTTTCAACAGAGAAGATTAAAATGATCATTTTTCAATCTCTCGTGGGTTTTTTTTCTTCTGCCTTTGCATAGTTTGAAGTATTTGTTTTGATTCGTTTGTTTTCTCAAACATCTGATTTATTTTAATAAGTGTATCCATGAAAATGTTACACAAAAAAGATTAAATATCTTACATTAGATCAGTGACTATATTTGTGGGGGGAAAGTTAAACTTCTGTAATAGCTCTGTGTATGAAACAGTAGCAGCAATTAAAAATTTGAACATTTTCCATTGAAAAAATATTTACATACATTGTGTCTTTTCTGTCTTCTCTCTTCATTGCATTCTTCTGTGCCTTTATCTACAGTCTTGACTACAGCATATTATTTTGTCTTAAGTCACTTCCTTGGTGACTTAAGGGAACAACCATGATACAAATGCTGGAGCTCCGTAGCTCACATCTTAAAACCTTCAAGGGCTCTGAGGGCTAAACACAGCTTTTAAGAAGCAGAAGCAGCAGCAGCAGTGCAGGAATCACACGGGTGAGACCATCACAGACCCCAGGCCCACCTCATCCCTTCAGCTAAGAGCACTGCTGCCGAGCGCAACCTTCTCTCAGAGACAAACTGATGCCCTTTAGTGCTTAAAATAAAACCTGACACATCCTAAGATCTGTTTGAAATCGATCATCTCTTTGGAGTGGAGAAGGAGCATTCTCAGAGGCAGGCAAGAGTGTCAGCAGTGGGACCATCATCTCGCATTGCCCGCCTGCATGACACCTGCCTGCCTTCACAAAATCATAGAACGGTTAGAGTTGGAAAGGACCTTAAAGATCATCCAGGTCCAACCCCCCTGCCCTGGGCAGCAACACCTTCCACTAGAGCAGGTTGATCAAAGCCCCATCCAATCTGGCTTTGAACATCTCCAGGGATGGGGCAGCCACATCTTCCCTGGGCAACCTGTGCCAGTGTCTCACAACTCTCACAGTAAATAATTTCTTCCTACTATCTAACCTAAATCTACCCTCTTTCAGTTTAAAACCATTACCCTTCATCCTATTGTTACACTTCCTGATAGAACCCCTCCCCATCTTTCCTGTAGGCCCCCTTCAGGTACTGGAAGGCCGCTATAAGGTCTCCCTGGAGCCTTCTCTTCTCCAGGCTGAACAAGCCCGACTCTCTCAGCCTGTCCTCCCAGCAGAGGCGCTCCAGCCCTCTGATCATCTTTGTGGTCCTCCTCTGGACTCGATCCAACAGGTCCGTGTCCTTCTCACAGCACATCCAAACCACTGAGCTCAACAGACCAAAGCCCAGAGCTCCAGTCCAGGGCAAACGTTTAAAGTAGATATTGCCATAGCGTGTCTTTTCTCTCTGCAGTAGTGGTGATTCCAAGCTTCCACCCACAGCCTGCTTTAATGACAGTGTTCTGGAGGACAGTGACGCCCACAGTTTGGTACTAAGTCTGTTGTCAGCTCTCAAAGTTTCTCACAGAGTTTAGCTCAGCTATTTAGGGCTGATGAGATCATGCTGTTTAATAGACCAGAGACCACATACAGATGATTTACCAGCACTTTGGGGAACCACAGTTTCAAAATCGTTGAGCAAAGCTAATCCCGGGACTTGATTCTGGCAGGTAAGATCGGTCACTGGAATTGCTCCTGTCTAAGAGGTGCAAAAAGCCTTGACTAAAGCAGCATTTTCTGGATTTACTTCTGTAACACTGTTATGACTTCACTGATGTCTGCAGTAACGTATGGGAATGAGAGAACAAACATAACTGTGATTACTACAGATCTCAGCTTCAGCATCAGCATTTTCAGAAACCTGCACTTTCTCCTTCTTTGGTACCTGCTTTCAGTTTATCTAAAGCTGCCTCTTTCCTCCAAGCCTATGCTGTGTCTTCTCTGTGACTCGAGCTGTGAATTCCCCGTAAGAAGGGATCTGGCCCTTCTGGCTGGGTGGGTATTGGTGGCATTGTATAAATAAAAAGCTATAGGAGCCATTGTGGTATAGGTGATTTCTCATGGCTTGCAGAGGGTGGTTGGTCATGCTGGGTGTTCAGAGAAGAGGACCTCGCTGGCCTGATTCTGTCTTGTTAGCTGCCCGTGAGCCCCAGGCATGTTTCTGCAGGAGGATCAGGGCAGGTACCTGTGCTCCAGCAGGTTTTCTTGCCGCGGCGTCAGGGCTGGGTGCGTATAAAGCCGCAGAGCCGCTATATTTGCCTAACGCTGTGCGGTGCAGATCCCAGCCAGGGCTCGGATTTGTGGCTGGGCTCGGAGCCTGCAAAGCGAAGGATTCAGAATTTGGCCTGGGTCTGACTGTGGGTTTATATAATGACAGAAAAAGCAAATTCCTTACAAGCAAATATGAGTCAAAACAAAATCACTGTGAAGGTCAGCTGAGCACAGCAGTGAGATGATGTTATCCCAGCCACACGTTCAACTCTTGAGCTGCCAGACCGGCCAGAAGGACTCTCGGCCAAAAGTCATGAGAAGATGCCAGCTGGGAAACCACCCACCGACACCCCAGCTGGCTTCTCAAAACAACTGGAGCCTCAGTGTTTGACACTCGGCTCCAGGCACAGCTGCAGGGCATAGCCCAGCCGCAGAGCGTTACCAAGGGCTTCTCATCGGGTTTTCCAACAGAAATACTGTGTATGGGCAATGCTGCCATAAATCCTAGTTTTTAAGGATTTCCTTTTTTCATGAGAGGAACAGTGATGTATTTAAGGCTGATTTTTTTTTTTTTTCTTCTGCAACCTAGCTGGCATAGCATTAATCCAGCAAGTCAAACTCTGTTTTAAGGATTATTTTTTTTTTTCCTAAATATGTTGGTTAGCGTCTTGCTTTCAGCCAAGATACTATAAACAATTCACAGACACAGATCCAATCCAGAGTTAATTAAGGTTGATCAAAGCTTATGTGCAGTTCTGAACTCCTAGCACTGAGGATAAAAGCACTGAGGTCTTTGTTAAGGATGTACTGTCCTTGGAAATATATATCCCCCCTTATTGGTTTGAATTTAATTTAATTTCATTATAACCTCATGTCTATAAATGCCCTTCCATTAAGTAATAACAATCTCTATGCAACTCTTCTTGGAAAAGTTTCGAAAATATCTGGAGGCATTCACCGTAAATGTGTATTTCATTTTTAGAGATGTAGTAATGTGTTTGCTATAGTCATTTTGAGAAGTTTCACTGCATTGTGATCACTTTTCTTGTAGGAAGGCTTCAGCTTTAACCAGTCCTATTAAGTTGGGCACTGTATTTAGGGACATATAGTAAGTACCTGAAAAAGTTTCCAGGCTACATGAACAAGACAGGCAGGAAATCCTGTCCGTATTCTACAGACAGATCAGAGACATACGGGCTAAATCTAGAACGAATCCTGGCAGTAGGGCAGGGTGGCTGTGAGCTCCTCATCCATTCTGGGGCTAAGCATTTGCACCAGCCACCTACACCTCTGTTTCAAAGTGAAAGAGAATCAAACCCGCCGGGTGGAGGAGAATTTAGCAAACAGCAGCTGGATATCCGTTGCAAATAATTTGCAATTTTCATGCTACATATTTGCTATTCAGTTTAAAGAAAGACAAAGAAATTCAACTCTGGACTTTTAATAACAGTTTTGTTTGTCCAATGTGATATAGAATAAGTGGCCAGTGCCTCCAGTGTGCACCAGCTTTGTGTCTAGGTTGCCTTTAATAGATATGGACGCTTATTGAGGACAGTATGACGCTTCACAGTCCCAGGTAACAATTTCAAATTGTTTTACATCCTCACACTTGCAGGAAGCATTACCTGGACGCATTACCCTCTGCATCACTGCCTAACAAGTTCTAAACCATGCTTGTTTTTATGACCTTCTAACTGTTCTGGGTCTACAACTTGTTTGTTCCTGAAGGATTATACACAGAGTACGTGTATCCTCTCTTCAGGGGAGTAGGTTTGTCTGTGAGGGCAGAATCTGATGTGGAAAGGCCCTGAGTCCTGCCCTTTGACAGGACAAGCTCTCACGTGCAATACCCCACCAAGTAGCTCTTTCAAGTTACATACAAATATGGACCAGATGCTTTACTTTGATCGTAGCCACCTCACAGTTCTGTTTATGAGCATACTTACATCAGGACAACTACTCATTAAATTGCTCTAATACAAAATTAATAGTGTTGGCTGAATATGGTTCTCTCATAGAACTGGGAAATGGAAAATCCTAGATCCAGCCTGCCTCACTGGAGCAGGAGCAGGAGACCTCTCCAAAGACAGTAATTTTTTTTCATTATTCTTGTATGCCAATATACTAAATTATGCAGCCAGATATTTTACTTTTCTTTTTCTTCATTTTATTTTGTGTGTGAATTTTGTCAACTTGTTAGTCTTTAGGACAAAGGTTTCTCCTTATATTGTAGCATTGTTAGTTCCTCACAGAACCTTCATCACGTGCAGAGGTAACTACCTACACTTTTCCTACTATTAAGGTTGCGAGTGAAAGTGGCGATTTCGCAATGTGCCCCTGAGAGCTTGATAAACGTCACCAGTCATATTCCAATGGGCCACTGAAGAATCTCTAGACTAAAGCAGAATTTCCATTTGCTAATGCTGGAATACGATTTTGAACTGTGAAACCAGACGCAGAAGGAATTTTGTTTCTATTGTTCTGAGCCATTCACCGGTCTTCCATTAGTTTTACTGTCAGGAGGAAAACAGATTATAGTAAAGTATAAAGCAAAATGTCAACATTTATTGCCTGCCTGGTTTTGTTGTTGTAATGGGAGTTGATCAAACTGGTAATGGGTAGAAGCCTTGTGCTCACAGTTATTAGAGAGCCAAAACTCTTGGTGAACTTTGTGTTCTGCCCAGAAAAGCACGCTCTGCTACATGGCTATAATTTCATGCCTCTGTAGAAGTGAAACTTATTTTCCTTAACTGTTGAAGCAACAGAAGTATTCTTCTCTTCCATGAAAAAGAAAACCTGACTTTTTTTTTTTTTTAAAAAAAAAGAAAGGATGCCATCACTTTGTTGACAGCATTTCTTAAGTAGTTAAGAAATTGTAAGCATTTTCTTTAGGCTATATTTAAGGAAATAAACTAACTCCTTGGGCCTGGATAAGTTTGCAGTTAGAAAGAGGGATTCTGTTATTGTCTACTGTGGATAAATGAAAAATCACTAGTGGAAACGTGACACAATGAAATGTCATGTCAAGTGTCAAATTTGAAATAGGAGAAAATAGCATTTTTCCATCAGATTTTTTCATCTAGAGTTTTCAAGGAAGATGTTTCTGCTGCCTTTAAAAGGAATTTCTGGTTCCGTGTTCCCTTCTAAATGGCTTACTATTAGTCCTCTCTTAACCATAATCTGTAAAGACAGCTCTATATACATTTGAATTCTTCTGGTGTTTCAATTGGATGTGTCTCCAGTGTGGTACTGTAAGTATCTCATTTAGCGTCAGTGGTTTAACATCCTCTGGAGCAAAGTGAACCAATGACTTAATTAACTTCCACTTGGGCAGTTATCTGCGCTGGGAACCTGCAGGAAGTATTATTCTATTTGAGGGTGACAAATGAACGTACATGAGGTACCACACGCCACCCAGTGGGAGATCTGACAAGAAACATAATTTATTTCATTAGCGGTGCCAAAATGGGCTTTCAAGCTGAAAACCTAAATATGTAGCAGTGTCTTAGGAGAAGAGGAAACAGCATGGGCTTTGTCTGAAATAATTGATTGTGTACAGTTCATAACATATATTTCCATGGGAAAGTTTAAGTTTAGTGTCACTCTTCATCCATCATATTGGAGTTTGTTAGGTGTTAGCCTAAGTGGTGTGTAGAATAAACAGTCATAAATACTTATGGATTTGGTGGTATTTATCAATTACATTATGAAAAATACATTTGAAAGAAAATAACTAGCCTTGAGTCAAAATTAACTTTGGTGGTTTAGAACATATTTATAATTATTCTGAGTATTGTCGATATCAAAATATGGCTACAGTCTCAAAGATCCTTGGCTTTCTTCAGATTTATTGTAATTTATAGAGTAAAAGTTAGTGGCAGCCTCTAATTACCCACAGAACCAAAGTTTCCTGAGTGAAAACTTGAGATCAAAGGGCATGAATAATAGCCTTAAAGGCATCTCCCCTTACACAGGCTACTCTTAGCCCCTCTGCTGTCCTTTGGTATAAATTAAGCACCTTAGGATGAATAAAACATGAAGCACAGAAGGTTTAGATTTCACAGAAGATGAATGGTTGGATTATTGATGGGAAAAGGAGCATGGGAAAGTATAAACCATGTAGATCTAAAAATTTTAAACTCTGTAAGCAATCACCTCTGCTTTAGTAATTTTTTAAAAATTTCTTTTTCATCGTGTTGTCCAAATCCTTTCTGTCAATAAGGCAGCTGGGTTGTTCTGTGTCACTGAGCTGCGCTTTTAAGCAAGCTCAGAAGCCTTTCACAGTTCATTCTGTTGATTTCAGTGGGCATACGACCAGGCCATAAAACCACAAGAGCAATCACTGGTTGTTAAAAACCATACAAGCACTTACATTCAATTATAATGAAAAAGGTGCATACCTCTTGTGTCTCATGAAACTCAGACTTGAAGGCTGTTTGCTTCCTCATATATATAGCATGAATCCAGTTCCTTCCTGATGTAAAGTTCATTGCCGTTCACTAGTGTTACACGTGCTGAATTTAATTCATTTCATATCCCGCCATGGTATAGATGTACGCAACCGTAGCAATTAGGGAACTAGGATCAAAACCCTTTCTACTGTAGATGTTTGTTCATAGAAAAAGATTTTGCAGGATGGATGAGTGCATGAGGCAAAAGCTGTGTATTTGTTTCAAACAAAATTCTGTATTTGCTTTCTATGAAGAATGTTCTACCTGAAGGGAAAAAAAAAATAAAAAGAACAAAAAGATAAATTAGTCACTGTTCTGGGAAATGGTAAAATGAAATGTTTCTCCATGACCTGTGAAAATGGCTGACTCTTCATCTTGGCTATATGTTGTTAGGAATCAAAACCCTAACTTTTTGAAATTTGAACATTTGAAAAATTATTGGTTTCATGTTTACCTGCATTGAAAGAAATCACACCACTCTCTTTCTACTGACAGTCAAACTCCCAAATCAGCTTCCCTTGCAAACCAAAGCGACGTCCTGTTGTAATCATATTTCATTAAATCCTGTGGCCCAGCTACCAGGTCAGTCATACAAACATAGGAGAAGGGGGTTACATACTCCTTCTGCTTGATTAACATTAGGGCTTTGAACGAAGGTCATCTGCTTTCCGGGAAGTTGAGTCAGGCTTTGTCTCTCCTCTTAAAGCTGTTCCACTTTTTAGAATACAATTAAAAATTCATTGGCCCGGGAACAGGAACCCAGGTGCCTCATGTCCCTTGAGACTGGTCTAACCACTGTCTTATGGAGTCATTTTCACTCTCTCTTGCTGGCTCAATAAATATTAAAGTATTTTATGCAAAGTGAAAGACCTTCTGTGTAAGAAATGGAGAAAAAATGCACTCAAAGAATACTGTAGATTGTGATGATTACAGCAGCCTCAGGGGAGGTGGGACTCCTGCCTTTAATCCTTGCTCTGAATCAGGAAAAGAGAGTTTTGAATCTCTCCTTCCTCATGTGGGATTGTGCTTATTTTTGGAAACCGGATAAAAATTAAAATTTTAAATAATAAGCTGCACTGAAAAGCCCTGATGCTATCTCTCTGAATGAGTTTCCTGGTTCTAAGTGCAGAAAGAAAATAATTTTTTAAAATGTAATGGTAATACAGGGGGAGTGGGTTTTTTTGTTGGTGTTTGAATTTGGCATAAGTTTTTTTGTTCAGTTCAGTTTATTTATGCAAAAAGGCTTAGAGTGACCTAAACAGCATTTTTTCATATTTCCCTTTTTTTTAAAGGAAATAAATAAATAAGTAGACAATCAACTAATGACATAAAGCAGAAATATTTTCATACCTTTCTAAGCTTTCATAATTTTTTTCTTAGGCCCGTTTATTTGAAGGAAGAGCTGTAAGTCAAAGGCTTTTTTACTAGATTATAGCCAAAAAATCAAAACCGGGGTTGTTTTGGGGTTTTTTTTGCCCCTGTGAAGTATGACAGGAAAAAGTATCATTTTTCAAGCAGTTTTAATCTTATCTCTGAATAGGTGTAGTTTTGCTTAAATTGTCAGGTTTCAGGAAAACTTTGAGCTCCCAAAGCTGATCCAAAGCCCTCTGAGTAGGTGACAGTCCTTCTGTTGACTTAAGCTGTCTATGGAGGGGACGCTATCAGAGTTAAAACCTACTGACTGAGAATCTGTGTCTGTGTAATCGAGTATATTAAGACAGAGGTTTACAGGAAGGAGAGATACCTCAAAGTTATCTCAATATTAGAGAAATTTAATTAATTATGCTTTTGAAGTAAGGATATTTTTATTTATTGTGTGGGTTGCTTGTGTTTTGTTTTTTTTTTCCTGCTACATTACGGACATAACATATTGACATTGAGGACCCTGTAGAGGCTAATGAATTCCAATCAATAGAGGCACAATGAGCCAGGCGATATGCAGACTCAAAACCCTCAGCGGTCAGAGAGTTCTAGCAAACAAAGCCATTTTATAATATATCGGCACACTCTTTGCATTACGCTGTGGAATAAAAGGGGTAGTTAGTTTAGGCAATCGTGAAAAAATAAATCTCGAGGAGCAAATATTCTCACTTACAACAGTTTTCTAACAATAAGACCATTTCAAAAGGAAAGGGAGTTCACAGGTCATTCTTATTAAGTGCTTGACTGATTTATTTTAACACAGCTCTCCCTTCTGCTGGAGCTGGGAGAACTGGGGTATGTTTTTCCTCCAGAAAGGCCTGCTAATGCTGTGCCGGGCTGCTGGACGGGGAGGGTGAGCACTGTTATCCCATCGCATTAGTTGCAGCACACTTCCATCCACGCAGGCAAACTGCTCCGGGAGGGAGAATTTCCCTGCTTGGACCCACTCCCTTTCTGCCTCTCCCTGAACTCCAGACTCTGACAAATGCCCCTTTAGGAGCACTTAGGTGGTTGTTGTGCTTGTCCTTGCAAACTGAATAAACTGTTCCCTCTATACACTGCCCTTTTCTATGATATTTACTTAAGGAACAGCCCAATTCTGCCTCTGGAAGCTGGCATATTGTTATCTGCCTTAAAGCATTTGTGAGGTCTCTCAAAGCCAGACTGCATTGAATATTACAAACATAATATGGGATACAGTTGCTCACCCATATCATAAACTATATCTTTTGGGACTCCAGCTTCACTTTTAATTACATCATTACCCTAATTATCTTCTTAACATCGTCTGG
Organism: Larus michahellis; assembly: GCF_964199755.1. Classification (NCBI taxonomy): domain Eukaryota; kingdom Metazoa; phylum Chordata; class Aves; order Charadriiformes; family Laridae; genus Larus; species Larus michahellis. Next base: position 10,147,836 of record NC_133896.1, read on the forward strand.
TGGAGGCAGCCCTTTACGGAAGACTAAAATAAAGGCTTTTCTCTTTGCCTCTGTGGCAGGCTCCCGATCGAGTGTCCGGAAACTATTACACTAATCATAACCATTTCACAGTTATCGTCCGCTTTCCCTATCTGTTTGCCCATATCCACTTGTCCCCTGCCATACCCTCAGACGGGAAGCTCTCTGAGGCAGCGTGTCTTGCAAAGCTTTGCACAATGTTTGCTCCTAATTGGGGTACGTGAGTGGTAGAACAGTTATACTGATAGATTTGTTTTCCAGATTATCAATAACATAATTACGTTATATTAAGTTGTAACATCGTTGCCAATGCTTTTTCTTGTCTTATAATCTTGGAGTACTGTGTAGCGTTTCCAAGGCAATTGGGACCAGCAATTCATTGATTAATCAAACAGATTAATAAATAGCAACTGAAGCAGTTTTGGTATAATAAAGGCAAATGTTTCTTCCTTTAGTGACAGAGATATTCATGACCTCAACACACTTTGCAGAAGTGAGATATGAAACACTGAAGAGAGAATTTGATTATGTATTGTCACCCCAATTCATACTTCTCATTTCTCACAACCGGTTCAGGCCCTTCATCTATTCGTGTCATCCACACAGCACTTCTACGCCCGTTGTTTATCCCCTCCTTCATTTATTCCTGCTTTGCAAATGTGACATTTTTATAACATTGCTTAGGAGGAAATTATAGATCAGACTAGGCGGTCACACTTTTTTTTTTTATTTCCTTTCATTTTATTTAAAACAAGAAGAAATATGAATTGAAACCCGTGTTCATCAAAGAGAGCATTGGTTTGAGAACACTGGATGTTGGTTTCAGTAGTAAAGGAGTACAAGCTGAAAATATGATACAGCTGTGCTGATCTCTTTGTGATTATTTTGAAAAGCTGGCTATCTGCCCCATCTGACAGTCTGTGAACACGGCAAATAATTTAACATTCATGCCGCTCCTGTTTTGGCATAATGTATATGAATCATGTGGTCACCACTTTCCAAATTGGTAGTAGATAAGAAAAGAGTTAATGACTAAAGTTTTGGTCATGACTTGTTCCATTGTTCCATAATAAAAACCATTGTAAAATGAAATATCAAGGCATAAAGGACATTTTGTGTCATGACTCGTAAGTCATGGAAGACTTTTTTAGTACATCTTAAAAAGTTGATTTCTAACTTTGGAAGTTTCCTGGAGAGTCGATCAACTTGGTATCTCCGAATGGCAGGCATGGTCCAAGTATTCATAGATTCTTCTTTGACTCCAGAGGCTTCTATGCCACTGTATAATCAGCCCTTTACTATCTCTCCTAGTGAGTTGCAAGAGAATAGGTCATATTTCATCTATGCTTCAAAAGGCTATGGAAGGTTTGCAATTAGATTTTTTAAGTCCCAAAATGCCCACTTATTATTCACCTGGGTTTTTTTGGTGTAGCTGAAATATGCGAGAAGGGCAACCCTTGTTAGGTTACGTGGTGGAAGGATGACTTTTATCCTGAATATTGCTCCAGCAAAGATTGTACGGCCTGGCTGGAGGCCTGGGATCGTTTCTAGGTGTGGGTTTTCATTACACTTATATCATTTGTGTTAAGCAAGTTTGAGTGTGAAAATCCCCCTGGGGAGTAACACTCCTGATCCTAAGTCCACCTGGGCACTGCGCTTATCTGCATGTCATTTTGGAGCAAAGCTGATAACCTAATTAGATGACACGCTGGGCGATTCTCAACACAGCAGTGAGCCATATCACTTCACCATTTCTCCCTCCGTGATTCATCATTATCTCTGAGCGCATGTGTGACCCCAATAGCTGACTTGAGAGGAGCTTCTCCATATCTGCATCACAAATTGGCCCTGTTAGAGAATCAGTTTTAGCTTTTGTCCTTTTTTATAACTGAGACAGCACAAGTTAAAAGCAGGGGTTTGTGTGGAGGCAGAGCTAAAGTTAGACTTAATGTCAAGTAAACTGGCAGTTTTCAGGTCAGGAAAAGTGTGAAAGGGCAGTGAATACTAATCCAGCTACAGCAGACATGGCTTGTACATCTGTGCTTTGCAAGCTGATACCTCACGTGCAGCATGAGTTGTGCGGTCCTTTTGCTTGTGTTTAGAATCCCGTTAAGCTGTATATATGATCACATTTGCAAACAGGGGCAGAAAAAGAGGTTGCCTCTATAGGCATTAGCACAACATCAAATTTCTTTCCTTATCTGTCCTAGTAAGCAGCAACCACAGTCTTGGTTCTTGACTGCATGGAGAACAAGGAGGGAGGAAATAGTGTCACCAGCCTTCCTAGACCCCATGGAAGAGCCACCCTCCATTTCACACTAAAGCTAACAAGCCCAGGAGGCGACATGCACCAGCCATCTCACCGGCATTGTGGGAATTCAAGCAAATGTTGTCTCATCTCTACCCAAATAAGAGTCTGCTTATTTCGTCAAACAAGGTCTCTAGCTTGCTCGCTGTTGGTGCAGAACACATGCGTACACCTGCCATGCATTTGGCATCAAAGGCATTGTGGAGCTTATGTTCCAAAGCAAACATGAAACTGATAGCAAAACACAGCAATCAAAAGCAGACAGTGCTTCAACTTGATGTAATGCAAGAAACATGAATTTGTAACAAATACGCTGATTTTATTTTTGTCTTCTAGTGCTATACAAGAACATTCTTTTGATGATAATTTGGGCAAACAACAAGTCTGTCAAAACTTCTGTAGTCAGAACAACAGGAGTCGGATAACATTTTTGGCTTGTGTGGTTGTTTGTTTGTTTGTTTGCGTTACTGGTGGCAACTGGAAATGTTCACATTACCCAAAGTGATGGGAAAATTGTCAGCATCGCAGCAGTACCCGCTGTCCCCCTCCCCGAAGGAAAACACTCTCCTTACTCAGCTGTGAAAATTCATACACCTACAGCCTTGGTTTGAGATTTGCCAAGTCAATTGCTTAGAATGAATAATGTTGTTAGGGATTGCATGAGAAGCTTAAAATCCTTGACTCAGACTTTATCCACCTAATACCCGATCTGTTTTACCCACCTGATCCACCTCTCTCCAGGCTGCATTTACCTGTCATAAGCAGGATAAAAGAAGCTCCTAGGAAGAAGAACAGTCATACAGTAGACATTAGAAAGGTTTGAACATTTGAACATGAAGATTTGAGCAGTCTAAAATTTAAAAACGTCATCTTAGCTTCCCGCTCCAGCAAAAGCTATGACAGACTGGAAGGTTAATAAAAGCAGGTAATGATTTACTGATTAGTCATTGAACAAATTCTTTGAAGTTGTCTTTACATGGATTTTTCTCTTTTAATTCATTAGTTAGCTCTGTTAACATTTCCCTTCCAAAATATCATATTAGTGTGAATATAACAAAGAAACGATCACGATGAAGCAAAGTTTTTATGACTGTAAAATTAATCTCTGCACAAAACCAGAATTCCCTGCTGAAATGAGTAAGAAATTGATAAAAGTACCAAAGTGACAAAACACCATTGCCAGGGCAGGGGGTCTCGGAGTATGTACTCTATACAAATGCCATTCAATGACTGTGGTGGAATATTTTGTCTCCAGACTGAGGTGTTATCCAATAAATGAAATGCAATTGGTTTTATCTTCAATATACCACTTGGTAGATCATTATCATGTATGGTATACATACACACACGCTATGTGTATGTGTATGTGATGATGTATGATACACATACATGAAACTATTATTGAACTGTGACCAGATCAACTGCCAATACACTTTTGAAAGCCTGGTTATACAACAGAAAAAGGGGGAGAACTTACTATTTAATGATCTAAAGAAGCAAAGATAAAAGGTCATCAGTGATTTTGCACAGCGGGATATAAGCTCCAACTAGACAAACCGCAGAAACTGCCACCTGAATAATTGCTTTTGCTGTGTTTATAACACAGCTGATCCTCTTCTGATGATGGAATTAGCGTACAGGCATATTTTAGACTCTAGGACTACAAACCGTTTTTTAGAAAATAAGACATAGCCTTATATGAGAGACTGAATGAAAGGCCTGTAAGTAATATATGAATAAACTGTAACCATTCTGGGGGAGAGGTTTCTTTGTAAATTTAAGAGCTTGAAGATTCATTCTCAGCAATATCAGAGGCAAGAGTCCACCCAATCTACAGTACCTGCGAGTAGTGATACCTGTCAGTGGGAATCAAAAAAGCAGAAACTGATTCATCCTACAGCAAGCAGCTTATCCTGGTGATGTTAACGCTACAGGAAGACAACTGGGAAAACAAATTACAGAAGGAGCTGGAAAGGCGAGTCAGGGTAGCAAGTCAGGTCATTTGTTTAGTGAAAATATTTATTTTCACTAAATATTTCTAATGTTTTAAAAGGTACGGTACGGGAAAATTAATTAGATAAATCTTTTTAAAATAAAGATTAAACAGTACTTCTCGGTGGGACTTAAATATTTTTCTTTTCATGAATCTACTGCTGGTGTTTTAGCTATGAAATTGAGTCTGTTCATCTATTTTTTGTGGTTTTCTTAAAACTCACTCTCAGATGGGCAAAAGAAGAGAAATAAGGATGTTGCCTTAGCTCTTTTATAACTTTGCTACTGCTGTATTCCTCCAAAATTGCTCAGAGTCCAGAAATTTGAGTAAGCTGTGCATCATTTAGCTCCTGAGTTTTCTAATTAAGCAGTACTGTTTGTATGGGACACCACGTAATTTAGCATTATTTCAACAGACATTTGACAAGGCTTATTAAAAATATAGAACCCCATGTCTTCTTTTCACGGTGAAGCATGAAAAAAAAATATCATAATTTGCATAATACAGAATTTCAAATATTTATAACCACTTTTTTACTTATATTTTATTCATTAGTTGTAAATGGTCTAAAGTGACCAGCAACTTCTGACATGCTGTCCCAGAAATCTTCATGCCTTCCCGTTGGGACCATCAGTCCCATTTATTTTTGGTTACGCCATGCCTACAGGTTTCACTGTGTCAATTTACTGCAGCTCTTACCCAAGTGACACTTCCTTAGGGGAAGTGACCTTTTTAAATGTCTATCCAAGCTTTGTAAAGATATTACCCTTTCTTCAGTATGTCAGTTTGGAGTGACAGTTTCATCCAAAGTATGCCACTGGTGACCATCTATTCTCACAACATATTCTCACTTCATTTTCATAAAATAGTGACTTCTCTTGGTGGCACCAGGTCAAATTAGGGTTTTGTTTTTTCCTAACTGTCTCTGTAGTTTTAGTGTTGGGTCTGACATCCTATTCATGTTTTCTTTTCTCTGCGGAACAAATAGCGCTCCATGTCAGACTCATTGGTAGCGCTCCACCAGTTAGTCACACTTAGCATCATTAAGAGTGTGACTCCACAGGTTTTTTATTATGTTTTTGCTTGGATTTTTTTTTATTTTTATTTTTCATTTCAGCACAGTTTTCTTGCTTACCTATATCATTAAGGACAATATTGATTACTTCTAAACCTGTATTAAAATTGCTTAAAATAGCACTAGCTAATCCGTGGCAGAATTTACTATGTAATAGATTTCTGTTAGAGGTAGAGCTGGTTTAGCAAAAAAAGATTTAGTACATATGGCTACACGTTTAGCTGCAGTATTTTCTGCTAAAGTAATCCCTTGGGAGTCAGCATTATATTCTAACACAAGTATATTTGTCCTTGCCAATTTCAACAATATCATCGATGTCTGCTTTCCTTCAAGGTGCTGATTTTCCTCTATCATTAGCATGACTTTATCGCTCTTTCACTTAGTTTTGCCTCTTGTGGTGATCCCTGCCAATGCTCTTTATTTCACTGTTCACTTTACGTTGTTATAAAGTATTTTTGCCCTTCCTCTAAGGTGTTTTTGGACCATAAAATGACTTTTACATATCCTTTTGAATATATATTCCTGTAACACCTCAGCAATTGCCAGGTTGTTTCCTTTAAATAAAACCCCACCTAGGACTGAACAGTCTCTCTTGAAAAGCTCTTGGAAAATTCGGATCCTACCATTCCATGCTGGTAACTTTCATGATTTTCCACAGTGTTATCTCAGATGTAGCTCTGGCAATCCCAGTCCACATCTGACCCGAGACTTGATGAGTTTCTTCATGTGTTGACAACTCCATAATCTAGTAATAGACATTGTTCCACTGCATGATTGCCCAGACAGTGTTACTGTAGTTATTAAATCTTTCCCATTTTTTTATCAGTTTGAAAGTGTAGTTTTGTGTCTGAAAAATAATTATTTCCAGGCTCTCAAACGCTGGAACGGTTTGCCAGATCCCCTTCTGATAGCAGTAAATAATGTCTGACCAATTTCATTTTAAAAGGGCAGAAAAAGAATTAGAAAGAAGGACGTGAGGCTTATTATTTCCATTGCTTAAGGTCAATGCCTCCTTTTGAGCAGACTGAAACCCATTTTTGGTTAGTGGTTAGTGTGGTTAGCGTGATGCATGAACCAGCGTCGATCATTTTCAATCACGCTACTGTAAGAAGACTCTGCCAGAGCCTTTCTTAGAACTTTCATAGAAAAAAATCAGATTTCTGCTTTCTGGCATCATAGCTATGTATTTCGGTATCTTTAAATAAGTTTCAGAACCTCTTTAAGCCTCTCTATGATAGCCATTAGACCTTTTTGCACAGTTTAACTTAGGCAGTAAGATTTATTACAAAATATCCCTGTATGATTTAGCATTGAGGGGAACTTGGGAAACTTTTTTGTTGCATCAGGCATTTTAGTGATGACTTCAGCTTTATTATAATCTGCACATATACCTAGTTGTTTTAAGGTCTCCACCAGATATGTTATGGCTGTTATACAGAACTTGCATTATGGTTATTCAGATTTGGGCCACAATCTCTGTTTCTTTTCAAAATTCCAGCAGCTCAGAGCTGTTGGTCACGGCTGTCTAATGTTTTATTTTGTTTTTCTAAAGCAAAATATTACTGGGGCAGGTCTTAGTGTTGTCTACAGCATAGATGTACAACTTGTGTTATATAAACCAGCTATGTACAGCCTAAAGAAATATATCATTTAGTCCCTGGCCTCTTCGTATGTTTTCTCTTTTCCTGGATAAACTGGAAAAAGTCTGTAAGCCAGAAGGATTTCCCAGGTGATGCACTGGTCCAGGCCTCTGCCTTCCTCAAGAGTCTCTTAGGTCATTCTCTCTGTCATGTCATTTAATCTGTGTATAACGAATGTAACTAGTATTTTAGAAGTGTTCTGTAAATCCGTTTTTCTCAGGAAGGACAGTTTTTAATGAGGGTGTGCTGTGCTTTGGTTCTGCATTTGGATAATAAATCTGATATTCCTGGGGTGAGTGTACAGTATAACTGGAGAATGACTGTAGTGCATTGAGGCCTCTCATTGCCCATCTTTTAGCTGTTGGTGTTACACCAGCTCAATGGTGGCAGGGACATATATTCAGATGTACCCAAGCAGACAGCAGGGGAAGCAGGCAGAGAGCACCATGAATGCCACCTTCTTGAAATGTACTTTGCTTGGCGTTATTCTTAGAATGGTTCAAGAAGGACAGGGAACTGCTGGAGAGGGTACAGAAAAGGGCTACCAAGATGATTAGGGGACTGGAACACCTCTCTTATGAAGAAAGGCTGAGGGATTTGGGTCTCTTCAGTCTGGAAAAAAGATGACTGAGGGGGGACCTTATCAACACTTATAAATACTTAAAGGGTGGGTGTCAGAAGGATGGGGCCAGGCTCTTTTCAGTGGTGCTCGGCAACAGGACAAGAGGTGACGGGCACAAACTTGAGCATAGGAAGTTCCACCTTTCCTTTGAGCGTGGCAGAGCCCTGGCACAGGCTGCCCAGAGAGGTGGTGGAGTCTCCATCTCTAGAGACATTCAAAATCCGCCTGGACGTGTTCCTGTGCAACCTGCTCTAAGGTGACCCTGCTCTGGCAGGGGGGTTGGACTAGATGATCTCCAGAGGTCCCTTTCAACCCTACAATTCTGTGATTCTGTGCTTCTGTGATTCTGTGCTAGTGGAAACACTCCATTTTCACTGCAAAGTTGATTTTTACTACCCCAAGTCAATATTGGGAGGAAAAATTTAGGCAAGACTTAGGCAATCAAAATATATGAACTCAGATATCACTAATGATTGTTCTGCCAAAGTTAAAAATGTTGGGTTTCTTCTATGTTTATATTGAAAAATCCTCCTCCACATTTAAAGGTTTTGTGCTTTTGCTCAGATATTCATGTTCAAATGACTTGTGAGTCTCACTGTGTAGGGTGGTAACATTTTATGTAAAGCCAAGTTAAGAACTCCTCCTTCGGCTACTTTCTTCAATTGTAACTGTACCGGTTCACAGTTATTCCACACTTACTTGGCTCCAGTAGTGCATGCAGTTCCTTTATGCTCACGGGATTTTGGGTATACGTAAGTGCAATATACAGGCTGTTCACAGCAGCCGCAGAAGCTCGATGGTGGCTGGGAGGAGGCCTCTACCTCTGCCTTCAAAAATTAGAAGTGATTGGATGGAGTTTTCTCTTGTATTGATGGCACAATTTATCATCACTTTGATCATTTTTCCAATGTGTTCAGTCTTCTTTCCAGGTATCTCAGTTCCTTGTTTAGGCTATTGCTCTTGCATATGGCAGGTGCATTATTTCTCCTGAGTGTAAGTAGGATCGACCTTCTAATCATGCTATTTTTTGTGTCCATATCTCAGAGCCATCTCCACAAGCAAATGGACAGATTATCCTTTTTTTTTCAAAGTGAGACTGTACGACAGTTTTTACTCAAGAAATCAGTTTTCCATGATATACATTATTAATGACTATTATTTGTTGCCTTAAGGTGATACATAGAAATGCCACCTTACAGTAGTATTCCATCTTGCCATGTCCCGATAGAATCAGCAAATGGTTCACACAGCTTTTAGACTGTGTCTAAAAAGATGTCACAGAGAGAATATATCATATACATTTTAAATACAGATAACTAGAGACTGAAATTTATCCAAAACTCTGTAACTCTTCTCTAACAAAAATAGTGATTACTTTTCTATCATTACTGGAAGACTTTTCTTTGTTGTGAAATTCAGTTCAGGTTCCAAAGGATGTAAGTAGAAGACAGAGATTTTTCTTCATCCCCGATTTTTTTAACCATCTGCCTCTCCAGCCCTGGAGGCTGTTCACCTGTGGTCAGTAGAAATACAGAGCAGAAACACAGAGTAGAAACATAGTAGAAACAGACAGTCGAGGTATTATTTTCTTTTCCCCTGAAGTGATGAGACTCCTCATGCTTCAGAGACATTGGAGAAATATCTTTACTTTTGAAAATTAGGTGAAATGGGGTGTGTGTGAAGTGTTCTTCATTAAAAACAAATAAAGAAAGAAAAAATCGGTGAAGCTAAGCTAGTTTTTGAAAGGGAGTTTATTACGCAGTGAAGAATGACATCCTTTCAAATACACAGAAAGAAGCAGCAGTGATATATCAGTGTATACAGTAAATCTTGTCCCATTCACTAAGCTGCACTGTGGATGCATCACCTTCTGGTAATACAGCATAAGACAGTCTCTATGCTTGTGCAGTTTTTGTTTCTCCTTTGACAATCAGTGTTATGACAGAATTTTTTGTAGTGTGAACTGTTGTCCCAGAAAAAGTACTAGAAAATCCTTTAAATGGTAAACGCCATCTGCCTTGGCCAGATTCCTTAGCTGACCGACAGATCTGTAACCCATATTATTGGCTGTTCTGGGTTGAAATTTGTGTTACTTACTTATCAGCATTATAACATTAACCTGTCCCGTTCCAGACACTGCTGATATTCTGGTTTACATGTGCATAACAAAGAGATTCTTCTGACTGAGAGGTGTCCTAACATAAATTGCTAAAATGAAATTACAGCGTTTCCACTAACTCCCAACTGCCGTGAAGGAGGCAGAACCCTGCTGTTCTCTCTAACGCAATTTTCTTGGTTCCTGAAAACAGCTTTTATCTGATACTAGCCATGGTAGTAAAAATTCGAAATCGGAAGTGGATCACAGCCAACTCTTCCACTTGTGCACAAGATAAGTATGCCATTAACCATGTCTCTTAAAGTTATTTATCTCATGGAAGTAAATGAGTTCAAAGCCCTCCATTTACTGTTATGTGATTGTAGATATCTGCTATCAGGTCTGTGCTGGCTAAAGCTGGGCACTTGACAGGGAGAGAAGTGTAGTTTGCAGTCCAATATAGTCCACGAATATAGGTTGTTTGTAAAATAATATATGGCAGCTAATAAAAACATATGCCCTCTTTCTCTTTTTTTCTCTCACTGTCTCTCTAAGTACGTATGAATATTAGCATCAGTCCTCTCCTTTACAGGTATGTATCCTGACATTGTGCTTTCCTCCGTTAACTTGAGACCTCTCAGAGAGACAAGATGGCCCAATATATTTAATAGTCACATTGGATTGAATTTATAACATTTCATGGGAAAGTGCCTTCATCTCTGTATCTCTGTTTCTCTAATTTGACTAGTTCGTTTTTTTTTTTCTCTCTTAGAGAATGTACAGGATATAGTACAAATATCAGCTTGAACAGTAATGCAGTTACTAGTCCTAAAATTCTGCAGGAATAGCTTCAGTTTCTTTCCCTGCCACATAAATAGCCTCAGAGAACTTCACTAGGTTTGGAGGATTTTTGTCAATTCCTTTCTCCATTCTTTTCCCTCCTGCCTCTGCTGAGATTTCCAACTAGAATTCTCAGTGCTAGGTGAATTGTTTCCGTGATGTGCTGCCTTAAGAAGAGTAAGGCTTCAGCAGTGAATGGAGTTACTGTGCAGTGGAGGGACAAGGAGCGTACCCCATAGGTGCTTTTTGCATTGGCGACAGAAGTATGAGTTCACACGTTTTCACTATGCACTGGTAGGCTGATGCATAACAACTTGCAGTTACACAGCCCTATGTCTCAGCCCAACGTCCTGAGCCTCAAAACACACAGCCAGATGAGTAGTCTTAAGATGTTTCGTATTTCCGAAAAAAAATATATCTAACTATCCAAGTGCTAAGCTACACATCCAGCGCTGTTTCTAGGCAGGTAATATTAGCGCCATTAAAGCCTAACGCTCAGAGGAGCTTGTTACATCCCACTCACCACGAGCAAATACTCCTGATGGCTTTGCAGGTAACTCCATGCCCTAAATCATTACGTGTCTTGCTTCCACCTCTTACCAGCCTTTGGTGCTCTAGTTTACATGAATGCAAAGGAAAATTCTTCACAGAAGATACTAAAAGTCCATAGAGAAAAATGTTCCCTGTAATTTCAGGTACTGAAAAGAATCATAGAATCATAGAATGGTTAGGGTTGGAAGGGACCTTAAAGATCATCCAGGTCCAACCCCCTGCCATGGGCAGTGACACCTCCCACTAGACCAGGTTGATCAAAGCCTCATCCAGCCTGACCTTGAACACTTCCAGGGATGGGGCATCCACAACTACCGTGGACAACCTGTTCCAGTGTCTCACCACCCACACAGTAAAAAATTTCTTCCTCATATCTGATCCAAATCTACCCTCTTTCAGTTTAAAACCCTTACCTCTTGGCCTATCACTACACTCCCTGATAAAGACTCCCTCCCCACCTCTCCTCTAGACCCCGTTTAGGTACTGGAAGGTCACAATAAGGTCTCTCCGGAGCTTTCTCTTCTCCTGGCTGAACAACCCCAACTCACTCACTCACCCATCTTCATAGAAGAGGTGCTCCGGCCCTCTGATCATCTTTGTGTTCCTCCTCTGGACTCGCTCCAACAGGTCCATGTCCTTCTTATGTTGGGGGCTCCCAGAGCTGGATGCAGCACTCCAGGTGGGGTCTCACCAGAGTGGAGTAGAGGGGCAGAATCCCCTCCCTCAACCTGCTGGCCACGCTTCTTTTGATGCCGCCCAGGATGTGGTTGGCTTTCTGGACTGCGAGTGCACGTTGCCAGCTCACGTTGAGCCTTCCTCATTTGTCTACTTGCATACAGAGATCCAATAGCAGAGAATTTTTAATAGTTTCTTTTCCCCAACTTTAAACTCACTAATAATGCTTCCCAAGAGGTTTTCAGAAGTGGTAGCTAACTTTACTTGCCTCCAAATATACCGTTCTATGAAAGACATTTTTCGGGACACCCATTATGTGAAATTCAGGCTCTTTTTGCTTCAGATGGAGGCACTCAAAATCAACACATGCTTATGAAGACGATGGTACATATTGCACAAGACCAGATGTGTCAGAGAGCGCTATGTAACACATTTTTCAACTGCCAGCAAGAGTATGTTAATGACATGATTGTGTGCAACTACAGTGTTTTAACCTAGCTGCTCAGTGATTTTGCCTGTAACACAGTAGGTACAACCGTGATAACATGTAAGCAAGAAAAATGGTTAAAACAACAATAACAGCAACAGCAATAATGTATCAGTATAGCTATCTTTATTCTAAATATTAGAAAAAGATAAGTAAAAACTACGGTCAAACACAGAAAAGAGATCTAGAATGCTTTAGCATACAAATCGATGCAAGAAAAAATTGAAAGGTCAAATGCGTGAGGATGAAATAGCGTGCACAGAAAGCTTGCAAACTATTTCCAAGTCTCCAGACTTGAAAGTGGCAGAGAAGAACATGTGGCAATTACAGAACCATTTTTATTGCTTTAAAACAACACAGTTTAATTGGTTTGATATAAACATTGAAGCATATCTCAACTATGAGCAAAGCAGTGTACTCAATCATGTTACTTTTAATGGAAATAGTCTTGAAAATAGGTTGGGCAAGGAACGTTTGTCATAACTGCTGGCCTAGCAAGTCATGCGAGCACAACTAGATAAATAAGGTAATGTGTCCTGCCACTTGTAACTTAATCCTCCAGTGTATTTCATTAGAAGGGTCTTAATTTTCATCTGAATGTCTCCGTCTTAATGAGAATGAGACTTGCGTTTGGCTGGAGCCCAGATCAATTTCATGCAATAACAACAGTAACCATCTCAAACTTATCCCTTCCAGTAATTGAACTACATAATACGTTAAAAAAATAAACATATAAACAAGGAAACAAGTTAACAGTCTCTATCAAACTGTAGTTTCAAAGTTTTGTTTTTAGGAGTCTTGAAAACGTGATCAGTGAAGAAATACGGCTTTTGAGGCAGTGGCTGTTGCATATACAAAAAGTTGGAAGAGATTAGTGAAATAGGTTTTGCATTTTTCATGCTGTTTCCAGAGGAGATGTGCTGAAAGCCATAAAGATATGCTTCTTTCCCCAACTAATTTATTTCACATATACAATAATTTGCGGTCAATAAATCTAGGGTGGATTTCCATGGTAAGGCATTGGTGTGGCAAGCAGAATGGATAACTTTATCCATAATGTGGTTGTGGTATTTTTATAATCAGTTTTGTAATGTGATATCACTGGAGAGTATCATCAACCAGTGTTCAATATTAAACAAAGTTTTCCAAAGCAACACATGCTATATACTAATTCATGTCATCAGAGATCCATCTTATGGTGTAAGAGACTCATCTTGTGTGCACATGGCTTTCAAGGAGATGAGAGCGCAGAGAAATTTACTTTTACAGTCCTGTAGCTGGGCACTCCAGGTGGAACATTTTACCACAGCAGGATATTTTACCAAGAGGAAAACAATTCCTTCACCAGCCAGATTTCTCTTGACCTAGGACGATAAAACTTGTGGAAGAGTGGGAACTTCTGAGCTCTTTAATGAGAAATAATGTCTATAAGATAACGATTGCAGTAGAGAATATTCACAAAATATTAGTTTATTTTTTCCACCTGTTGGTTAGTGTGTTTAGCATCTTATAAACAGCAAAATATTTGAGGAAATTATTTCCTTACAAATATCTATTAAAGAAGGAAACATGTTGATATCCAGTCATTTAAACAATTCAGAGTTTACTATTTGTTTAAAAAAATTACAGCTCAAATCTGTATATAATGGTCTACTTAAACATGAAACTTTGAGACTCTAGAAATCTTGGTCCTGCATCTGGCTGACTTAGTCATCAGGCTTCAGTTTAGGCATAGTCTGTCATTTTTCAAGTGTTTTCAGCTGTCAGGAAGAGAAGGTTCACGCTACGCAGCATCTGATAACCTGCTCCCTTAGATTCCTATTTTTCCTGGAGGTCCTTCCTTAAAGTACAAAGTGCACTGAAAAACAAAAATTGGCTCTCCCTGATTCTGGATTATGCTGGCTGTCCTACTCATAACAAAATTTCAACACACATGGGCGCAGATCCAGCAAAGCATGTGCATAATTTGAAACCTATGAATAACTCCGGGTAAAACTGCCAAAGATGGTAGGATGAACAGAGAAACCACTGAATTTCAGAGCAAAAATACAGGATCCTCAAACACAAGACTGCAAACTTTAGAAGGGTACTCACTCAGCACTTGTCAAGAAGGATGTTGCTTTTCAGGTTATTCTCATAAATCATTATGGTATCTGAAATTCACTGAACAATTCATGAGAAATATATTTGCATTTGATTTTTCTTTTCTTAAGCTTCTTCTGGTTGCGACTTCTAACTCCTGTGGGAGACTGGACTGAATTGTATACGTAATGTTTTTCTACTTCAGCAAAATCATTAGACTTGCATAACCAAGCATTGGATAGAGAGTGGAAATATTTTTAAAGGTCAAATCATAAACCCGTAAACTCCAGAGGGAACTATCTCTAGGGAGTTATATCTATTGTACCACTCCCTGGCATGAAAACTTAATTGATGTCACTTGGTTGAAATTATTATCTCTTGAGCTGAAAGTTGATACGACACTATGTAAGTTATCAGAGTAAAAAGCATTTTTCGGATCGGATTTTAAGCCCAGCTTGTAGTATCACAATTGGTCATTGTAAAAATTATTATCATGTCACAAACAGAGGATTATGATGTCAGGTGGGGAATAAGTGCAGAAGCAGATAAATTCTTCAGAAACAACAGTGATTCTGTTTTAAAGCACTGTCTTCAGAAAGAAAGAATGAGAGAAAAGAAGTACAGGGAAACACACTGCACAGAAGAATGCTTGTTTCCAAATAAGATATTTCATAAAGTTTTCCATAAGGTGACAGCTGCTTTTTCAAGCACCACATTCTGTTCCCTGTTACATCAGCGTGAATCCAGAGGAATTGCATTTGAATTGTTGTTGCTTGGGATTGACATCAGGGTAACTGAGAGTAAAATTTGGCTTTAACACATTTTCTCAGAAATAGAACCCATTTATTCCCTTCAAAACAGAGAAGGGGGAATTACCACACATCACATGACGTCATGAACCGTTCAACACTTCGGAAGAAAAATGGAGAGCAAGATTTGTTTGAAGTCTGGGGTGCTGGGTTTTTCCTCTTCTCCTCCTTCCAATTTTCACAATTTATTGTGAAACCCCCCCTTTGCTGAAGCACAATATAGACCTTTTGGGCACAAGGGAGCTGCCCTAACAGTTGGTTTTGCCATCATAATAAACCCTTTAAGGACAGTAATTCTAGGCTTCGGCACACTGTTCCCTGTCGTTAGCAACATCATGCAAGGAGTTTCAAGGCTTTTTAACAGCAGCTAAAAGGGACTGTTTAGAATAAAATTGTCCCTGGTAAACTTAGGCCTGAGGTGGAACACTGCTTCAAACGGGTAAAGACTGGCCTTCTGTGCATCAGCTTTTGCTATTTCATGTAAAGTCATCTTCTTGAAGTCACCGCGTTTTCCATAATTTTGTTCCGTGGCAGGGGGGGAGGAGGAGAGTGAGCTTTCAGCCACTAAAAGCAAATGACAAGTAGCTTCAGAACCTAAGTACTCACGCACCAACCTGCTGTCTTCATTTGTATTCAACAGATGCATTGTTTTTTCCCCCTCATTGCCTAGTCTGTGCCGATCAGTATAAACAATGGAATTTTTGTCTTTATGAACATATTCCTGTTCTGTTTCACTTGAAGGTAGAGATAAACATGAAAAAAAAATTAAAAACAAAAAAAAGAAAGGAGAAAAGCATCCTTCATAGACATATATTTATAGTTTATAAGATTGTTATGTAAAGCTTTAAGAAATACTCTGGAATTTGGCTGAGAGATTCATGAAACCAGTACATGATGCATGTAAGTTTTAAACAGAAAGAAAAAAACAACAACAAAAAAGAAAACCTGAGGGATCCATCTGTGAGATATTGTGAAATGCCAGGGAAAATGAAGATGGCCAATTATGCTAATTTTGTGTTATACTATGCATATACAACATGTATCATCTCTATGTATACATTTAGATAGTGTGCATGCATGAGTCCAGTCTTCTTCCATGACTATTCTGGTATAACATAAAATATGCTTTAATTAAATTATTTTGCGTGTACAGAATACCTGGCTTATTGGTATATGAATTTATTTTTTTTTTAACCTTCCTAGTCTGATCAGAAGTCACTAAGGTGTTTGTTGCTAAGTAGCTAATTCTGGTCCAGAATTAAGAATTTCTATTGTCATGGGAAATATTTACGGGCAGTACCAGCATCTTTGTCTCTCTTCCTCTGGTGCCGGCGTTGGGGCAGGCTCTGAGAGAGCAGGAAGATGTTACACAGTGTCAGCAGATCTCCATTATCCTATGATCTACAACAGGGTGTCAGGCTGCCATGGTGCAGCGCTCCTCCCCACATCTGGCCATATGTTTCCTTTACCACTTTTACCACCTTTACCACTGCCGTTAGTCCTCAGTCACCGCGTGAGCTGGCCAGGGAGCTCTCAGCACTGCAACTGCAGCTTCATACCCTGCTCGGAGAGAAGAGAAAAGAGGGAAGATGGGCTGCAACTGTTCAAACTTAGGTTTGACTGCACTTTCACCATGCCCAAGTGCTGGTGGAAAAAACTCATTACAGAGTCAGGGATGTGTGTTTTATTACCTGATGCGCTTTGTAGTTATGCTCTCTGTGTGCAAATACAAATGTCAAAGCAGCAAAGTATTCGAAGTATTTCTAGAATGCCTGAGAAACAGAAAACAAGCTGGGTTTCCAATTATTTTCCTAGAGAATTGGTCTTATGGTATATGTGTGTGCATGTGTTCAACCTACGTTTGAATTTCCAGACAAGATTTATGTGACTGACCAGTTCAGCTCCATCCTAACTTTGTTTTGGATTTCAAGACTTTGGGAGACAGAAGGAATCTTTCTTTTCTGTGTCTGTATTTACCTGCCTAAAATATCATGAACTCTGATTCAGAGAAACAAATAGGAAAATAATGTAGTGGGAAGCTTTTCTGAAATAGTTACAAATTCAGTCCAGAGGAGGGATAAAGTTCCCCTCCCCTGCTGAAATCTCTATTCACTGGGGATTCAGAGCGGGAAAGAGAGAGTTAGTTAATGCTTTCTTAGAGCTTATTTTGCTTTGAATTTCCTCCCCCTCCTCTTCTAGCACACACTTCTACGTATTGCTGACTCTAAAAGCATTCACAGAGGTCAAATTATCGAAAGTTCAACCAAGTTTTCCTAAGCTATCACAGTTTACCTACCATTCCCAGTTTCCACAGACTATCTGAGCAGTGATTAAATAGCTATCAGTTTTGGCATCAGAAGCCATAAAATGATTCTTTAGCCTCTACATTTTGTGTGATATTGTTTGATCTTCCAAAGATGATTTGCACCCACACGCTCTGTTCAACAAAATCAGACTTGTAAGTTTTCTGTGAAAAAAAACATCCTCATTAAAAAGTTTTTCAGTCTAGAAAGTCAAATAGGGCAGATGTATGAAGATGACAGCCGATGGTTATGGTTTTGTTGGTCTTACATCTTTGTCATATACTAATGAACCACTCAGCACAAGAAGGGGGGAAAAAAAAAAAAAACAAAAAACAGAGAGAGAAGAAGAAAGGTCCAGAAAAGAACAATGATCATAGCAGATGCTGCATACACTTTTGGTTTGTGGTTTGCTGCAATTCACCTGGACTATTTAAAAGCCTGTGATGAATGGGTGGCACACAAGATAGCGTTGTGTCTTTCAAGTCTTTGACAGTTGGCCGTAAAGGTTACTAAGCAAAATTACATAGGGCCAAAAGGTTGGCCATGATGGATCCCAGATACAATAGAACTGGGGATTTTCTGTATACCGAGTGATAAGGAGGGACTTTTAGGGCTGACAGGAATGACTTGCATACGATGACAAATGAAGAGGTAAGGATGCGACTGTTGGCACAGTATGTGAGAAACACAGGATCAATTTCTTGTCCTGTTAATGTCTTAGTGTGTGGCCCTGAGCAAATCTCTTAAGATCAGACCTCAAAAAGTATACAGGGGTCTAAAGATGCAAATCAGACCACAAGTGGACTTTCAAAGACAAGCAGGAAACCCTGAAAACCATATCTTTATATCCATCTATGTCTTATTTTTCTAAGTAGTAGCATTTTCTTGGGTTTTCTGCAGAAATATATTTTATGTCTTGTCAGTTGTTCCAATTTTGAAAAAAAATATGGGTGATAAAAGCCAAAATTGGATTTGAATGCTGAAGCAGATGAATCTGTAATGCATTTGTGTGCATAATACACCTTGCAAGCTGGCTCTTCAGCCAGCAGTGGGGAAAAGGACAGGACTGGTTTACCAGCTATCTTTTCAGAAACCCACCAACCATTCAAACTGTTGGGTTAGGGGAGCAAGCCATTCTGCAGCTGGCCATTTGGGAGGAGACCTTCCGGCTTGATTAGATTTCCCTCAACAAAGTTCAACATGTCAGACCTGGAATAGAATTTAAGGAGCCAGAAGTTTCATGGCTGCTGTTCCTTTGTTTTCCTTTTTATAATGATTTTTCTTAAATTGGCTTTTCTCTGAAGAATTAGAACATCAAATATTTCTTTGCATTTCCCTCATCTCCTGTAAAAAAAACATATGTCCTTGCCAGTATTTCCTCAGCGAAGGCCCAACAGCCAATAAACATAAGCAATCAGAGGGACGGAAGTCTCTGTACTTGAAAGTTAATAGACTTGGAAGTTTTGTTCAATTTGGATAAGTACCTCAGAGCTAATCCATCAGAAACAGAAGCTACTGACCCATACTAGGAGTTGGGGAAAATAAGCTTTTTGTAACTTTTATTAATGTCACATGCCCTGCACTGAGCTGTTAAGGTGGGTTTCTTACCAGGGGTCTGGGTATCACAGTTGCCGTACATTTGCGTATGAGATGAACATCAGGCAGCAGAGGCCAAGAGAATAGAAAATGTTTATTTAGGTTTGAAGAGCAAGCCGAAAATGCTGCTGTTCAGACAGGCATATAACCTGTCTACAGAACAGGATGCGAAGAATATTTTTGAAGAATTTGATGAGGTGTTTAATAGACCTGAAAGCATTGTGAGTAAAACACATCATACTGATACCGATCCCATTATGCTGCCAAAAGTACACGCATCACATATAGTACAGTCTCATTAGTCCCGAGAAATGAAGGAAAAGCTGATTGTGACAAGATGGTAAGACGCAGTGTTATTGAAAGAACGCAGATACTAACTGGCGTGGTTAGCAACCCGATCACATGCAATAATAAGAAATGTTACGGATTTGTGTAGATTCAGGAGATTCAAATAAGGCTACCAAATGCAACATAGCCCAAGGGAGCGCTGGGGAAGACATGTCTAGACTTCCAACAGCAAGAATATTTCCAGATCTAGATGTGAGCCTGTGATTTTGCCATCTCCAGCTTGATAAAATGTTAAAACTCTACACTTCCAACTCCCTTTTTGCTGATGCATTTTTAAGTAACTTTGCACCGTGATTGCTTCAGAACTTGAAAAAGTGCCACTCCACAGAATTTTAAATCCTTTAAAATCCAGGTGGAAGCAGCTATTTATAACCTCTTGAGCTTATGTGATAATCATCAACACTGTAAAAATAATAGCTGATATCCAGTTCAGCGGGTCTGGATATCAGAAACGTTTTTCTTCACCATATAGGCCTTTTACAGGTTTCTTTTTTTTTTTCCTTCCATAAAAAAAAGCGCGAACAACTACAAGAAATAGATTCTAGGTTTAGATTCCTGTCTAATATAGGCAAAAGACTTGAACCTAGAGGTAGACCTTCATGACATGTTTCCTTCAGAAGCGAGGCCAACATCCCAAGTTCTTCTGCATTGCTGCTTTTCCTCAATGCCAGCTCCCAATTCCTCTGCTCCGTTAGCTGGTGCATGCACTGCATCTGCATGAAAAACAACCTTTTTCATATCCCCACAAGGACTATTTTTAAACATTCTTTTTCATCATGTTTCCAGTATGTCCCCACAAAAAGTTTGTAGCGTCCCAAGTGAGGGAGCAGCAGCCCGTGACATAAAAGCAAAAAGCAGTAGCTGATGTCTGGATCTTAAATGGGATTTTGCTTCTGAAGTGGATGTGTTGTGAAACTGCATCCTGGGTCTCTCACACACCACATGACAAATGCACTTATAATTGGGCTCTAGAATGAGCCTCCTTTGGGGCTAATAATGATTCAGTTATTCTAAAGCATG
This sequence comes from Larus michahellis, assembly GCF_964199755.1. Lineage (NCBI taxonomy): Eukaryota > Metazoa > Chordata > Aves > Charadriiformes > Laridae > Larus > Larus michahellis. The sequence goes on from NC_133896.1 coordinate 10,168,299, forward strand.
TTACAAGTATCATTATGTATACAACTGGAGCAATTTCAAAGGGACCCTTTGCAGAATTGTAAATATTCTGCTTATCAAGCAACTCACCTGCTACGGAAGAAAATAGCAGGGAGCATATCCGAGTTAAGATTTCACATTTCCTACCGGAGCGTGTTCCCTAGGGAGATTTTTAGCAATCAGATAGTCTGAGAGGGGTTTTTTTTTCTCTGATTTTAACCAGAAATTGCACACTTAACCCAAGAAATCTTTCCCTCAAAAATTACTGGATTAGTACCGCGTATCAAAAACAGATTCTGGTAATTCCTGTGTAGTTCTGAGAAGGACCTGATCACATCAATATAAACAAGTAATGACTCATCTAAAACACAGGAAACAATTCCATATATAAGTACATTTTTAAAGCACACTAAAGACTTTCTTAGAGCAGTTAAGCTTTCAAGAGCTGCTAAGTCTAACAATCACAGCAGCAGCAAGAAGACTTGAAGTAATCATGAGTCAAGTAATTCTGTTTCTGAGTAACGAGAAGCACCAAATGGTGCCAACGTGCAAGTGACTGAAAGAGTAATTCTGCATGGATGGTCAACAGTGAATGTCCAGCCACATCCAAGTACAACTTTTTGTAGGATCCATCAATGTGAGGTTGCTGCACATATTGAAAGGTGGTATAAAAAAAAAAAAGCAAAAAACCAAATCATAATGCCACACAGCATGAGACCAGAAATGTTAAACAGAGCCCACAAGTGCTTGCCTGGGTTTTGAGATGTAAAACACTATATAGAATGTCAAATAAATGCCACTACAGAAAATAAAAATAAAATCTGCAACAAATATGGGAAATGATGCAGAAGAACTGTTATTTCTTTTGAACTTGCTGAGCAATAATGGAATAATTAAATGAGCTAATAACTGTGGTCGTCTTTTCTTCAGGAGGTTATTATTTGAAGAACAGAGGGACGTTTGGATTTTACTTTCTCCCTCTCTCTAAACTCAGCAGCTAGATAGCTTTCAAAAGACCAAAGGAAAAAAAAAAAGGTGAATAGATTGTCGTTTGAAAGTGAGTTGTTGCCCACCCTAAATTCCCAGAGTTGACGTTTCTGGCACTTGCTGTAGGAGCGTTGGCCAAATCGTTCCTTCCAAGCAGAGCCCAGTTTCGCCTTGGCAGAGGCAACATATGGCAATGGGCGTCTTTGAGATACAAAGCCTCTTCAAGCACCACTGAAGTGCTGCCATTGCCCCTCTCCTTATAAGGGGGCGTAGCATATGCTATCCTGACTAGCTGATTAGCACTACTTAGAGCTAAATAGCAGGAGGACGACCTACAGGACCAGTTTTTTACCCTTCTCTGCGTCTTTAGACTGGCATATCCCACCGAGGAAGGCAAAACATGAGCGGTCTCTCACATGAAGGATGCAAAAAGACAGTGCCTCTCATCTCTCCTAGAATGATGCTGTATTTTATCTCTTCAAATGCAGTCTTGGATAAATTAGTACCCATTGTATTTAATCCATACATTTTCTGGGCAAAATATATATTGACTGGGGACCATGATTTATTTATTTGGTTGCTGGAAAATAGTCTGGACCGTTACACATTCATTCCACATTAGAAAGATAGCATTTTAGCCTTGCATTCTCTTTTTCTTATAAGGGGAAAAAAAAAATAGTTGTGCCTTCTTTATGCAACTAGGAGTAAATTGAGTGTAACAACATCATTGTAAAATGATGGGCTTTATAAAGTCCTGGATATGGTGCATCTTTTGTGTGTTGTTTCTAATTGTTTGCTCAATACAAAAGGATAATTCATTAGGCCAATTCTCCAAATAATCTCAAAGTGACATGAATTCCTTTGCAGAGTGAATGTCTGTAGCAAGTAATCCATGGAAAACAGACAGGCGTCTCTTGTCATTTTGGAGCTCTAATCCACTGCCTGGAGCATGAAAATGCTCAGGATAACAAGTGTGGGAATGACCAAAATCAACATTATTTTTGGATTTTGTTTTCTTAACAATGCTGCTGATCAATAGAATTGCTGAATCTGGCAGATACAATGCCACGGGATTAATGAATTAAACTCAGTAAGCAGAAGAATTTGTTAAAGAGGAGAGGGGGAAAGCCCCTTCTTTTCCACTGGTGTGTGAACATTAAGCAATGAAAGCAGCAATGACAGAATTTTAGCCCTTGCTTTACCATAGCACCAAGCCTTGTTCTGCACGAGTCTTTAGATTTTAATTAGAACCACACTGACACCAGCATTTTCAACTATGAACTTCAGTTTCAAAGTTGAGACTATTTCCTAGATGCTGGTTTAGCAGCCAGGTCTGAACACAGAAAAGAGATGCTGTATTCTGTAAAATGCAGTGTAGTGCGGTCATCGTCAGTGGGACTAGATAACTGTTTTTTAATCCTCAGTAAATAATGGTAAAAGGAAGGAAAAGATCTCACTGAAATGCCGTCATCATAAAGCACTCACGGACTCTTTTTTCTAGAAAAGTATGGAACAAAATAGAGAGGGGTCATCACACTTCTTTGATGATGCCAATGTTTTGTAAAGGTCGATTGCCAGCGTTCCTGTCAATATTGCATTAGGAACGTAATACAGGGTACATATCTGTGTAAGACATTACATTCCAAAATGCACATTAAATTGATATCTAGCGCAGCACGGAAAATTTAATATACTGTCACTCAACTAGAAGGGTTTTTTCAGATGTGTGGGAGGGAAGAGCTTAAGTTTGCTTATATGTTTGTATTTACAGCTTCTTAACATTTAGAAGATCTCCGGGGATTTTCAGTGTCCTTTTGTTTAAACAAACAAACAAAAATCATTATCTAGTTTCATTGCATAAAAATTATAAGATTGTAATAATCACACAGTCCTAAAAATTGGAAGGTTTGGAACGTTTTTAACTTACAAGAACACTTCAGAGAATACTCCAGAGTAATTTATAAGCCCCTCCAGACCTGTACATGTCTTGAACTGATTGTTGAAGTGGGCTTTACTAGGAATTTCTTTCGCTGAATTGGAGTAGTGCAGGAGGTGGGGAGGGCGGGAGGGTTACAGCAACCTTCCCTAACAAGGCTTTAAAAGCTTCGGTGGTAAAGTTACGCTGATGGCAGACTTTGTTACTTGTTTTTTAACTGGGAGCAACCCGGAGAGGATTACGTTATGGGCAGGAGACGTTATTTATGTGGGTTAACAACATTGTGGGTTGCGTTGTGCTGTTGTTGTTGTTTTTAAAGGGGGACATGCATCTTTTAATCAGAACCATACAATGAAATTATATGAAAAAAAAAAAGAAAAAAAACAACCCCCCCCCCCCCAAGAACGAACCCAGCAACCTGGACAATGAGATGAAATGTATAGCTCCGTGCCTTTCCCAAGCTCGGTGGAGGTTTCTGTTCCCTCCTCTAATCTCTCCCGCGATGTATTTCTTTTTTTCTTTCTTTTTTTTTTATTTTTTTTTTATTTGCATGCCTGCTGTCACAGCAGGGGAAGGGGAAAAGGAGGGGGGGGGGTGTCGAGCTTTCCTACGCTCCCATTGTCAGCCGCTCTCGGGAGCGCGGGGAGAACCGGTGTCCCCCGTCCCCCCGTCCCCCCCCCTCCCTCCGCCGCCTCCCCTCCATGTGCGCGGGGAGCGCGGAGCTGCCGCCGCTCCGCGCCCGCCCCCGCCGCCCGGGACCCGCCCGCCGCCCGGGGAGCGGGGCGCTCGCCCAGCCCCGGCCCGGCCCCGGCCCCGGCCCCGGCCCCGGCCCCTGCCCCCGGCCCTCGCCGCCGCCCGCCGCCGCCCGCATCATGCCGCCCCCCCGCCCGCACGCCACTCTCGCCCGGGGGCTGCCTCCTTTTCCGGCCCGCGGCGTGTGCGTGAGAGGGGCTTGAAGTTGCCCCGGCGGCGAGGCGGGGGGCCGGGGCGGCTGGTGGCGGCTGGTGGCGGCGGCAGGGGCGCGGCGGGGCGCGGCGGGGCGCGGAGCGGAGCCCACCCCCATCACCTGTTACCTCCGCTCCCCAGGTTGCCTGAAGTTCCCCGGCGGCGCCCGGCAGGACGGGGAGCGCCGCGGCTCCGGCTCGCAGGGACCCTACAGTGGCTGCTGCAGCATGGGCTGGCTCAGGGGGATTGCCTTGCTTTCCTTGGGAGTATTACTAGCAGGAAGAGTGAACTGCCAGCATGTGAAGAATAACGTGCCGAGGCTCAAATTATCCTATAAAGGTAAGTCTGTTGTTCTCTCTCATTCTCGCTTTGCCTCAAAACCTCTCCTCCTTGCCCCGTCGCTCCCTCCCCTCCCCACCTTCCTCCCCGCTTTGCCTTATCTTCCGAAGGGGAGATTGGCATTAGGAGACATTTCTGGGGTAAAAAAAGAGAATTACTTAAAAAGCCACTCCGTGCTGCGGTCGGCACCACGCAGTTTAAACACAAACAAAGAAGAGTTAGTTGCATTTGCAGACAAGGACTCCGGATCGTGCCGATCCGTGGAGGAGCGTTTTGCAGCCTTGTGCTATTTCATCGGACTTTACTCTTTCAGACGGTGAGACGTGTTTGGCCACCCAGCAAACCTCTCCCGGGCTGGGCATGTAGCGCAGCCACAATACCAGATCTGTTTCAAACAGCATGGAATAGATGAAGATTTATATTTTCCTTTTTTTTTTTTAGGCATGAAGTGGTTAATTTTCAAGTCATGAATATTCAGTTTGTACAAATCTGACAATCAGATGCCTAACATAAGCAGTAGATGGTGGGTTTGCCAAGAAACTATAAACTGGAAGGAACAGATCAGTCCAGAAAAGGAGGAAAGGACTGTTAAGCTCTAGAAAATGCTGCCTATGGATGTTTAATGCGGTGCAATTTATTTGAACTGAGATTGTTTTCGGTGTAGTCTGATGTATCTCATTAGAGTTCACAGGGAAGGTGTAACTGAAGAAAGAGCACTGTGAGATTACATTTATGTTTGAAATGGTGTAATGCCACTCACACTGCAATTGTCAGTAATTAACTTTTGGTTAATACTGCCAGTGTTAAAGAAGGACTCTGAAGTAGGCAGACTCTTGTCTTTATCAGCATAGTTCCTCTCTAAGTGCATTTTCAGAGGAATTCACCAAATCTGGAGAATGTGCAACTAGGAAAGAAGTTTGAAACGTAAGAGCTGTAGAGTACTATTTCTAAAAGGGAGAGCTATATGCATGTGCGTATGCATTTCTCTCTGAAGAGCTGCCTCCTCATAAATCTCAGATTATTGAAGGTTGAGAGAAGGAGCAGCCGCTACGGTTCTGAAAAGAAGGGAGGAAAAGTAACACACTGCTTCTACAGTGGGGAAAAAAGAGAACATGTGTGTGCATGCCTGGTCATAGATGTCAATCTCAGTTTACAGTATAGTGTCAATACGTCTCTTGCCAGTAGAAATATGTTTTCCAATTTTTTTTTCATCTTTCTCGTGCTGCAAATGAGAGGGGGGAAAAGTCCTCTCTGATACAAGGCAGACGTCATTTTCTCACTCCAGATGAGGGAAAGAAAAAATTAAACACCTGCAAAACTTGGATGCATTGTATGAAACAAATGCATGTGCAGGGTTTTATTAAAGAACACATACATGCATATTTGTGTGTGTTTAAACTTGAAAAGATATATATGAAAAGAACAGTTTAAGGGGTTCAGAATCTGTTCATTTGATTTTCATAAGAAAAGCCATTTATATTTAACAGAAAATTGATTATTTTGAATAATGGTGTCTGAAGAAAGCTTCTGCCATAACTACATGTCATGTCAAATAACTCATTAAAAAACTCTTAATTGCTTCCAAACTTTCACAATCTTACTGAAACTCAGATTAGTATACAGAAGCGTAAATGCTGTAAAAGTATCCTGTAAAGGGGTTTAATGGCTAATTAATTATTGTTTGGGGTTTTTTTTACCCTTTTAAAGTTTATTGGTGGCTCAAGTCTGCTACCCCCGCTCATACTGCCTAAATTCACAGAAACTCATTTCAAAGGATGGCCAAATGTGACTGATAGTGGTTTTCCAATTTTGTTTGTTTGTTTGTTTTCTTTTTTCACCCCACTGGTACTGTATCCACATACAGTTTAGCAACATTTTGCTACTCTGCTGCTTGGTTGTTTTCCAGTTCTACTCTTGCTGAGAGGAAGGGTCCCATTTTCGTGTTTTTAAATGCATCATACAAGAAATTTTAATATAGTGTCAATCCTATATGAGCAAAACAGGAAACTGAAAGGAACATTGAAACTGTTTTTATAATTGGCGGATCACTGTAAAAAGAAAATGACTTCAAATGCTGAGCAACCCGATTTCCGATCTAGGAAATAAAGTAAATGCGTAGTTAATTCAAAGCCAGTTAAAGTCTGAAGACCTACAGGAATTCACACCCCGGCCTTTGATTCGTATGTGTACTTAATCACATATTTGACTTAAAACATGTGTAACCCTAAAAATCAGATCAGACTGCTCACATCCTTAATGTTAAGTACCAGAGTAAATGCTTGGCCAGGTCAAGAGGAGCGTGTTGCCTGTGCGGCTGCATTGATCCCCGAGTATGGAGATATCATTAGTAGCCAGGGAAAATTAAGCCTTATCAGCTAGTGCTTTTCCAGACAAATTTTGCTTCCAGCACAGTATTCTGTGCACAGATCAATGTTAACGCCTTGCGTAGGAACAGCCTTGAGAGCTGTAGGTATTGAAAATACACCTTTTAGGCACTGAGTGAATGCCTTACGTGCCAATCCATATCTCTCAGGGTACCTCACCGCTATATGACTATGTGATACTACGTGATTCATATCTATTGAAACTGCCAGCAATTAGGAAAAGAAGCTACCCAGTTACTCATTCTGCCTCTCCATACAGTGTTGTGGCTGAGTAAAATAAACTTATGATATCGGAAATAAAAATACGCAAGGTAAAAAGAACGACCTGAGTGACTTCTCTTTTCAGTGGCTGTCACTGTGCTTTCTTTTAACACGCATGCTTGTCTTTTTGCCTAAACAAATACCTTGGAGCTAATTGTCAGGGCTTTATTTCAAAAGAAAAGCAAGGATGTATTTTAACTTCTTGTTTTTCTCAACTAATTAGATGTCAAACATGGTTAGAAAGCTCAGGCATTTGCTTTAAAAAGTTAGCAAAGTGAGTCATGAAGGGTTAAATCCCTGCCAACCTTGATTTCCTATGGTCACTTGTTTTCAAAGGTCCAGTATTAGCTCTGCCATTTCCCAGGTTGCTGGACAGAAGTTTCAGTGAACTCCCATTCTCGCTTCCTCTTAACTTCTTGTCACTCAGCCTTGCAGAAGATTAGAAGTATCCTATGGGGCATGTTACGGGTAGGAAGAGGAAGAGAAAGTGTATAAATGCATATATTAAGGCCACATCTGCGGTCTGAAAAGGTTCTCTCTGTTTATTGTAAAACAGACTTCTGGTTATTTGGTTTATATCACCTTGATTTTGGTGGCATATTAAAGGAAGGAAATTTGAGGAGAGCACTAGGGAAATCCTTGTCCAGCTGAAATCGGTGGTGAAACTCCTGTTCGGTAGTATCAGGGTTTTGTTCTGTACATTTTAAAGCTTTCAAGCTTAGTGCATGGATTGGAAAGGTTTTGCACAGATGATATTTATCTCCTCATTTCAGTCAAAGGGAATTAATACGGTTAAAGGCCTGATCCACAGTTCGTTGAAGTCAGTAAGTTCTGGATCGTAGCCTAAATGTGGTAAAACCAGCTATAAAACTGAAAGCTCAGTTGAGCCCTTCAACCTGTGGGCTCCTCTTTTTGTGTCCTTCAAAGAAGTGTGTCCTTATTGTAAAGTAACAAGAAGTGTCATTGTTGATATGTCAAAAGTAAAGGAATCTTTTCTTAAAGAACGTGGGGGGCTTTGTTGTTGGTTTTTTGTTTTTTGTTGGTTTTTTTTTAATCTCACTGGCTTCAATTTCGGTGTCGGTTGTAAGTCTCTACATTGTGTCACCAGGTCACAGGTTCTATTCAGGAAACTTCTATGGAGCACAGAGTTCTCAGAGAGATGGTGATCAAGTTGAGTGTGCAAAGTTTAAAACAATAAATATAATCTTAACTCCAGATGGATTTCTTGTATCATTTATTGTTTCCTATTTTCTTTTGCCGTCCTCTGCTGGGGAGGTAACAGCACAAACAGAGATGGAACCAGCTACAGTAACCTTTAAATATAAACATATAAGCCCAAAGAAAAAGAGAGTTTCCATTAAAGATTCCTTGATTTACTGATTTTTCCTAAGGCAACCCCCATTTGTGTCTCCACATGAGTAATTCTTGTGAACCCAACTTTCTTAAATCCATCTGTCGCGTCCTATTAGTCTATTGAAAATTGCTAAATGCTGTAAGTATGTTTTGTAAGAGTACATGTGTGGTTCTTCTTTGTTATTGTTGCTCAATTGGATACATATTACTTGAGAATAAGTAACTGGAAAAGCATTGCACACAGATTTAGCTCTATTACTCCCTGGCGGCAATTCAAGCCATATTAAAAATAAGCGTTTTGTTTAAAGTTGCAGTGATAGTGAGAACTACTCCATCCTTGCTGTGCAGTTGATTTACAGTTTTATAGGGTGGATTTTTATATGGATGAAAAGCTGGCCCTAGTGAAAGCAATGGCAAAACTTCTGTCCGTTTCAATCAGTCCAGCATGCCGTGGGGAGGGAGGAACGACACCGCACTGAATTACCTGTCTGTACGCTGGTATAAATATGATACCTGGTTTGTAGTTTGTTGACCCAGTCTGGTTGTAGTTGATGACCTGCTGGTGGGTTTGATTGTGGTTTTTCCTTTCCATCAAACTCTATAACTCACAATCCAATACCTCCGCAAATATTGAGAAAGCAGGACAAAGTGGGAGAAGGAAATGAGGAGAGAAATATTGGCAAGGGAGCCTGTCGCTCTTGAGTTGGGACCAGTAATGGAGTTTGTCTCAGATTTCAAGGTATCTGCTTAAAAAAAAAAGACTTTTTCTTAAAGTATGTTGTAAGAGTACTGTCTGAGGGAAAAGCCTCTCTAAGGTGCCTGAAAAGGAGAGGAGGGCTGCCCAGACTTAGACCGTGAAGGGAGGCAAACCGGTGATGTTTGCGGTCTAGGCGTGGGCTTGTAACAGTCTTCAGCTTCCACCATTCCTGACGGCATTTCTGCACGGCTCTGCCACTCTCAGACGTCGCTGCTCAGTCAGTGCGGGAGGCTGGAAGGCAGTGAAGGTGGCAGACACAGCCACGGCTTCTTCAGCCTTCTTCTGTTTGGTTGGTTTTGTTTTTTTCCCCCAAATGATGAGTCTTTCGGAGAAGGTCTGTGTGTTGGTCTTTCCAATGTTGGTTGAGTGGGGTCTTCATGAGACCTGAGAACTGTCAGGGGTGACGGTAGGACTATCCTGCCTGCCTCTGACGTGCCCCACAGGCTGACAGGAGGGAGACGCTGATGAAGGAGGTGCCTGAGCTCAGATCTTGCCTATATAGGGAAATTTTCAGCTAGCTAATTAGAGCCTGAGACATGCAGTGTAATTGGAACAAGGAGGGTGAAAACCTAGCCCAACATGTTCATTTTGTGTTTCCAACTTTCCCATTTAATTCCAGTGGAAAAAGTGGTTTCTGAATTACAGAGCCTCCCTTTTCTGAGAAGCTGGAGTTCTCTATAATTATTTGTGCTGTACGGTTTGCAAATGACTGAATTATTCATGGAAGGTGCCGTATTGACAGCGATGGAAACTCTAGTCTTTTGCTGTGGACAAGGTGTGCAGCACTTACCCCTGCTGTTACAGCATCTTTAAAACTCTGACCTAGCGAGGAATTTAAACATCCGAAGTTTCACTGAGCTCAATGGACCTACTGATATGTGAAGTCTGCCTTAGGATTTACTTCTGTGCTTGAAGTTTTTTGATCAGGACTGAAGCACCTGTCTGTTTGCTCAGGGTTTATTCAGGTGTGTGTTTATTCCATAAGGCTTAGCAAAACAATATTTAAAATAAGAAACCCAGTCTTTGCAGGTTGCTACAATGTAAATGGGTTATTTATGATAATCTCTCCTGCTTGTGCATCTGTATATAGAGAAAGCGTTTACATGAAGTTCCACCTGAGAAGAAATCACTAAAGGATTTGTGTTTTTAACTCTTTCTTTTGGCTTGGAAGTGTTCTTCAGTTTTTATTAGATGCATTGCAATGCTCTGATCCTTTTAATATGGTTTTGGTTTGCCTAATCACTGATTTTGCATATGGCCTTTAATGCCCACAGCTGCTATTAGAGAGACATCTTTTTTATTTACTTCCTCTGGCCCGCAGGCTGTTTCTCTCATGTGCATACCTGCAACACTGCAATGGAAGCACAAGCCAGACAAAGTTGCTTCAGTATTTTGAACATTTTCTACATCAGCTGGAGCCTGACTTGACCCTAGTTCAATCTGAAGCAAAATCAGATCTTCACCTGAGGCAGTGCCTAAGAGACTGAGAAGAAAACAAATCCGTCTAAGTGGTGTCAATGGTTGTGACATTTTCCAGTTGTTGGAAAGCTAAAAAGGGTAAAATTGTCTTCAGGCTCCCACGTGCTTATTTTTAAGCAAATGTGTGGGGTGGACCCTGGCAGCCCTATGTCAAAATTTTAAATGGAAGTTCTGTAGCTTGTCCTGGTGCTCTTGTTAATTAAGGTTAGATGTGAAAGTTGCCGCTGGTGTTGTGCTGGTGCTGGTGGGCGATTCAGCGAATTCCTTCCCTGGCAGGATTAAAGCTCCCTTCAGGAATGTCTGCAAGTTCACGGTCCTCCCACATACAGTCTTCATATAGGTTAGCTGCTCGCTTCCAGTAACAGCTGTGGATGGTGAGAATAACTGTGGGGATAGTACATTTACTTGACTTTCCCTATTTTTTTTCCAAGTGGGATAGTGCCCCGATGTACAAGAGAGAAAAGGATGGCCACAGCTGTTGAGAGCATCAGAAATTTTAAGAGCGCTGGAGCCTTTCTCCTGCACCACAGGAGGTTCTCTGTGGTGTCTTTCTCTTGCTTTTTGACTGACACAGTCAGGCACATTAGGCTCTTTTCACTGTCAGTGGAAGGAGAGGTACCTCCAGAGAGCTAATCTTGGGTTAGGCAGGCTGAATGAGACTTTAGGGGTGCTCATCGCTTTTCAGTGACTGTAAAAGGAATTAAGCTCCTTGTTCATTCATTTTGTTGCTTTGTTTCTGGGAAGGTATCAAAAGAAGGTACCAATTAAATGCTGTGGAAGAACTCAGGCTGTATTCTGATCCAAAACATCCTAATTTAAGAAACTGTCTCTGCTTAAATGAATATTTAAAGTTGTCTAAAAGTCCAACTGATTAAACTTAAGTATGCCCTCAGTATCTGCGATCTTGAGGTCACCTGCGACTCTATCTAAATTTGCATCAAACTTTCAGTCATAGCAAGAACTCTACAGTAACACTACATTCTTCATATTCTTAAAACAATTACCTAACTTACATCTCACATTTCCCATGTCTCTCCTCCTTAATAAGCTCATCCCAAATCCAGTGACACATGCTGGAAGTGGCTGTCTGGGGCTGCAGAGCTTTGCTAATTTAATAGCTTAATCATTCAGAGTTTTCAATAAGCTGTTCCCTGACCAGCTCTCTTCCTTTCTTACTTACTTACTTACTTTCTTGAAAAGTAAAATGTTTTCAAGACCCAGTTTCATATAGGAGAGTTTGCAAATAAAAAATACATATGCATATGTGCAATTCAGAGGACAGGTGCCTCTTCCCTGATTCTCCCCTTTTTCAGCTGGACTATTTCAGTAGTGAGAGCAGGATGAAACCTAATTTAAGTCCATTTCTAAAAATTTTAAATAGACTTACAATTTGTGGGATTCTTTTCTCACTTGGGGGATTACATATTTCCCTTGAGCTAGGCACATCTACAGCAATCCCTGAAACGTGTGAGCACTAGTCTACTTTGTGTCACATCTAGTTTTCATCCTTTGCTGTTTGATAGCCAAACGCAGTAAAGTCAGAAGTTTTTGCCATTCTTCTAATGTTTTAAAGTTGTTTGACATTTGTTGGGCCGCCTGCTTATCTCTCCAGCTGGATGTTTCAGAAACTTTAGAAGTGAGCAGTCAAATAAAATTCTCATCTCTTATAAATATTTTCGTGCAAAGTTGGATCTTGCGGGGAACAATCTGAGGAATGAAGTAGTTATTTGCTTTCATCTAACTTGTGGAAAGAGGAAAAAGAAAGCTCTCCTTTACTCTCCACTCTAATGAAGCAAAGCTCATGTTGGTTCTGACGGCCCCTCTTGGCTCCTTTTGAAATTCCTGCCTTGTGTGAGAAAAGGACACAAAAAAGCTCTGTGAGATAATTTAAAGGATTTAGAGCTGCCTTTCAAGGGGGAGGGGTTGGTGGCCTTTTCTAGAGGCAACAGACGATAAATACAGCTCACAAGCACCCAAAAGAGCTGCAGAGAGTGCAGGGTACAGCTTTCATCACCAGCTGACACTGGAACGGCAATAGCTATCCTTTGCTAGACACAGATCCCAGGTCTGGACAAGGCATAGAGTGAGGTCTCTTGAGATGAAGTGGAGATTTTGGTGTATTACTTTTACTTCCTTCATGGATTCCCCAGTGCAACTTTACTACTTTTGAATGAATGTATAATCTGAAATGATTCTGACTCCTGATGAAGATCTTTTTCTCAAAACACAACAAGGGTCATATCAGAGATGATGAGTGTTGCTCTGCAGTATCTGTAGGTCAGCTTGGTCTCATCTCCATCCCACTAGGTCCTGTACGAGGTCTCCATTCTGCTAGGCCCATGTGGTGAGTGTCAGTTCCTGTCGAGTGACAGCAGGGACAGCAGAAGCGATGTCAGGGAATCTGGGAAAGAAAACTTTATCTTCCAGATTGCTTTTTTTTTTTTCTCAAATTCCCTTCTACTACAGCAGATGAATGGCTGTATCAAAACTTCTTGGTCCATTCTTGAGCTACCTGCAAATTGCATAGACAGGGAATTGCTTTATTTCTAAATTGCTGCTCTTCCAAGATCTGTCAGAGTCCATCCACCGAGACCAACTGTATATTTGGATGTATGGGAGGGTATGATAACATTTTCAAAGAGCTGCAGCTGGCACTTGTCTGAAATGTCCTAAACATTAGCAAAGCCATATTTGCAGGGTGTTGGCCTTGCGGTTATCAGTATGGTAAACCTCCGTCCATATTGCTGTCCTAAATATGTATCCTGTCATTTGTACTCTAGCCATAAAAACTGACCTCCAACAAATAGGCAAGCAAGGTTTCCTTATAGCTCTTTTTAAAGGGGTGCTATGAAATAAAGTAACAATATTCTGTGTTGAAAATTTTGGGTTTCTCTGCAGCCTGGAGTATTGAGATCAAGATTAACATAAACTTCTAATTCTATTTTTTGAGATTTTGTTTCCCATCTGTGATGGAACTGTAATCTGCTGGGTATTCTACTGCCTTTTGTGGCATTCTTTTACAATTTTGTGTCTTTTCGTCATTCTTTTAACCCCTGCTGGAACTCACACTCTTTACTGGACAACAGTCATGCAAATTAGGAAAGTTTTGTTATCCTCAATTATTCTCACCTACAAATGGAGGCTGGCGGTTAACAGAAACCCAGCACCACAGCTGATGATACACAGGAAGTCTGTACTGCAATGGGAATCAAAGAAAGTACCATAAATGTGAAATCCTATTAATTCTTTGGCTCTTCCGTGTCAGCTTCTTCACCTGTAAAGTGGTATTAAGTAATCTCATGAGGAATTGCTTGAGGTCAGAGACTTGCCATGCTTATTCAGAGCTGTATCCTACTCTCAGAATAATCCCATTAATGTGTATATTCAAAGTTCAGTCAGAACTTATTTTTGATCAACATACAAAGGCCTTACAGGTACTTTAAAGTGATTATAATAATTATATTCACAGCTGTGTACGCCCGTGACATGAAACACATGCCTATTATCCAGAAAGCATATCTAATTTAATTCAATTTGGATATTCCAGACAGTTCTATACAGGAACACTTCACAATGTTATTTGTAGTATCCGTCTCTATTTCACACTAAGTACACTGTGAAGGTGATTACAGATGACTCTGGAAAAGAAAAGCTGTTGTGTTTAGTCTTTGCAGTACTGTCTACCAAAGGTATGTGAGTGCTTGCAAGGTCCTGGCCTATTTCTCTGAGTCTAAGGTAGGCTTCTTTCTTTTTTTCTGGTAATCATATTTTAAAATTAAGAGGAAGTTAAAAAAATGTAATTTTTTTCTCGTGCTTATCAGACAAAAATAAAAACCCCACTTTGGTCATTTCTTCCCCTTCCCACCCTGTCTGAACATACCTTACCAGGCCACTGGTGTTTAATACTCCTCTGCCCCTACAAGAGTATGTTCTTTCCTTCCCAACAGATTCTGGACACAAAAATTCAATTTCTTCCTGCACACAGTCCTTTTTCTGATTTTCCATAGCCAAAATCCTTCCCAACCTTCTCCAGGACAAGGGCAGCCTTTCTCAGCCACTTGGGGAATTATTCAGTAATCAGTTTAGTCAGTCCTAATTGCCTATCATTTGTGACTCGCTCGCTGGAAAACTGTTGCTTGACAGTCCTAGTTCAAGCCTAATAATGAGGATTAACCACTATAATAAATTCAGAAGTGGAATTCTGCATCTCTGTAAGATTCACGTCCTCATTCCTAAAACAAACAAGAAAGCACCTGCTCCCCTCATCAGCCTGACTTGTGTGAAAATAAAATTGGTTGTTCGTATATTCCACATACCTCAAATGCAGCATTTAAATGTTACCTTCAGTGAATTAACTGAAGGAATTTTTTTTTCCCTTTGCTTTTATACTTCCTCATGCCACTTACATGATGTAATGGTTGTTTTGAATAACATTCTTTTTTCCATAATAAGGTACTGGTTTCCATGCTGTTAATTAAGAAATACAGAGCAAATACAAGAATTTGTGTGATTTTGATGTACCTTTGAACTTCAGGCACAAGTCTGTAGTTTGACTTGTTAGGCTACGGTGTCTTACTTGACCCCTTGCTACATAGTTTTCTGACAGTTTTTCTGGTGCTAGAAGGGCTGGGTCCAACTCTTGAGGCTGGCAAACCGACCAACAGAGACCAGCGTAAAAGGTTGCGTTTACTGGAGTAAAGAAGCTTTTCCATTTGTCTTCAAAGACAGCAGTATCCAGTCTCATGAGTATTATTATTCTATATTAGAAATTTTAAGCTATCACCAATTATTCTGGTGTAAATCAAGTGTAACTTCATTAAATGACTGTGACTGCACTGATGCATGTGAGAAGGGAATTAGACCGCTGATACTGTTAATTGGCATTGCACCAAAGGGACCGAGGACAAGACCGAGCAATGCGACTTTTAGTTTTTGAGCACAATTTCCATAGCTGAGACCACAGACAACTTTTCAAAGGACGTTTCTCATAAATGCCATTCATTCTCCTACAAGCTTTTTTTATCGGCATGTAGAAATATGTAAACGCTGAATTTTGTTTCACTGTGCGTTCACCCCTATTACTATGCATACAAACTATTTTACCTCATGCCAGACATATGGAAGTGATCAATGTATGCAAATTACATGAGGAGGGGTGAAATGCAGCTTTTTAGGCTAGGAAATGTGTACTTGTTTCTGGTTATAAGACACTGAAACCACAACAGAAAGGGAGACTTTAGGTCTTGAGACAAGTTTTCCTTTGAAATAACAACTGGCGAGTGGGTAGAATAGCAATGATTTTTGATAATCACCATGAAAGCACAATATTGTCCTGAGCTGAACCACTCAGTCAGGTCTATCGGACACCAGGGTTTCGGAGGCAATTGCTTGCATGTGCCGGGCCAGACCGTGAACCTGCTCTATGCGGAGGTGAACTGTTCTGGGACCCACTTATGAGTGAGTACGTACTATGGGCACACGCTCAGTAGTACAAACATGGGGTTTAACGGGCAGGGACAGCTTAAGGGTCTGCTGTTCATTTTCTTCCCCTCACATCATGGCGTGTCCACTGGGCAATGATTTGAACCTACTCTAAAAAATCAAGTTTTTTGAAGGGCTGAACTGTTTTGTTGGGTTCTGAGCGACCAAGAGAGGAAAAAGCAGGAGCTTAAGTCAGCTCTGCCTTTCAAATAGTTTGCAAAATTACTTTCCCCAAACAGTCTCTAAGAAATTCATGCTTATTTTGTGACCAAAATGTATTCACTGTGCTCCCAAAATTTTCCGTTCCAAGAAAGTTGGGTTGGGGGGTTTGGGCTTTTTTTTTTTTTTTCTTTTTTTCATATTCAGTGTTGCAGAGTAAGAAACTAATCTAGAGTCTGGCAGGGCTTTATGCTAAGGCATTGTCATATCTTTCATTCTGAGTTGAAAAATGGACAGATCACTGGGTTTCATAAGTGTGTGGAGAAGCTGTCAAAGCTCCTATTTGCATGTGAATGGTCAGCTGAGGTAGGAAGGGAGATATGTAAATAATTCTCTAGCTAGCTCCTGGCAAAGATCATTGCATTTCAAAGTGCCGTGAAAAGCAGCACCATAAAACTTGAACCTATTCACAGGTATGGAAACTCCCATGCCTTAAATAGATCTGCTGTAATAATGACCACTTGGGGAAAAATGAATCTTAAAAAGCAATATCAGGTCTCCCTCTACTATACATTTTCTACTTCTTTTACTATTTCAGAAAAGATAAGCTAAAAAAGCCACCATCCCTCATAGGAAAAAAAAAAAAAGGGAAAGAAAAAAAAAGTCAAAAAAGCACAAGATCTAAGCAGTAAGCAGATGTAGACCTTCACTGAAAATCTGTCAGACAAGTGTGATAAAATGGTAGAAATTTAAAGGATTCGCGTATTATTCTGAATTGTGTCAGTATCTGACCCAGGAGGCACCCAAAATAATCGTTACTTTAATCTCCCTTACAAACTGCTCAGCGTTTCACTATTCTGCTCTGCCGTTGTATTTCAGTGCATGCTCTACTAGGTAGAATGGCTGAATGTTTTCCTTTAAAAATAAATGTATCCTTCAAAAGATACAGTTCTTCCTGCATCCAAAAAAGGCAAAAAAGTGAAAGTAAACAGTAGAAAAATGAGGAACAGAATAAAATGAAAATCTTAATAGGCTCTGAGCCAGGCGATTTTCTACATGTTTTATTGTACCTCATGTCTACTTAGATAGAATTGGCATGTGTATATATGGAGAGAGAAAGATTTACTAAGCCATTTATGCCTGAAACAGCTCCAAAAACTGTGATTAGGCAGGCGCAAGGACTAGAAAATGTTTCCAAAGTAAAGTTCACCTCCAAAGGTGATGTTAATTATATACCTACCCCTTAGTCACGAGATAACATGGGGCTGTTGCTGTAGTTTACCAATATAATTTCCTCCTATATTGTTTTGTAGTTTCCATCTACTGGCCTTGAAATACCATGATGTATTTCATTCAGGCTCCATAGTTCAGTAAATAGCTTGTGTCACCCCGTAATAATTCACAGCACACATTTTCTTTCTCGAAAAGCTTCTGCGCACTAATTTGATCTGGTTACGTAGTGCTGAAAAGAACTCACAGAGACAAAGTTAAATGCAATTTCATTCACTGAATTTATAAAAGGCAATTATTCAAAGACTCCGGGGTTTGCTTGATCACAGTAATATTCCTGTAATGAAATGTGATTTGTCTCGGTATTTACCAGGAGATTAAAAACAACAAAAAAGAGAGAACTGATCTTACAAACTCCTACTGACATGAGTAGTCCTGTTGATTTCAATGTGCATGGCACTTGTGGCTTGAAGTGCCCTTTTGGGAGGTTACACAAGTTCTTCTTCACTTATGAAATAATAAAGCAACAAAACCAAGCAGTTGTAAGGATCACTTGAAATCTTTGAGCTCTGTCCAGTTAATGGAAAGAAATGAGGCAAAAACTGTTCAAAATATTGTTCTGTTCCCAAACGGAAGTTTTCATTCAGTAACAATCCCTCTTGATCCTGCTTATCCCATGGCTCCACACTGCTCTACCACAAGAAGAGCATTCATTGCCTTACTGTGGTTCACTGCGTCCTCATGTCCAGTAGGATACAACGTCAGCTGAAGTCACTACGAAGTCTGGTGGATCTTTGAGTCTTTTTAAGACTGTGTATCAATATAAAATTTGATCAGATATTTTTGAGTGCCCAAGCAAGTTTAAACTGAGTTTTTGAGCAAAGGAATGTCATATCTTACCCAAGCCCTCTCCCATTTTCCCTGTTAACGGGTCTTTCCATTAAAACCTTCTGTGCAGAAGTCCATCTGGGTGAGTGTAACATAGAGCACGCATTAGACACACATCAGCCTTGAAGCAGTTCTGTCGATTCAAGCACAGTAACTTTAGATAATTAATACAGCAATGTTGGAATAGGGTTACCATAATGCACTTGTTCTGTTTCAGTAACCATTCCCATATCTATCAGAAAAGGGCACAGCATTGTGGAAACTTTTATCCGTTAACCGGGGTATTACTTACTTGCTCTAACTGTGGCTCCAGGCACTTTGAGTGAAAGCTGCTACTGCCTGCTTCTCACATGAGCTCATTGGAGAGGGCCCAGGAGCTCTCCCCACAGCAGGAGACTCCAGAGCTCCTTTCCTGTCACTCCAAATAGCTGCTAACTCTAGCAGGAGAGCAAGGAATCCCTGTTCCTTTTCAAACAACCGTCTGACAAAGTGGGACAGCGAGCACGGGGCCATGTGCTCCCTCGCCCCAGACATCTTGTCAATGGGCTCTCAGTGCTCTTTGCGAAACAGCAAGAGGAATCTCAAATTGCAGCCACTCAGATGTAGCCACTTGCGCAGACACTTCTACTGTCCTGAAATTTATTGTGGCCTATGTCACATGTTAAGAAAATGCAGAAAGTCTCAAATGCAGTAGAGGGCGGTGGGGCAATAAAATTTTTCATGTTTTATGATAGGTATACATTTAAAGAAGGAAGCAAAAAGAATGTTTTCTATTAAAAAGAGGAGCGGAAACCATTTGTGGCATAAAATCCAATAGGAAACACATTTGCACTACTTCTGATCTCTGGTGCAGTTA
Source organism: Larus michahellis (assembly GCF_964199755.1). Classification (NCBI taxonomy): domain Eukaryota; kingdom Metazoa; phylum Chordata; class Aves; order Charadriiformes; family Laridae; genus Larus; species Larus michahellis. Next base: position 10,187,351 of record NC_133896.1, read on the forward strand.
GCTGTGAAGTCCTTCAGTAGGCTGCAAGGGGCATCGATTTAATTAATTGGAGCTGTTACTTAAACTATGTTAGTGATCAGAGAACAACCCACAAAGTAACTCATTAGTAAATAGGTCTATGATGTCTTGGAACAGAGGCATCCTAACACTTCTCTAGTGCTGGCCCAGGATGACGTCAAAAGATAGAAATCACATTATATATTAACACATATACAAAAGATTCATATATCAAGAAGGCCACTTAATGGAAGAAAGTCTCTGAGCCTCTTTGAGTGATAACTGAGGGACATGCTATCCAGGTGGCATGGTATGTGGAGCATAAATGCAACACAGGTAACTCCTTCCTCTGCTTTGTCCTACTGAGACCAGGAGCGCTCTCCCACCCAACTGCTATTCCAAAGGGATTTTTGGGTCTGGCTAAGCTCAGCCTCTGTCTTTGTGAAGCTAAGCTGAGGGAAGAAACTTCCCAAACTCTCTGAATTCTGAAAGTATCCTTAGGTGCATGCATACATTTACCTACCTGATGAATACAAATATGAAGCTATTTACACACCCATACTTGGACCAGATCCATAAACACTGCAAAATTATGGCACGCCCTGCTGCACGTTATTTTTAGCTGTTCCTCAATGTAAATGTCTAATTCAAAATTAAGTTTCAAAATAATGAATGATGTGTTTTGTGTTTCAGTGGGTATAAACGTTTGCGTTGCAGAGTAGATGATTTAAGCATGAAAGGTCTTGCATTCCTAAATCTGTTACAGAATGTGGGTGGGAGGTGGATCTTTCCTCCTTTGCTCATACCAGGAAACAAAGCATGAATGAATATTTGTCATGATGTTTCATCAAGACAGTGTTAACATTAATTGAAGCTACACGTGTGCGTTGGGGAGAGAATGACAGCTTGCTTACAGTAAAAATTTCTGAAAACCAGGACATTGGCTTTTAGTATTTGTACAGGGTGTTAGAGGTGTTGGTATTGAAAGTAGCCGAACATGAGCCTTCTGCAGTAGTCAGTTAATTAGGCCAGAAACAGAAGAAATCAAATGCTATTTAAAAAAAAAACAACAAAAAAGCAACAAAGCAAAGCAAAAAGAACCCCAAACCAACAAAAAACCCAAACGCAACCCAAAACGAAACCAAAAAATTTGCCCAAAAAACCTAGCACAATTTTCTTCAGCTCTGATATAAGAGCTTTCAGGAACTATGTCTTCTCCTGTCCTTATGTTCTTTCCTTAACCATCCATGGCTGGTCACCAGTAGTCACTGCTTTAGACTGGCTTTTGGTCTGGCTGGGTACTGCTGTTCTTACATTCCCATCTCCGAGATCAGTCTGGAGATTTCTCCATCAGTGTCAGGATTCGTGCTCAGTCCTGCCCCCAGGGACACAATGATCCCCAAGTATACCTGCTAAGGAACAATTACAAGAAAGGAATAAGAAATAGAGAAGAGGAGAAAATAAGAAGAAATAAAGTGTCCCTGTATCTTAAACTGGAAATGGAATGGTATTTTAGCCTTATGTGCATTTAAAAAAAAGTACAAATCAAAACAAAAAAAACCCCAACAACAACAAAAACCCCAAACAGAACTATTTCTAATAAAAACATTACTCATACTAGTATCATAGCCCTGACTTTACATTTATTGGCATAAATGCAAACTTATAAAGCTGTGTGGATGTTTGCCATATGCAAATCCGTCCATCCATAAATCAGTGTACAGACTGGAAACTGCACAGCTGAAGTGGCTGTAATGGTAAATGAAACCTTTCACCACCAGGTCAAACGCAGTTCAACATATGTGGTAAATGAAAAAGCACTATCATACAGGAATTGATCTGCGGCGTGTGCGAGAAGAGTGAGTGACCAGTTCACACTCTTCACCACCACAATTGGCACCCCAGGTTTGAGCTGGCAAATAAGTCAGAGCTGAGCTGCGATGGCAAAACATCGAAGCAACCTGGCTGATGACCATCCTCTCTAAGTCATGCATAAACAGAATATTTGCCTTATGGGACTGTCTGGTAGTATATTACAAGGATTAGGCAGGCGTTTTCCATCAAAATGAATTGTCAATGAAAAAGGAAGTTTCCATTTAATCAAAATTTTCCACCGGTCCTATCCAAATGAAAACATTACTTTGGATCATTGTGCTGATCTAAGGCTCATAATATTATATTGCTCTGACAGTAACCTCTGTGTGTTCAGGGTAGAGCAAGGTTTATAAGAGCTTCCTGTGGTTTTGCTGCATTCTTTCCCATTCTTTCCTGCACAGGACCATAACTCCCATTATAATCTTTGAGAGCACCTCAGAAATCATCATAAGGCTCGTATGATAGCAGGACAGAGTCAGACATATAGCCCAGTCTCAAATGCTGGCCAGCAGGTCTGAATTCGGGGTGAAGCATGTTTATCCTTTGTATAAGATGCAGTTGGGTGTCAGGGGATGCCACCTATGACAGGACACACTCAGATGCATTTCCAGGCTTCTCGATTTGGCAATATGACTTGGCCATGTCTGGGCTGTGGAATATATGCACTGTTTTGCCTCATTAAAGCCTAAGAAAGCTGGACACCCAGACCAGAACAGACATAGATACAGTGATCAAAAGCAAAAGTTATACATCCGTGGATTTCATTTTTTTTCCAAGTTGTCACTCTGTGAAAAGTTCAGCGTTTTGACTGTTTGTCTTAATTTGAAAACAGATGTTGGAATATTGTAATTTCCCTTGAGAGAAAAAAAAAAAAATCCTTGCTTTTCTCAGCTTTACTTATTCCTGCTATGAAACTGTGTTGTCTCAGAAAAAACAGTGCTTCATAAAGCTCCTACGTGAGTTGCGAAGCCCCAAACCATCTTGACACATGCAGCTATGTGCTAATGTTAAAGCATAGTCCTCAACGTTTATTGCAGCAAAAATAGCATTAAAAATTGATGTCTGATTCTTTAATATAATTTAATACATTATTTTAAAAAATAGTGTTGTTTTTGTTTGTACTTTGCTTAGCAGAACATTTGCTCTACTTTTAAAGAATGAAGCTTTTAAAACATCAGTAAGTTGAGATATGTCTTTGCCTTCATGTTTCAAGGATGTTAATAATGTCAGGAAGGTTGGTCTTGTGGCTAAAGCTCTGAATTGATAGATGATCTTAAATTCCAGGATCTTACACAAACTTTCTATGTGATGTCAGATGCTATCTCTGTGCCTCAGCTTCCAATCTGCAATTACTTTTTGTACACATTTGTTTTATTTTCCATTAATGTTGCATGTGTTTTGGAGGCAAGGACTATGTTTTTGCGCAATGACATTCTATCTGGACTTTTCAGAACAAGTAGTACAACTGATAAATAACAGAACTATTCAGTTCAAGGCTCAACCAAACATCTGACTACCAAGAAAAAAAACTTTACTTTTGCTTTCTGGTAAGAAAGCAATAAAAAAAAAAAAAAAACAAAACCAATACAGCTTTGAACAATTCCTTAACAGTATATCCAGTCTAATATCACAAACTCAAGAAATTTAGTCACTTGAAAGATACCTTTCTGACTGTGTTACTTTTGCAACTGAGAAGTGAATATTTTTAGAGGTCTGTTCTTTTTAGAGGGAGGAAAAAAAGGTATTCTTAGTTAAAAATATCACTTTTATAATTTTCCCTTGGTCTTAAGGATTCTTTAAGTGGTTATTCCACTACATATAAAATTCAAAAGCAGACAATTCTTGTTTTCAGAATTTCTCCTTTACATGTCATCTTCATGTTTTGCAGTTCTCTAGATATAAAGGCTGCAAAATTATTCAAGTTTGTTACATAGATTCATTTCAATATGAAAAGACGTTTGTCTCATATTGCTGTTGAGGAGAAGCAGTTCCATTTTCATTCTGACTGGTGCTGAAACTCTTTCTTTGTGCATTCTCCTCTTTTTCTTCTTTTTTTTAACTTTTAATCTGTGGTTTCAGGTGTAGTTTGTTATTATCAGTGGACTGGAACACTATAGATTATCAGGGGACTTCCAGGTGTCACACAAGAAGAATGACTGTTTTCCAAAACAAGCTGTGCAGTCCCCTAGGCTCTGGCATAGATGAATATATGAGTGTTCCTAGGCGTAGAAAACATTTCTGAAAAGTTAATCCCATGTTGTGTTTGAATGTTAAGGAAACCATCTACTCATTCTGAGGGGTTTAACCTTTCTTCAGGAGGTAAGTCTGGAACAATGGTCCTTGTTTACAAAGGGTTTCCTTTATTTTCCATATGGAATACAAAACCAGAATTTCTCCTTTGCTGGAGTTTCTCCTTCCTTGATGTAAGTACGCATTGCCATTGTTGATTCATTCAAATACAGATTATTACAGTAATAATAAGTGACAAGCTATGTGTTATTTTGAAATAACACACATTATGGTTCACATCATGTCTTCAGAGACCCAAGCAATGTGTTATTTCACATCGGCAAATGCCGCAAAGTGTTTGTGCTTATGAATAAAATATTCTCCATGTAACTGGGCTTTCAAGTGTGCGTTGTGCAACAGCATTAGGATGTGGGCCTCACCACAGTCATCTTAAACCTTTGTCACCTTCCTGTTGGATTCCTGCTCTCCCTTCTGTGGCACTCGTTCAAAGCTTTTGGAAAGACATCAGTGGACTTGGATCAGTCCTTTAAACTGGTTGGGCCTGCTTGCTACTGCCTTGGTCCAGACGAGATTCTGGATGTCATTCAAGTCCTTGGTATTGCTCTATGGAGGTGCAATCTGAAGCCTATCAAATTCAATGAGAGTCTTCCTGTTGGTTTTGGTGGCCTACAAACCGGGCTGGAGCCTCGGGTTGTAGCAGATGTTACAACACTAGTTCTCTTTCTGGGCTCAACCTCAACCGCTGGTCCTACCCGAGGGGACAGGCCAAGGTACGATACTATTTGCTTGCCTGGGATTTCTGACAAAATCTTTTAAGTGGTACGTCAACAGCACTAGGTCTTGCTAGGCAAGCTGGAAAGGGCTTTAACATACAGGAATGATGCAAGGGCCAATTTTTGCACAGGCATTTGCCAGCTAAACGCAACCCTTGGTTTGGTCCCTTGAAACTGAGCTATTAAATGTGTGTGATGACTGAGAATTAAGAATGGTAACGTAAAGCAGCAAAGGACCTGGTGTTACACAAGCTCCACTGGGCCTTGAGCAAAGCCTGTTCCGTCTCTTTCGTTAGACTGCTCAGGGGCTGCGAGTCTTCTGGGGCAGATAAACGTGCGGCCCAGGCCTGCCCACTGGAGCCAGTTCCATTCGACGGATACTGAGTTTGTTCTCACGTAAGAAATATCCAGGACTGTGTTTTGTTGCAAAATCCAGAAAAAATGTGAATCAAATCATCAGCACATCTTTTCCAGTTCCAGTGAAATTTACCTCCTACATAACATTTCCAATATAGAAAGCATTTCAAGAGGAAAATCTCACATGGATTAATGTTTATTCGTTGCCAAGGCAATAGTTTGGAGACCTCTCTAGCACAAAACAGATAATATTATAAGCAGAAGTAGATTAGTATGAGGGGAAAATTTATCGGCTTCAGGGAAGACAGTGTTCTGAGTGTTTGTTATACCTTTTAGAGATTATATTAATTTTGCTTTTGTGATTTTTCCATTCATTGACATACTTTTGTACTGTTATTTGTGTGACAGGAGAAATTAAATCTCCCCATGAAGACTGGATGCCACTGTACAATGCAGAACAGTATTTCTGTGTGGAAAACCTGACAGTCCATTTAACAAGCCAGCCCTAAGGTAGGCAGGGAACTGAGACACTGTAGGATAAGTCGTCATGCCAAGGTCATACTGTGGCTCTTTGAGAGACATGGGAAAAGGACACAACCACATCAGTCCTGAATTACCCACATTTTGAATGGGGAGAAACTAAAAAAAAAAAAAAAAAAAAAAAAAGTGTATTAATTGATTTTATTTTTGAGGAGTAAAAATAAGGAGCTTTAGCAGATGCTACTGAGACTGACAGCTGAGAAAAAACAGTTGAGATATAAAGAAGGAAAATAAACACTGAGAATTTCTGTATTTATTTATTTCCAGCAAATAATGTCTTTAATTTCTCTTTTGTAATCATAAAAGAGTATCGGTATATTAAGCTATTCCAAACCAAACATGACTGTAGATCTGAGCAAAAGAAGGCATTTAAAACAGCATTCACTCTGAATCATTTCAAGCCTAGCAACAAATTACAAGGGCATTACAGGCAGGAACTGAGCTGAATTCTGCACACTTCTGTTCCCAAGTACGTCTGTACCAGCTCTTCCTCCCTTCTTACACCACCATCATGATCCAACTCATTGTTATGGAAGAAAGCGAGAAGTTACCATGTTCCTTTAGTGCTGAACATGACCAACTACTTGCCAATTATTACTAGGTTTTGTTTTCTGCCATTTTACATCTGCAGCTCTTTTTACAGTTCTTCTAAGCAAACCAGAACAAAGTGATAATGAATTTTTAGATTCTTTGATTGACTGATTTCAAATTATATTCAGTTTTATCTACACCCTTTGATATTTCTAAAGCAGCTCTGAACCTCGATTTTTCAAAGGTAGCTAGTCAGAAGTGTTGGATGTTTAACACCTTTGAAAGTACCGTCTTTTAAGAGAGACAAGCCAATTCAAAATAATATTGCTCATTCATCCTCTAAAAGTTATGTGTTCTTCTCATCTCTGCCCCACACTATACATTTTTAAAATCACGTCTATAGTTCATAGATCACTTTTAATCAGATGTCAAGATAGTCTCTGTACTTTCTAGTGTATATATGCATGTGTATATTCTAATATACGTATTATGATGTAAGACAAAAATATTGCAAGTACATTATATTATAACATCTCCTGGATACTAGAGAGAGATAGAAAGAGATAGAAGCAAATCGGAAAAAACCAAACAAAACAAAAAAAAAAAACCCAAAAAACCCAAAAAGAACCCAACCACAAATAAATATCTTGAACCTTTTGCCAGAAATCCAAGCCAAAATTTTCAGACTTGGAAACATATTGCCCAATATTTTTCCTTACATAGTAGTTTCTTTTAGTTAGCATAGCTATTTTTGCTGTCCTGAAGTTTTGAAAAATACCAGTTTTCTGGTATTTTTCACTCCACTGGATCAGAGGGCTGCACATCTCTCTTGCTATGAGATTCTATTTGCATCTCAAGTAAGAATTTTCTGTCTTGTCATCTTGATTATTTACCTGAGAGACTTTCAAGTGAGATCATCTTGCTGTCTTTGTCAGAGAGATCTGGCAAGATACTAATGTTGTCCAACATTTTCCAAGGATGGTGCACAGTACCCTGACAGAGTCTAAGAGTGATGAGAGCAAACAGATTTTGGTATCTAATTGTCAGAGAACTCAAATATAGGATGCTTTTGAACTCAAGGACTGCAGGTTTTGCAAAGTTTGTGCAGTGCAAAGGTTTCTTAACTGTGCGTGACAGTGGTCACTTACTCTCAAGTTGTAATTATTTCATACAAGCAGGTGTTTGTTTTCTCTTGTTCATGATGACCCCAATGAATTTGGCACATTTTTCCTTAGAATGTGGGTCGTTATTTCTATTTCCATTGTAGGCTTGTCTCAAGTTCATATTTGGAATCAGGAGACAGGACTCCAGTGGCACCAGGCATGTACTGAAGTTAAGAGCGTTTGTGCTGCATATCCCAAATGTCACCTATTTAATCATGCTACCTTTCTTAGAGGAGCTTCCCAGCAAGGATGATTATTATGGATTTGTGGCTATTTGCTTGTTTGCTGGACAAACAAGATGAGTATGAAGGTCACAGGGATTCCAGGCAGGGCTGCCAGAAGAAACCTGCCTATTACAGTGGTCTGTGAAAGCAGTTTGATATCAGATCCACTCAAGCCACAGTTAAGATCCTGAATATGCAGTGAACAGCATATTTTCTTGCATGAGTGGTAGAAAATCACCCTAGATGTTAGTCTGTCAAGCTTGGTAGGAAACGTATGCAGGTAAGTTACAACATTCAGTAAGCCAAAGCTTACTATTCTCTGTGATCACAAAACTCCCAAGAAATGTATGGCATTACGCCAGCTCCATTTGGCGCATCCACAAAATGTGCTTAAAGATCAACTGTGAGCTTGCTAAGGTGGCTAATGCACTTGTCAGTATGCTTTCACCACACAAATTGTTCAAGAATAGGGAGCTCTGTCTACTGTAGGGCACAGCTATAGAGAAAATACTCTAGCAATGCCTATCGACTGACATTGATCACCCCATCCCTGTGGGGCAGAAGGAAATACAGCAAGAAGCAGAACAGGGAACTGGTGCTCTGTAATAAGAGACATAGGCCTAAAATCTTCCTACGGATGTGAATGTAGTTTCTCTGAAATGAAAAAAAAGATAAGTAGAAGTGGACAGTGTAAACCTTGGGAACATGGCCCTGTGTTTTGAAAATACAAAATAAAGTGAATCCAGACACTGATATCCATTTCTTCTCCCTATCTATCTCTGTCAAAATCAAGTGCAAAAGGAGTGAATGGGCTTGACAATGTGTCTTTTCCGTAGAGTTTAAAGGAGCAGTCTCACAGAAGTGGAGGGCAAGGCTTCAGACCAGGTTTCAGTAACAGGAGCTTATTCTCGAACCATGAGTTATACCTTCAAAATCAAATTAAACTTCTTCATGCTTCAACTGCTAAATGAAGCTGGTGCTACCATATCATCTGCAGGCTGAAGGATGAAAAATATTGATATTATTAATAATGAAAGATAACCACGGACATTAAAGGGAATTTATCTTCAATAACTTAGGACAGAGTTATAATTCTCTTGAGGCAATTAGACTGATATTAGATGTCTGTTTTCCATGTTGTGACTTGGGAGAACATTAAGTTACAGAAAGATGACAGCATTGAGAGGGAAAATAATTTGCAGTATGTGAAAAATAAACCTCTCCACCACATTTGATAATGTGCCTGTGACCCAAATGCTGATTAGGTCACATTAAAAAAGGGAAGTGTTATCACTGAAGAGTCAAACTGAGAAATCCTGAAAAGTTGTGCTTCTCTACTGAAACGAAAAGAATTGCAGCGACTTTACCAGGACAAAGTTTGGCTTTGTAATTTTGCTTCTGAAAACTGACGGGATTTAGGTTTACCCTGCACAGCAGCTCTTGGCCACTCACTTACATGAACACATCTTACATTTTTTTTCTTAAATGTATTGATTTTTAACAGTAACAGTTCATTGTTCTTAAAGGCTAAAGATATAAAAGAAGCAGAGAGGCGAGAGAACATTTTTTTATTAAAACTGGAAGAAGAGTTGGAAAATGTAGTCCAGGCTTTGGCCACTCATACTTCTTCAAATCTGCAATAAGGAATAAGGGCTGTTAAGAAATAAAAATATAAAGGTTTTGTTTGATTCGTTTTACAATACTATACATTTTAGAACATTACTAGAACCTCTGGCTTATGGTTGAACGCAGTGAAAAGGCCGCCTTTGCATCTCTTGTACATTGCCTTGGATTTCTGAATTCATATTGGAGTTTGTGTTGAAAGTAAAAACTCTAATAACTAGAAAATAAACCAAAATAATCAGTTATGAACTTCAACAATATCAACCTTTTATTCGGAGTGTAAGTGCCTGTTTAAAGGGGTTTCTGTTCATCATTCTTTATAATTCAGTGTGATATTGTATTCCATCACCAGCAGCTTAATTTATTTCTTTCACCATCTGTTCTTTTTTTTTTTCCCTTCTTCCATGCCAGAAAATCAATAGCTCTCAATGAGAAAAACAAAGATATTCTGTAATTCAACTAAACTAGTTTTATGCTGTTGTTATTCAGAATGTATTGGCCTATTTCTTACACTGGTTTTGTTTAGCTAACCAACCCTTTTGTTTTCTCAACCTATAAAATTTGAAACAGTAAATACTGTGTGTGAGCTGTTAGTGCCAGCACTTTTGTAGCCATTACTTTATGAGACGTATTATCAGGCTGGTTGGTTTTTAATTATAGGCAATAGGTAAAGACTAATAATAAGTGTGGGTGCCCTTGCCACAGCTCTATCCAGGTCATCCCTGTACAGAGCAGGCTGAGCCACTTGCACAAACACAGACCACTAGTCAAAGCACTTTCCATGCCAAGCCATATTAATCTAGCGATATGTCAAAAATGTCCTTGTATGTTCCCTGGATGGCCAAAATAATTACGTAAATTTTGCGAGCTCCTAGAACTACAACTATGCTCTCATTAACACCTTCTGTCCCTGTGGAGATATAAATATATATGAGTCTTCAGAATACAAAGTTTTAGATCAGAGCACTTTGCTGAATACAGGACCAAATGAAAACTAAAATCAGTAATGTGTTGGGGGCTCTGAAGTAGACAAATGGTAAGGACCACAAGGACTGGACCACAGGGTGATGTCCATTCATCTGTGATAGGCTTACATAGAAGGCTTCATGCCACACATCGTTGTAAAGAAATGATGGTAAATGAGAGGGTTTAGTAACCTCACACTGGAGCTTCAAAACTATGATCACTCTTCTGGCCTAAATAGGAATAAGTTGGACATAGATAATTTAGCCATTGAAGTGTCACGTTCCACAAAGCCCTGTAGTATTTAGGCTGGTTTGACATTAGATTTTTAAGACTAGATATTCTATAATCTTAACCTTGTTTCTTCTTCTACGTAACATGATGTCACCAAATTTCACATCATTAAGTCCATATTTTCAGCAGAGTAGTTCTAAATGACACCTGAATGATGGAGTATATGATCAGCCAAAAAATACCATGGCAAAATTCTCACAGTTCTTAGCAGGTTATAGTCATGCTCTTCTGTATAAGAAATAAAGGCTAATAAAATGTATTTTACTATGGAAATATAGCTAGCTGTACAGAATTCCTTTCCACATGCACTTATAATTTAATACAATTTTTTCTTTCTACTAAATACTGTTACTATAATACCAGGAATTATGTTGGATTTCAGGTTCATATCCCAACTGTACAATTCAGGATATGCTTCAGACCTGTTTATTCAAATAATTTTATTCAGACTGTGGCTAAAATAAACAGAGAAGCAATTTGAAGAAACTTGACGCAGGTTTTTCTGAAAGTCTAGTAGACATAATGATTAATATTTCCAGGAAGGCTGATGATTAGACAAAATAATGGTATAAAGAAGAGCTTTCAGAAAAAAAAAAAAAGATGGAAAAGAGCTCTTACTGAAAATTGCTGGTAACCTAAACCACCTGCAAAAATACAGTATTTGCAATAGAAGTCCTTAAAGTTAAAACAGAAGTGAAAATAATACAATTATTAAGTTAAGGGTAATTGAGAGATAAAATAACGTGATTAATAAGTGGCAAGAATGTGCCTGCTATTTTTCCTCTCCTGTTTCAAACAGAGCACAATATTCATTAAGGATTCACTCAAACGGATGTGATGAAAGACAAAAAACTAGCAGGAAAAATATATCATGGCTTTACACAGTTACCATTATAAGATGTAGCTCTTTGTCAGCTACCAATTCATCAGCACTGGGAGTGCTTGCCTTCTGCACCTAACAACATCCTCATGCTAACAGTGCTGTTCTCTCTTGAAGTCTCATTTATCTTCCTACACAGGTCATTAAAGTTTGAACCTGATTGCTTGAAGTTGTGTCTACGGTTGCCACTTTCTCTCTATCCACCCCCACAGTGTTCTTGTGCTCCTGAGATCTCTTTATTTCAACAACAGCAGCAGCAAAAGTGCTGGAGGTTTTGCTGATAGAAAACTGAGGGAAGATTTTGTTTTAGTTCCATCTGAGTTTCCAATTCTAAAAAGTTGCGATAGTTTTCTCTGAACTACAAAATCTCACTTCCAGTGGGACTTGATATGTCTTAAAGTGTCTACTCTCAGCTGCGTAACACGTAGTACGCAGACACTGCCATTGTCTTGGATATTTTTGCTTGCTTTGCTAGCTCACTGATTCTGTTTTAGGTACCTATGTGCCATGACAGAAAACCCTAATTCTTCATCGTGGTTGTGCCTTCCTACTTGAGGACAGAAGTTTACCATGTAGACTGCTGCAGAAGTGGTGGGATATATCAAAAAAGAAGGTTTGAATGTCTATGTGAAAACTACAGTAGCTGTTAGAATAGAGGTAACTGTCTGGGAAACTGGATATCAGAGATGTCCATGTGATCCTAAGCCTTCAGCTTTCTCCTGGTAGATGGTGACAGTGGGAAAGTGTGTCAGTTGTTATAGAATCACCGAGTGATTTAGGTTGGAAGGGACTTCTGAAGGTCATCTAGTCCAACCCCTGCCCCAAGCAGGCCTGACTAAATCAGGTTGCTCAGGGCTCTGTCAAGGCAACTTTTGAGTTTCTTCAAGTTGGAAATTTTACAGCCTCTCTGGGCCTCTGGTCCAGTGTTTGACCACCCTCATGCTTAAGAAGTTTGTCATGATTTCTAATAAAAATTTGCTGTGTTGCCTCTTGTCCTGTCACTGAGCCGTTCAGAGAGACTCTGCATCAGCCTTTTCTCTCTCCTCCCATTAGGTAGTTGAAGTCAGCAGTAAGATGTTGCCTTAGTAGGCTACCAGTGTGAATGTTTAGGGGTGAGTACTGCAATATACTCCAGCAGAAAATAATCGTAAAGATCCTAGGAGATCAGCTAGTACAGAAAGTGCCAGCCCAATTTCTGCCTGGGATAAAATACTTATATATGTTTTGTACTGGTATACTGACTCCTGGCTGACATACAAACTAAATTCCTTGACTTAAAAGCAGACAGCATTTAATTTTAATATAATTTTAGATGATTATTATTTTTAATCAAAATGTAAGTGGATTCCTTGTAAAACTTGAGGTATTTGAACTTTTTTCTTGTCCTCCTGGGTTTTGATACCACCCAGAGTGTATTTTGATTCCATGTTTTTTTCTACTGTTGTGCTACTACAAATATTTCGCACACGATTGTTCCAAATGATTGGCTACATGTTTTCCATGGTTCATATATACTGTATATATGAGATCCAATTATTCTGGCAGCTGCTGGGGCTGCATCTGGCTTCTGGGTAACATCACCTCTTCCTGCGCCCAAATTGGATGGAGTGAAACCAACATTCCCTCAGTTCCTTCATCCTCTCATAGCTCATTTTGACTCCTCTGTGTACAGTATGACTTTTGATACCAATACATGAATAGCAGGGTGGATGGTAAGGTTATTCTAGCTAATATATTTTGTATGGAGGAGCTTAATTCTTACAGTTTTCTCTTTTATTGCACTACTTAGCTAGGTAAAATGAAAATAAATCTTGTTAATGGTAGAGACAGGTTTGTTTCTCACTCTGTCTCAGAATTGTGGAGATGCTGAAGGAAGACAGCTGGTGTAGAGAGACACTCCAGTAAGTCAAGAAATTGAGGAAGAACATCTGTAGGAGAAAGAAGATTATTTGATTTCAACAAGGCAGATGTAGCAGTGTCATCTTCTCTTCTTAGCCAAATGACTTAAGAATAATTCAAGAACATTACTATATGTTGTGCACTTTAGAAAATTATGTGGGAGTAATTCAGAGGAATCTGAACAGGCAACAGTGTTCTGCTCTCCTCCACATGAGTGCTTATTAATTACAGGTTACTGGAATAGGCAAAAATGCATAGCAAAATCTAGCTTCTGTGGCACGTATCTTTAAATGTGGTAAAAGGAGCTCAGGTGTGCCTTATTAGAGCTCTAAAAATATTACATACTCAAAGCATTCCAAGATTTCTTGGCTTTATGAGACCACAGTTGGCACACATCATGTAGAGTCAGGCTTTATTTCCTCCTGCCTTCATTTGATATCCTTTGTTCATGAACCCAGCTAAGAATGCTTGTCTTTCCTGGAACCACAGTACAATTTTGTTTGGGTAAAAGAACTTTTACTTTCTACCAATTTGCTTTTTATATCATTTATTCATTGAAATTTCCTTTTCAGTATGTAAAACAATCACTTGAAGAGCTATGAGGATTCCTAGTTTCTACTGTGATCCTAATGATGAAGTTAGCCCATGCCCTATTCTGTTTTCCAAAAAAAAGTCAACGATTTTGATTTTGATCAGGTCATCTACTTCCCAGTTTTTGCCACATGTGGAATTTATTCCCCATCATTACATGGGGAAACAAAACAGCACAATTTTATTATTTTTTAAAAATGAATTTGATAGAACAGTACTTCTTGGGAGCTTCTCCAGATTTGTAGTACAAGTCAGGTCAGTGCAATACTGATAAAGCACAGCTTGGTTATGTCTATCCTAGGTAAAATAGCTGAGTTAGAAGCCTGGGGCTACAGGGGCTCAGACTTTGAGGAACAGCTGTCTCTCAAAGATGTTTAAGGCAACTTTGTAGAAACTAATCCTCTTTTCTCTTTTTCATCTAGCACTGTACAGATACTGCAGGCTTCTAAGAAGTCTCTTAGGAGCCTGGTTTTGGTTGCAAGGTCACTGTTTGCTTGTCACCAGAACCAGCATCCATGGAAAACGATGGTAGAAGCATCTATTAAGCTTGAATAAATCTGTTTCTTCAAAACATCTCTTTTTAACTGTTGCTATGAGCCATGCTGCTTCCTCGCTGCTACAGAGTCTATCTGGAGCCTGAACTGTCAAAGGAATTTAAGACTGGTTGAGCCTGCTCTTCCCTGTATACCTCTGTGTGTGGGAGTCAGGAGAGGGTGAGATCATTCAGTGCACAGCAGAGCCCCAACAAAGACTCCTGCCTTACAGGGTCTGAACTCACATTTGTGGGTCTAACACATACACCAGAGTGAAACTGCCAGAAACAGCCCCTTCTCAGCTGTTCTTTTGCTAAGTAATTCTTCTTTTGCTATCTCTAAGGTAACTGGAATCTTTGCGCTTTTTATCTTTCAGCACATCAAATGTATCAGATAATAGTTAAGTTAGAACAATAGGAGATGAGATGCTGTGTCAGCATGTGGGCTGCAAATGGAACAAAAGAGTCTTCTTAAATTCAGTATGTTCTGAAAATACAAAGTTAGTGGCAATGTTCAGCCATGCAGTAACAGGCCATAAAAGGAAAATGAGTTACTTTTAAACGCTGCAGTTCTTTTGTCTTTCTGTATCAACATTCCTTTGTTTCTTAAATAGCCATAACGCATTAAAATGTTAGCACAGTATTTTTTTTTTTTTTTTCATTCTGAACTCAGTACCTTCACTGTTTCTTCCAGGTTATTCTGCTGTAAAATAGACTATGAAACCACTAGTTGTGTGCTAAGTCTCACTGTGCTCTTTCTGGCTGTGGTGCACATGCTGTCCAGCAGCCAGAGTAAGATTTGGGGAATGCTGAAGTCAAAGGGACCAAAATTCGTTCAGTGAGATTGTTACTTAATTAAGGTGGTGTTTACCTATGCCCCCTTTATCTGATATTTACCATGTTGTCTCAAGAAAATATTTCACAGGGACCTTTAATGTGGTAACATAATAAAGGCAAACAGCAGGAATAGCAATGTGATGTGTTCTTTCTACCCAAAGACTAAATTTAGATGAAAGAGGAGGACTATTTTGTAGAAAATATCAATCCAGAGCAACTATTGCCTGTTCATGTTTGTATGATTTGTAAATGTTGTTACTTAAAAAGAGATTTTGTTGAGAATATGTGAGAGGAAGACAAATGAAAACATGATTAGTAGATGAACATCTACATAGCTTTATTGTAATATACATAAGCTATTTTTAGAATCTGGCTGAAATTACATCTGAATTCCTGTATCTGACGTGTCTGACATGCATACACTACAATACAATATTTGAGATTTTGGTCCTCTTGCTTGCAATGAAAGCTATGGATCCTCTTTTGCCTAGTAATGCAGAAGCAGTAGTGTTTACGTTCCACTGTATCCCTCAACTGCTCTACAAGGATCAGTATGTGCCATATCTCCTGTTGACCATTTGGTTGCTTTCTGCTGTTGCTTACAGTAAGGAAATTATTACCCTCAGGAATACCTCTAGAAAAATTGGCTTTAGGGGAGATTAATGAGTCTTGGGGCTTTTTTTTTGTTTTGTTTTTAATAACAGGAGGAACATGACTGCAATGCCCTATTATTTTTTGTTAGATGCTAATTTATCAAAGCTAAATCAGTACACTTCATTCATAGGGAAAAAAATTATGATTGGAAGGGAGCAATTCAATCTCCTGCTCAAGTCAAGACTGTATTCAGAATTAGGTCAGGGGGCGTTGTGTGTGATTTAGTCAAGTTTTGAAGATTTCCAAGAACAGAGACTCCGCAATCTCTCTGGTTATTGTTCCAGTTAAGACTTTTTTCTTTATATCCCATTCAGTATTTCCCTGTTGCAACTTGGGCGTGTTACCTCTTGTCCTTTCGCTGTGCACCTGTGGCAAGAGTCTGCTTCTCTCTTCTTTATAATCCCCCAACAGGTAATTGAAGACAATAATTAGGTCACCCCTCAGCCATCTCTTTTTTTTTTCCACAGACATTACTTGCTCAGGCACAGTAAGTTCCAGTCTTGTGATGCTGCGTCAGCCTAATATGGCACTCAGCATTGCAGTTCCCCACAGTTCAGGTCAGCACAACTTCAGGTTTTTTTGCTTCACGCCATGGAGATATTCCACAATTAGGATAGTACAAAGAAGCTTTAAAACATTTATTTCCATTCTGAAACACTTCTGCACTGACCAAATAAATGACTGATAATGAGACTCAAGTCCTATTGTTTATTAGAGTGTGGCTAGATCTCTGCATGAAGGGTAAAGCACAGTGTAATTAGTATTATTAACTGTGAAAATAATAATGTTTACTAAACTGGTCTAATACACCTGGGCAATAAATGATGCTTACTTTCTCTCACCCAAAATGCTAATCTTCATATTTACACTCCATGGGTAGTGGTAGTGCAGATAAACATTTCAATGAATCAAACTCTGGAGGGGAAGGATTGGACACAATTAGAGTATTACCATTAGATAGTAATTGCTGGTATAGTTAAATGTTGGTTTATTTAAATATAGCCACCAAATTATAATGGGCCCTAATGCATGGGAATGAATTGCACTCTTGTTATGTTCAGTGAATACTTAGCTATATCCTTTATGTAAACATCCTACTCAGAGTAATCCAGTAAGGACATAAGGTAGAGTCTGTTTATTTTAAGAGGTAAACCACTCAGGATTATATGGGAATTAGGATGTGCACGCAGATACGGAGGTTTCTGATGTGAGGAAGCTACAGGTTGTCCATTTCACTTGCTTTTACTTCATGGTAAAATGAGGAGTATTTTCATCTAATTATAAAACAGTCTAAATTCTTGATTTACAGAAACATTTTAGTGTATATAATCTAAATCAAAAGTTGAATGCTGTTGACATTAGGAAAAATTTCTTCACAGAAAGAGTGGTCAGACACTGGAATAGGCTGCCCAGGGAGGTTGTGGAGTCACCATCCCTGGATGTGTTTAAGACTCGTTTAGATGTGGTGTTGGGGGATATGGTGTAAGGGAGAACTTTGTAGAGTGGAGATGATGGTTGGACTCGATGATCCCAAGGGTCTTTTCCAACCTAAATGATTCTATGATTCTATGACTTCAGAAGGAGATGAGTGTCTGCTAAGTTTTAAGACTTGAAAAAGTCATACACTTCTTCATAGTAAATACTCTATTATTTAAACACTAATTAAATGTGCCTGGTACTTCCTGTGATAAATCAATGGGTTTAGTTTCTCATGACCTGTAATAGTTTGGACTGAAAGTTAACATGCTGAGCATCCTGCTTCTTTCTACTTGGAATTTTTTGGCCAACAAAATCACTTCTGGATGCAAATCTGTGGCATAAAGCCTGGACTACGGATACCACTGGGTCTGAATTCCAGAGAGGAAGCCTTGCTCCAGCAGCCCGTTTCATATTGTGACTGCAGCAGTCCCTTGCAACCTTTGATTGAACAATTTTTGTCTGCAATTTTTGAGGGACTTCTGCTTCTCTTGATGCCTGGGATGGGGCTGGGTGAAGCAGCAAGGTGAGATCAGATGTGCAAGTTATGTGTACGACCCCTACTTCATTTATTTCAGAATCTAGTGTCTGTGTGATGAGTGAGGCAGGGGACAAAAAGGTTAAGGTACTTGATTCTTCTGGATATCTAAACTATTATCTTGCTGCTCTATCATTCTTGTGTACTGTGTGCTAAATGGTCACTGACTGAGAGTTCATAATTTTTCTGGCTACCTACCTTCCCTCCACAGGCGTATTTCCACACTTGGCAGAGTGTGGGATTGTGGTTTGAAATCATGTATCTCATCATGCTAAGTATTCTCAAAGATCAGGGCTTGTTGAGCCAAATCGAATGCCTAGTATTTTAGGGTACTTTTTTTTTTTCCTTTCTTCCCGTGTGTACATAAATTTGGAATCATAATGGCTTCTCTTCCGTTGAATCATGTTTCTGACTCAGATTTTTGCCATAGCAAAGATGAAAAGCAATTTAATAATTCTCTGTTCCAGACCAGCGTTTGAAGACTCTGTAGTCAGTAGGGCAAATACTCAAAAAGCTCAAAAAGAAAGATAAATTTGGTGTTCCATCCATTCTGCACTCTAAGCAAAGTAAGGATAACATACAAAAAATATACATATTAATCATGACGATTAATGATTGCCTACAATTAAAGTACTGTAATCCAGTTTAGCGTTGATACCTTTTGCAGAATGAAATGAGATTTGATTCATTTAATTTAGATTCTTAATTTTAGGCAGACTTGATCTCTTTGTGGAGATCCCCAGGGGCACCTCGCGACTTCCACTGACCTACATAACACTTATTTTAGGCAAACTCGTTCATGATATAACTAAAACTTAGGCCCAGATCAGATATCCAAGTTAGGTGTAGTGCACACCATCCATTATTTTAATATTGTTCTGAAACGAAGTTCTCAAATAGCATGGGGGGCAGTAGGACATGCATATAACATGCATCAACCAACACCAAATCCCACTTCCCAAAACTCACTCTCAACTCACATGAGTTAGACTAAGGCAAAATAGAAAATTCCCACTGCTTGTATTTTCCCTTCCCTGTGGAGATCATTGCGAAGCACGTCAGACTGAGCATTTAATTGTAAGATAAGAAATGTATTTGGAGCACTGTGCATAAGAGCGTGCATAGTGCACTGTGCATAGTGACATCCATCGGGACCCTGTGTTTTAGCTTAAAGTGCATACTTTTTAAAAAATGTTTCTGAGGTTATAAGGGTAAATGTTTTGGAGGAAGTTCCTGAAAATACAGGTCCTGTAGGAACCATACCCTTAATCCATTGGCTTGATTCAGTTTTCAGCACAATCAGTAAAATCCCACTGCCTTTGCTTGGCTTTGGATTAGACCTCAAGGGTCATGAACTGGTTGAACTAAACAGTGGAGCAGATGCAGGCTTCCTCAACTTGCAGACCTTTCTACCAGATTTTTTGTTCAAACTTGTTAGCATCTGAATCTCAGGAGTGCTTTCTGGAATATACATCTGCAGAAACCAACATATACAGCAAATGTGTAAATTATTGTCTTAAATCTCAAAGCTTATACTTCTAAAAAGGGCAACAGTAACTTTCCTTTTAAGGAACTGGGTACTACATTCATATATACCTCCAAGCTTGGAGACCTCCTCTTTTGTGGGGTGTTTATGCACTCCTTATTCAGCTGTCCTACTACAATTTAATTAAGCCATACGCTGCTTAAACTGCAGTCAGCCACTATGGTCAGCGTACTTTTCCTCTGACCACCGTGGAGAGTTGGCTGTTCTAATTTCATTTGTTCAAATTAATGTGTTAACTCCCTCTGAGGAGGTAAATAGTGTGTCACAGCTTGAGGCAGGACCTCTGCACACGAATCCTTTTAGTTCATAGCAGGGTTCAGGCATGCAAATGTTGACATTTTGAAATTGTTTCCCCAGTAGGTGAAATTAGTATTAATGGCTACAAAAAGAAAACACATCTACCCTGACGCCTTTCATAATTAGACTAGCTAGAAATAAACCCAAATGTTTGCCATTATATTAGAAGCCATGTCAGCTGCTTCTGGAATTACATTTGTTTAAGGAAAAAAAATAAACCAAAACAAAATACTTTATCTTGAATATTTATTTGACAGTACAGAAATGGTTACAATAACTTCTGAAAACTTTGGAAAAGTTTAATTTTGGAAAAAGCAGTGCATTGGTTGTGCACTGATTGGTAATGCTTCATGGAGGCTCAGAATTCACTGATTTCAAGCCTGTGAAATATCCATTCTTGAAGATTTTCCAATATGTATGTGTCAATAGGAAACCTCTTCATCATCAGGACAAGTCATTTCCCCAGCTATTTTAGAAGTATGAATGTAATCTGCAATAGAATGTCATGATACTGCTTTGTAATGTCGTTCCTGGGTATTACTTAGTCTTCAAACATTATAAACATGTAGACACTTTATTGTGATGTTACTTTATTCCAGAATTAATCACAATCCTACTAGATGATAAGGAGTTTGAGAGACACACAGTCCACTTCACTGTAAGACTTCCAGTTATATCCACATCTGCTGTAAATTAATTTGGGTTTACTAAAAGCAATACAGTTATACCAATTTCTGTCAGCTGAAATATGGCTCTTTAGAATTTATTTGGAACCACCCAGTGTTGCTTTAATTTTGAATCACTGAATCAGTGTCCTGTTCAATTTTAGGTCAATTGCAACTTTAAAATATTATTTTTACTTTTTTGGGGGGGGCAAATCTCTGGAGTATACCATTAACCACAATGTGTTAGCGTGTGACCATCAAGGAAAAATGCGAGTTCTCCCTTAACTTTCAGTGGGGGTTTTGTGTGAATGTTCCTCATCTGTCAACAGTGACTCATGGTATCTTGGATCAATGTGGGCATTTGGAAGCCTATGCGGCAGTTGACATACATATACACTTGAATATTGCACCCAAAGGAGCATTCTTTTGGGGGGAAATTAGCAGAGTAACCAGCGGAGCTGCTGAGAATGAATAATATCATTGGGTCTGGAAGGGTAAGTGGAAAGTGCCCTGCCTTTTCCCCCCAAACATTCCAATTTTTAATGTGTCCTTTACATAAACCAAACTTACACTGAAGCTACACAACCTGTGTAAGCAATTCATTAAACTCATTGTGCAGGCGTGGCAGTTTGGTGCCAATGGGGAACGTTTCCTGAATTCGGGTGAAAAATGGTCCTGTTTTAAATCACTCAAAATGCAAAGAAATGTAGAGTGTGAAGCAAAGAACTAAATTAAAATTTGCAGTACATTTTGCAGAAATTCTTACATTTTGGTAATTCTCATTGTGCATAATAAAGAAAAGAAGGCAAACCCTGTTTCCATTTCAGTATGCCTGGGCCATTTCATGAATGCCTTCAGTCTGCGGGTTATCCTCTCAAGGCTTCTGCTCTGACAGGGATCCAAAGCAAATGATATGAATGTGATCTCTGATCTCTGTCTTGGTAAGAAAGGTGCAGTTTTTGTGGCTTGAGCAAAAAATGATATACTGATTCTCATTGATATTCCACTGGAGCCTCAGAAACATAAAACTTCCATTATTTCTCTTCCCTGATGCAAAATTCCACTGAACTTTCTTCCTGGTGCCAACACTGAGGATAATGATGCTATTGTGTTGATGCAATGAATAAACTATAATTTATTTAGATTGACAAGACACCTAGATCAGTGGTGTGGACTGGATGTCCTTTGTGCTAGTACAAAGAGAGAGGAAATGAATTTAAAAAAATTAACCGGGAACAGATTAATATGAAGCATGGTGGGCAGTCACACCAGCTTTCCCCCCCTCCCCTCCCAGTAAATTTAATTGAACAAAATATTGCTTGATTTTGTTACTTTTAGAACAGTACTATTGCTTTTTCA
This sequence comes from Larus michahellis, assembly GCF_964199755.1. Taxonomy (NCBI): domain Eukaryota; kingdom Metazoa; phylum Chordata; class Aves; order Charadriiformes; family Laridae; genus Larus; species Larus michahellis. Next base: position 10,209,215 of record NC_133896.1, read on the forward strand.
ATTGTAATTTGTATGCATGTCACCTCTCTCTTACTGACATTTGCTGCAGAAGGTGGGAGGAGATGTGGCTGGACATGCTGCAGTTTGGCCATTTCAGCTGATACTATCCACCAGGAAGCCGCTACGAGCTGATTCAGGTGGGACTGGCCGAGTGCGCTGGCAGTCAAAACATCCTAAAGTTACTTTCAATTATCTTTGAATCCCCCTGCTCTAAATAGAGCCTGATGCACCAGGTGATCTGGTGTTCAAACAAACCCAACTATATTTACATTGACATGTCTTTAAGCAGATGAACTTGTGCTCTGAGGTCAAGCACCACAAAGTTGTATCCAAATCTCGTCGTGCATTAAGCCCAGCCAGACAGCAAGTGCTACCTGAGTGCTGATAATCCACTCACTTTCCCACTTCCATCTCTACTGGAAATTGCTGATGGGTCTTCCTGCTGTTCACTTAAAAGATGCACAAGTTCACTTAAAATACGGACAAGTTATTTCAAAACAAAAGGTATTTAGGAGGTATTAGGGTATTAGAGGTTAAAATGTTGTTACAGAAGACGGATTCACTCAGTGTGAAATGACGCTGTTTGCAAATATTTGCACTCACCCAGGGAGACCCCAGAGGCCTTGAGGAGGGGAGGCAGAGTGGGGAGGAGGACGGGTCAGGGAAGTCCCATTGGCAGCCACTGAGCATGGTCCAGGTGAGGAGGGAGTGAGAGCGGTTATTTTGATCAGTTACATTTCATGTCTTGCAGCTTGACTTTTCTTCTCAAGACTCAAGTTATGGCTCCACTTCCATCCACACGTGGCTCGGAGGGAAATATGCTGTCTCCAACAACAACCAAAGCAAACACTTAATATGAGGTTTCCATAATAGGGATTCTCCATAGTAGGAGAAGATAATAGGGTTAGGTCAATCAGATAGTGATAGTTCCCCAGTACACTCTCCAAGTCTCCTACAATTTGAGTTTCAGGAACTTGATTGAGCTACAGGCTGTGTCTCTAACTTTAATAGCCTTTTAAGGATGTCTTTTTCTTGATCTTATCACTTTGCCCCTAGAAACTATAAACAATTTTACCATCTACAACAGCCCATGTCAAGAATTTCCACAGCTTAACTGTGTGTTGTGTGAAGTGGATTAAGACATTGTTGGGGAGATTTTAAAACTAGTTAAAGCACTTTACACTATAATTTCCTGGTGTTATCAGAATTACAGTTCAAAGTTTGCTTGCATGTCATGAAATTTTAGGTAGAAATGCATTCCTCCCAGCCCCTTTGGAGTATGCCCCGGATCCAGAAAATTAATTATAAAAATTGTATTTAAAGTTTATTTTCCATTTTTAATCTAGCTGTTAATTAGAAATTTCTTGTTCCCCATTTGAATGTGTAATAACAAAACCAAAAACATTGAAAGTAGAACTAGTTTGGTTTGTGTAACCTGAAAGAAATTTAAAACTTTGATTGATAGAGCAGCATTAAGCATGAGAAAACTCACTTTGAGTTGAAAAATGGTATTGGGCGCTTTGCTGCTGTTTGGTTATTTATTATGTTTATGACATTTGGATGGAAGGGAAGAACTGGAAATTCCTTTTTTAATGTACAGAACTGAACCTAACAGATTGTAGGTACTACTAGAAACATTTGATAAATAATGGTTAGTTAATTAGTTAATTTGAAGTAATATTTAATATAATGGGCACTAAATATATTCCACATATTGCAGAATCACAGCAATCAGATTCTTTTATCCATGGTGTAAGTCCATTGGTTTTCATTAGGGTAAATTAAGAGCAAAATTTGGCATCATCGCTTACTCTATTTTGGCACTGAATTACATGCAAGGAGAGTTGGTGGTTAGAAGTCGCTCCTTTATTTTGCTGCAATTAAAGTGCATTAGCAGAGCTGTGTGTATCTGTGTGTGAGCTACACAGAACATTTAACTGCAGTCACTGCCTTCAGCCCCTTGCTGAAATTCATCCAAACCCTCCCCTGTGGATTAGAAGAAACAAGAGGTATCAGAAGAGAGAAGGATATAAATCCAAGCATGAATTTTACTTATCCGTGGTAATTATTCTATTAAAGTGAAAAGGCAACTCCTCAAAGTGCTGGATATGTGATCAAAGTGAAGGGTGGATCCCACTCTGCAAAAACAAATTTTGACAGACGGAGTGTTGATAGCTATGTCTGAAATTGAAAATATGAGGTGAGTGATTTGTACCCATATAAGAAAAGCTGGACACAGTCCATCTAAGCCAGCTGTTGTATAAAATATAATGATTTACCTACACACAGAACTACCCCAAAGTCTATTTGCATTTTATTAATCACAGGACTTTGAAGAGTTATTAGATAGACACAAGAGTTTCATACATGATTTTCAAGCACAAAAATACCTTTTTTTGAAGCAGGTCAAATGGATTTTTCATCACAAATCTTTCCGTGAAGTTCTGAAAACTCAAGTACCACTTATTCTATTTTGCAATTTTGCATATGCAACTAGGTTTCCAGGGGAGCTTCCTAACCCCACTGTGCATATTAACTAACTCACCCTAGTAAATAATTTGTGCAGTTTTATATTGTCAGATCAGTAATTTAAAAAAAACAAAAACAAAAACAAAAACAAAATACATCAAAGGACGTATTTCATTTCAGACTGAATCTACCTCTGCCGGGTTTTCCCCTACATCACAGTATTTTAAGCTGTAGAAAGACGCTCTCTCTTGCAGCCTGTTATGCCAGTGAAAGAGTTCACACCCTCACTCACCGGTGGCTGGCCCGCTGCAGGCCACCCTCAGTCTCACGCTGGCTTGAGTTTGACATCTAAATCCTTCACGGACCTACCCCATAAGTCTCACCAAGAGTCAATGGTAATTTCGTTGTCAAATACCAAAGTCACACTTGAAAACAGAACCACTGGGCTTTTTGAAAATTTCCCCTGATATCCCTACCAAACTTAGCACCTCATATTTATTAATTCTTTTAAATGAGCTCACTTGTTTTTGAAGTACATTGGCTTGGTACCTGAAACTAAGATTCCTTTAAGAGTTAGAAAAAAATTTAATACTTTTTGCCCTGAAGAAGGTATACACTTGCAGGAAGAAGGATTTTTTTTATCACAACTGCAACTCCAAAGCACTTATTGACAGTGTTGTTACGTTTGACTCCTAATTGTCCATGGTATGTGTATTGTAGAGACACTGACTGGATTTTGGACTTTCAAGTTCAATCGTTAGGAATTTAGAATAAAGAACAATGTTGTTAAGAAATGAACGAGAAAAAAATGAACTGACTTTCTCACTAGTCCAGCTTTTCAGAAAAGAATTTTCTAAAACATCATGGTATTTTAAGTACTTTGTTGCTTAATAGTCCCCAAACATCTTGCCAGGTTTTGACATTACCCAGACAGTTTTATTTTCACCTGAGTTTTTTTCAGAAATAATGGTTCTTTGGAAGAGGAACTGACTTTAAAAGTAAATAAATAAACCTAAAACTTCTCAAATTGTGCAGAAAAAAACCCCAGCATGTAGACATTTTGTTTTTGCATCGAGTGTTTCTGGCTTTAATGCATTGTTATGATTATGACAAAGTATAGTCCTATCCCCTGAGCTAACTTCAAAGTAGCTTGCCTGCTTAGCCTGATGTAACACCCTAGTCATTCAACATGTAGCTTCATTGAGGCACAATTAGATGAGGAGCAAAATCAATTAATCTTTGCTGGCCTCTTAGTCAGTGGTTTTAGACCACTCAGGTACATGAGTGAGTTTCAAGCTAGCTCAGGTGTGTCTATACTGCAGCACCGTCAATATTTTGAGCCAGTAGGTGTGCCTGTAGAGCAACAGTTCCTTTCCTGCTTTGCTTTTGTTCTGAGAGAAAAAGTTCAGGAATTGGAAATCTGTATCTTGCTTTTTTGGGGAACAGCAAGTAAAAACTCTGCTCCGTGCTACCCATGGACCCAGCATGTGGATAGGACATGCAGAGGGTAGGACGTGACAGTCTTCCCATCTCGTCCCCACTTGGCCAAATGAGCCCTGGGAAAATAACTCTCTGCGCTGTTAGTCATGGGAAGGTGTTCATGCCTCTGTGATATGATATTTAATGAGACAAAGATGGTACTCTTTATAGATAAGGTAATCCTTGAAGTGACAACTCCCCACAATTTCACTTTCTTGATAACCAGTACTGGTTCTGCTCGTTGAAGACTAACTTTCCAGCAGTATCGTACAAATGGTTGAGAATCGATGAACTGCTCACTAGATCTGATAACTGAGCTATTTAATGAATGGGATTTAGCTGGCTGTTTACCTGTGCTAGTGCAGAAGATGGTGCAATTTAGGGTCATGCAGTGCCACGTTGAGCTAACCAAGCTCACTGAGGATACAGTACCCAAGGTAGAAGGCTGAGTTAATATGCCTACAGTGTTTCTACTATTTGAATTAGAATGTTTAGAAACCATTCTCACTAGCTCAGTATTTTGCTCTATTATTCTGCTACATTTTAGAAAACCTTGAGAACTACATCACCTTTAATAGCTGGGGGCTCATTGGTACAGTGCATCACTTCCATTATTTCTCCTGTGCATTCCTTGTACTGGTACAAATGGGAGGTAGCAAAGATGCTACCTACGCGAGTCTTAAGACACATAAATTTTCTCTTAGACAGATAACTGCTTAGTAAAACCAGATCCTGGTCTCTTTTCACCATCATATATTTCTGCCAGATTCATCAGACACAAAAAAAATGCTGTTGGTAATATAGGTCTGTGATTTTGTAACAATGTTGTGCTTACATACCTGTGAAGTTCACAGTTAAATATGTGCCATAACCTTTCTCACAAAGCCAAATTCATAATATGGGATGTTACAATAATTTTCCAAAGATATGAAATCAAGCTTTATAAGTCTTTGTAAAGCTCAAAGGTTAATATTTCTCATGTTTTATAAGAAAACAACTGAGCAATAGGGACAATCTGGATTAACTTTCAGAGACAAAAAGGGCAAATAATGCAAATAATACAGGGAAAACAGGTTGGCTTTAGAAATCTAAATGTTTTATGTCTTTGAAATATCATGTGACCCCTTCAATTATTCAAATCAAGAACACTTTAGGGGCTGTCATGTAGCTAAATAGCGCTGACATTAATGAGCTAAAATCTTCTCTCAGTTTTACAGTATAAAAAACATATGCATCAGTATTTTGAAGTCAAAGGAGTCCATGCTTATGGCGGTGCAACTGAAACAAAACATTGGTGCAACATTCCTCTTTCCAAGTATCTGGTTTTAATCAAACTATACTCATGGCCCTCAAGTTTTCTTTGCTGCAGTGGAAGGTAGGCAGGAGTGTTTCATTTAAAGGGCTTGGTTTACATCATGAGTGCACTAAAAACTGTATATCTTGTCCTAGCTACTTCTAATTGATAAATTGCAATGAAAACACAGTTCAGGGAACTATGTGTTCTTTCAGAAACAAAAGTTTTACAGCAAAAAAAAAAAAAAAGTTCTGTTTTTTTCTCCTTCTAGTGGAGTTCAGTGGAAACAGGTGATTGGCAACTGTTATGATAAGGTAGATGAAGAGGATGAAAGCTAGGACTGATTGAACAGCTGTGAGAGGCTCTGTTCCAATTGTATTTTGATTACTGATAAGATAACCCTCCCTTTTCTCCCAGTGATTTATCTCATTCAAATTACAATAACACTGAATTGCCATCAACAAATGCTGTGTAGTTTCAAGTTTATCTGCCTCATAATGCAGCAAAAAAACAAAGGTGCTGATTACAAAAGTTTTCTTGTTGCATTTCTAAAAATGGATACACCACTAATTGCACTATGTGATCTCATACACTGTATAAACCTGTTTTTTGTTTCTTTTCAGATAAAACTGATCATTTTCTGATATTCTCAACCAGCGTACTTCTAAAATTATGTGAAAGCATAGGTTTTTGAGGATTTTTTTTGGGTCATTTTCCATGTCTTGTTTTTTCTGCTCCTAATATGAAATCAAATGTTAGTTGCTAAAAATAATTTGGAAATGTTGGAACAGTTTAGATGTTACTAAAAGACTGATAGCCTGACCAGTTAAAGACATAACAAAACAAAGGTTTCTGCAGTTATTTGTTTTAATTTATTTTTATTTTTTCTCAGATGAAATATCAAACAATGGATAAATTAGTTATTTTTTTTTTTTGTAGAAGTTTGAATTATACCATAGCCTGTTAGCAAGATTCTTATTTTTCCTTAGAGTAGACAGCTGAACCATTCTCCTCACTAAGGGCCAGATCCTAATGTCCCAGTGGTGTCTGAGGTGCAGATGAAAGAAAGTAATTGAGGTACAAAGTAGTCAAATCCTGAGGGGCAGGTGGGGGGAAGAAATTATCCTTCAGGCCATTGGCCATGTTACTAAACATTAGACTTGGGATGGGGTCAAGCTCACCTGATTTCAGACACCTGACAAGCACCTGTCTGAGTTAGTTCCTGTCAACTTTTATACTATATGGAAATACCCCACTGAAGCAAACCTTGATAAAAATAGATGGAAGTACCCCACTGGCACACCCTGCTGCGTGCATGGCACCCGTTTTCTTTTTTGGATGGGGAATGGACTCACAACAAATCCGCTGCCTTTTCCCTGCTTATACCCCTGGTTTTGCCAAAGAAGCAGTGCTGTCTAATGCCTTGCAGGAAGCTGTCCTGATTTCCTGCCAGTCCCTGTCGGCCCAAATCGGGGTTCTTTACCTGGAGTGCAAGCCAGTAACACACAGAGCAGAGGTATTTCCAAGTTTATTCCATTAATGCGCAGAAATGGGGTGCTCGTTCCAAGGGAAGCACACCTTAGTTTCAAAAATTTCCCTTTTTATACACTGATTATTGCATATTCTAACAATTAATACATATTCATTGTTATTCTCTTTAATGATTGGTCAAGGTTTCTTCACTTCCTATGTAAATTAGTGTGCAGACTCTGTCTTCTTCATCCATTGTTCTTTTTTAAGTAGGTGGTATCATTTGGGAAGGTGGTCAATGAGTTGGTGGTCGTGATCTCCCGCTACTAAAATTAACTTTTACCTGTTTCTCCTCTAGTCTCGGCAGTTCCTGGTGGTTTTCTCGGTTTGCTGACAAGGCCTACAGTTCATCATTCTCTTGACAGAAATACCCTGCTTATTAAAAAAGTTATATTGTCTAGTAGTTAGTTGCTTAATTCAATCTTAGATTAATCATGTCTAGTTACTATTTATAATTAATGAAATATGGTTGGGGCTGTATAGATGACTTTCAGCAGCTGAGGCAGGTTCCCTTGGTCACTTCGATTACATGTTACATTACATTTTTCTAATTAATATCAGTTTTACTACAACATCCCTGCCTTTTCCTTTTTTTGAAAGGAAAAAAACATAGTTTGATAGATGCAGACTATCTACACTCAGAGCAATAAAATGGGGAGGCTACAGGAGAAGCTGGAAATTAAAATATCCACTTCTTCCCTTGCACGGTAGAACTAGTGTCTTAGAATTCAGCAAATAATCACTCAAAGAGTAATGACTAATTTATACCCGGGATTATTTAGACAGATACACATGCTGATATACAGAACAGGCACAATATGCATCTGTGTAAGCAACAAATGCATGTGCAAACATGCGGCCACCTGATACTCTGTAGACAAAGTAGAAGCCTGGCGAGAGAAGAAGGAAATGTTCTGGCATGACGTTGTGGGAGGCATTGCTCACAGTTCAGCAAAATCCCTGTTTGATGGCATAATACGCATTGACTCATCTTTTATCTACTGCTAGGAGATACAGAGTGAGATCTTATCGTTGCTGGCAAAGGAATGAAGGTCGAGAATTTTGTGCAACCAACAACCCACTCATTTGGTTCACAAGCGTGTTATGACGAGCAGAACTGCCTGTATCATCCAGTCACTCTGCAGAGTCACCAGGAATAGGACAGGGCCAGATCTGAAATCCTAGTGAGGAAACTGGGAGACCTTTCCTCTCATTTTTCTAGAAATTGATACGGCCCATTGATCCTTATCAGCAAAAATAATCTTGGCTGGCACGTTATTGTGAAGTCTGTAACAGGAACACAGGCCAAAGCTCACAAATTTTCTACCTTGTTACACAGACAAACTCCTTCTCGCTAGGAGTAGACAGCCTGGTAGTAGATAAGTAAAAAATAAAGATGGTTTTCTTTTGTTATGTTCTCTTCTTGACAAACTCTGATGAAGGAACACAGGCATAGAACAAGGTTTACAGTGGAATACCAACCATGGATAAAGCAAACCTCAGGATTTGCCTGACTGTATTCATCTCAGCTATAGCTGTGGTTTTCTGGCTTATTCTTTAATGAAAAAAGTGTCATAAAAATAAACCTAATCTACTTTCCTTGTGCGTACATATCTCCATGGATTTCACTCCAGGAATTTGGCCCTCTGTGTGTGTACATACTATTAAGTTGTGATTCCATTAGCAAATTAAATAACCATGTATTAAAAGGAAAGCAAGAGTTAGGGACTGGTTTTCTTCTGTAAATTTGCCAGCTTGGTCTGGCAAAGCAAATGTTCCGTCAGAAGTCAGACTGGATGAACAGAAACATCAGTTAACAGAAGAAAGGCCATGCAGAGTCTACAGAAAGGCATACTGAAAACAGTCAAATACTTCAAGCCTGGACACTGGCAGAGAAAGGGGAGTGAGATGGAACACACAAGTCAGGACTGTGAATTAAAAGCAGTTGAAGTGGTTAGTAGAAGAATCTGGCCCACAAACCTTGAGAAACCCAACCTCCAGCTGGTTTCAGTGATCATCACGAGTGAAAATTCATTATAATATGGTGGTTTTTAAGATACGGTGCATTTCAAACCGCTATTTTTGGTCACCTGCAACACTCTTAATAAATGCGGGAAGTAAGCACAATAACAAAAGCAATGAGATCTCTATTACCTTCAAAATACCACCACCTACTCTAAATCTACCTCATACAGCCTTTCATAGACAACGCTGCAGTCATAATGTGCAGCGGTTAGCTTTATAGGGTTCATTCATTCCTGTTCAAAACAACAGGCATGACTACAGCTGAGGATGTGTCAAAAGGAAATAAGAAAATGCTCTCTGAGCAATTACTGAAGAAATGATACCTGACTGTAATGTTTGGTGGAGTAGTGTTACCATCTTTGCAATAAAAATAACTGAACAAGGCATGAAGGAAGTAAAAAAATGACTTTAAGTACAGGGAGCTATTATCTGTCTGCACAGGTCGTGGATATGCCAACCTTTAATAAGAACAACAGCAACAAAAAATGGAAAAGAATTAGGGTATGCATAGTAGACAGTATTAATTTCAATGACTTATTGAAGGCATTCATCATTTTCCCCTTGGCATTGCCATGCAATCTTTGTTGTAAATCTTGGTTTATTTTAGCACTGATCAGCCACGTACCTTGCCAGCATGACTGATCGACACTTAACAGAATTGATGGATATCAGTGCCCTTCTGGGAGTGTGCCCTGTCACTGCTCTATCTGTCGTTCTCTCAGCAATAGTCACTGGCTGGATACTGAAGAGACACTGGATGGTAAACACTCTGAAACTAATTAATTTGAGGAAGTGGAATACTTAATTTGTATTGATTGTGCAAATGCCATTGTTTTGCTCTTCAACAGCCCTTTCTAGAATGTCATATGAAGCCATATTCATCACTGGAGAAATATATGTAAGTTAGAATAAACAGCAGAGGAACTGCAGAGGTGATTTAGGTTTTCACCTCTTAGGTGTGATGTAACTCAATCCTAACTGAATTAGGATCAGTAGTAGTGAATGAGAATCGTCAGCGCCCAAATGACATTTTTCTCCTCAACCTGTATTCGCAACCTGATTCCTGATAAGGAGAAACCTGATTTCACATGATTTGAAATATACTCCTTGAAATATGCTTAGGCCTAATCTTTTGGGCAATAGATCCTGGAAATCTGGTCTTCTCCTGCAAAGCTCAATAATGGGACAATACAACAGATATTGGGTTAAAACCCAGGAGAAATGTCCTAATCTTAGAGAATCATAGAATCATAGACATAGAAGACAACAGGGATTTAGCTTTTAGTTCGATTTGAAATTGCAAGTTCACAAAAAACTCACCAGTGTTACCTTTAATGTTGTTGCATACTCTTAAAGACTCACAGAAAATGAAAAGGAAAAAAAATAAATATAAATTTCCCTGCGCAGCTACACCTGGCGCTTTTAACTTATACTGTGGAGGCATCTGAACAGTGAAGATGATGATGTAATTTACTCTTGGCCATGATAAACCTTAGACTCCAATGTTATGATCTGGCATTTTTCATGAATATTAGAAAGAAAAGAAAACATCGATCACCATCTGTAAAGGTGAATATTTAGAACTCTGCATTATCAAAATCATATCAGGCCTGTTTTAAACCAAGTGCCTAAATAATCTTACTTCCATTTATATCAGTTCTACATTTGTGTAACATTGACTTCAGCAGACACTTGTCTTTATGCCACAGTCAGAAAGGGCAGAATCATACCTATGCGAGTTCAAACCAAGAAAGATGAAAAAAATTACAAAGGTTTTTGACAGCTATATTATAAGAAAAATGATCAGATACAGATGACAGCAAAGCATTTCTAGCCAAGAGAGTTCTAAGACAAGTTAAGCAATCAATCATCTGCATCACTCACTATTCAGTGAGTCGACATTCAACATCTGAATCAGTCATTACAATGTAAAGAGAATTAGTAAAGTCTCTAACAAAATGCAAATAAGTGAACTGGAGGACAATACAGTCAAATTCTAGAACTTGGCAGGAAGCCAGAAGAATTATTTTGACAAGACTGCTTGGGGTGATTTGATTTCTTCTTGTTGCATTAAAAAAAAAAAAAAAAAAAAATTAAAAAATTGAGAACTTAAGTCTTGAGCAGTAGAAGTTTTAAAAATTATTCTGCAATACAAATGTTCAGCTTGAATGGTATGCAACTCTTAATGTAATCTTTATCTCCCTTGAATAAGTTGCCTACTAATCCTTGCCATTATAGAGTATCAACCTGCTTCAAAATCCACCTGGTGGATAAATGAATGTGAAAAATAGATTTAACATCTGTGGGACTACTAAGCTGTAGACGCTGAAATTCTGTAAAATCCTAAGTACCACTATTATGTAGGTCCAAAAAAGCCCCATATAATGTCTTCCTTGTTCTGGTTAAAGTAAAAGAAAGGGAAAAAAAGAAGACAATGAGTTTAAAAAGAAAATTAAGCAGAACCTTCTTTTTTAGCAGCAGTTTCACCTTGATTTTTAGCAGCATAGGGGATGCTATCTTACACTGCCTCATCAATTGGAGTAATGGCGGAAAATGGGAGAGATCATATGGGAAACCAAAAAGTCATAGCTGGTAGCTGTACTGTTAGGCAAATCCTAGACATCTAGGCATTTGGCAGCTGCTTTGAGAGGAGTGACATGCGTCCTTGGCTTACACATATGGCAGAGCTAACACAAACATTAGATGCCCGAAAGTCTGGCCGTGCCCTCTAGCCATCGGCCCTTGGATCCCAACGTATTCACTCCCTTTCTCGTCTGTCCTTATGGGTGCTGTGTGAGGAGCAGCAGTGGCATTGACGGAACTGCTTCTGCTCCTATAAATGCGTGGTTGCCTCCGTACATCACAAGGTCAAGGTTTGAACGGTGTAGGATTTGTCATCATCACACGGAAGGTTTCATATCAATGACTTACTAGTGCAGACGTGCTTTGAAATGATAGAGGTGGTTTGACTTTGGTCCCGATACTAATGTAGGTAGACAGGAATAAAGAAAGAGTGTTTTCACAAGAGTTTATACTAATATGGTCTGTATTATCTTACGGAAAAAAATATTTTTAAGCTGTTTCAGGAAAATGAATATGTCTTTGCTAATGTTTGTGCATAGCTAAGAAGATTCGGTGGATTCTTGTACTTAAAATCCTGTCCTTGGCAAGTGCAATGGTTCTGTGAGGAGTATGAGAACTAGAAAATTGTTCTTGAGTTTAAACAGAAGCAAAATTACCTTCTCTAGTTTTATTCTTGAGATGTATAAATACACAATTCCAAGCAAGGGAACAACATGCTGCCTGTGTCAGTAAGCTGGGAAGATAATAATACATTTAAGAATAGAATCTACATGTTATTTTATCTCAACAACTTATCATTCTTATCCCCTTTCTCACAACATACAGATCTGTATGAAATAGTTTTGTATGTTGGAAGTAGGGGATTTTGTGTTAGATGTGTTTTTTATCAGATGGTCATGCTTAGGTTTATCCTTGTAAATCTTATTGAGCTGATGAGTTACATGGATAGAATTTTACCACCTAAAACCTCATACAGGATTTTAATTGATTTCACTGATGCTTTGACCTTCGTTTGCATAGAGCTGAATCTCACAAGCAGTTTAGGTTTGGGTACTTGAAATAAAAACGTTCATGGGCCCAGGTACCTAGCGCTTTCACTGATTTCTACTCCATAAGTAAAAATTCCTAAAATGAAATCTGTGCAAGTCAAAATATTTTGCTTGACCATATTAACAAGGAAAGTATTACCTTTATCTTACAGAAATGTTGGAATCCAACAATATAATCAATTTCAATGGACTAGCTAATAGCTCCAGTTACCATACTTTCCTCTTGGATGAAGAACGGAGTCGGCTGTATGTTGGAGCAAAGGATCACATATTTTCTTTCAACCTGGTTAACATCAAGGAATATCAAAAGGTACTTTTGTTCCTGTTTTGTACAATGTAAATGTATACTTGTAATGTTGCAGAATTGTTATTACTTAGGCTATATTGGGCACTGTGTGAATTATGTAGTAAGTGTTTGGATGTCAGGAATGCTATTACAACAAAAACATTTGCTGACTCTATGAAGAGAAATTTATAATGAGCCTATAGCCTACGACTACAATGGTTTTTTCAGACTATGAAAAAGTAAATGATAAGCGGATAATCCAGCTATTTTCCAAACAAGACATACTTTCATGTTGACTGCTAAAAAAGCTATGACAGTTTACACAAATGGCCTTATTACTCTGTATTTGTTTGCAGATAAAAAGAAGCTGTTTGGGAGTCCGAGTGTTGATTTCTCTTCTTTAACGCAGCACTTGTAGGCACTCCGCTTCTGCTGCTTTCAAACCAAAATAGATTCAGTAGTAATAAAAAAGAATAGGTCCATAAAAGCTTGCCATTCTTGATGGAAAGTATAATTTCCCAGTAAAAGTTGATGACGAATTAAAAGCTGACAAACGGTTCAGTGATGTTCTTTTGTTGGAGTCTAAATAAATAATTTCATTTTTCATTTATTTTAATAAGACAAAATGCTAAGAAGGTAAACAAGAGAATGGAGTTTTGATTTGTTATATTGAAGAATTTTGATGGCACATTTTAAAATCCAGAGAGTACCCTTTTATGAGAGATATATTGCTTCAATACCCAGGGATTTTTTTTCTTGGTGTTCTTGACCTTTTGCCCGTTTGACTATTAGCTTCCTAAGATGATAGCAATAAATACCTTGTGTTTTCTGTTCAGAGGGAAGACAGGCTATTCATTTGTAGTCTCTAAGGAAAAAGGATAAAAGGAAAACTGGGTATTTTCTTTTCTATTCTCTTTAGAGCAGCTATAAAGGAAGCTAGCTATTTATTTGAATTCTCTGAGGGACTGATAGCTTAATGTGCAAAACATCTGGAATAATTAAAGGAAAGAAGGTGTTTCAATTGCAGAAAACAGCTCTGCAGAATGGGAGGAATTGTATATTACATACATATTCAGATACCTTTAGAACACTATTTGAAATTATATACAAATATTACTATATTAAATATTAAGAATTGCTGTTGGTAACATGGAACTGAATGTCGGCAACAGACTTGAAGAACAGACAATTTAGACTTTAGATTTAAAAATAGACAAAAGCCTCAACGAATTTGTGGGTATGCTTATTAAAGACAGGAGGGTCACGGAAGAAACTTTAATCAAAATTGCAATGCAATCAGTGTTGCACTTGAGTTCAAACTTCACCAGTTTTTGTTTCCACCATGTAAAAAAGAGCTAAGGTTTCTGTCTAAATGCTGATAGCAACATATATCTCCAAAGGAGCATAACTCAAAAAGCCAGACTTTCCAGTCTATTAAAACCAGTTCAATTTAGCTGACTTTTAAACAAAATTAGAGGAAAATATTGTGCTGTGAGAATAAAGAAAAAGAACATCTAACTATTCATTTTATGGGTTAGAAATTGGTTTGGATAATACAGAAATCTTTGCCCAAAACTTGAACTAAACATGAACTGGTCCTTTTGGGAGATCTGAGAAGTTTGGTTAATGTTTTTAAACCTAGTAAATTTTAATTTTCACATGTCTCTGCACATTTTAAGCTGAGAATAGAAACAGGAAGTAGCAGGAATCCTTTGAGAGAATGTGCTCATAAAATTTTCAGCCTTATTTTATAGACTTAAGATGTTCAATTTCTGTTTGGATTTCATTAATTTCTAAGAAAATTTTGAATTTAAAACTGTGGTTGCAAACTGTATTTTCAAATGTCGTGTATGACATCTCCTTTGGCCTATTCTGTCATCCATATTCATTCTTTTTTTTTTTTTTTAATACTTTGCCTTTTACTTTCCTTCAACAAACTGTATTGAACACCAAGGCTGTAATCCAGACTTATAGCCATTCATATTGCATTATCTGAGGCTCCCAAATGAATAGCCTGGCATTTTATGGGAAGATCATGTTTTATTCTATAAGTAATTCCTAAAAGCTTTTCAAAAAAACATGAATAATTGACTGTGAAGGTCTCTGGATTTTCTCTGTACGAGGTGAGATCCATTTTCTGCTAAGCAAACATTACAGTAAACCTAGATTTAGGTTTACTTGTATTAGGGTAGCTCTATAGGAACAGCATAAACATTTCCGTTTTGATGGTGTGATACTTTTCAAATACCATGGCTTCTTTTTTTATTATTTAATTAACTAAACCTAGCAAAAGAGTGAACTAGTGGATACAGTGAAGAGGCAAACACCTTATTTCTGATGCTGTAACTCTAACATGAGATTGCATTTCACATAGATCAGATTTATTGTTAGTAAGTATCTGCAATTTTTTGCTCTCAGTCTTCATTCCATTACATCAGATTTAAAACAGTGAAAGAACACTCACTTAATGGAGAGTCAACCTTCTTATCATTAGTATTCAAGATTCACTGCTGAGATTCATAATACTATACTTCACAAAGACTATACTTCAAGATTGTTTTTACTGCGATTCCTATTATCCCTATTTTGTTCCTATAATTTCATTTCTTTGTGGTCAAATTTTATGGAAGAAAAAGAAATAAGGAAAAGAATGGGGAAAAGAGAAACTGGGTGAAGACACTTTGTAGCATTTGGTCTGCAATTTGTGATTATTGAAGCATGAAATAACACAACGTGATTTTTCTTCTGTGTCTTTAGATTGTTTGGCCTGTATCTCATTCCCGACGGGATGAGTGCAAGTGGGCTGGAAAAGATATTCTGGTAAGTACAAATCTTTTTAGCTTTTTTTTTTCTTTTATAAAACATTGTAAATGTTTTATTATGTCTTATTGTGTTGATTCTTAAAGCATTTTTCCTCCTCTATAAGGTCACACATCTGATCATAACTTCCGTCTTGAGTTATCTCAGCTTTCTTATTCAAAATAATGAAATTTTGTCTTCATGACCAAAGGTTTAAATTTTAAATAGAATTCATGCAAATGAAATAGAATTTATCTAACAAAAAAAGAATCAAGAAAGAGAATGGAGGAGAAACATCAGAATGAGAAATATTAACCCTTGTATACTTGTCTCCTGATCTCAGGTTACATAATATTTTGACCTGTTTTTGCCCCGCTCCGGGTCCCAGCCCGACAGTGAATTCCAAGAAGTGCTTTCTCTTTGTGGCATCTCAATGGAGTCAGTGGGTTTCACTGAGCTCTTTCCTGCATGGAGTTCATAGCAAGATTGAGGTCAAAGATGTTTTAACATCCTGCATCAGTTTTGGTGCCTCAGGAAAGACACTGTTACACTAGGCATAATTTTCTGTACATTTTCCCTCATTCCTGTATACATCTTATTGCCTGTATTTACGAGCTAGGAGAGATGTAGCCGGTAGCCCCCAAATAATAACCATTCCACAGTGATAATAACTGTCTTCTTTCTAAGAACAATATGGGAAATGGGACAGGGCTGAAGAAGGGGAAAAAAAGATAAAAAATACATGCATGCAATAAGCCAAACAAATACTTGCATAGCATAGCCAAATGGGAAATCATTGTGGTTGCCAAGGTATAACTGAGAGTGGAACTTGGCCCCGTGTGTATATGCTATTGGCCTGATTTTCAGAGATGATTCTGTAAAATATTCATAATGCCAACCCATATGCCTCTAGAGAGCTGCATTTGAATAATTTCCTAGGTCATAACAAAAATAGTTTCATCAGTCTTTACCTAGGCCATAGAGGACAGTTGTCTTTGTAAAAAGCCTGTTGGGAACAGTAGACGTGGTTTAGGTAAAAACTAAGAAATATGGGCTAAGCTATATATGTGAAAGGACAGCTAAAGTGCCAGATACTTGGGCTATGTCATTACATAGAAAAAATACATTTAAATTAATCCATCTTCATGTTCACAAATAACTTTCAGGAGTACTTCGCAAGGTGAGGACTAGAATATCTAATATTCAAGGTCAAAAAAATGAAGGCTAGTGTTAAATGTCTGAGCAAATTAACTGACCTTGTAGCTTGATCTTATACTAAGTATTATATTACCTTAAGTAGATTTTTTTATAGCTGGGGTTGAAGCCTAGAAAATTAATAAGAGGTTCAGCACCTAGAATGAAAGCATACTCTTATTTTTTAATAATTGTTTTTTAGAAATTCACAATAGTAGGAAAGAGTATGCTTTATACATTGCACTAGGCTGATTCCAATCTATTCACTGTAAATGGAGACAGTACTATTTTGGAGTAAGCTGGGAAGTTCAGGTCCCCATTCTCTGACTGCTCTGAGCTTGAGAGGACTATTTATACGGTAACTATTGCATTTGCCTTAATTCTTTTGCCTCCTGTGATATTAGGGCAGCTACATTTGCCAATCATGAGCAAAAGGTGAAGCCAGTACCACACTCCAGTGTAGCGTGTGACCCTGGCACATTAGCTGTCTCCAGTGCTCCAGGGCGTTAGAAGCAGCACTCCCGTGAGCTGGTGGAAAAGGATAAGGCAGAACAGGAGGACAGAGATGGGGACGCAGTGCAGCCCAAACCGAGGGTAACAGAAGTTGCTAAAACACAACAACACGATGCTGCTAAAATCAGACAATTTGTTTTCATAAACGCTTTTCACATATATGGTTAGTTGGTGGTTGTTTTGCTTTCTTCTTTTTAATTTTTAGACTTCTCTACAAGTGTAGCTGAGAAATAATAAATAAATAAATGCATAGATCATATGTAATGGGGATCCAGTGAGGCAACTACATATTCCACTATATGGGACCTTACTGTGTTCAGGTCATCATCTTTAGATATTTACAGCTACCTATTCTTGCCATAAAACAGTGCATTACAAACAAATGTAACTGCTTTAACTGTAATTACAGATATGGATTACGGATCATTTAAGAAACTTATTATTCCTCCCTCATTTATTCCTTAAAGCCATTGTCAGTACCTTGGGAGTGTGAAATATAAAGGCCATAAAAATAACTCAACAGACTCTCATTAGAAGGAACAAGAGAAATAGAGGACAAATAAAATGGCATATAAACCATGCTTGATTTAATATTGCTTTCAGCACATACCACTGCTAAGATATCAGATATTCTTCACTTGTGATGGTTCAAAACTTTCTAGATGACAGTCTATACTTCTACGTTGAGGTCTTTTTAAAAAAAAAAGAAAACCTTTTTTTTAATTATTGATCTCCAGGGGAAGTCAGTGCTGAAAATGCAGGTCCCCACTAATAGGCCAGGTGCACTGCAGCAGCTGCAGCGCAAGTGTAACCCCGGCTCTGCCCCGCTGCTAACCTCGGCTATGACCTCCGAGACTTCCTCTCATAATTATAAGAGGTAATTTACCGTCGTTTTCACTCCTTTCAGAGGGATTCCTCGCACTGACGCTGTCAGTCATGCCAATCCTGCCGCAGAGGGTTCGTCCACACGGGATTCGAGGAGGGCGGGCTACTTGGCCTGTTCCCACTCTCCTGATACACCTTTGTTCCTTGAGCAGTCATTTTCATTTCTGTTTCTTAAAGGGCTTAGTATATGTTAATTAGTTAAGCTTTGCTCACTGTATAGATAGATAAACCTTTCAAAGTATGCTTCGGAGCTTTTTTTTTTTCATATGGGTAATCTGAGAACAGAGGCGGAAAGACTCCCCCCAGCTATGGAATACCTCCCTACAGCAGGACTTCTCTGATAGAAGTTAACTGCTATGCTTTCCCACAAAATACAGATTTTTTTCCAATAAAATTGTAACCACTATCCCATGCAAGTACTTATTATTACAATATATTTCCTTTTCCTCGGTATAGAGTGTCACAAGCACCAAAGTAACATTGTTCATGAAAAATTAAAGACTATAAATAACAAATAAGATATTTGCTTACGTAATTCAACTAAATGTGCAATTCTGTGAGGATTTCTTGCTACTCTGGACTTCAGTCTCTCATTTGATCTATTCTGGTTGCTGTAAGTCCCGTGAATATTTCTCACGATTCCTGACCAGACCTTGGTAATGATCAAAGAAGACAAAATCTCTACAGAATACTTCTCAGCTTTTATACTAAACTTACAGTACAGACATGCTGCTAGTCATACCCCTCACTAGTGAGCCTCAATATTTTGATTTTAAGGTCTCACAGGCACCTGGGACCCAGCAGAAACACATGGCAACCTCAGCATTACATATGGGTTAAATAATAGGTAACTGCAAAAAAAAAAAGAAATGTGGCTACAATTCCACTCTGAATTCCTGGGGTGTCATAAACCAGCAAAGCAAAGCTTGGGTGATTTACAAAAGTTACCAGAAACACTAGTTAGTTTTGCAGGTAGGGATAGGGTAGGGATAGCTTCTTGACTGGAAAGCTCATCTACTCCTTAAACTATGAATTTACTATTGTTTTAAAAGTTTTGGCTGCTCTATACATCTCTGGACTAGACTTGGCTGAGGAACCATAGCAGTAGTTCACGTGGTACACAATTAATCAGAGAAATCCCTATTAAAGGGTATGATAGATTTCTATGACTTGAAAGCTTTAAAGATGTGTTTCTGAAGGGCACCTTAGGATGTTATTTTCAAGTGAGATTTGACTATCCAATTTATTTAGCCACTTTTAAAGATCCCAGCTCAAATTAGATTGTTGAAATGGTCCCTTCTGGCCTTGACATGTATAAATCTTTAAAATTTCAATGGGTACTTTAACAAAGTCACACAGGACAAGCTACATGATGACAGATACTTATACACACTTTGCATGCCATATGAAATCAGCTGCTCCCTGGATGTTTCTGGTGAGAATTAAATGTTGATATAAAAACAGATACAAAGAGTACCAAGTACTTTACTTGGTACCAGCAAGCTTCTACTTATGCTCTGTCACATGAACAAAAAGGCCCATATAGAGAATTACACTTTGTGTTTCCCTTAACAGCTGAAGTGTATCAGCACAGTTGTGTGTGTATTACCGCTATGTTAGAATTTACGGGAGATAGATACCTACTTGGGCTATTTAATTGCCATTAGATTTTACCTAGTTATTAACTCTTACCTGAATTCAACTGTGATTCACTTTTTTATACTTGATAGTTCTCTTGGTGGTAGTTTGGAATCACTGTAGCTCAGAAACCTATTTCCAGTTAAGCAGCCAGACTCTTTACACTCACGTGACATAGCTATATTCTGTGCATGCTTCTTTGCATTTAAGTGTGGCTGACAATTATTGAGTTTATGGTTCATGCAGGTAGAATCACACAGCTGTAATTTAATTCACCATCTCATTTGTTATGATAATACTTAATTTAAGCCAAAATGTTCATAGGCCATCTCAGTTTGTGCTTCCTTTAAAGTTTTCCAACCCCTCCCTAAATCATAAGGAGATTAGCAGTTTCATAGGTTTATAGATCCACCAGTGTGCAATGATTTAATTTGGAAAGAAAGAAGAAAAAGAAAAAAGAAAAAGTGGTGTGTGACTTAGCAAGTGTCCCTCAGCCATATCTGGTGATACTTTGGAAAAACAAAGTTGGTAATAAATGAGCGCTATTCCCTTTAGCTCATTTTATTACTGTTGTTGCCTTAGGGAAAATAGAAGAACATGGAGGCAGAAAGTAAAAGTAATTCTTTTCATCTGTTATTGTAAACAAAGATCTGAAGAGGGAATCTGAAAATTAAATACACAATGCTGGCTAGATCTAGAAAGCCTGTTTCTAAATTCATCTGACAGGCACAGTTTTCCTGGTCAAATTACCTCTGGCCCTTTGGGTATGCCAAAGAGAAGTTCACGCCTTTCTGTCAGGGTTCTTCCTTTGGAGGACATCTACAGCCAGATTTCCAGCTTTTCTGTCACCAGTCCTCACCGCCATCCTGGTTTCCTTTCTGGCTCCCTGGCTCCATCATAGCACTGAAATCTTTTAACAGACTCAGGATCCCCATCCAGCCTGGGGAAAAGGGAAAGGTGCATGTCCCCTGAGAGTAGGAAGGGGTAAAATGAGCAAAAATCCAAAGCAACGCTTCTCCAGTGAGGTTAGGGACAGAGTTTACTCTGAGTATTACCTACTACAAGGAGAAATGTGACTTTTGAGCCATTTGTAAGACAAATAGTGCCACTGCATATCCCTTTCAACTTTCCCAGTTAATATGCTGGGTTTATTAGCTTGAGGGCTGCTCACACCATAATCTTGTCCATGATCTTTAATGTGGGCATGATTTCCTACCAAAGCATTCCTTACCATTTGGGAGACGAGAAAGCGAGACATTTTGTAGGTTGTGTGCTGCTTTAATATTGCTGCTCTGTAAAACTGCTTTGCATAGACTACAAACAAAAGAGAAAGACAGATGTGTGTATGTGTGGGGGGGGATATAAAACAAAATTACAATCCCTTCACTTAGACATGAACTGAGCTCGGTAAAAAAGAAGTATAATACACTGGAGTCTTTCAGAGTCCTGCGGAGCTCTCTAACAGAATTTTTCCCCCTGGGAAATTCTGGTTGCGCCAGCTCCAGCTCTTGGATGGACCCCCACAACACACCCACCAGCATAAAGCCTCACTTATGGCTCTTGGTTCAGATGTTGATCCTACAGCTTGTGTTCATTTAGGCATTTGCATATATTTCTTTATATGAACTGACCAAGGCAAATCAGTTACTGTAAGGTAATAACTTGTGTACTTATACAGAGGAAGAATTAAGTTGGCAGTTGTTCAGATATTCATATTTTACCCACTTACGTATCATGGGAAGTCATTTAAGTCTTTGAGCATGGGGAACAAATTGATATAGATCAAGGGGAAAGCTAATTTTCCAAATTTGGGCTTATTTTTCTGTTTATAGGTGTGACTATAGAAATTTGCCTCTGAAAGAAACTTAATATTCATCAGATTAAATGCAGCCTTGCAGAAATGTTTTCTATGTTGTTTTTGAAATGCAAAGTCACAGAGTTAGCAAAGGGGAAGTGAGGGAGAAATGAAGGAAAAATTGTTCCCAAAATTATGGGGTTTAATTTTTTATCAATAGATGTTCCTTGTGAGCCTTAGTTTGGCCTTGGCAAAGTCTGAGAATTACTTTTATTTATGGCTGAGTTAGCAGCTATTGCTATTTCAAAATGATGTTAGGTAATTTCTTGTTATGATTTATTGCATCCCAAGATGGGCAGAGTAAATTTATTCTTTGTACCTTTCTTTCTAGAGAAACACATTAACTGGATAACTAGTAAAAATGATCGATATGTTTAGTCCGTGTTTTCTTTCAGGGCTTCAGTCTCAAGCTCATGAAGTCAGAGAAAAACCTTGCTCTTGGTGGCCAGTCACATCTTTTTTTTTTTTTTTATGAATTTGCTTCACATTCTTTCTATTTTAGCAAACAGACTGGGGGGTTCTTTTGTTTGATTTAGTTTTTGGAGGTTTTTTTTTTCTGTTGCTTTATTAAAAGGAAGGCTTGTTTAAAAATTAAGGATAGGTCTACTCTGAAAGATCACATATCATAGTTCCTCTGTACTCAAGATGTGGTCACTATTAAATTAGGCCTCAACTAATTTTCTTTCTGTAGTTCTGTAACTTACATACAACAAAAATAGGTCTACTAAATTCCTCCCTGCTGCACACAAGTCTAAAATATTGCGTTTTTTTTTCTTTTGTAATAAGTAAAAGAACTAAAAACTAGTTAAAAGTTCTTAAAATAACCTAGGAAATGATACACTATTCTTTCCTATGTCGACGCTAATGGTTTGTTCAGTTTCCACATCTTCATGTCAACAGAAGATCTTTAAAAAAACCTTTTCATTGTAGAGAAAGTTCTGTATTCTGAAGATGATAGAACAAGAAAAGAACGAACAGTAAATAAAGGGAGAATCTATTTCTTTCTCTCTTGCTTATAGGTTTTTTGTTTCTTATTTTTCTTTTTCTGAGGGTGTGATGTGATCTGTGTTGCATTAAATCATCTGTTGATCTCTTTTTCCTTGGGTAATTCCTTCCCAAGGAATTAATATCTTCCAAAACTTTAGGTTACTATACACATATCATGAAAAAAACCCAAAACACAACCAACCACAAAAAAAATAAAAGCCAAAAAAAAAACCCAAAACAAAACCAAAAAAAACCCAAGCCCAAAACACAACCTAAAAAAAAAATACAAATCCAAACTGCTTAGCAAACTCTGGTTTCAAAAATTTCACTTTGAGGTCAAATTTTTACTGAGTGTGCATTTTAAGCATCTGTCACTTAAGGTGTCTCTATTCAGCATCTCTCTCTGTGGTGTCAAAATAGTTTAATATCCACACAAGAATTTCCAGATTCCCACAGTAAGGCACATGTAACTTCATAGTCCAGTTTACAGAGTACGTTTATTTACAGGCACACATATTGCTAAGCAACTCTCCCTTATAGATGCAACAGTCTTTTGCTTCCTTTCAACACTTCATGATTTTACATTCACTTTCAGCACAGAAGTCTTGAGTATATTTTTCTTAGGTGGCTGCGAGTGGAAGTCTTTACGGGATATGCCGGTAACATGCTGAATAAAGGCAAGTTGACTGATATGGAGTCTAAGTGCTTCATGTGTCTACAGCAGGCTTGACAACCTGTTTGTCTGAAATGCTCCACCCAATTAGCAGGTGTTGATCCTATTCGGAAAGGCGGGGTGTAATCTGATTTCACCAGGAGACAGGTGATTACCCCACCCAGATTGAAGAGATAGACGAGAGAGACTCTTTAGATCTAGACTGTGGTCGCAACTTAAATTGCTGCTGGGCTTGGTGAGACTGCTTGAGCTGAAACCAAGCAGTATTGTTCATTTCTTTGCTAATAAAGCCATGCCCAAAATGTGGGACAGGTTAACTCTACAGAGCAAAACCAACTTTGTTTTAAAGTTATGGTCAGGAAAGAGCTGGCTTCTGCTTGACCTCAAGGCTTCCCAATGTTCTGAGTTATTCCTGAAATACTCTTCTGTTCATTAAATATATTAATTCTGTGCTGTAGGAAATGCATACTACTGAAAAACATAACAATTCAAAATAAAGGAAGCTTGCTAACACTCATGTAAAGGCTTAATGTACAACAATCATGCTGTGGCTGCAAAATCCTGAAAACCCACTTGTTTGCTGGGCTTCATCCACAAAAGACTTTGTTTTGCCTTGTTAACTATGCATTAACCAGATGTACAAAAATGTGAGATGGTCATTAAATCAGGTATTTAGTGCTGCAGCCTTTTCTTGGCATCCCTCTGGCTGTTCACTAGATGCTGGATGAACTAGATGCTGTTCTGCATCTGCTGAATGAAGATTTGAGGACTGGAAACACGTCTTGTAATTTGAACATCCTGAATGCAGAAAAAATTGGAGAAGTGTTACTGGCTAAGATCGCTAGGTCAGGTGGTTAGGGCCAAGGACAAAGATTTGAAGGCCTGATGTGTTTAGTGTGTGCAGTCAAAGGAGGCATCTTTAAGTCATGGCTTCTAATGACTTCTAATGGCTTCTGGATTAAGACTATTTTCAGGACAAACCCGAGGGAGTATCCCACCTGGTTTAGCTGCCTCCATGCTCAGCCTTAGTGGCAAACTCTGGGCCAAATGACCAAACACCAGTAGTGACTACCAAATTTGCAAGTAGGTAGGTAGACGGGCAGGGAGACATTTTGTGTTTCACCCTCACTAACACAAGGGAAGAACCAGAGGAGGTTTCCATCTGCTGTGCAAGTGTGCTGACAACACAACTGTTTGCTACTATGGCAAGCAGTTTTGTGGCTTGAAGGAATCAGGATATATCTGCTTTTTTTCGGTGGCCTTTTTTTACCATATGCTTTGTTACTTGGCTTCTTTTTTTTGTCGTGATGCTTTTATGGCTTGTTCATGCAGACATCCTGCAACTTGAGTAAATTATACATTTTAAATATTCTCATGAACTCTTGTCATATCAAAAAAATCAGGCAGATAACAGGCATAACTTAATTGGAAAGATAACTGGAAGTACAGTAAGCTGTACTAGGCAACCAAAAATGTCTTATCAACCCTCATCAGCACTTTCAGTCTGAAATTTCTCAGGGCACATCTTGACAGCAGAGGAAAATCTAGATATGGAACTAATCAATGGTTCCCCTGCATGTTAGCAGTGGTCACCATCCTTAGAGTAGCGTCATTCCTGACATCTCCAGAGCGGTCAAGTCCTCCAGATCACAATCTAATACAAAGGCCACTGGATCTAGAGTTCTGTCAGCTTTTTCAAAGCTCTGAGGTGGGAAAACAAGTACAATTAGAATTCAGTCCACAAAATAACAGGTTTATAAACCCAGTATCTTGTTTACATAGACATATTCAAGGTTTATATTGGATTTGTGTGGATATGTGTGTGCGATAAAATGCACGTGGTTTATAAGGCTTTGACTAATGGGGATGTAATCCCCAAGAACTAAGTTAATAGAAATCCCTTTCTGTAGCACAGACCTTGATGTTTCAGCTGTTTAACTAACTTCACTCAGCACTGCAGACTCTTTTTCAGAGGATAGGACAATAAAACATTGATCCTGCTAATTGCAAGGTACAATAATGACAAAACTGGGGTGGAAATGATGTTATTGATCCAAACTGCAAGGGGTACGTAGTAATAAATCATAGTCTGCAAATGTTTTCATGCCAGCTGGCCTCCCCCGCTCTAAAACCATACGGCTGCCTATACAGGTTCAGCTGGAAGGTTATCTCACGGAGTACAGGTGCCGGGCATGATTTCCCCACCCATTAGGGCTTCTACAAAGCTCCTAGTACTTGGGGACTTTCCTGTTACTGCCAATGCAGCACTTGGCACAATAGCTTTGCAGCAGTGTCACCAACTAGCTTACTCTCATAGAATACAATTTTAGAATATCATTTTCTTTTAACAGGACTGGAATTATTTTCTTTGCTCCCTGCCTATTCTGGGACTGTTTGAGCAGATTGTGCTCTTTGCCCAATATTTTTCTAAGTGCTACAGTAATAGAAAGAAGGAGTCAGTAACAATTTTTAAATAATCTTACTGCCTTTTACAAAAGCTTGCACACAAGTAGCAAGAACTGTGAAAGCATATGCGGTGTAGAGCTCACCCAGAAGAGGACTTCCTTGCATGTGCTTACTGACAGGCTAAAGTGTTTGCAGGATCTAGCTGAGAATCGCTCATGGGGGTATACGGCAATCACACATACATTTATTGCACTAACACTCCAGAAACATTTTCCTTGAAACAATGCTGCTGCGTGCTGAAAAAGATACCTAGCCAACACAGACTGAAGGGATCACAGCTGGCAGTAGCCCATGAGCAAAAAGGTGAATTTAAACAGCTCCCTGATAAGTCGGGAACATCTTTCACCAGTGTGATATATTTGAATGACAGCAGTACTATCAGGGATTACTTATTTTCCATGGATATCCCTGACCTTGCCACTTGAGAATTGAGCTAATTGGACAGAAGAAGGAAAAAAAAAAGTAAATGTATTAATTAAACTCATGCATGGGACTTTATATGGAAACTGTGCCTCCATCTTGATTTGAAAGACAAAACAGGTGTTTATTTTGTTTGTCCAGCTGTTAGACGATAGCTTTAAATCCCCTTGTCCATCCAGTTTAGACAAAACCTTCTGATATTTTAATCACTTGGCTGTGTGGGAAGGCTGAAATAAAGGGAGAATGTATTACAGGGTCTGATCCTTATCTGGATTAAATAAGTAGAAAACTGTTGAAGCTAATGATACTGTAATGGATTATTTGGATTTCTACTTATTGCCCTGCATAATCTGGCCATTTGCATTTGCTGTATTATCTGAGAAGTAGTATGGACATCAATGCTGGTTAAATAAAAATGAAACAGCTTTCTTAAAATAAGGAGAAAAATCTGGATATTAGTTGGTCACAGGGATTTACCCTTTAACTTCCACTTAAAAAGATGTCATTAAAAACTCTTTGCTGCATCAGTAATCCAGATCGAAGGACGTAAATTCCAGGCTTCTGGAAGAGAGATAATTACTGGAAACTCATAAAAACCACCTAAATTCTGGTTTAATTTTCATACGCAGAGCAGATGTTTTGACAGATGGATGGACTTTATTTTTGTAACTGTCCGGGAAAAGTCTGCATAACACAGCCTAATCAGTGTTACATATCTGTAGTGTTTGTTTTTCAGTCTTTCTGCATTTGGCTCCTATGCTTTTGGTTGCAGACATTTTCTTTGTAATTTATTTTTTCAGGCTAATCTCTCTCTGCATGAGCCCTTCTATCAATTTGATATATAAATATTAGAAAACTCTTAAAAAATAAATGTGTGTGTTTCGTTAGTAAGTTAGACGTATTGATCATCATATAGTGGGTGCCCTTCTGAAAACTTAATTAACATTTTATCTTCTCTTCAAGATAGGCCCTCTGCCCTTATACATAGTATATAATATTTGGAATTTAAATTTAGAGTTAAGATCTCTGTCCAGACGCGCTAGACCTATTTGACTTTAATTCACATTCTGAATGTAAGTGACAGTCTAATAATCTCTCAACTTGTTCTACAAGTAGGAGTTTAGTACGGCAGAATTTGCAGTGGGGTTGGTGCTTTGGCTGTGGTACCACAGGATAATGCAAATGGTTTTACCCACGTTCATTTCAATAAACTGTCAGCGTGGAGCTGAGGATCTGAACCCCATAACCTCTTCAGTCAAGTTAAAGGAAGCATAAACATCTATAACGTACCTGAAATTAAAACCTTTTTCTCTCTCAGGAATTCCCAGTAAACTTCTGGGGTGCTGTTCCTTCCAGGTGGCCAAATGAAGCTGTAACTCCTGTACACAAGGCAGAATGGCTTCAGTTGGCTGTCCTTGTGCCCTTCTGTGTCAAAGTAACCCCAGGAAAGCCTGTTGTGTCTACTTGGGCTTTGGGGAGGGATACAGTCCATATTTTTTCAAGCAGAGAAACAAACTGGGTTGTACCCTGCGTTTGGGGTGAATGCTTCAGCCACCACATGTGGCAGAGCCAGGACAGGGCATAAACCCTTTCTTTGGCCATGCTTGGGAGGATATTGTCAATCATGCCATCACAGGACCATTTGCAGAAGCATATCCAGCAGTTACACTGTGAAAACATAAAAACATAGCTATCTAAAGCTCCCTCTGGCAGGACAGAGCGAGAAAGACCTTGCAGGCTATGCTAAAAGGTCTCACACATGATGGAGGGCCTTAGCTACTTGGATTTTAAGATAGAGATACTTCTTTACAAGGACAGAGTCAGAACCTGCAGCTCTTGGGGAAACCTTATACCATTTATTGAAATATAAATGAAGATTAATCCTCTCCAGGGGTAGGCAAGATAAATGAATGGGAGTTTTGAGGACTACAGTAACTCCCACATGACATACCTAATTTTCTCTTTGAATATCTACCTCAATCATTCTGTACCATATGCAATCACTTATGCTTTCTGCTGTATGTTTGCATATATAAGCTCAAGCTTTAGGGCATAAACCAGTGTTTAGCTTTGTATAGACAAGGAAAGTTTCCAAATATTAAGCTGCCCATTATAATAAACATGGTTATTAGGTGGAATAATTTATAATGATTCACTATGGTGATTCCAGTGCTTCTCTTCTTTAGGATTTATTTTCATAACCCATCCAAGTGGTACTTTCCTGCCTACGGAGAACTTTGCAAACCTTGCATTCATTTTCATTCACATTATTAAGCTAAAAGTATTTTAAACTCCCACACCACCCTGCTTGAAAAAAAATCCTGATTTCCACCTGGAAAATAATTTTTAAAAGTCCAATTTACTTCTTTTGTTTGTTTGACTTGACGAAGAACAATATTCAAAGTGTATGGGTATGTCCAGAATACGTTAAACAACATCCCTTTCCCGGGGAAAGTGGAAATGGATACAAAGGTACTGGGGGGCTGAACTCACCCACAGACACAGTGTTTAAATTCCCTGACAATTTGTTCCTTACAGCTTCTGGCTCCGGGTTACTTCCTCATCCTCCGGTGGATATTTCCTCCTGTCTGCTGTATTTTACCGAGATGCTACATTTCTTTTGTTGTCTTTGTCTCCTTTCCAGTGCCTTACACTCTGAGATCATGTAATGAAATGCCTGGTTCTGCTGGCACAGACCTTCGCACTAACAATATAGCTCTGGCCTGGGGCTCTGGCAAGGGGAGATGCTGCTGCCAAGTGGGACAAGCCCAGTTGGAGACACCCAAGTCATTCCAGGCCTCCAGCCAAGGGGGCTGGGGACTTGCTTTGTAGTCAAGTTGACGTAGCCACTGGTGTGGGGACCAGCAGAGCCGTCTGCCAGGTTTCACAACTGGAGGTACCGTTGTGGGAGCCTTGCAGGGAGGGCAGGAATGGGGAAGCAGAGACTGAAAATGGGAGTCCGTCACTCAACTCTCATGTCATGGCAGACCGGAGTCGCCTTAATGTGCACACACTTTCCCTGATCAGAATATCTTCTTTGGCACACGTGCGCTGAGATTTGGAGTCTGAGCAAATCGGTCAAAGCTGTTGAAGTTGTTAGAGATTTCTGTGAAGCTTTTTCTTCCCAGAGCCACATAAACTGGGAAAGCTTAATATTCACCATCATGAAGCAGACTCTTGCTAAGTTCAAAATACCAAATGCAAAGGTACAAAATTTCCACACAACACGCTGTACCTGTGCAGCTGTAGGTCAGCACAGTGAGACAAAAGAAGGAATCTGATTACCCTGCAATTGAAAACAACGCGCCTGTTGCTATTGTTCCAGGGAGAATAGCACCGTCTCCCAGGCAGGGCAGGAACTTCACTTTGAACTTCCTGAGTTGACAAGGGCTTAAATCAGAACTGTAACTTTGCTTTGATGTCATTTATTGTGGTTTAATACACCTCTTTATTTATTTTTTTACAGTCGTGTAAAATACATAAAGAAACCTAATCTGTTAGGGAGGTGTACGAGAATTTACTGAATAGACCTTAA
The DNA here is from genome assembly GCF_964199755.1 of Larus michahellis. Taxonomy (NCBI): domain Eukaryota; kingdom Metazoa; phylum Chordata; class Aves; order Charadriiformes; family Laridae; genus Larus; species Larus michahellis. The sequence goes on from NC_133896.1 coordinate 10,238,895, forward strand.
TGGTTCCTTTATGCAGCTATAAAACACAGGGAAGCTATAAGAGCAGTCTGAACCGGACTGGGAATTTTAAATGTTATATAAATTTATTTGTCATAGTCAAAGGTTTATTGCTGTAGGTATTTGCCTTCCCCGTTGTTTAACTAGGTTGTGTATTTCTTAGACATGTATGGTAAAAAACATGTTGTACAAGGAATTAGGGAGAGCTTAAAAAAAGGGATGAATAAGCCAGATCTGCTTTTGGAAATACATATTATAGGTCCAGAGTAACTTTACTGATATTATGGCAGTTACACTACTATCAATCCTGAACACTTGAAGCTCAAACATGGCTATTATAGAGTTAATTCCTCTCCCCCCCCCAGGCTAATCTGGAATAATTCAGTGAAGCTGATGATAGAATTTTTCTTAATTTCCATCCATAAAAATCAAAGAGGACTCTGCCCCTAAACTAAGTAAGATTTTCCATCCTACTTTTAAAGTATTAGCTATCTAATACCTTCTTGCTGTATATTGTAGATAAGCAGCTGAACGGTATTTAGCGAGTGCCTATAGTCACAGGTGGCGTGTTGCTGTAAATCAGAATAGCTCCTCTGAAATCAGCACAGTCTGTTCTGATTCACAGCACTTCGAAAAGGTACGTGCCCTGGCCTCTAACATTTCGTGGTCTTCAGGCAGGCAATTTTTAAAAACTTGTAACAAACCATAGTCATAGACCAAAAAAGACATTTTTTAAATCATGGTACAACAAACCAGACAAGGCAAAGCACAGTCCTACTGAAGCAGTGCTGTGATTAAATTTGGCCAGATACAACTACAAGTGAGAAAATTCTGAATTATTTAATAATGCACAAATCATTGGTCAGTTTTAAAATAGGTAGAGTTAAAGTCAGATGCTCCATCTGAAACACAGAATATCAGAGTTTAAGAAAGGATCTATTTCAATTTTATTCATTTTTAATGTTATGTGAATTTGCAGTATTTGCCTGTTTTTATTCTTGCAGGCATCGAATTATTAACACACTTTCATGTTTTTTTTCCATATTTCTTTAAGTAAAAAGCAAAAAAAAAGGACAACAGTATTAAAACCACTATCAAAACATACATTGTAATTTTAATGATTTATGCCAGGTATTTGCTTAGTACTCTACCACTATGACAGTGGAAAGCAGTCTGTGGATACATATATGTATACGTATTCTAAATGTATGTTCGTGTTTATACATGTGTGGGAGGAAGGATGCGTATGCACCAGAATTTGTGTGTGTTTTTATTAAGAAAGGTCAGAAAGAAAAGAATTAAGAGAGATCCCTGCTAACATCCATCTCTTATTTCTTTCAATTTCCTGTTGGATTACCTTAACTATCTCTGTGTTTTCTCTTCCATCTCAGTTGGAAAGATAACTTATCAGCAGTAAGCTAAGGACGTAGTAAGATTCTGTATGCTTTTCTCTGGGTGCTCTTATTAATACATTGCCATTATGTGTTATGGAAATAAACAATAACATTGGAAGAGCAATGTCATTTCAGTACAGTCCTTTGTGTACGGCAGGGAATCAGTATTTTATCAGTGTAAGTTCGTTATTTTTCACTGTGGTGGCCTAAGGCATGCCTCAAATTGCACATGCGTTTTCCTGGCAGAGCCATTATTTTGTGTTTGAGAGTATCTGGTTTAATTAGCAAGCAGGTTACAGAGACGGATGATGCCAGTCAATGAGATTTCTTGGGGGGTAGCTCAGGTGGTGTTTCCAGGGGCCCTGGTCCACTTGGAGACGTTAAGCCAAAAAAGTCATCAAATATGCATAAAAAAGTTTCCTTCATTTTAAACACAACCTTTGCTGGAAATGGTTATTTTATTTCAATGTTCTTATTTTTCTCCTATTTGAAATCCATCATTTGTAATTGTGTCAGCAGACTGATTCACAGGCATTGACATATTTCTTCTCATTGTTAGACTTGATGGAAATAAAAATATTAAATAAACAGAAAAAGTCAACAACTTGACTGTCAGGTTAGACACTTCCATTTTAATAACATTAGGCATTAATAATGACATTTTTGTTAACAGATAACAGACAATGTTTGTACTAGGGGCTGGTAGTGTTGCTATTAAGTTTTTAATTGCTGAGAACCAGAATTACTTATGATGGATAATTTACTTAGGTAGAAAATGTAAAGTCCAAGTCTTGCAAAGCTTATATTCTAGGGGCTGCAAATAATTGCATTAAAGTTTAGCATATGTATTCATCTTTGTAAAACTGGCCCCTAAACACAGACAATGGGGGTGAGGCAGCATTCGTATTATTGTTAGAAATGTTGTATCAATGATTCGTTTTTCATCAACTCCTTCCATCTGGACCGTCTTTCTTCTAATTGTTACATAATTGAATACAAGCAAACAGTTGGTCCATTTTTCTTCATTATTTCATTCTGACACATTTCTATAAATGGGTTTTGTCTTACAAACATGGCAATAGCATAAATTACAAAGATGAAGCATGTCTGAAACAAAAAATTTTTGTGTAATCTTTTCTTCAGGGGTGGATGCTTTATTAAATGACAACCAAAGATATTTAAATGAGAGCCTAAATCAGGCTAGTTATTAAATGCTTAACAATAAACAAGCTTATAAACAGCATGAAATGATCACACTTCTAAAATCTGCACATTCAGCCACACATCCCTAACGCAGAAGAGCTCCCATTAGTCATAATCACTGAATTAACTTTGTGGATACTTTTTTTTTTTCCCCCTCTTTTCTTTGCAGAGAGAATGTGCTAATTTCATCAAGGTGCTTAAGGCTTACAACCAAACCCACTTGTACGCTTGCGGAACAGGGGCTTTTCATCCAGTCTGCACCTATATTGAAGTTGGAAGCCATCCTGAGGTAAACTATCTTAAAACAATATTTCTCTTTTTGCCTCTTTTTAACCTTCATTGGTGTTTCGCCACGATGTCTTCCTGCCAAAATGCACTCTCACTCGTTTCTGTGGCTGGGTGAGTGGATCTGGTAGGACTTGCTCCTGAATCAGGTGCTGACGTGCTGATTGATAAATCACAGCCAAATCTGTACTTTTCTCCCCTGCAGAGCATCTTTTCCCCCAAGGGCTTAAATAAACCCATTCTGCCTGGTTCATGAAATTAAAAGCACTCTCTTTTTTTTGGTCAGGACAGATACCAGCCATAAGAGGGGTAGTTCAGCCTGTGTGTTTATTTTGGGGCCAACTGTCCTTTAGTCTCCTACCAGTCAGTACAATCTGACACCATGGCAGCTTTCTCCCAGCTGGGAATTAAAATCGTGTCGCACATTCATAAATTCTACTTCTCAGATTTGTCCTAACACACTGACAGTTTTTCATATGTGACCTAGGGTTTGTTTCCTTACTTTTTAGGGAAAAATAAATCATTTTTCCTCCCTCTTTTCCCCTATATATATCTTTTTTTTAATCATCTTGATGATTTTTGCTTAGTGTTGCAGAAATCTTGCAGTAGTTCTTGTACTGTTTTGTCAGTGATTGTCATAACTAAATAGAAAAGCATGGTCTTCCCTGGTGAAAACCAGTGTCACTCTCAGAAAGCAATGGGACTATGCTGGTTTTCCTGGCTGAAGATTTGACTAGAATGTCTCTGTGCTCCATTTCAATCCTTTTTCTCTCCAGAAAAGCCAATCTTTTATTTTCCTATTAAGTTGCATATGTAATATAAATTAGTCCACTTCATTTTTGGTCTGGCTTACCTGAGTATTGCTCCATGGACTGTTTCAGTGTAGCAACCAGGCAGCTGATGTGTTTTCAGCAGTCACTTACTTAATTTACGGCTATGTTTTACTGGTGAATCCATAGTTGTGTTACTTGTAGCTTCTGTGATCTCCAAAGAACAGCTCTTTCAAGTTGCCTTATGGTTTTGCAATTCAGGTTTCCAGATTTCCCTGAAAATAAAGACATCATTGTTAAATGAATGAGGGCTCAGTTATTTAAAAATCAGAATTTCTTCTCGTAGAAAAATTAACAGACCTTTTGAGTGTTGACTTTATAGTCTGGGAACCATTTTTTCCCTATAAAAATGTCTTTTGATATTTGAAACAAGAGTCTTTAAAATGCCTTAAGCATAAGATTTTGAAGGGATAAAGGAGCTGCAAAGTAGAAGGTTGGGTTTTTTTTTTCATATTCTTTAATACTTTATTCCAGAATGCATTCTTGGCAATTAGTGATTGTCTCTTGACCACACACAGTATGTCATTGCTTACTGCATTAAACAGATTCTCTGCTTCCTGAGATCCATTTGGGAATTGGTAGACATATTAATTAACTCTAGTTCCGTAAGATGTGTGTCAATCAATTCTTGGCTATCTGCCAAGTGAATCTATCTGCGGAGAGATAGCTGGTATGAGGTCATTTACTTCTACATTTGGCTGTTTTATGATTGTACCGTAAAACTAACACACACTTTACCAAGGATTTATAGAAAGGATGATCGGAGATGAGAGGACAGATCCAACCTTGGTTTAACATTCTGGATTTTAAGACACTTGAGTCAATGATGTGCTTGGCCCTGGAGCTGAAAGAGGATGTTTGTTTTAGCTTCTCTTTAGCAGTCTCTAACTATCAACAAAATCTAAATTGTTGCATTTTTGGTCATTTATACAGTAAGTTTGTTAGTCCACGTGTGCCTGAATCATTCTCTTGACCCTTGGTTTTATCTTTGCAAAGCACGGAAGTCAGGAATATGTTTATCTGAACTACCTTGGACACTGTTAGCTTTTGATTTCCTTTTCATACTTCAGCTATGAGAGAAATCATCTTCACCTGCCCTTCCCACGGCACAAGTGTTTGTATCCTCCTGACGCTCACACAGGAGGTGTCACTGCCTTCTCAGCCCAGGTCTGCCCCTGCACAGCAATTGGGGCAGGCGGGAGGCAGCAGCACCCACCTCTTCTCAGGCTTTGACAAATCTGACAGTCAGCCTGGCTCCTGTCCCTCGCAAAGGTGAAAATCAGATGAATAAATGAATTTATTAGATTTGCAATGAAAACTAATCTGGTCTGTCTCTGTCTCTCAGCTGGAGCCTGCTCCTTCCTTTCCCTACCACCTAGCCAGGAATTTCAAGTGTGCATCTCCTGGAGCTGGGGAAGAGGAGGGTGCTTGATTGGCAGCAGCTATTAGAGACACCAAGGATGGGGGGTGGGGATACAATATTAACCCCTGCACCCCTGCACGCTGCGTCTGGGGGAGCCAGATGGTTTACGTTGTTATGTCAGACAGCAGCACTGGACGTGTCAAAGGGCCATTGCTTCTGTATCCTGTATAGTTTATACCTCCCTAGCATACTAAAAAAGGGAAAAAGTATAAGTGAAGGCAAGCGGTTGATTTTGAGTTAAAAAATTGCCATCAAAAACATTTCCTGAAGATTCATTTTCTGCCACAACACTTCTGGAAAATTAACTGACTTCACCATCTGCTTATTTATTTTTCAAGCACTTAGAGAAGTAAATGTGAACTGATTAGGGGAATAGTCAGGGAATGTACCTACTGTCTGGTAAGATTGCTTGTTTATGTGAGCCCTGAATATAACCCACCTGCCTGAGTCCGATGGAGGAGAGGAAATGAGTGTGTGCCAAACTGAAGAGGATGGAGAAGTGCAGTTTAAAGGAAAGAGTGGCAAGTGACAGAGGAGACACTGGAAAAAATTGGAGCAGGCTGCAGGAGGCTGGAATATGGTACAGTTTTTATGATTGGGTAAAGGAAATAAATTACAGTCATAAAGTAATAGGCATATGAATTGTTATATCTGTTGAATATCTCTTCAATGTGAAGCAGCGTATCGCAGCCCCATTCCATACTTGAAGAAAACCATTTCTAGTGATGAAACTAGGCAGGTCTAATTGAGTTTGATGAAGTACAGTATCAGAAATAATAATAAAAAGGTAAAAGGATATGAACAGCATGCTGTGCATCTGATTAAAAATGATCTGCGCAAATGTATACAACCTAATATGTTGTGAATTACACCGCAGTCTAAGGAGTAAAGCAGACTAATCTTCACTTAAATCCATTCCAGATGTGTAAGTGAATAACCATAGTATATAAGAGAGAAGAATAAAGTTAATGTTTGAATAGACTTTAAGCGCGTAAGCCATGAGTAAGCAGGAAAGAACATATTTAGAGAGAACGTAGCATGTGTATACGCAGAAAATACCTGAGGAGAGCCTAGGTTAAAGCTTGAGATCATCCATTGGAAGGGCTATATTTGTACTTTCACTTGAATGGGGCAAATTGGCTCATATGCAGATGTCTATATTGTACGTGCCTAAGTTTAGGTGAGATGACCTAACACAGACACCTACACCAGCTTCTGGGATCCGGGGTTAAGCAACATGTGGCATTCTCTCCACATAACGCAATATAGTGCAAGAAACCAATTACCAGACAAAATAAGAAAGTAATTAGTAAAGCTATGTTCTGCTCCCACTGACTTCTGAGGAAACAGGACTGGATGTGCAGGAATGTTGTGCTTAACGGTCGCAAAATTACACGAGTCAGATCTGTGCTCGAAAGGAACAAATCCAACTGCAGGGAGACACAGAGGTGCATTAAACCCACTAGAAAATCACAACAGGATGCAGAATGCACCTGCCTGTACATGCCTGAGCAGGGGGAAGCAGCCCTGCTCCCCTTCCCCGGGGCTCCCTTTGGGGTAGTTTGTGTGATCCAGCAGGGAACAGTCCTGCTTAGGAAAGAACAGGATTTTCCATTTACTTAACCCTTACATACAGGTGGAGGTATAGAGAATGCCCTATAGAACCCTTTTCTTAAGGCTCAGACAGGCATTGCATGAGCTGTACAAAATTGTTTGCCAGATCCTCAGCAGGAATACATTAGGATTTCTTCAACAGAGGTAAATCAATAGATGTTGTCTGAAGAACTAACCCGGCTTCTTTTATTGTCTCCTAATTCCAAATTTCTTGTCATTGTCCAACAGACTAAACCTCATTTTTAACTGGATGAACTTAAAAGATCTGGGATCACTTTACTTGCAGGTTATTTCTCATTCTTAATCCATAAAGAAGCTCTAAATTTAGTTCAGATTTATGATGTACATAAAACATTAAGTTATTGCATATGAAGTTATATAACGCTACCACCTGTAACATATTTGCTTTTTCCGGACTCTGTGTATTTTAAAAATCCTTGGTTCAACTCATAAAATTTTGCTGAATTATACTTTCCACTTTTTTTTATCCCTTCTGTACTTCACATTAGAAGAGGTCTAGAGTGCATTTTCTAAGTAATGGACATCCTGTTCTGATACATTTATGCGTCTGTCCTTTTTGTCTGTATATATTATGTATATGTATATAGTGATGGAAGACCATTTTTTTTCCTAAGAGAATGACTTTGAAGGAACACATTACTTGAAGGACCAGCGCTACTGCTGGTAGAAAACATGTTGTGTTTCATTATCTAATATAAAATTCAGGGTGAAACATTGACTTCAGTAGTAGCAGATGTGGCATAAATTGGACTAACTTCATTGAAGACGGCAGAGCTGTGTCAGTTTACATCAGTTGAGATTCTGACCTGTGGTTTTTAAGTGAAACATTTGAGCAAATGATTTTTTAAGTTAAGAATCACCTCATGCTAATTTGCTTTCCATCTAACTAGTTATACCTTTATATTGCATTTATATGCTTATCGAATATATAGAAAAAATATGAAGGAAAAGGATACCGTTAAAGGATTATTCTCACTTGTGATATAACAATTGTGTGATAGAGCTATTATTTGTGACATACTAGTTCTAAGCATCACTATAATCACAGAGAAATGTCAGTAAAGGAAGATCTAGTTCACAGACTGTAACAGCCTATTTCAGTTCAGAGACGCTTTAACCTTTCAGACCACTAGATACTCTATTACTGTAGTATATGAAAACAGAACTGAAGAGCCAGATCTTTAGCTTATGTAGAGTGTGAGTACCTTTTAGAGCACTTCTTTCAATCTCCTGGGTAGTTTTGCCATGGGAAAAAAGAAAACAGAAGAAACAAAAGGCTGATATACTTCATAATACTTTCATTAAAAACAAGATAATGATTTCTGCTATATTGGGAAATCCCAGTGCTGGACCTTTTCGTTGTACTGATGTTCCTGTCTGTGGAGGATGACAGGTAACTGGATAGTCAGTGTTAGGCACACATCTGTCCAGGCATCTCACAGGGTCAGTGACCAAAATCACAAAATATAGGAGCTTGATTGCTCTGGAGGCTGCAGGGTCTGCAAACCATCACTTCTGCTGCTCCACATGACATCGACTTCCAGTCCCTTAGGCTACCCTGTGTGAAATCTCTTTGCATAAAATCAGGCTTTTCACACATGTACAATTTACCTCCACTTGTTAAAAAGAATAAATCTTGGCCTAGCTATAACCTTCATAGCATTTTGGAAGTCTATAGTTTTATATACAGTTATATGTAGCTATATATAGCATATAATTCTTTTTCCAAGCCATAATTCACTGTGTCGTTGGTTGGGAAGGGATATGCTATGGGAACTTTCCAGTGACCCGAAGACAATATTTACAAGAGAAGTACAGGGAAGGGACAGAGAACATGACAGTCCTTTCTCATAAGACAACCAAAGCGAGTCATTTGTTCTGGTAAGGTCTGACAAATATTTTTGTAAGGAAACCAGGATGTGTTGTTGGAAGCTCTACACATTTTTAAGCACTGTCATGCAGAAGCATGTATTCCTTAAAGGCTGAGTGCTATGTCCCAAATGGCACCTCTCGTTATGTGGTATTATCTTATGATAAAGTTACAGAAGTAGAAGGTCACCGTAAAAAGGTAACTTGATTCCGATTTAAAAGACTTTTTGAAAAACTCCATAAACCCCTTTGTAAACAAATATGAATTAGGTTCATGGTTAAATGCTATTATTTATGAAGGCCTGTCTTTGAATACACTGCAGATCTCCTTTGACTTCAGCTGTAGTTTGAACACTTGTTTGCTGAAAGAGAATTTAAACCAGGAGAACTCAGATTTTTCAAAACTTCATTCTGTCATCCCCAACAAAAATATAATTCCAATAAAAATTTATTTCCAGAGTAGATCCTTTAAAGTAGGACTGTTAGGCTCTATGTGAAAATGTAGCTGTCGGAATAGTTTAATACATGAGGTAAACTTCTCTCCACTGAGTAGCACACGTGGCAGCAGCGGCTGACATCTTTCCTACTCCTCACTGTTGGGAAAGTCCACACAGCTGCTACGGATATTTCATCCTCAGCAAAGAGAGATACTGAAGAGAGAAATTTTGAAAGAGATGTTTTTCCCAGTATCTTATTTTAACAAGATAAGAATTGATTTCCTAATACAAATTATAATGCCTACTAAACTTTTGATGTAAACGACACAGTTAAAAGTATAATACTTTACATTTGCAGCTAGTGTTCATTATCCTGACATATTCAATTAAGAAGGTTGTGCCTTTATGACAGCTGAATATTTGACAACTAGCTGATCCATTTGATCTTCCATTTACCAGTGCAAGGTTGGTATATTTGTAAGAATAGGACTATTTCAAATCATTCACATGCCAAGGATCTGGCTCAGTATGTTAAAATTCAGATGCAGTAGAAATATAATTTTTTTTGGCAAAGTATTTGGAGAAGGGGTCTTTAACCATAAAGGGGTTTGCTTTAACCATTGACAGGACACATGAACATCGTAGGTTTTCAGCTGTCATGTAATGCATTCAGTCCTGCCCTTGCATATTTCATAATTACACCTGAGCAATTTGGAATCTATTTATGTCTAAAGTGACAGAAAGTCAGTAATTACATCTGAGGTTCACTCTGAGATTTACAAGTTCAACATTTACATGCAGGAAATGAAATCAAGTTTTAAACTATCACAAGTCAAAACAATGCGGTTGACTATTTTATTTCTTCACCTTTATTCCTCAGTCTACAGACTTAAATGGTTTAGGCAAAATGGAAGCACAGTTCTTTAGTAAGTCATACAGAGGAGAGGTATAAGATATGATGAGAAGCAGAACAAAGACGTGGAATTTACAACCACAAGGGCCATTTGTTGCACAGCAGAAACCACTAATGAAACCCCCATTATTATTCAAGTCTGATCAGTTCAGCTATTCAGCAACTAACTTTTGTTTAGGACTTGATAAATATATCCAAATTGCTATGGCAGACCTCCCAGTTTATTCTTAAGTGAAGAAAAAAAAAAATCAACTCCAGAACCACATTACTTTAATATTACTTTTATACATATGTTTTAAAGAAATTGTAAATGAAAGTCGCTCTGCAGGTGATGTTCCAGCACTCTACATTTTGGTTTTAATTGAAAACTTCCCTCAGATGAGAGAGAACTGGTAAGGGTATGGTCTGTAGAAAATGTCAGTGTTTCCATGGATCTGGTCGGGTGGATCACTAGAGACATACAGTGACCCAAAATGAAGCTTGATAGGAGCAAGATCCTGCATATTCTTCTGCACTGTTGAAAAAACCCCAACTCATACAAAGTAACTGTTAACACAGAATATTTTTTTTTTTACATTTTCTCAGTGCAAAAAGAGTCCAGTGTGAATGATATTGTCAAATTTGAACCCCCTGCCTCCTAATGAGAGGAATCTATGCGCTAGCACGCTTCCACTGAGATAACTGAGAAGACCATTGTTTCCTCACCGTACATGGCTTTCGCCTTCTCTGACTGAGAAATGCTGTTGCTTACAGTGGAGAACTGTATACAGTATGCCACAGCTGAATGACTTCCATGAATAAGAAACTAAAGCCAGTCGACATATTCATTAGGTTCAAAGAAATGAGTCTCAGAACTGTGGGAAAACTTTTGTTTATGCTGCTGGAGGGGAGGAAAAAAAAGAGTGAGATAGAAAGAGACCTCCATGGAAGTAAATTCGTGGAGTGGAACATGCACACGCGCACATGCAGCCCCGTTGAGTGCATTTTCACTTACACCACATGCAATGTCTTGCTTTGTGTGTCCATGCCTTAAACCATGGGTAACTTTGAATATCCTCAGATAATGAGTGATTCAAGTCAAAAGCACTCTCAGGATCTGGGTCTAAATTCTTTTTTTTTTTTTTTTTTTAGTGTGATGATTTTTCCTAGTACCAGTTGTCTTCAGTGGAGTTCTGTCTGACTTATACTGGTGTAACAAAAACTGAGACTCACTCTTCATTTGTGTAGTCACAGAAAAAAACCCATTAGTTTCTAGCATTGTTAGAGATTTGTGACTGCTTTAAGAAAATTAATTTTAGTGATGGCTACCAGGGGAGCTGAAAATACACCCACTGTTTGCATTTGGATGTTCATTATTTCTCCTATCAATTAAAGGATGTTATGATGAATTATTTATTTCCACAACATAAATATTCCCCCTGGCACATGATTACCTTACTTTACCATGAGATGATATGGTTTTCCTAATTCATTACAGGCTTAGATTGTACTTTTTAAGAGAGATGGCAATCATATTAAGATGTTGATCCAATTTTCTGGGTGGGAATATTAAGTTCATTCATCGAGAGAGCCCGTAATGTTTCTAGTAGCACAGAAGTTCAGCATTTGCCTCTTGTTAGAGTAACAATTGAAAACATTAACCCAACTTCACAGTCATGCAACATATGCAAAATTTCATCCATACACCTCCTGAAACAAAAGGCAAGTATGGCTGAACCCTTTGATCTCTCAACCAACATGGAGGAGAAAAAAATAAAATAACAAACCACCATCTGTCGGGAAACTGATGTAATAAAAACAGTGGAAAGCCAGCCTATAGTATGGACTGCCTTAATTGAGGAAATGACTTATAAATAGAATTATTTCTTGATTTAGAGGCACAGGAGGAAGCAAAACTGAAAGAAGGAGTTACCGAGCTCAGATTTGGATAGATCAGCGTCAAAGCAGCATTATTCATTGTGGGACCCACGTCACAAAGCTCCAGTTGACAGGGGCTGACCTCACGAAGAAGAATCGCGTTTTAAGTGTCATTTCTGCAGCTGAAGGAAGTGACTGTATTGTGTTTGTAGCTCAGTACAAACATCTTGTCAAATAGGCTTTAAACAACCAAGGTCACGACGCAGCAGGTTTTAGCTGTGGGTGATGCTCCACATACATGCCATGGGGCTATGAAATGCAGAACAGCAAACTGACCAGACTTATATTAAATATTCAGACATAAGGACCTAACCAAGAGCCTGTTGATGTTAACCAACTTCACTGGACTTTGTCTAAAGTTTTATGAGAGCTGATGTGTTGTGAAGTGCCTTTCAGGCCTTATTTTTTAGAGGCTGTAGGATATATTTAACTCGCGGAAGTTACATGGAAATCTGAAAACACTGCCTACTTCCATGCTTTCAGACTGACTTAGTATTTATTGTTTCTGCATGTTCACAGTGTGTGAGCTTAATGGTAAACCAGTATGGTGACTGGCCTGCGGTTCGTCCCAGAAGGGGCCCAGAGAGGCTGGGTACAGCCATGGTTCAGGCTGCTCAGCAATGATGGAGAGGCTCATTCCTGAACTTCTCCCAAAAACCTCCTCTTGATGTTGCTTCTGGCCATAAGAGTCTCACTCATTCAGAATTCCCAGAAAAGGGGCATTTCCCCAAAGGAAAGATGAGAACACTCATGGATTTAAAAGCAATCTTTCAAACGGGTTCAGGAAAGAAGAGAAGTCACTTTCCACAATGGGAGGCCTCCTTGGTGTGCTTTCAGGCTCCTTATGCATGTCTTTCTTTCATCAACAGCTGCATTTGGCATGACAAAAATGGCTTCTCCACAATGATTAAATCTTATTTCTCCTTTGATATAAAGCAGAGCAACTGCAGGTGAAGCTACTATTTCTGTGAGTAAACAGCAGTTCACAGGTATTTCCAGCAGTTGCCTGGTGGAACAGGAAATAATTGTTCTTCTCTTGCTATCTTGACCATCCCCATTTTTATGTACAGACTTATATTTATGTGAAAAAGATTTCATAATGCTTTCCAGATGCCTCCTTGCCTTTACAAGGTTTTGAAACTGAGTTTTTTCTCTGCCCTTTATTATACAAAGAGTGTCTCAAATTTGCTGCTAAGTAGGTTCAAATCATAAAATTCCACTATTCCATAGTTCAGTAAGAAAATAATGCTAAATATTGATGCTTTGATTAGTGATTAGTAATTAGTACTTTGCTTCTTAAGGAGAGAATTAACTGAAGCATGTAAGAAAGCAAATCAGAATTAATCCCATATATGCCACACACACACAGAAGATGGCTGCAAGAGGCAGGATCTCTGCAAAACAAATGCAGATACGGTTTAACCATTGTGTCACTTTATAACTTTGCTAAATACCTTTACAAAGGATAAAGAAAATGGTTTTTATCAGTATACAACCTTTCATCTTTTTGCATCACATGTTCTGCTGGCATAAGATGACACAGATAGATTAACAATCAGGTATTTCAAGGTCCTAAAAGTCTGACAGGAGAGAAAATCCTTCATCTTTCTTTAAACAATACTTCTGTGGGAATATGAGACCCAGTACAGCAATGTAAGCTTTATTGCTGCGATAGTACCTGTCAGCAGAAAGAAAATCCAGTTTTAGGAATAGGTCATGGCTTAGACAGAGGGTTTTGTGCAGGGAAGGAACACGGGACATGAAAGCAGTGCATAGGCACAAATAATTATCTTCTTTATACATTAGTCCATATATCTTTTGCCATGAGCAGTTAATCAATTTACTGCTGAAAGACTGTGGGAGATAAGAATAGTACTGAAACAGGCAGTGTTTTAAATATTTGCGCTTGTCCCACATGCCTACTGCTTCTGTGATACTGGAAATCAGGCTAAGGGATCACAGCAACTCTTTCTGTCCTAAAAATCTAAGAATAAAACCACTTGAAGTCAGTTGGGAAAAAAACATAAATATTTATTCTTCCATTCGTTCGCAGTTCTAGCTTACATAGTTTGTAACAACTTGCTTTCTGTTTGTGGCACTCAGTAAGTCTGTTTGGAAATGTGCTGGCTCCTCTTTGAGGTCCTGAGCATAAACCATACAGAATCTCTGTATTTTCCCTCAAATACCATTCCTGTGAGGGAAATGTACTGTGCCCTTCTGTTCCTTCCTTCACCTCTCCCTCGTTTATGTAAGACAAATAATTTAGTGACTATGACCTGACTCAGATGAAATACATGCCTCTGACTCGTTCATGCCTCTGTGGACTTTGAGTAAATTAGTTATTTCCTAAGCAACTCATTTCATTGGAAAAGGGTGAGTAACTTTCCTCCATTACTTGAGAACTCAAGAAAAGACAAGCTAATATCTGCTTTTTTCTTTCTCTTCAGCTTCTGTATTATTTGCTGTAGACAATTCACATATGGTTATTTTTATTTATTCCCAGAGGGAAACTTTGTTTTTAAAAATGTGTTTTTTCTTTAGCTCAATGAGTCAGAAAAGACTGTGAGACTCACATTGGATGAAAAACCAGTCACCACTGGAAAACTTAGATAGAAAGAGGTATTGTGCAGAATGAATAAATGTATCATGATAAATTCATGCCTATTAGAATTGACGGTGACTTATTATGTCATCTAATCTACTCTAATTTGTGTACATCTGCAGTCGTCTACAAGTCTGGACTGTCTTCTCACCTGTAGTGATATAAATCACAACTAGTGATTCCTGCAGTGCAGCATTAATTTGCATTTTAATTCTTTCTTTTTCAAATATTGCATGGCTAATCGTAATTATATACATTGTCCGTCCCTAAGCAAGTCTTCCTATTTAGTGTAGGTATCAAAGAGTTGCAGAAGAGCTGTCATATAACTTTTCGCTTGTATGATTGCATAGATCATAAGCATAAGAGCATAAGAAATGCTACCTGATTTATGAAAATCTATGGATTCCTATGAGTTGCAACATGGTCACGCTCACGGAGATATCTTAATAAACGTTTGCGAGTACATAATCAGATGAGAACACAATACTCTCCATTAATGAAATATGATCCATAATGAATCTTGCATGGGAGTGCTAATAACTACCTTTAGGTTAAAGTGCTCAGATGTCACAGTATAACAATATCTGTCTTAGATGTGTATCATTACAGCACAGTAATTAAAGGTTACTTAGCTGTTAAATGGTTACCTTGGAGGAATCCTTCAGTAATGTAGCTTCAAACATGCCTTCACAATGAAATTAATTAAGCAAATTAAATAGCAGCCTTGTAGTAATCCATTTTATGTGCAGAATATCTGGCATACAAATGTGTAATATGATTGGTGGCAGAAAGCTGAGGAGTTGAAGTTATGCCCATTTGTTTTTAAACGTAAAACAATCTTGGTTGTTCTTATATGTAAAATAATGTTTATGCTATTGGCTTAAAAAGAACAGTGACAAAATTGCTGAAGATAAATGGAATGCCAAAATTATCATGATTGCATTCCATGTGCTGCGGGAGTGCAAAGCTCAATTAGCACCGCTCAGGACGAGAGAAGTATTAAAATTCACTCGATCCTTTTCACACCTCTGCGCTACATGGAGTTAAAATCCTAGTAACGAGTAACTAAAGTTTTGCTAACAGCTCAGTCTGACTCATCAGCAGGATGCTTTCAGGGATTACTAGTTTACTGCCTTGTTCTCTACTTAATATAAACCACACCAGGAAAGTTGAGCAAGCAGCTGGATCTGGATATAAACATTTCTCATCACCCGTTCAAGTGGGAATATGACATGGACAACACCAGTGAGCACAGCACTACAGAAATGAGAGAAATTTATTTTTTCCCCATCATTTCCATGCTGGATTGAAATCTCATTTCATACATTTTGACTTAAAAAATAATTTCCTAACATTATGCATACTGGCAGAGACAAATACACAGTATATTCTGCTTTTTCCTTTGTTTAAAGAGAAACAATCCACTAGATAAATAGATCATTCATCTGAGACCTTTTCATATGTAAGCAAGAAGGTGTAAAGTTCAGATCTCTGCTGTCCTCCTGAAACATTGGCCTTGCTCCAGGCAATGACATTATTCACATACCTTAAGTTTACCCTTATTTAAATGTTTTGCCTGATCATGTCTTTTGACAAAACACAAAAAAAAGAAAAAAAAAAGTCCGTCTCACGCTGCAGAAATCTTTGCTTACAACACAGCTCAGAAAGTATCGGCAGAAGAAAAGGAAAGATGAAGAATTCTTGATAGAAATTTGTTCGTTTTATGCCAGTGAGATAATTAGCAGCGGTGGCACCATCTTATCAGTGATATGAGGATGACACCAGTGTTATGGGTTCTTCTCCAGTCCTCAGGCTTCTGCGAAGGCCAAGCGATTTGGCCTTAATTAGTTTTGCTCTCTGCAATTCAGATTTCTTGAAAGATGAAGCTTCAGTCATTGTCATGTGAAAACGATCCCATGTCTCCAGGCCAAAAAAATCCCCAGACAAGCTAAGTAGTAGTGATGGAGCTATCTGTCTACTGAATAATCTTTAGATGCCCTTCAAAACCCCTCTACATACGTAAGGGCCAAGCCTACACAAAGTTATAACATGTAATCGTTAAAAAAAGAAAAAAAGAAAAAAGTCTTAATACTGGGATTCTCAAAGAATTGGTCCTTTTCCTGTGCTGCAACTTCTCAGACAATACAGATTTTCACTTCTTGGGCACAGTAAAAGCATATATACTGATGGATTTGGCCTGATTCCAGACCTGGAAACAGCTTTTGAAGAGGGATTAGAAAAAAAGCCCAACAATCTAAGAGAGGAAGACTCTCTTCCAAAGAGTTCTTTTGCCCTGAGGTATGATTTATTTTTTTTTTAATTATGGACCGGTAAATGTTTAATCAGAAAACAAATGGCATTGATTACTTTTTCAAAGCAGTAACTCTCTAATCATTTCATCCTATACTTCTAGGTTGTTTGAAGTATGGAACCAACACGAAACCTGAAAGCATTTTGCCTTTTGTGTAAATCAATGTTACTCTCTGTAGCTAACATTTATTTACAAGCTTGCAAAGGGTTTCATAAAGGATATGAGTGCACCTACAATACAAACCATGTGTCAAACAGCAGAAAACTACAGAGCAATAGCGCTGTTGTTTTTTCCCTTTACTTGATCCAACTTTCATTTTCTGTTTGGCTAAGCATCAGTGGTCATGAAGGTGGTATATCAACAATAGTCATGGTGGCACATTCAATTTAATTATAGCTGGTTGAGGTGCTGAACTTCATTTGTTTTTTTCTGAGTAACAATTTATTTTATTCTGTTTTAACAAACCTTTCTGTTAATGCATTTCATCATCTTTTGTTATAAGAAACAGGGATCTGGTTTCATTACTCAAGTGTGGGAGTAATGAAGGAGTAAGTCTTCATCAGCCTACTGCTGCTATACCTAGGGTCTTTTCCTGGAATGCTTACTGAAGAACAAATCCCTTGAAGTCAGCAGAGTTTAGTCTAGATCATGGTATGATTCCTAACTAAAAAGCTGTGAAACTTATACCGAATTTAGAATGTGGAAAGATTGGGCATAGTTTAACATGGAACAAGGCCACAAAGATTCTTCCAGGAAGCATAACAGAATAATAAATGATTCAGGCACGAGTACAAGATTTATGTATACTCTTTAAGATTGGTGGTGATAAATAGAACAGTAATGGGGAAAGTTGACTTTGTTTAACCTCAATCAAGAAAGGGAGCCAAAAAAGGAAAGTTTGGACAAGGCAGTGGAAGTTTTGATCGTGGAAGAGTTCTGCATGACTTAAGCCTTGTCCATAAGCAAACTTGTGAATGTCTCACTAAGGTAGTGCAAATCCCCGCACAGGCATTCTCATTTCAGTTAAAGTAGTATTTCAGGTCTGGTTTTAGCTGCCTGAAAGTAACCGAAAATAAGCTGCTCTTAAACTGAGCTCACTGTGTCGACATGGCGTGCATGTGTTTACTGGAATCTCATTACATTCAAACACAGTGATACAAGTCTGCAGATTAGTGCTTCCACTGAAAAGGCTGTTTAGCCTTTCAAAGGATTTTGAAGGAAAGCAAGCTGGAATACAAGCCCTTTCTGCTTGTCATTTGTAGGTTTGTGAATTTGGCTTTTATTTCTCTGTGCAAATGTGTTTTCATGCAGACATTGAAAAGCCATGACCCACTGTAAAAAGGATTACCTTGAAGAGAGATAGTAAGACTTCAGTGTAAAGGCTAGTTAATACAGAAATGCTAAATCTCTCCATACGAAGATTATAGCACAATAAATTTTTTAACTCAAGGTACTTTCCTGACATTATAAAAACAGTCACATATCAGAACCTCAAAATAAAAGTCTTAAAGAGAGGGGTAAAAGAAAATAAAGGAAAATGTCCGTTATTTTTTGTAGAAGGATGATATAGAATCCCTTAAAAAATGTGATTTATTTTAGCCGACATTGCAGCAAGTAGTTTAGATAACACTTAATGACTTAGATACTATTTTTACAATCAGTATATTTCATGGGGTATTAAAGATAATAAATAAGAAAATACTTTCAAACAGATAATAGAAGACAGTAAGCAAAGCTGGAGATTTCAATTACAGAAAGCATGACATCTTAGTTATGTGAAGCAATGACTTACCCTCATGAGCCACATTAGCCATCTGAGTAAGAGAAATCAAATCCTGGTCCAAAAATTCCTTTGGTGAAAAAAATAAAAAGAAGAACAGAGTTTGGGGTTTTTTTTCAGCTATACCTACAGCACCTTTCTTATTTGCCTGTGTGGGTATGATCAGAAACAAATCCAGACTTAACCCTTCTAAAACTTCCAAACAGATAAAAGTAATATCCTTTGGGGCTAACTGGGATTTAAATTACTGCACAAGTTAAACTGGAACAAAAATGGATTGCATCTCTTTTCATTGGTGGCTTTCTATTTTTCACTGGTCTTGAGTCAGGAAAACATTGCCTTCACAATAGCTTTTATGGATTTAAGAATACGTTATTACATATTGCACCTTAACAGGGACCATACTTAAAAACAGGCTTAAGTCCTTGCCTTAGTTTTGAACTTAAGATACCAGAAAAAACAATTTTAATCTGCTCCTGAAATTTAGCTACCTGAACTTGAATTTTCATATTTGCATGCCCGACTAGTGGAACATAAATTAGACATCAAAGGCACCGTTTTAATGGGTGCTTATCTGGCTTAGTAACTTCAGTCTCATTTTCCATGAGGTGCGTAAGAACATAAATGCCATTAAAAGTAATTGCCTCTAAATTTCTTTCAGGAAAACAAAGATGGAAGGATTTATAAAAAGAATAAATCCAAACTTTTCGAGAAAACATGTCTCCTCAATCTTTCCCTGAAAGGAAAAAAAAAAAAAAACACAAAACGAAAGGAAATTAAATATTGTACCTCAGAATAAACATTGAAACTGTCCATGCTAATAATAAGGAGATGTAATAGTTTATAATGGACTTCAGTCTTTTCAAGTGCTTTCTAAGAATTTTAAAGAAATGTTTATTTCAAATGAGCATGCCTCATTTCAAAAATGTTAATGTTGGTCAATTCCAAACTGCAACGAAATTCACCCAAAGGCTTCCTAAAAAGCAGAAGCAATGCTGTAGTAAAAGCCAGTATGTTAAGCAGGGAAATAAAGGGTGGGTGAGAGGGTTAGTGCCTCTGTAAGGAGGATTTGAAACACACTAGCTGTCTGATAAGAAGTGAGATGAGGAGAGCTATAAAAATAGGCATGAATAACTACCGCTCTCATTACACAGATGAAGGAATGAAACGTAATGCTGAATTTAGTTGCAATAGCTAAATTTTCAAATGATTTCATTAAAAAGAGATTGCAATATTTCTGCCATAGATTTCAATGAATGATGGGAGACAAACGGAAAGAATATGGGAGCCGCGTATTTGTTTTTAAAGTTGTGTTTAAAACCAAATCCATCATGCACTGTGATCACTGGCTATTTTTTGTTTTCTGTAGAGCTAGGATTAGGCTTTATGTGCCAATCCATCAAGTTTGGGCATTAATTACCTATGCGTTTATGAGCACACTAAGGTGCTTTTATGAAAAGCAGTCTCAGAACCCCATTCAGAAGGAATTTAAGCAAATCATTTCATTGTTTTCAGGGAGATTACTCATATATGTAAAGTAAAGCCACGTCTGAAGACTTTCTGCATTTAGACATGCAGGACAAACTGGTTTTCAGTCCCATCTCTCCATAGGCAGCATCAGGACACTCTGAAGGGGAAAGGGAGAGGGATTTGGGTTGTCTTGTAGGTCACGAAATGGAGAAAAATGACAGTAAGAAAGATTAATAGATGGCAACAAGGAAGTGTGTTGGAGTTTCTAAGACTTTCAGTATTTTACTCTTTCCTGGTATTAGATAATTTACTCCCTCTAGGCTTAGATTACATCCTAATTTCAGAGGGTAGATGTTATTTTACCTGATTTAAATCACCTGAAACATAGTCAGCTGGTATAGTTATCCAACTTTACCCCTTGTCAATGGAGAGAATTATGCATCTTCAGAAATGGTGCTTGTCTTTCACACCTATCATAATATCTGGGATGTTCATGACCATGAAATAAAAATAATAAAAGAAAATGAGGCAATTGCTCAGAAGCAATGCATTTCAGAAACATTCCCGGATATCGATTTACATTTCTCTGAACTAGAAAGAATAAAATTATACAAATTGAATCCAAGAAGGGAAGTCAGGAAGCAGTATGAAATTTCAGATACAATTTAATTGTACAAGAGTTGAGGCAAATTATTATCCAGCTAAAAAGAATCCACACCAGCCTTGAGAAAAAACATGAACTTAGGTACTGCTGTTAAACTCGGATTTTAGTGTTCAGACTCCTTGAAATGTAACAGTGCACACATGTATGTCTGTTAGAAGCATTTGGTGTTCTTCCTTAGACATTGTCATCTAAGACAGTAGATCAAATCCCCGTGTTGAAAATTATTTTTGTGTATCTAAGTATAAATGGCTAAAAACTAATGTGATGGCAAGGTAGAGGTGGTGGAAAGGTAGGAGTGCAGCAGAAAGAAAAAAGCATCTGGACATTGTAAGGTAGAGCAAGTCTGGTCTATTTTACATCCTGTTATTGTCACCTCATTTTCTGTTTGCAGCTCACACTTAGTAATTTTTTACCAGGAATCTTCTATTACCCTCTAGCTGCTCTATGTAGGCATGTATCCTCATCATGGTACAATTTGTAATAAATGAGTTTTTAACTTCTTATATTAGTTAAGAAGATTAACAGTGCAGAATTTAAAACCTGTAACCAAAATTTGATGAAATGACTTAAAATTAATGACATTTAAGATAGAAAGAGGCTTCTGAATACCAAGAGACAAAATCCAGACAGCAGGAAAATCAGGTTAAACCATTCTATCTGAAGCCATTTCACAAAAAGGAGAGGAAATGTGTGACATATGGTATCAAGTGAGGCACTTGAAGTTGAGTCTAAAAATGTTTAAAAAGACATCTGTAAGTTTGCATGATTAAAAAGGAAAAGGAAGGATATTGTGATACATCAAGAAACAAGGAAGAGTTATGAAACCAGAGGTGGATTTGTTGGATGTTTGTTTGCTTTTCTTATCCAGTGGTTTCTAATGTTTTTATTCGATTTATCTTCAAATTCAACCTCCACCTCGATCTTCCGTTCTGTTTCTCCCAGTGACATCAGCGCTGGCTATTAACACAAAAACTGGGTGGATCCTTGAACCTTGAAACCAAATCAAAGAACAATTTCGGGAAGAGATAATTACCTATCAGCTCTTCTTCCCTCCAATATGTTTAAACAGATTAGATTATTTTAATAAGAGTTGGATGTGATGGGAACATTTTAGAATAATATTGTCACGTGATTCTCCACTGACTGTATTTGAATCATAAAAGTCAGCTTAAAAAAAAAAACATCAAACTTACCTGCCTCTATTAAATTGTGTGGTGTGCATTATCTGATCTTTATTCTAAGTTAAATGACCTTTTTCTTTTTATTTTTTGTTTATATGAGTGTTTAGCTATTTAATATTAAGTTGCTTTAGAGCTGGTAATCTGAGAGGGATTTTTTGCTTTCGCCGCTAGTTCTTCTAAAATCCAAGCGAATAAAAACAAGTGGCTATTTGCATAGGGCAATTCGTCCGTGCATGGGGAACGCAATGGAGATATTCCTTGGGAATCGCAGGGAGACTAAAGGCTAACTGGGCACAAAAGCTGATGCACTCTCCCCATCACAAGTGATCCTTACCAGTTTTCCTTGGCACATTGTGCGCAGCTTTGCATGCGCTGAGTAAGCTAAGCTGCCATTAGCTTTACTGGGATTTGAGGCAGGACTATATACTTTTGTCTATGGCACTGGACAAGGCTCAGGAACTAGAACATTAGCTTTTTGCTTTGGCATCGATTTCCTGGCTAAATTACCTAATTTCTCTCTGCCTCATTTCATAAGAACAGTCAAATCTGTTCAGACCAAAGGCTCATTTAGCCCAGTATCTCGGTTCTCACAAGGGCCCATAATGGATGCCAGTGGAAGAGAATAAGGCGGCGAGCATGCAGCAGCGCTTAGTGATGTAGTTAGTCTCCCAGGCTCCAGCACTCGTTGTTCAGGGATTTCCTGATCCAGGGATGGAATCTCTGTGTTTAATGCTTTTCAGTGACTTGGTTTTGATGAATTAGTACTGGCATTTCTTGAGCTCATATATCTTGCAAGTATCCACAACATCCCATGCCCTACAAATTGTAACATGTGAACAACATCCCTTTATTTTGTTTTAAAGCTTCTACCTGCCAGTTTCTCATTTTAGAACAAACTGTGAACAGTCTTCTTTTCTTCATATCCCTTCCAGTGTGCTGTATGCTTTCTAAGTTAAAGGACTGTAACTTCATGCAGTACTGAAAATGCAGGAGTGCCATGCTTTTATAGAGGCATAAAGATGCTGTTGGCTTTGTCTTTATTTCTTTCCTTGAAACTCCTAAGATTAAATTTGTTTTTTTGGCTGCTACTGGGCATTGACCTCATTCAGAAAAAATAAAATAAAATTAAAAAAAATCTTGTTCTTTATCTATAAAATGAGGTACTATAATAGTGTTTGCAAAATTACTTTCTGTAAGAAAGATACAGAAGGAAACAGTGCCAGAAAATCCTCAAAGTAAATATACAAGTTGTTCTGGTTTATTCTAGCTGCTTTCAGTGGGTAATACGACATTTTATCTCTTAACTTTGACGAATAAAACATTTTCAGGCAGAAATGTCGTTTTAAAATTCCCGTTTCTTTAATCTATAGAAAAAGCAATGCTTCTTCTGGGCTTTTGAGGCCTTCCATCAGACACCACTGAAAGATGAGAGGAGAGTGCCATAGACTGAATGGGCTTCGGAGCAGATGCTTAGTCACTGATATAAGAATAAAATGCCAATCCTGCAGTTTGAATTCTCTGCTACTGCTAACACCTCCTGAAACAGGAAGACAGCTGGGCTATTATATTTCAGATTCCATTTGTAAGTGTTAATTTTAATGCCTGCATACAAAAGAAAAGGAAAGGGGAAAGATACATTTCATTCCCACAGCTTTTCTGTGCATCTCTAAATGTGCGGTATGGGACTGGTGGGCCTTGCTGGCCCTTGTGAGACTTTTCTTACAAGGAAACTCCAGCATCATTGCAGATGTTTGGTTACTTTTCCTACAAGACCGTACCTCTGAGTTCTTCCCTTTCTGAGGGACTTGCAAACCAATTATAGTTGACAACGTTTTGAAAACTGCCTCCTATTTCTCAGGGGCCTGTAATCAGCGTTCAAATCTTAGGTAAACAAAGTTTCATCTATATAGAAAAGATAAGCTCAGCAAAGTTCAGAAGGTGCCTCAAACAGCACAAACACCTTTGCCTGTTGAAATGTTTACATTCAAGGTGATAGAAAGCTGAGCAGCATTATCTTGCAGATGGTCTGAGAAGATTTTAATAAATAAATAAAAAGGCATGTGTTTTTTCCCTACCGATTAGGATCAAACTTTCTGTATCCAGGGCTAACTTACAGTAAGGAAACACTCCAGTTGTAAAACTAAGACAAGATGGTTTAGAAGCAACCCAATGACATAAAGATTGTGTTTATATTGTGGATGTACAAAAAACACATGGATCCTTCTGCTATTCGTCCTGCTTGATAATCTCCAAAATGGACTTTTCTCTTTAGTTATATTGGCTTTCACTGGGGTTGCACAAGCACCACCGAGGAGAGAACGCAGCTCATTGTCTAAAGGTGTTTTTGCTTATGGATAACAAATTAAAAGGCTGATTTGGCACAGCAGGTGAGATGATTAATATTTCAGGTCTTATTATTTTTGTTTGGGCATGTATGTGTCTGTGTGTAATTATACATTTCAAGGATCAACAGCTAAGTGCAGTTAAACATTTAACGTTTATCTGCATAAATGCAAATGAAGCTTGCATTTCAGTCAGATATTCTAAAACAAATAATCAATATGGATTAAGGATACATGATTTTTCTTCTCAGTGTTTATTGCTGTTACTTTAATGATGACAAAAAGCAGAAGGATGATGGTACAGATGCAAGTTTAGAAGTCGTATATTTGTCAATTCAAACCTTTGAAATTGATGGTGACGAAGAACAACTGTTTTAATTCATAGTCATTTCTAAGGATTTGCGGTGACCTCGAGTTAACATGTAAACATGGCAAGGGATATGAGAAAGGTTCCTCTGGCGTTCACTGAACTCAAGGGGAATCTTCCATTGACTTCAGTGGGCGCCAGGTTGAAGCTCTGAGAGCAGGGCCTGAGAAGACATGCACAGAGGTCTCAGGGATCACACTGCATTTGGGACAGCATCACACTTCGTTGCAGTCTGTAGGGTTTACTGTTACAGTCCTTAACCCTCCTCTGAGCACAGACAGGTCCTGCCTAACCCAATTCATGACCATAACCACTCCACGCTGTGTCTGTGATCTGGTGGTGGGTGACGAAACGTGAAGTAATCTGAATGTCATCTTTCTTTCTCAAAAAAAGCTGAATGACTTAATAATTTGGATTCCATTAAAATTGGCTACAGAAAATTATCCCAGAAATCAGCAGAACTTTAAGGAGAACTACTTCTTTCCTGCAAGAGGTTGCTGTGTTTGTCAGTTTGCTTCAATCAACAAAGTTGATCTATATTCTACTGTACAAGACTACACTACACTACACTACACTACACTATGATCCTTCTGGGTGAAACAGCCAGGATTTTGAGCCAAAGTTCTGTTAAATGAAAAGCAGCATTTCTTCTTTGAAAATACGAATATCAGTAATTAAGTTATCTGGTTGGATGCTGATTAGCCCCTCTGACACTGTGCATTCCTACTTATGAGTGCACATATACAGACACATGAGCTGAGTGTATTGCATATTCTTGCCAGCGTTGCTGACTCTCTCCCCTTCTGGGGACTCCTGGGTGCTAGAAAAGCAGGCAAGATAGTGACTAAAGAAGTGAATTTTAATATTTTTTTTCAGTCACCCTGAATCAAAAACACTTAAATCCATCTGTTTCTGTCTCAGCAAAGTTTTTGTTACGCTGGGAAAAGAATATCAAACATTCTTAACTTTTTTCAATAAAAAAAACCAACCTGTATGAGAAACGCATTGCTCTTAAACACAGTGCCATGAGGAATAATTGCAACTTGTCACAGAGAGAGGTTATAATTATGTCTACTGTTAGTTATGTCTCCACGTGCACAATAGAAGTGAGCTTTTCAAATACCTTATTCTCTAATGCAATACCAGTTATTAACATGTTGAGGATATTATTTTTTGCTGATGATGAAAAATAAAATGAGGCTGCAGAAGGGCTGGGTGGTGTCACACTGAAAGCAAGTGGAGGGAACAAAGACGAAAGAGAAGTGCTTACTGCAGAGATTTCAGATCTAAGCTTTGCCTCAGGAAAAGCAAAATTGCCCAAAGGGTCAGAATTTCAGCTTCTGTATTCCAGATCTTGTTTACGTTTGGGTTTTTTTGGGTTTTTTTGTTTTTGTTTTTTTTTTTTAAGTCTGAATATGTATCAAACACTGGGCTAAACCTGACACTTTGCAGGCTTCTCTGAGTGAAACGTTGCAGATAGATTGTAGTTTCTAGCGAAAAAATCAAAGTTTAATAGTTGTTGCAGTAGTTGCTGTGGATGTAATTCTCTGTCTCTTCTTTGTTACTTGCACAAATTCTCTGTTAAGGATGCTCACTAGGTCTTATTTTAGAGAAGAAGAGTTGATAATATTTTTCTAGTCTTGCTCCTTATTCTCCTCATTAGAGTCAAATTTTGGAAGCCTTCAGTTAGGACGTGCTCATGTTAGAGATTTCTCCATGCTAGGCGTTAAAAAGCAGATAGGCTAAAAAGCAATGCAGACATACTCCTTAATTTTCACAAGCGACTAACAGTTTCAAGTATCAGAATTTTAAATTGCCCAAGGAGGTATTCTGTGAAAATCAGAGCCCTTAAGGAAGTCTTAAATTGGGTGCCCAACTCGGGAGCATGCAAAATCACTTGGGAAATTAGAAAATCTTGGCCATATGCTTATATGTTAACTCCACTTGACTAAGTCTTTTCTATATGTTACTTCCCCAATTTGCAGTCGTTTTTGTGTTGTAAATAAGATACCCTTGACTCAGACATGAAAGTTCCTCAGGAAAACTGGAGAACCTTTCTCTTGTTAAACAGCACCCTAATTATAGAAGTAATTTTACAAACAATCCCCTGGGGGAAGCATTTTCGTTCTCATCAGGAAGGCTCTTGAATAAAATAACACCTTTGCTAACTTCATTTATTTACAACAGGACACAAGACTGAGACTGGGTTAGATTTATTGCCATTACATCACTGATGCTCAGTAATTCATAAAACATTGGGTCTAGGAGTTAGCACTGCTGTTATTTCCTCTGATGCCTGACCTCACCACAGTCTAATAACATACAGGAAATCCAGAAGACAAAGGGGGAAAGCAGTGGTCTTGAATGCTAAAAATAACCATAGAAAACTAGTACAATCGTGTAATAGAGTATGGCCCAATAATTTATTTAACATAATAGTAGAATCTGCTAAAGCTATTAGAATCTGTTCCAAATGTTTCTAATGGAAAATATGTTGGGGGCAAGAATAAGAACACTTACAGAATTGAGACTTTTAGGTTATGCAGTTCAGTTACGTGCACTGGTTTTAGGTTTGTATATCTTATTGCTTACATATGCAGACCACTTAATAACTTGACTAGAACAGACAGTCATTGTATGGTGGTTATATTTCCAGAGGTCATCCTATATGAGCCAGACGGTGATCTTAGGTGATGTATTACACTTGACAACCCAGAAAGTTGCAATACAAAGGCATTCTAATTCTCAGTGTCCTCTGAGAATTGTTCAATATCCTTGATGGTATCTAGTGTCTGATATGCCATTGGGATGACATTTTTGGTGTCTTTACTAATCAGTCAAGCTTAATATGTCATTCATGTTAACTGTGTTTGGTTTGGTTTGGGTGGTTGGTTGTTTTTTTCCTAATCATTCTATATTTGCAAGTTTTTCTAAAGGAATAAATAGTATAATGACACTATAATGAAATTCCTTGATATTTTTCATATCTGCTGATTTATTTTTGTTATTCAGAATTAAAACAATATTTTATCCAAAATCTTAATTTAGGCAGTGCTTTAAAATTGGTACAAATAGGTACCTGACATCATTGGGAAAAAAACCAACAAACCAAAACCCGAAAAACTATTGCATGAAAATGAGATGTGTGGTGTCTTTAGCTCGTGAAATATTGCAAAACCGAGTTCACAAACATATACTTCTTTTTTGAACAGCTGCTCAGTTTGACTGTGCCTGCCCTCCTTTTATTTACATATGTTGCACAGTTATTTGAAATAGGCTATTCCTCAGATAAATACCAATATTAGTATGCAAACTAGTATGCTCAGGTGTGAACAAGTCTTCACTATTTGACATTGACACTTGGTTTGTCTTCCAATCAGAAGCAGAAGCACTTACAGATCATAAACTAGGAATAATGAATAGATTGAACCAGCTGTTCCTGAACAGCCCGTTTGTCCATGTTTCCCCTTTCATTAAATTCATTAAATCGTAATTAGATAGATAGGTAGGCAGGTAGGTAGGTAGGTAGATAGATAGATAGAAAGAAAGAAAGATAGAAAACATTTTGCTTTTTTGCAAAGGTTTATGGTAACTTAATAAATATTAATTCATTTCATGTCAGAAGAAAGCAGAGAAATGTGGAACTTTTGTTGAGATTTGGCTGAAAGAGAGCTATTGAGAGGGTGAGTTGTCCAAATTCAGTTTAGCCTAGGGAGATGAGTTTTCAAAACTTGTGCTTACCAGAGTTGTCTACTGCATCTTAAGACATCTTCTGAACATCATAAGCCCAGAAAACTTTCCAGTAGGAGTGACATGTTGGGGTAAAAGGAGAAACAGAAATCAAGAGCTCTGTTCTGTTTTATTAATCTACAGAACGAAGCATGGAGCTGGAAGTCATCTCAACAGGTCTTTTATCTCAATACCAGAAATAAGATTTTCAGGTACCAAAATGTCAGTGAATACCTACAAGTAGGGTGGCGTAGCGGAAAAAGTGTTTCTTGGCTGTAAAAAAGAGGACACAGATGAATGCAGAGACTGTTTGAGAGGTCTTGCAGTGACCAGGAATCTGGGCAAGCTGCCTGAGGGCAGGCCCAGAGAGATGGGCAGATCTTTGGAGCTCATGATCAGTTTTGCAGGTAAACACTTTTCAATAGAATTCCTTCTCTGTCCCCTTTAGCACAGCACAGCAGCCCAAGAGAGTTTGAGTTCCAGGTCCTACAGAAGCTGGAGACCTTTCTTTGGGAACAGCATTTTACTAAAGATCTGTCACTTGGAGTGATTTCCCAAAGGTTTTTAAAACTGGTTTCCGATAACTCAATTCTATTAAGCCTCAAGTTGGAAAAACAAAACATAATAAAGGTGTTGCAGAGCCCAGTATCCTCCAAATGTGTGCAGGTAAAAACCCTATAGCATATGGAGCCTGAACAGTCAGAAGCCCATTGTATGCATTTCTTTTACTTTTCTTTTTTTTTTCTCTTTTTTCTTTATTTTTTTTTTAATAATTAATGATTTAAAACAGTTGCATTATTGCTGCAATCACTTTTCACCTATTTCCCCAATGGTTACCACTTGCCTCAACATTTACGTTTGTTTCAATATTTGTATTTTTTGCATAATTTCTCACATTATATTTATTTGCACTTGCGTTTTTTTAAAAATAAAGCATTCCATGGGGATGACTTTAATAAAAGTTTCTTATTAAAAGTTCCATAACAGCATGATTCCCAAACCTGAAACCAAAGTCCTCATATTTAACAGTTTTCATGACTCAATAGATTAAGTGTGAAATAGGAAATATAATAACAATAACAACATAGCCATATCCTGCACAGTTGTTCCACTTAAAATTATTCTTGAAAAGTAACACAATTCATAAATAAATCATTTCTCATAGAGTGAACTGTACTTAAAAGACTCTGTGAAATATCCTTGATATAGTCATAAAACGTGTGCACAGAAGGTTGCATTGGGCAAGAGGAAAATCAAAAATTCACTGAAATTAATATACTGGAGGGGACAGGAAAAAAAAAAGAAAAGGAAAAAAAACCCCTAGCAGCGAAACCATCAGCATCTGTTTTCAAAGTCAGGTGTCTCCAATCAGCTGCCTCAGCAGTGTTCATTTCATAAAGACTCTTAGCTCAGACCTAAATTCACATGCAGGTTCCTCTCTGGTCAATGACGAGAGATCGTGCCCTTGAGAACTGCAGTTCTGAGTTGGTCTGACTTGTCATTCAGAAGAACCTGTTGCTTTCTGCTGACTGTGACAGGGGCAGCAAATTTAGCCACCCCAGTCAATGCCTCTATGTGGAAGGGATAGATCCAAACCTTAACGCGTCTGAATTGTTTTCTCTGAGTGGGAAGTGGGGCTTTTCCTTTTTTTCGTACCAACACTGAATAATCCAGAGAACACAATATTTCAATGCCAGCAACTTCTGACTCAGTAAGAGACATTGATATTGTCCTTAAAATGCTCCAAATGGATACTCCTTCCTGGTGCATTGTCATACTCCGAACAGTCCACTCTGGCAATCTTTTTGAGTTATTTTTTCTGGGATTTTGGTGTGGTTTGGGTTTTTTTCCTCGTTTTGACCTATTTGTTGTATAAAGTGCTTCATGGTACCACAATGGAGTCTGTGCAAACAGCAAGGGAAATGTTAATATCAAGAATGCTCACAGCTGTGGCCAGCTCTACCTTCTTTTATTAAACAAAGGATGTGTTAGTTCCTAAGGCTCTTGGCATCTTGAATGTTTCTGGACCATCCCACGTTATTGTTTGGCAGCCTGTTGTGGAGATCAGGAAGATACCCTGGAGATGTGCTCTGTTCTATTTATGGTTCGGGGATTACAAGAGTAAGGATATGAGTTCCTTCAGTTGCACTGGAGCACCTGGGGAGCATCACTGCTGTCAAACCCCTCTACGTCTTCCGTGTCTTATAATTTAAACCAGTAATACCTTCTTAGTAGGTGTGCACACTCCATCAACACAGACTCTTAGATCAGTTGCTTGCTCTGCATTGATTCATTATTGACCAGCAATGGTTTCACTGCATTAGGCTCTGCGCTTCTGGGATGGTTTGTGTGTGAATTGACAGAAAAGTTTCAGGAAAAAAATCACCCTGGAATTCAGCAGTCAGTGATGTCCGTTCTGGTAGGTTAGCTCTTCCCCACTAACCACACGTTTTCTCATAAGCCAGTAATAGTACTAAGCTGGGAAAGAAGATACTTTTATTTTATTTTATTTATTTTATGTTATTTTAACAAAAAGAAAAAAAAGTTTATGCTTTCATCTTTCTTGTCCTTGTTTTGTTGAGACAGTTCTGGATGGGCTAGCTGCTGACAGAGATACAAAAAATTCTTAAAAAAGTTATCATACTGGGTATATATGTATATGTGGGTATATAGTTGGTATATATATGTTAATAGGTATATATCACATTATATTGTATCAGTACACTGGCTGACTGAAGATATTCAATAGCAAGATATGACATAAGTCTTGTCAAATAGCAATATCTTGTCACCACTCAGTACCATGATATTGGACGTTATTTCAGCCGTATTTCAGTTGTTTGAAAGCGATTCTCTAGAGTCTTGAAATGGCAGATCATCGGGCCAAAGAATGAGAATCACAGTAACTTTCACATTCATTTCCAGGACTGAACTGTAGTTCTTTCTGGCTGAGTCTTGCCATCTATCTACACGAAAACATGTGTTTTAAAGAGATTTATGGCAGAAGCATAATCTCCCACTACGCAAAGCATTTACTAGGTGAAACAATTCATGCCATACCATGAGCCAGCAGTCGTGTGACTGTAACTTCAGCTTGCAGTCAGTTGTTGTCATTAGGAGTTAGTGGAATTTCAGGACCTAAACAGTCTCTCATTTTCAGTAGTTTCATTATGGATTATAGAGAAGCATCAATCAGATATAAACCTAGAGTTTAGTAATCCAGCACCAAATAAATAAAACATGGTACAGGAAGGTTTTTAGCTATAAGGATCCTTAAAGAAGTTTGAAGTACATTGTAATGCCATTTTGGGCTGCCAGTGCAACTAAGGAAGGGATTTGGACAATAAATTGGACTCATTGTTGAGTTACAAAGGCCTTTCTTTGAGTTTTGTTTTGGTTTTTTTGGTTTTTTTGCATTTCTAGAGTATTTCTTTCAGCCTAGCAAGCTTGCTTTGTCATGAATTCCTGGTTTTGATTCTATAATAGCCCTCACAAAGCTTTGAAACAGTGAGAATTTGGTGAATACACAGTTTTTCGTGCTGTTTGTGGCTAAGGTATTTGCTGACTCACTGCAGTATCATTCTTTGCATTCAATTCACTGTAAAACCCAAGAGGCAGCAAAATTATAAACTGATCAGGGTTGGTTTTTTTTTTTTTTTCTACAAGCTAATAAGGTACATGCTTTCTAGCTAAAAGCTCTTGGCTGTACTGTGCAAGACAAGGCCAGAGTCACCCTGTCCGAAGTCCCCCTAAGCCTCTGAGCACAGCCTTAGTCTTCGTGTGCTCCAAGCAGACTGATTTTGGCCCTGAGTTATTACCCAAGAGCTGCCCTTGCTCTCTCCCTGTTTGTGACAGGTTAGACTTCCTATAGTATGCTTATCAAAACTCCTTGGGGCCTCAGACTAACCATGATACATTTATTTGGCACTTAACAGTGATGTATTTATTGTCATTATTACTTGCCCATACCTTTGGAAACTTATTGTACATGTCTCTACATTACATTTTAACTGAAATACGAAAACACTATGGGATTTCCCTGTCATGCCTCTTATTTCAGATGTTTTATTCCACAAACACAGAGAGAAGGGTGGATCATCTCTGACTTACGCTGACCCAGTTCTCCTCTCTTTCTTGCTTGCTGCACACCAATATCAGTAGAGTTACAGTGACATAAACCAGAAGAATACAGTCAAAAATCAGATCCTTCCTACACCACATCTGTTTCCTATTTGTCTTATAATGGCACATGGGATTATCTTGGGAATATATTCTGCCTTAACTGTCATGCCACTGACTTTATAGCCTTATCAAATATCCATTGGTGTGCAGGTTGAGCAATTATCATTTACTAAGAAGAAATCCCAAGAAAATGTAGATTGATAATAACATTTTTCAATAATGGCTTGTAGCATTAGTGCCATTTGCTATTATTATAGTTGAGGTCTAGCATTCTCCTCAATTTACCGCTTTTATTTATTGTGCAAGATCTAGATATAAACCCTACAGCAGAATTTCAAAAACAGTTTTCTTTTTCATTATTTATTCATTTCTGGTTAGAAGGAGCAAAGACAGAAAATTGGATAGAAGCAAGGAATGTGTCTGGACTATTAAGAAATAGAGAGAAAGACAAAGGGAAAGAAAGAAATTTAATACTGTGCAAGATATTACAGATACAGGATGACTGTATAAACATAATCAGGCAGGCTACATCTACCAGAACATGCCTTAGGAGGTTGAGCTTGAATTCTGGGATCAAGCTTCACGAAGTTGTGTCCAAACTTTTTATCTTGCAGTGCAGTAAGGTCCTTCAGATAGACCATTCTGCTAACAGTCCATTTTCCCTTCACCTTTTTCTCCAGTAAATTGAGTGAAACGTGAAGTCCTTCTGATGTTTCTTTGAAAATACACACACAGACATAATATGCCTGCATGATGTAATTAAACAAGCCTGTAATAAAAGCTATAGCCTGTGACCCACTTAGAGAAACATGGACCCCATAGGTTTAAAATAATACCATTTGGAAGTATGTTTGGTCACAGGCCTGGTCCTGGATTCAGTACGGGTGAGCAAGATGGGGAAGGCAGGGTGCCAGGGAGAACGCTGCTTCCAAATACTTGAATTCACTGCTCATGAGAAAGACATCAGCTATTTGACTGAATGATCTTCGCATTAAAAAAACATTACCAAAGCAATTGCTGAATAAAATTTGAGTTGTTGATATTTTTTTGCATCCTGCACAGCAATGTGGAGTGCCAAGTCTCCAGCACTAAGCACTGGAGCGTTGCCCTTGAGGGTGAAAGTATTGTGCACAATTTTGAGACTTTTACTTGCGAGCACAGGACAAAGTAAGACTCTGGACTTTACACAATAGTTAAGCTTTCATAAAATTCTAGCCTGAGACTTAGTTTGGAGAAGAGAAACTGAACAGGCAGCTTAGGAACAGCCTATAACGCTTTTGCCATCTGTTTACATCTTTGCCATCATTGCAGATGATATAATAAGGACAAAAAGTCACAAATTGTTCCTTGGAAGGTTCAGTTTAGAAAAAAAAAATTCTTCACTAAGAGGGCAATGGAAGTTGACCAGAAAGGTTATAAAATTTCCATTCCTGAAGGTTTTCATGACTTGGAAAGACAAAACCAAAACTGACCATACCCTATACTGACAATAGTCTTCTTTCAACTCCTCCTGGACTTAATGATATCTAGAGAGCCCTCCCAGCCAGCAGCTCTATGATTCTGTGTTTTGAAAGGGATGTTAAAAATAAGAAAGAGGGATTTGAGAAGCACTTACTGTGGAAGCATAAGTCCTTGAGAATCAAGGTAAAGAGCTGATCTGTTATGAAATAAATACGGGGAAATACTGTAACATCTTCTTAGTTGCATTCTACTATCAACACATATAGTTTAGACATATATTCTGATATTTATTTTTTGTTTATTTTCATAAAACAGATGACGGATCTCTGATTGGTCAGTAAGAAAAAAAGACTGTATCAAGCTGTAGACCCTATTACACAGCCTAAGCTACTTGGTCCTACAAATACAGGTTAAAGGAAGCCCTTCAGCATCTACGTCATAGAAAATTTTTAGATATAAGCACCTGAAAACTGGGTGCAAAGGCCTAAGTAACCAGAGAAACTGTTGGGGACAGGGGTTGTTCCAGCTTTGGGGCTCCTTGACTTGGTTAGGTGTAAAGCAAATTAACTGCAGTGAGGGTGAGAAATGGAAATTTCAGGTTTTGGTGTGACCTCCACAAGTCTTCTGTCAATAAAGAAGTCTAGTGTGCAAAAAGCATCTGGTCTTCTGGTTTTACCCTCAGTGCAAAATGTAAGATAAACACACACTATTCAAACTGATTGGCAGATTTGGTGCCCCAGTGAAAATTAAAGTAATTAAATGTACTGAGAAGCCCATGCTTTGGATTTACTGACCTTGATTTGAGTTAGTGTTGACTGGGGCCCTTTGTTATCTTGGTTTATGTACCCATATGTGTTACCCTCAGCCTGTATATTTTAAAAGTTTCATTGCATAGTACTGAAAAATAATTAAAAAAAGAAAAAAGCTCTCCTAATGCAGTTAAAATTGAATTTGAGGATGCATGACACAGTAAGTCACTAAATATTCAGGTTCGGAAGCAGAATTTAACATTGTATTATGTACTAATCTGCACTTACAGGATATTTCAGAAAAGTACAGTCAGTAAAAATTAGGGTTTGTCTTTTTTCAGACAAAAGTTTCAAATTCCAGCTTCTTCAGTTAATATTCCTCAGATACATTCTCAGTGAAAGCAAAACGTATTCAATGAAACCAGGTAAATTGTATGTGAAGTAGATGAGACACAAGCCGTGCATGTGTATTTGTGTTTTTGACTAGCCTTCAGCACAACACTGATTAGGAGGTGGGTGTTTTTGCCAGATCCTCACCTGGTGTAATTTGACTTCTCTGGAGCCCCAAAACCCAGTAGGAATCATATACACTGCACTCTATTTAGTTCAATTTATTTTTAGTGTTCTTTCATCAAATAATGTTGCCTTTTCTTTCTTTTTTTCCACTCTACAGGATAACATTTTTAGAATGGAAGATTCACATTTTGAAAATGGCCGAGGGAAAAGCCCTTATGATCCTAAACTGCTGACAGCTTCTCTTTTAGTAGGTAGGTGCCACAATACAAGTTCAGTGAGATGTGCATTCACCGTAAGTAGTTGCCACTTTTCTGCTTTTTGTTTTCCTCCTTGTAGCACCTATTATAAGGCTTTCTTTTATGCAGTTAATTTCCAGGAGGAATTCATTCTGGTTTCATTTTTAATACAGTTGACCCAGGTGTCTTGAGAAACAAGGTGTGTGTAAACCAAGAATCAAATATCACAAGAGCCACTTTGTACCTCTCTAAGACCTTGATGCTGCAAAGTGTTTCTCCTCCCCAGAGCTAGGTGACTCTGGGGGTATTTTCATCACCCAGTTTACAGGCTGGCCACACTGATGGTCTCATCAGCACAGCTGAGAGCAAAGTGAGAGCAGGAATAAGTAATTTCTTATGTCAGCTTTGCTGCCAAGGAAGATTTGTCACCCAGCTGTACCTGCATGTGAGGTGGAGATATAGAAGCAGCCACAGGTCTAGGCCTTTACGGGATGTTTCATCTGAAGCGATCTCTCTGGCACTGAACACAATTGCACTCCTGGACAGAACAGAGGGATTTCCATAAATTATGTATTTCTGAATTAGTAATACTTAATTTCATGGAGTATGTAAGTATAGAGTACCTAGACTGTGTTAATCTAATTGAACTAATCCAATTGATTGAATTTATCTAATTGATTTAACTAATATAATTGAATTAATTGTGCTCAGTGTTCCTCCTTCTCCTTTGCCGTGCAAAAAAGGCAAAAAGATGTTTTGTGAGAAGAAATTAAGAGTTTAACAAATTAGATTCTTCTTTCCGTAATGACTCTACCCAGGTGTATTCACTTTATCCTTAATGTGTAACTTTCTGGCAATTTATTGCAACTTCAAATCCAAGGGGGAACAATAGTTTCAGAAGATTGCAGATTCTGTTATCTCAGAAGTCTTTGGGAAATGACAGATAACCAGATACATTGGTTTCTCCAGGACTTTGTCCATATTGCTAGTCTAGGGCTTTGCCTACGATCTACTTTTATTATATTTACTTTACATTTAAGAATTAAGCTATTTAAAATAGACAGCAACAAAAATTTAGTCTTGAGTGTGCCTCATTTCCTGGTCTTCGAAGCCCCTAATGATTGCAGGTGATGAGCTACCCTGGGGACACACACTTTTTAACAGGAAAAACAAGAAAGACATCGACATCTTGCTCCAACTTGTACCCAGTACAAACAGAAAGGAAAAAAAAAAAGTGTGTGTAAAAGGCCAGTGTATAAATTAGTGCCTGGAGCGACTTGAATCTGTGGCAGAGCTTCTCTCAAGGGAATGGCTTTACTATTTACTTTAATATACAATAAAGAAAGAGAATGATGACAAGCCAGTATTACATGGTATACCCGGTATGCAACTGCACAAAGTCAACAGCGTCTAGCTTTTCACATTCCTTTTTTTTTTTTTTGCTCAGTCCAGCACAAATATGATTATCTTATTTCCCTTGGCTTAGATTTCATGTCTTTAAAACATCTTTGCTTTCTTGAGCCCACTCCCTATCACTATAATTTTCACTACATGTATTTTCCCTCCTAATAAACAGTAGGCTGAGCATGATATTTTGGTTTGACTCAGGCTTCAATTAGAGCCATGGGGGTATTAGCACTATAGAAAATGGCATAAATTCAACATTCAAAGCCAGTGACTAATTTCTACTTCAGTGACTTATACAAAACTCAGGGTGAAGCTAAAATTAACATTCCTGCATCCCGAACATGAACACACCCTTTCTTCTCTGCCTCCTCATAGCTGCCTCACAGTCATATTTTGTTACTGATTATGATGTTGTGGTTACTTCAGTCCTTTACTGCAGAGGTTCCCCTGATATTTCAGAACGCTTACACCAGAGTCAGCACTGGTTCACAATTATTTACTCTTATCTTTGCCCCAAAGGCATAAATTTTATGGTAAAGTGACCCAAGGCAAAATAATTTCCTGTCCCCAAAATAGGTGAGGCACAGGGAATGAACTGGCCAAGCAATGACTGCATGGAGAGGTTTGGTCCAGCTGCTCTCTGAAGTAGGTAGCACTGGAGTGAAGCAGTGAATAGGGCCATGAAGGCCAGAGGAACCTCTTGACCACAAATCCCTCACACCAAGAAGAACATGGATGGACTGCTTCTTCTCTTCTCCTGAGCTGAATGGTAGCTCAGCTGCTCCTGGCCCCTCGTGTGCCAGAAGTATTTGTCCTCACAAGTAACCATGGTTTGTCTTAGGTTCAAGAGGGCAACTGTGTAAACCAATTACCCAGCACTCATTAAAATGCAATGTTATAATTAGTAACACAATGCAACTATCAGGAAGATAAAAGAAGGCTGAGAAGTAATTTATATGGTTAAATACAGGAGGGAAAAAAATAACCGCTGTTCTTCATCAGAAACACTAAATAGAGATTTCGCAAAGTGTGGAAGAAAAGTATGTTCTTGACTCTGTAACTAGAAGGTAAATCTTAAATAAGTGAAATGTAATTTCACAAGCTGGAATTTAGGCAAAACACTGAGGTTAATTTGCAAAAA
Organism: Larus michahellis; assembly: GCF_964199755.1. Classification (NCBI taxonomy): domain Eukaryota; kingdom Metazoa; phylum Chordata; class Aves; order Charadriiformes; family Laridae; genus Larus; species Larus michahellis. The sequence goes on from NC_133896.1 coordinate 10,276,936, forward strand.
GTAACTTAAGACCTTTAATAGACATTAGGGCTCAGGATTCTTATTTTACATTTCAGCTGAAATAAAGTCTTGCAAGTGTAAAAAGGATCTTCAGTTTTCCCTCTCTCCCCCCCAAAAAATCAATAATATTTGAAAAAAAACCACCATAACCAAAACAAACAGTTCATCATTATTAAATTGTTCCAGTATTTTTCCAGTATATGTTCCTTGTTCCATCCACCTGCAAACATTTTTCATTATTTTTTTAAGAGTTGTTCATTAAAGGTAGTTATTGCTACTCTACTCTAAAGTAAACGCCAGCTGGGAACATGATATAACTAGTTCCTAGTAATGTAAGACATTATTCAGCCATTCCCATCTATGTGCTGCTAACTAAACAATCTCCATTCGAGCGGGCTAATGCATGAAAATGTAGAGACTAAGCAGTCCCTGGGCACTGCTAGTGTGTATTCCAGGGCAGGAAGAAAATGAGAGGCAGCACGGTTTTCAAAGAATGTAATCACAGGAGAAAATTATCACTGAATGTATTAGTCTAAAGCAATTGTATTGGGACAGTTGAAAAAACCGCAGAGAAGGAGACAGCATTGTCCCATTATCAGTCAGTTGCTCTTTAGGAAATGACCCTTTGGGATTTTCAAAAGCTCTGATGATCCAGAATCCTCAAAGCCATTTATGTACCTGTGTCTCACTGATATTGAAAAAACCCACAATTTTTCTTTTTAAAAAAAAAACAGCTTAAGTGCCTTAATACTCACAGATATGGATCAATGTAATCTGAAATACAGTGGCTTCTTACCAAGGAAGAACTTTATTATCCTATTGTTAGAAATTTGCTACGAAGTATATATGAGGTTCAGGATTTTCGAGTTACTCTACTTTCTGGGAGTTTTGATTGTTGATTTTAAAAGGAGTGAAGTCAAACCGCTGCTATGTATGTCTGAAAATCATAACTTTAGTGAATAAACCTCCTAGCCAAGGATAGCAGATTTCATTTGGGAACTTTTTCACCAGTGAGAACAATCGGGACATTCAAGGCTTGGTTTTGCCTATATTCCCCATCCATTCCATTTTCTTATCTCTTTCAAAAAGGAAGTTTACACTTCTGTATTCTCCAAAAATATTCCCTTTTTAAGAATGCTGTCTTCTTTAAAAGCTGAATAGAAACAATTCAGCAAATAAATGTATACTGCTTAGTTTTTTACATCTTTGTATCTAATGAACTTGTGGAGGTGTTCACAGTTCCATGCTGCTTATTACAGTATGTGGAAAAATGGTTCCTCCCACCAAAAAAGGCATTACTGGGGGCTTTAATTGTTGCCTTTGTATTTAGTAAAGTCAATATATGTATTTCGGTTTGCATTCATATGTCAACATGATACTTCTTTAGGATAAAGTGGTTTGTGTCCAAAGCACAGAGCTTTTTCCTATGCAAACATCTGAGGGCCATCAGCTTGTTCTGCACAGCCATTGCTTTATGCTACTGGGCTGGAAATACAAAGTGACAACTTTTCTTTCTTTTTTTTTTTTCCTCCCCCTTCATTGTTTCCCCCTGAAAAATGTTTGTCAGTTTTCAAACTGTTCATTTCCACTTTCTTAAAGTTAATAAAAACTGCATTTAAAACTACTGACAATGGAAATAGCACCGCGAAGACTGTCAATGACATCAAAGAATCATTTTCTAGACCAGCAATGAGTAAATGTCAGTCCAAAATAAGGTCTGCACAGGGAAACAAAGATGAATGTACTTCTATCTAGACAGGAGGCAAAAATCCTCATACAGCTTTTGAATAGTACTAACTCAAAGGATGTGCACATCTGGGGCATGACTTGAGGCTCACCCTGAATTTAGCAAAAATTATCTAAAGCCTTACAAAAATAAATGGTATTCCCCAGTATTTCTGTCTGGGAGAAGTTGAAATCCCCTTTTTGCATGACTACGGCAAATCAGTTCAAACTAATTTTTTTTTTATTATTTTTTTTTAAACTCTGTCACCACTGATGAAAAAGTACCAGCCACAGGAGCCTAGTAGCATGAAAAAGTCTTAGGCTGAACTGAGTCAAACCTGGAAGAGACGTTACTTTCAGTGCCAGAAACCCTTACAATTTTAAATGTTGCAAATATAAAGATTTAATGAGTTTTTGAGCTATATTTGTTTAAATTTTAATAATGTAGTATTAAAGATAGAATTTTATTTTTCTTTCCTGATTGACCTTTAGATCTGTTGGTAGCTCAGAAGCGAAACAGGGCTTGTTGTTTTTTTCTTTCCCTCTTTGATTTATATTGATTTATCAGAACTCACTAGAGACTGAAAGACAGGAAAATGAAGTTAAGGTTAAAGAAAGGTTAAGCATAGCATCAAAGACCTTTTCACAAGCAAAAAGGTTTTATGTGCTTTAAAATCTCAGCTGCATACCCTGTACATAATAATCACTATAATTAAGTGATTGTCTCCCCTTTAAAAAAAGTTGAAAATGACATAGAGGAATGATAAATCGTTAATTAATGATATGCTGTTCTGTTTCACTTCTGATTACACCTCCTGCTGGGCACGACTGGTCTATTGGCTTCTAATCTCTGCTGTGAATTCATTCAATTCCACGCCTTTCCACTATCATGTTTTCACCCTTCCTGACTTTCATGACTACCATATGGTACAGAGCCACTGTAGGTTCAATTGGTAATTTCATGGTGTCAGTGTTCTGGGGAAAAGATGCCAGTGATATCCAATAGGCATGCTTGGACATGGTTGTCCCACCATGGAAATATCTAAAATTGCCATGAAAATGATAAACTTGTTCATAAAGGATGTTTTAAAATGAGGATATGGTAGAGTTCATCATGACCATGAAAAATTTATTACTTTAGCTTAAAGAAAGAGTTATTTTATCCTCAAATTTGTCTTTTTCACAGAAGACCTGATTAAGATGGGTAGCTTGAAAACAACAGTTGGAAGGAATAATATTTTTTAATTCCATATTAAAAGTATAGGACAGGATATCTCATTTCACATATGGGTGTTAAAAGGGCACAGTCCTAAATAATGCATTTTTAGCTATTTGAATTCAGAGTAATTTCATGGACAGTGCTACATTAATGCCAGAAAGATATGTGTTGTTCTTTGGTCACTGGTTGTTTTCTGTGGGTCTGATTGCTATGTACTTATGATTATTATTCTCTTTACCAGTTGGCAGATATTTAACTTGACCTTGTCCTTTAAATTTAGACTGTGTCTCTCACTGCCTCCTCCATGATACTTCTAGCTGGCTGAGGAGGTGCACACTGGGACTCTGATACTATGAATTTCATCTCCAGCTAGGCTACGTATGTGCCATTTATGGGCTGAAGTATCACAGGTCAATTTTTAATTCACTTGTTCACTGTGATAGGCATGGGGTCAAGGTAGCAGGGAATGATCTCATTTATTCTCTCCCTTAGCTGTTGCCCTTTGCCAGCATCGCGGTTACAAAGATGGCAGGAGGAGAAAGGCATGTTCTGTCTTTCCTGTAGAAGATACTGTTTTCTGAGGATTTGCTTGCTAAAAAAAAACAAAAAGCAAAAAGCAAAAAACAAAAAGGAAAAAGAAAAAAAACCAAAACCAACCAAAAGACAATTTCTATATGAAAAATTCAATGCACTTGATGACTTTCTGAACTGGGAGTGAATGAGCTGGACTCCCATGTTCCCAACACAGAGTCACAAAAACCTGGTAGGTTGAGAGGAACCACTGGAGGTTTCCAGTCCAAACTCCTGTTCAAAACAGTGTAACTTCACAGTTAGGTAGGGTTTTTTTGGGAGACATACTAATGTTTGCCAGGGATAGGTGTGCAAGCTGTCACTGTTCCAGCCTAGGAATCCAAACATTTTTGAAAAGAGGCTACACTGGCAGTCGGGAGATACACCTCATTTGAGAGAGGTTACAGTTAAGCTCTACACTGAGAAAATGGGTCTAATCATATATTTTCAATGACAATACATTGCATATGGCTTATTGCTTTGTAATTTTCTTGTTATCCCTATTAGCGTAATATAAACATAGGACTGACAGCTTTCTCTGACTTACCATGACTGGAAAATTGAGAAACGTTGCTGACAATTACATCCTCCCACAGATGGAGAACTGTACTCTGGCACAGCGGCAGACTTCATGGGCAGAGACTTTGCCATTTTCCGAACTCTGGGGCATCACCATCCAATCAGAACAGAGCAGCATGACTCCCGGTGGCTAAATGGTATGTAAAATGTACATTTATCCGGTTATGTTCATCTAAAGACTAGCACACAGCTTCATTCCAGCAACATCTGTGACATATACACCCCTCTTTTATTTGGAGCAGAATTTTGTCTTAAACCAGTTAAACTAATCAAAAGTGATTTATAAAGAAGCATTTTTGGTTTAATTACATTGAGATTTGCGGAGTGTGATTAAATTTAAAACATATACAGACACTATGGCTAAGGCAGACATGCCACAGGAGCAGATTGCTGTAGGGTGCAAGTTGGACAGAAGCTTGAGGCTTGTGGAGGCATCAGCCACACGTCAGCACAAAGTAGCTACAGAGCCTGGGGCAGGACTGTGCCTTGTACAGACTTTAATTTTTGACGAGGTTGAAGGCAGTCTGACACTGGCCGCCAAAGTCCAGCAGAAAGTGAATCAGAGCTTCCTGCGCAGGCCAGAGTTGCCAATAGTTTGGAAAAAGTGAAAGGGGTCCTGGGCATTCCAGGCTATTGGGTTACAAAATATTCAATAGTTCAACAAGGCATAATAGCTTGCATTTTTGTAAGGATATTGCTAATCAGGCCTGTAGTTGTTTGTTTGTGTCTATGGGGAGAGAGAGAGAGTTTCAGAGAAAATCTGGGTTTGGCTTCATGTACCAAAATACTTTAAAATGCATCTGAGGACTCTATCCAAGTTCTACTGAAGTCAAAATTGCAATGGCTTAAATGGAATTACACTTGGCTTTAGCTCTTTAGCTATACAAGGGTATGAATGTTTTGGAAATGAGAATTCATCATCTGAAAAAGCTGACATTTGATTTAAGTGAGCCAGTAATACTAACTGTAGTTACTCTGAGTTAATTTATATTTTAATTTTTGAAGAGTTGACTAGCCACTTTTGCAGTACACACTGCTTGCATCCGCCCTCCTGTTTTTGAATTCACAAAGTATTTTGTTCTTAGACATTTTTCACTCCTTAGCCACATGATTTATATCTGTGCTGCCGTGCAGGTTTTCTTATGTGGTTTTGCAATTTAGGGCAAACCGTTCACACAAATTTTTAATGTGTAAGAGCAGACTGTGTTTTAACAACAAGGTTTCTTATTAGCTGCAGTCAGGAGCTTCTGTTATCATACTGGTTATCATATTAGCTGTATCTACAATCCAGAACAAACTCAATCCCTGACTCATAATTAAAACCACAAAGTGCTATTGCAGGTGGGATAAACAACTCTACATAAGATATATACATTGGATATATGTATCAGATAAATGTGTATATGACAAGTTGTATGAAGTCCTGTTCAATTTAGCTTTGTCATAATTCATGTGAACTGCTGTGAGGAGAGATTCAGGTCTGTCACATTTCAGTTCTACAGTCCGTGCTTGCCCAGTAACCCAGAAATATTGTTCATGGGTTTATTTTATTATAATAATAGACAAGATTTCTGGAATTCAGGAGACAGTAAAGTGCAAGAGTTACAGACTATCTCGTTACCTGGTGGAGTAATAATATGTTAAAGGTAACAGAACACCCACTTTTGTTGTGATAGTCGTGATGACATAAAGTCCAATCATGCAAGCAAAATCTGCTTTTGTGCAGTAGGTTTGCACAATGACAGCTGAGTCAGGAGGATTTATGCAGTGGGAAAGCACAGCCATTGTCCACAGCCCCTGTACTTCATCGCTGAAAATGTGTCATTCCTTTGTGGATTCGGTTATCAGTCTTTCAGCACTAAATGTGAGAACTGCTTTTCCCAAATTAGCACTAAGGTTACATCTGACAGGGTGCAGAAACCACAACTGCTTTGTGCTCGAGAAGGGGAGCAGAAGACAGTTGCACATAAAGAGCTGATGAACCTCAAGATCTCTAGAATTAAAGTATTGTCCAAAATGAACGTAAAAATAGAAAGGCAGCTTTTAACGTAGCACAGGGTGAAAATGATTTTCAACTCTCAGTGTAGTTCTTACACTATATTCCAGTATGAGAAGTTTCAAGCTAATTTAGAAAAAAGGTAAGAATCAAACTGAGGCCTTTAGAAATGATTCTCATAACTGTCTATAATCTAATAGAGAATGATCCTTAAGTACATTTTTGAAATCTATCTCTCTATTGCAACTTAATAAGGTTACATTCCTAATATGGAAAGGTTGGCTTAAAATCTGCACTGCAACATTCCTATTAAAGGCTCTAAGACTTTACTGTTAATTTCCCCGTGATAAGGTCCTGGCAGCCTTTCCGCACAGTACTCGTAATTTCTGTATCTAACAGGGGAAGCCAAAAACGATAATTGTTTGTGTTTGAAACTCTACAGGCATGCTAGTCCTTTTATTATTTTTTTTCTTTTGTCATTTGTCTCTTTTAAATATAATTATAAAAGAAGTTTTGTGTTTGCACATATTTAAAGTGGTATGCTTTTAATGAAATAAGCTCTCAGTGAAGGATGAGGTGTACTCTATCTTCTTAAAGATCTGTATAAATGAGTTTTGAACCTTAAATTTGCAGACCTTTATATGTTGTTTAGTAAATGGATTTCTATGCGGTGGTGAATTTGCTTTTCTAGTTGCTTTCTACAGCGTGCTTAGCCTCAGGTTAAAAATACACTATTTTAAAGGGCATATACTGAAAGCTGGATAAGAACAGCAGTTCGGATCAAACTTACAAAAAGAAACCCTCATTCCCATGGAGTTTAATAGCTAGGCGGTGAGGCATCTGGGAATAAAGTCCTTGCTAACGTTTACTTTGTTCGGAGCAGGAACTTAAACGTGCTTTTCCCATACTAAGGCTAAGATCAGAGCTGACAAGATGCAGAAAACACAGCTGTGTGGTACCAAAAATGGAGAGGAGAAGACATTTAGAACTTGCAAACTTTTCACAGAATTTAAATATCATCCTGAACCGGTGTAAAAGTAGGACAACATTGCACAGAACCATTAAGTTTTTTGGATTTAAGTATGACCACAGAGTTCCTACTGAGATCACACAGTCACTTTTTGGAGGTGCTCCACCTTTCCTAAGAGGTTAAATGCTGCTGGGAAGAGAGCTTTGAACTGTGCCCGGCCCAAGGGAAGGTGCTGATCAGCAGCTCTTAAAGACTTTTTAAGTCTTTTAAAGATATTAAATAATCACTGGCTTCTAAAGACATTTCATTTTGTATAAATAATTAAACAGTCACCAAGCCAAATAAAGCAAGGGAGACTGATTCTATAGCCGTGTAGTCTGGGCATTCATCTAGAAGGTAGGGAACCATACATCAGTCACTGTGGCAGTGTATATTTAATTATTGATACAGAGTTGGCCAGATGTGACATGGAGGCATTTGCGAAAACACAGTAAAATAAGTTGGTGCTCAGGGAAGTCATCTTGGATACGAAAAGCCACAGTTCAGTGCCCCAGACTGACTCGTGTACTTCGTTACAAGCCATGTACATGCTCACCCTGGACGTTATTGGCTCCCCTGGTCAGTGCATGGAGTTTCTCTGCACAAAAAGATTTGACAGTCTTAGTTGGTCCCAGTGAGGGTCAAGAATAGTTTTGAACTCTCAGAAAAAAAACAACCTGAAACTGAAAAAAACTTCTCCTGTCCAGCTTTACTATAAGGAACGTTGATGATACATACATATCTTACAGAGTCTTGCCTATAGGCAAAAAACATCTTTTCCTTTAAATGTGCCATTGCCTCTTATAGTTCAGACCCATCAAAAGCTTGTCCTATTTCAAGAAAGCGTAGATCAGATCCTGCTTCTATGAACTGCTTCAGCAATAAAAGAACGATGAGTAGGAGGCGTGAGCAGGTTGGAGCAGCTTCCCCCGGTACCAGGGAGTTCCCTGGTGAGCTCCACGTGGTGTTTGCTGTACGGCATCCACAGGAGCGTTCAGGCAAGGGCTGAGGGCATGGCTGGAGGCAAGAGGAAGAAATGGCAGTGCAGTGTACCAAAGCAAATGCTTAAGCAACGCAAAAGCAATGTACTGAAGGCAGATTTCAAGCTGAAGATTAGGGGAGTGGAAGGAAAGCTGGGAGCCGCTCTCATCTTCCCCGACTTGAGCACAGGGGATCTGGCCTTAAATTGTTACCATTTTGTAAAATGAATAACCATAAACATCTATTTTAAAAGCAAGTCAGAGTTGGGTTGCAGAAGACTTGAAAGGAAATGAAATCACAAAAGCTGCATTATGATAGTATTATGAATCTGGTTTGCACCCCAGAAAAGTGAGGGAATGCTGGCCTCGGTCACCCTCTTTACTAGACCTGGGGTTAGGAGAGACTGTCAGTCTGGATTTCCAGCCTTGGCTTGGAATTTCCTTGCTTTTTATGGGTTTAAACTAGCTCTATGGTATTATTTTAGCATACTTTCCATGGCTTAATTTTTAAAGTGGGGTAGTAGCTGTGCTTAGTCCCCTGGGGTTATTGTCCTTGGTAATCTTTACTTTACGGTTACATAAACAGCTGAGAATTATAGAAACTGAGCGACTGTTCAATAAAAAAGAAAATGACCTCTTAAATTTCACAGGCTCCAAGGCACAAAACACGGACTTGATACTCTTCTGGCATTCACACAGAACTTTAGATATCACTTTATGTTGTTTCCGCTTATGGCGGTTTGTAAGATGTCCCAGCACTGGCAACATACACGCGTCATTTTGAATATATATGTATTGCAGAGTAGAGGAATGTATGGCAAAAGAAAGACAAGACTGCAGCTAGCTTATAGGATTTTCAGCTCTCTAATAAAATGTATTAAATATGCCAAGATATTTAGAAATAAATATTTGTTCTCCTGCAACTACTCTTGCTGAGACTGGGATGCGTTCATTTGCTGCATCCTTGAATCTATAATTTGTCTTTGGTCACCCACACCAAATCCTTTTCCCACCTATACATACATACCCACTGACACCCTGCTCTTCTGTGCCACTCCCTTGTCACTAAATGCCTTCCTAGTTTCCCACTTTCCAGCTCACCTTCTACACATTCCCAATCCAGATGTAGAGAAGACACTAAAATACATGCCACCAAATGTAAGCAGATGTGAAAAATGGCTGAGCTGCCAGTATAGACAAGAATCCAACATCCTCGTGCCTGGGAGTTATTTCATAAAGTACATCTGAGATATTCTTGGAGAAGGGAGGTGATAGATGCTACAAATACAATAAATCTCCAGCAAGGAAAGAGCTATTTAAATAAAGGACATTTTAAAAAAGCAGGGTATGAACTGCACATGAATATATTTAGTCTTCAAATTAGAAGTCTCAAACCACAGGGAATGAAATTAGAAAAAGCTGACAAACAGAAGTAGTCAGTGAGGTAGCCTAATAGGTTTTAAGAGGAACTTAAATAACATTTTACGTGTTGTCATATAGCAGGCTTGCCTGACATTGCAAAGGACTGAAGTGAGTAGACTAAGAAGTCTCTCCTAGGTCTGCATTCCCATAATTTTACAAGGGCATATTTAAACAATCTCACCAGTGAAAACAGTGAGGGGATTTTTTTGTGTGTTGGTTTTGTTTTTGTTCTTCTGGTGTTTCCCCCCCCCTCCCCCCCTCAAAGTTCTCTTGCATTTAAAATATGCATTTCTATATTTGAACCAAATTAGTCAGCTGGTATCTCCTATCATGCAGGCTGTAGTGTGGACCAAGTTCCGCACTTTCCCACCACTGCTTATACAGGCAGGAACAACTCCGACCCTTGCAGGAACAAAACATGTCCATATATGCAAGTCTCATTTCTCACTCAATACACCCTCCCACCGCCATTCCCATTATCTTCATTGCTAAGAATAGTAATAAATAATTTCACAGTGATAAATTCCATGTGTGACAAATGCTAATGTCACCTAACACAGTGCTAGGAAGTACTCAGAAACTATGGTGACGGTGGCATAATAATGTGAACAGAATGGAATACAAACTCAATTTACAGGGTTGTGTTTTTTTTTTTCTCCCTTAAGTCTGTAGATCCAAATTTGAGAGTCTGAATATGAATTTTAAATTGCTTTTCTCATTGCAATCTAACAAGTCTTTTCTCTATACATTTTTATTACAACCCGTTCTTTTTCTCTTGGAAGAAATGTAGAATTTATGAAATCACAAAATAATCACTTCTTTCTTACATTATTAATTGACATTTATGCTGTCACTGACCTGAAATGGTTACAACTCAGGAAGCCATAGGTCCCTCTGAATACTTGATCAGAAGATACTCATGTATTTGAACCAGTTGACTCATTCTGTCTGATAACTGCTCCCTCTATCTTTATACAAATTAAGAGAAGCATTTGATTCAGAAATCAAAGACCAAGTATCTGTCAGAGAACGTGCTTTACAGTTCCTCCAGATGTGAGGAAGATCATGAAGATGGTGGGTAAAGACAACCAGAAAAATTTTAACATCCCGTCAAGTGGCCTGAATGAAATTATTTTAAATCCTTCTAGGAAATAGATCTTATCTCTCTCTCTCTGCCTCCCCCCACTAGTCTATGATTAGGTCATTTTCTTAATTAAATTTCAGTGCCGTGGATGATATTTTGTTGCATTTAGTTATGTAAAATTTGTAAATGTAGACAAAGGATAAGTTTTGAGGCTGGAGTGGAAAAAGAGGGTAGGAAAGATGAAGCAGAGTGAGACATTCTCCTGGTTTGACTGCACATTTTGAAGACTTCCTGACGCTCTAAATAATATGACCTGGGGTAAAAAGACTTGCATCAGTAAACATATTGGTCTGAGTTATAGCCACAATATGCTTGGGGAAGTTAGGATACAAATTAGTCCAGGAACACATGACTTGGGATATATATATGTGTTACATGGTTAACCGTGGGCTCATTTATGGGGTTTAGCTTGGTCAGCCTTATTATCCACACCAAAAATAACCAGCTGGGAGTGTAGATTGGAAGGCACACTTTGCTGCCATTCATACTGTGACTCTTTATAGAGCATATAAGATCAAAAATAATAGGGGAGGTCAGAGTCCGATGCTTTGTGCGCTGTTTCTACTGGAGACCAGAGAAGTTTGTCTGCTGCACGTAGTACAGTTTTAGGAAGGAAGTTCACAGCTCTCAAAACAAGTGCTGTGGGATATGACCCCAGTCCCAAACAGATCAGTGCATAGTCTCTCTCTAAATAGAGACTTGGCTGTGATTGCCAGCTTGGGGATCTATGGTCACTCATGTACACTGAATTGATCTCTTGGTGATGTGCCTTAGAATTGCTAAATTTTAGGATTTTTATGTCAGTGGGGAATATGACTTAGTAAATCCCAGTAAGCTTCATGTTGGGGTGGGATCTGAAAGTGTAGCCCTTCCCATCACCTATGCTCTGAGTTTTCTGGGGATGAAATTGGACGAATGGTCCAGAACAAGCTCTGGCTAGATGCTAGATGTGGATAAATCAGTGCACCTGGCTGTACAGGGCAGATTGGGTGATCTTGCTTGGGTGTTCAGAATCAAATTGATGACTCAGTTGAGTTGCTTTTTATAGACATTGCTTTAGATGAACAAATCTGAGTCTCATGTGCCGCCTCCAGAACTGTAAGAACCCAGCTGCATGAGTACGCTCCAGGAGTCACACATTTGGTCCTGCATGTCTCCAGCTCTGTACCCTTCTCATACTGAATAATAGACACCAGCAATTGTCTGATTACCAGTAGTCCCTACGTTCTCTAAAAAGCTTTTTAGCTTTTTTTTTTTTTAAAAATAAGAGGATTGTTTATTTATATGTATTTATTTCAATGGATAACTTGTAAAGTTGACAATGGACAGCTTAGTAAAGTGATGGTCTTTTTCACATAAGGAAGGTGACAAACAGTATGTAACTGAAGCAGAGGTAGCTGTGGCGAAAATCTCTACTAGAAAGCATTATGTAGTACTTTCAGTTAATACAGGATTAAAAGGACCATTTCTATCTATATATATCTATACATATATGTATAAATATAAACACATTACCTACATGCATCAGTTCATGGGAAACCTCTCCTCTTGCCCTGGAGATGAATTTCAATAGGGTAAAAAAGGCAATTTGTCCAGGACAGGTGTAGTATTCAGGTTCTAAGGCTGCACTTTGCTTTGCTATTTGTGTAGGCCCCGCTTTAAATTACACAACATGGGTTCCTTTGTAATTATTATTTTTGCAAAGATCCAAATCAGCTTAAGGAAAAGGAAAGTTCAGATTAGGTGGCAGGATGCCAAAGACAAAGCCTTTGTGTTACAGGCCTTGAAAATTCGAGTAGGATTCCCATGATCTCCGAGATCTCTATGAGGGCTCATCACAGCTCTGATGCTTGAAAAACAGTGACTTTTAGCTGCCAAATTATGCCTCCTTCCCTGTTCACAAAAGTAACCAACTGGTTTTTTAATGAAAGTTAAGCAGAAATCGGCTTGTAGGGAATCACACAGCAGAATACTAATTGATTTAAACAAAGCTGGAATGGGTCTGTTACAGCCCCCTTCATTGGGATATGACATACCCCTGAATCTTTTTTTTATGTTCTTGTGTTGTGGTTTTTTTCCTCTTCTTCTCTAGCCATCAATTTAATGAGTGTTGACCCTGTCAATACCAATTTCCTCTTCTCAGGCCACCACGTTCAGAGTTTGGTGGGCATTCAATAGAGATTTACTGTTGACTGGGTAATTTGAGTTCATGTGTGTGGTGAAAAATTAGTGAGGAGAATTACCCAGAAAAGTGGATGCCATGACAATGCATGTCACCATGGTGTGACCAGCTCTGCTGACATAGGTTTCAAAAGCTCTCCCCCTGTGAAAATGGGGCCTGTTTGCAAATTAATTAGTTTCTGGCAGCAGCTTGATTGTTGACCCAAAGTTTGTAGAGTGGAAAAACAATCAGATTAGTGTGTTCAATATAAAGGGCCAGCGCAGCACTCAAGTGCAGTTTGCCAAACTGTTGAAGCTGTGAATAGAGTGAAACAAATTCTTTTTTGAGAAGCCAAGGCAAAGGTTAAGTGTGATGTGACTAGAGCACGCTGGCCGCGGGGTGGTGGGGGGAGAATTAGAGGTTTCAGCCGCACGAAAATAGAGAGCGCTGAGCGAGTTGCATTGAATTTAATGAAATTCACAGCTTCAGACGCAAAAGTGTTTGGCAATGGTTTAGTCTGTGTTAAAGGGCGAAATGAGATGGCTTTGTTTTAAGAAGTTTTCTTTGTACAGTCATGTGGGATACCAGGGACTGAGCCCCTGAAGGGTATTAGAGACACTTCCTGAGCCTCTACACCGTTTCTAAGCACCTGCAGACTTTGAGGTTTGTACCAGTTCCTCCCCACCACACACTAACTCCCTTTATCTCTAACATTCAGTCCAAGCCTCCCATTCATCACCTCCAACATTTGGGCAGCTTTCTTCTTTTAAATAGTGCTGGTGCCACGACTCATGGGTAAACATACTAGAAATCAACCCTTGCGAACAGATAGACTAGCTAAAACTTGTTATTCGGGTACTGAGACAAAAGTTAGATACTAAAAAATACCACAGGCCAGATCTTTAGCTGATAATAAATGAGAATATCCCCAATGCAGCCAAGAAAGATCTGATGATTTCTACTCACTGCAGTGCTCAACTCATTTCATTAATATGCTTTATTTCTTCAATGGCTGTTTTATATATAAATCTGCCCTTCAATATCCATTTATGAAATACACTGTAATTTGTTCCCTTAGACTATTTATTTCCTTTACATCAAACAATGCCTATACATTTTTTAACTGTTATTTTCCCAGCATGACAAATACAAAGAAGAAAAATGCCAACAAATGTGGAAGAGTTCATGTTCATGGACAGTTGATGTAGTCTTCTCTCAAGCCAACACTTTGTCCCTGTTGGCCTGGATCGGAATACTTGTCAGAACCAGGGGAATGGGAGGACAGAGCAACTGAGCTTAAAATACGAAGGGCTCCACCACCACATAGCCACCAACCCATCAAGTAGCTGAGGTGCCCAGCACACCCAGCAGAGCTTATGATGTGAGGATACAGTCCCTTAGTCTGTTCCTACCTCTTTTTCCCATTCTATAAAGTTACAACTGTTAGTCTGCAACTTATACAAACGTTGTGATTTCTTCTTGGTAATGGGGCTGAACCTAACCCCCTTTACACTAACATTCCTGAACCGTGAATTGCTTGTCCCAAAAGGCATCCAGTGTTGCTTGCAATTAACACAACTGATTGCTCAAAGCCGGCACCTGATGTGGCACGTAGCCAGCTGGAAACATAATTGGTTCCTTAGATGGAGAAACATCCACTTCAGAGTGGAGTTTGTGATGATGGAATTATTAGTTCAAAGTAAGCCAGGTATGTGAATACCTGGTCTATACATTAAGATCTCGGCTAGCACTAGACACAGGCGAATTAAGTTGCAGACTCAAAGCCTCCCTTTCTCTCTGTCTCCATAACTTCCCCTTCTCTTTGTTCATGAAATCGTGTAAATTCCAGTCTGAATGCTTGTAAGGCTAAGTAATTGCTTTTGTTCTTTGGGTTATTTAATTACAAATCTCAGTAGATGACAGGTCCTCTGCACTAAAGGAAGACATCACATTTGCACAGTTACAGAATCCCAACACAAATGTGTGTGGCAAATCAGTGACTGCAGATTTATTCATGCCCTCTGGGACCTGCACTGCCTTTTCAGCTTAGCATGCAATATGATTTAAATTACAGCTTGTGCAGAGCTGTGCCTTGGGATTACACTCCATGTTTCCAACTGTTTATAGTTCAGTGAGCTTTAACCTCTGTGATTCTGAAAATTAAATAATGTCACGGCTGATATCAAACTGATGGTTGGTACTAGATTGCTAAATACTGTCTTGTATTAAAAGCCTATTTTTACAACAAAGTGGAAACATCAATGTATTTAAAACACTGATAACACATTCAGGTAGTTCGAGAGCTCAATTCAAAAGTCGCACGAGCAAAGAATTGCAAAGCTAATATTAAGCTCCATTCTCAAGCTCCTTCTTCTGTATTTAGCGGAGTTATGGCTGTTGACTTTACTCGAGCAGGACTGGGCCTAACGCAATGCCTTGTGGTTAGGTAGTCACACAGAGCACGTGAGATCAAGAAATGTAGATAGAGCATCTGTTGTAGTTAAATTCAGATTTGTTAACTCCTTGCAGATTTTATACTTTCATTATTTCTGAAATTATATCGAAACAGGCCTTTTGTGCTGTAACTGTAGGACATCTTAATATCTCTGTAACCTTTAAACAGAGCAGGAGAGAAAACAGTTACAAAACTGTATATCAATATGGCATGTAATTTCCCAGTAGATCAGTTTTCATCCTTTTCAGGGTTTTAATCGCTACAAAATCTTTTAGTGATTTTTCTTCATTTAGTCCTGCAAACCCGTGTTTCCAGGATAGATGCTGTTCCAGTCCCACTTGAGCCACTTCACTGGGTTCCTCCCCAGGTTCCACCAGGCAACACCTGCAAAACAAAAGGGTGAAACAGATGTCACGACCAGCATCATTTAGCATGCAGAGCCTTATTCATGACACTGTCCTAAAGAACAGGAAGAGGACAAATGGGAGAGGCAAATGGATACTTATTTTTCATTTGTAAATGTAGCATGTTTGACTAAATAGCAGAGAAAATAAACAACGAAGCCCCAAATACCTTATTCACAGAATGACAGTTCTCAGATATGATGGACAAATTACAAAAAAAGGAAAAAAAACCTTGACAAATGGTTCCTCATTTGATGCCTTTACGTGTTGACAGTGCAATAGATCCTGAACTTCCCGTTTTGCTGCATTGCCAAAGTGGCACTTCTTTTTCCCCTTGATCTTTGGGGCACCCTATATTCCTTATCTCAGACTTCAATGCCAAGCTTTTAAGTTGCAGAGTGGTGTCTAAAGTAACCTGTCCCTTGCTATTCCATTGGATTCTGTGGATTTATATCAATCTATCCTTGTTGAATATCTGGCTGTTAGATTTGACTTTCTAAAGATGTAGATAGGTGCTTTTACATACCATACAGTAAAAAAGACATGGTAAAGTTTACGGAAACATTTAAGATATGTCAAGGTATAGAGGTATTCACCAGCTAATAGTTGATAGTCAGAAGCAGTGATGCGTCAGATGATGTGATAGTCTACAGATAAATGACCACATTATTGGAATGTTGTAACACTGCTTTTAAGAATCTCAATCTCTAAAGCGGCATTGTTGTCTGAAAGTTTCCATGTCCAAAAAGACTGTTGAGAGTAACCCACTAAAACTGAGCTCCCAGTTGATATGGTTTTTGTAGCTCGTTTTCCTTCTGTTCTCAGGTCTGTATCACTGGTGGCTATAGGCTGAATGTTTCGCATGTTGGGAAGGTGAGACGTCTCATAGTGTTATCATGGACAATTACCTTCTTCAAAAACAAGGGTTAAACTGTCAGTCTTTGAGACTACTGTCTCTTATACAACTTCCAGCAGAATTTGATGTTCCTGAGCACTTAGGGCTGCAACAAGCATTCTAAGTAAATGAAGGCAAAAGAGTTCCCTTTCTGATTTACCTTTTAAAGTGATAGGTCTGTGTTTTTGTTAGATTCCTGGATTATGGAAAAGTGTATTTTTAACATATGTTTCTATATAAAAATTTAATTTCCTTTTGGTAGGTTTGTAAAGATTTCTGTTCAGGTAAGTGCAGCAAGATTTGTGGGAAGATTTGATTAGATAGGTCGGTATAAGAAGAAACCAGATAACCTTTCAGGGACAGAGTTTTTTTACAGATGATCGTTCAGAAAAACAGAAGAAAAGTTATTTTAAAGACTGGATTACACATTTTTCCCATTCACTCCACAGCTCTTATGAAATATTTGAAAGCGTTCATTGATAATACATTATCTGTGAATATGGACATGTATCTGAGGATTGGTGTTTATTGATTCTTTTACTACCGTTTGAGCAAAATTCAATACCCATATAAATAGTAAAAAGTGTTCCACTGATGTCAGTGAGATTAATCATATTTCCTGAGCTCTATGATAACATTCGACACACTGTAAAATCTGACAGTCACAGGGCACAGCTCTCTCTACTTACTTACCCACACCTTTGGTCTGTTTCCTATTCTCCTATTTCGCTAAAGGAAATTCCACCAAAGGCAGAAGAAGCTCCATGAGAGGGAAAGGTGCAAAACAGTCCTATGAGATATTTAACATGGACTAGAGAGTCATCAGCTTTTTTCACAAGATTGTGTAAATGGGTTGTCATTCTTAATACTCAGTTCTGCTCCATATTTGACATACTTTCAGTTTTAATTTTTTTTTTGCCAGACCTGTCAGTAGGAAGCATTCTTCAAAAAATGTTCCACTGTTTCCCATTTATTACAGGACCTATATTTTTTACTGCACTTCATACTCTTATTACTTTTTAAATACTTATGCTAAACTTTCTGTTAATTCCTCTCCCTGCTGTTTATGTATTGCAAGCATGTGTGCTGCAAATTCCTCCCTCACTGCTTTTAAAAAATGCTAAAATTTTGAGTCGGATACAATGTTACTCCAAGAAGGTTTTCGTTCTTAAAAGTCACAGTAATTACATCAAATATTTCTGAAATGCTGTCAGTGAATAAAAACAAAGGAGGCTTTCCTTGTGCAGAATAAAAGTATATGCCAATTAAACAGAGTTTGAGAAGAACAACTTTCCGACAGAGCCATGCAAAGGTAACGTTGCAAGATTTTTCTATCATCTCAAGCAGCTCCATGGTTTTCATCACACCTGTGCTATTTAATACTTTCTCTTTTCTTTTTCTTTAATGAGCAGAACTGAGTTTCACATCCTCAATAAACTAGTACATTATTTCAGTTGCTACAAATCCTGTTAATACCTAATGTTGACTGAAGCCAAATTAAGTTGGAATCACATATTACGCTCACATGACTACTGAAAGAGGTTGTCATGACTGATGCTATCAGTCTGAATACCTCAGGTTGTGCTGAGGGGTTTTGCTTCCGCTTACAGATGCCTTACTGCATTTTATATTGCTGTGCTACACTGACAGATCAGTTAAAACCAGTCATTCACCCAGCCCTTTTTTCAGTCTTCGCTGCCATCCCTCATTAATCTTACTTTAATGGATTTTGTGTCAAGTTGCTTTACACTAGCTGTAGAAGTTAATTATAACAACAAAACCTTTTTCATAGTTTGACAAAATGACCTCAGTTTTGGGGGCAAATCTAAAGGTTTTAACAAAGAAATGAAATTACAGGAGATTGGATAGGTTAGGAAATTGCTACAGGAGTGTTCTCTGCTGGATCACTTCATGGGAACTGGCTCGGGCTGATGATCATTTCCCGATGAATGAACATCCCTCATTGAGACTTGAGATGATGGCAGAGTCCTGTCCAGTTTTTTGACATGATGTCAGTGAGGAGATTGTTTTTACAGCTACACAACCCCTTCCACACACTTCAAATGGAACCTGACAGTACAAAATTTGGAATTTTTTCTTCCTGTTTTCAAAATAGATGATTTTTGACACAAAGGCCATATTTGTTCACATATTTGTTCACGTTCTGTTGTAGGCAGAAAAAAGTAATATATGTGTGGACAAATGCTTCTGCTGGAGACAGGGTTGTGCACTCTATGGAGCTGACAGAGAAATCTTAGGTCTCAGGAAATATAGGTCTCGGGAGATGTGTGGAGGCTAAAGGCAGACTTGTCAAGCCACTGTTGTTCAGTTTGGGGTTTCGTGCTTTTGCCAGTCATGCTGATGAAGGCTGTCCCACTTTCCCCGCAGTGGAATGTGTTTGCCTTGTTAATCCCCAGCTATTCCTCACATTCAGCCAGAGACTTGTCTCCTGCAACATGCCGTGTTGAGAGTCTGGCTGATGGTGCTGCTGCAGCATGCTGTCTCCGCCTTCAGGACACGCTCTTGTACCCTCAAATTTCCAAGTTGCAAAGAGGAAGATTATAATGACACATCTCTCAGCATTCTGGAAGACCCGAGAAAATCACATTAGTGGAGAGGAACAGGTTTGGTCTCTGAGTTTTGGGTCATCTACCATAAACTGCCTGGGCATCTCCAGAGACTTGTGCTCCACCTGTGAATATTCAGAGCTTATGCAAGCCCGCAGCGTGAGTCTGATTGCCAAAAGTGTGTAACACCCCAAATCAGAAATTTCTTTGTTTTCCATGCTTCACTTGCTCCCCTAATACATCACTTTTTAACATAAAGACTGTGATATTTAGTTTTTGTCACTCATCCAGAGCTCTAAAAATGTAGGTTACACAGTTAAGGCACAGGCTTTCCAGTGTTTTTATTTCCAGGCATCAATGTCAAAAACTTCAGATAAATGACCGAGAGGGGAAGAAACAGGCTCTTAGCTGGAACTCTCGTTAGCTTTTTCTGCAGAGACATTAAGAAATGCGGAAAATTGAGATTAAAGTATTCCTAAATGGAGGATATGCTGCAAGCCTTACTTTCTCTTCTGTGGACACTGGTTTTCTCAGTTGCCTGATTCTTCTTTTTGAGGGACAAGTAAATCAGTTTAAAATTAATTGTGTTGATAGATATACAACACCTTAAAACATAGTGAGCAATGGAAAAGAGGTGTTAATTTTGGTCGTTGTTCTGTAAAGAGATAATAATCACCTCTTTTAAATTAAATAGGGTGGGTAGATCATAAGCATTGTTTTGTGAGAAATCTAATTTACGTTGAGAATTAAGCTATAATTTTACTGAACTTTCGCATTCACTTTTCTTCACCATATAATTAGTCATTACAGGGAATCAAAACTATTGTTGTCTCTTTAGAACAAAGGCTTCAGAAACTGATAATTGCATCAGAGATCAACATGTTCTTCCTTCTCCTTCCTGCATGAGCTAAAATGTTGCTCCCAAGAAATATTCCTACGGAATCATGCCTCTAAGGCAGCGGAGGAGGAAGAGCTCTGGGGGCAGTGGCGAGCAGTGGCCAGCCTTGGTACTCGGAGGCTCATTTACACACCTTGAGAGGTGTTAAGTACCGCAAATTAAGGTTGTGCTCCCTTTCAGGTTGTTTGATCCTGTGGCCCTGGGGAGGTGGCCGGGTGCGATGAGGTGCTGCAGCCTCGGCCGGTGCCCCCGGCAGGTCCCCAGCCCGGTCCCCCCAGCCCGGTCCCCCCAGCCCGGTCCCCCCAGCCCGGTCCCCCCGGCCGCTTCCAGCCCCTCCAGGCCAGAGGCTGCTGCTCTCGCCTTTCGTCCCCTCGGGCCGCCCGGCTGCTTTTACAGAAAACCCGGCTCTTCTGGAGGTGCAGCCGATGGATCAATCCCCTTCTTCTCTTCTCCTTATCGCTATCCAGACAGTGTCCATCTTATACACCTTAGTATATTATTAACGCTCCAAACTACGCTTGCCCTTCTTTGCTTTCACCCCAACTATAAATCTGTAATTCCTTAAAAAAATACCTCCACTTAATTCAGTTTTAATGTCTGTCACAACCAGAATGATCCATAGGTGTCACTCAAGGTCAAAGCCCTGAAAATCCACAACGACTAGATTCCTCTTGGTGTATATGTAAGAGTAGCACTGAAATGTGGAGGAATTTAGACATGTAAAAGCATTGTGCATCGTTTGTAATGTGTGTCTTTTTGTTTGTTATGTTGTGTTGCATCCATCTATTGAAACGATGGAAGAGTGATATGTTAATATTATTTTTAATACCATTCATCCTTGAAAATCTGTAATCTCTTTATGTCACAAAAAATTCCCACAAGTCACCACTGAAGAAAACCAGCCAGATTCTGTGGAGAGGATGATTTTTTTTTCTTAATTCTGAGAAGAGTTTTGAATCAGAAAGAAACTAAGAATATATATATGCAAATGAAATTACAAGAAGCCTTAGCTAAACCTTAAACTTATGAGCCCTTATTATAATATGATTGTGTCACCAAAATTTCTTTTACTCGTCTTTGAAAAATTAAAAAAAAACCAAAGGGATATGGCTTCTAAGGAGAAACTAACTGTCATAGCTAACAGACTTTTAAGATCATCGTTCCTCAGCATCAGTCTGGCTAGACTCAAAGACAAACCGCTTGATCAATATCACCAGTCTATAAAACTCTTTCTGATGAGAATTTCCATTGCAACATCAATGAGTGACCATAGGGCTTCTTATGCTGTGGTAGCTGCTAACATCTCAATCATGCGTGGCCTGTGTGCCACACATCCACCTCCGCCTACCCATGGCTTTGCAAACAGTGTCTTTAAATCACATCTCTACTCTGTGGTCTGTCCCTGGGACTACTTTCCATGTCAGCATCTGACAATAAGTTGCCACAAAACCCTCATATTAGCTCCATAATAGCCACAAGTTATCCCTTGTGCAAAGAGCATTCCCACCTGGAGGATGTGGTCTGATGCCATCCATGTTGTTGAGGAGCTTCACTGCAAGCGGTGAATCCATGAGAGCTTGGCTGCGTTTGCTTGAGTCATCAGCAAGAGGGATGTGAAAGTTGAAGAATTAAAACGAAGGGACTTTGGAAGAACACCATTAAAAGCTTTGGTGTTTTGTAAACTACATTCAAGTGTGTAAAACCACAAACCAACTTAGCTCTCTCATCACCATATATTAAAAGCTTTGTCCCCCGGTGGCCTTGACGACGTGCCCATGGCGGGCGGCTCTGCTGGGCACATTTGTGACTGGGGCTGCAAGTCCTCCTCTCTGTGGGTAGCAGAGCTCGCTGTGATTGCAAGTTCAGATTTTCTGAGGACAGTGCTTGCTCTCTGTGCTGGGTCTCAGTGGACGGGCACTCTACGTAGTTATGAAGTCCTGAGTAGCTGTCTATTTTTGTTGTTGTTAAATTTTTAATTTCAGCTTCCCTGGTCTTGTTCCTCTCCTCAGGGCCTCAGTCACTCTCCAGTACTTTTCATTAAATTATAGCAATTGCAGTTTTACTGAGCATAAAATTTCCCTAGTTTCCTAGAATTTTCTTACTGTGAACTGATAAATTAGTCATTTTGACCGTAAATATACAATAATAGGGGCATCCAGTTCAAACTCTTTACAAAACATTTCCTGAGAGAGTTGCCCTTTGGCTCCTGTCAAGTGATGAAGAGATGACCCCAGCTTCTGTTCCCTCAGCTTTCTCAATCTTGACAGCTAAAGGTAATTTCTGTGCCTTCAAGTTTATAGATCTTCATTAAAATGCTAATACAATTCAGTTAGAAATCCAATTTCTGACTTTTATTGTTTCTTGCTATTGGACTCTGTGTGTGTGCATGTGGTTGTTGCTGCTAAAGAGTAACAGTTGTAAAAGAACGAATGCAGATCGATTCCCCTTAGCTTTTTCACAACCTGAAATGCTGAGACAAGCAAAACATGTTTCCATTACTTAACTAAGCAAACAATAGCGTATAAATCATAGAGGCAGCTGGACCAAGGTGTCGTTTCCATAAAGAGCCAGATTTCTCTTGAAGGACAGTTTAATGGGCTGCTGCCAGCGAAACGTCTGCAGAGCTGGTAATGGCAGGAGGGCACACAAAAAGTGGCGCTAGAAAGGTGTCGTGTGGGAGCTGAGAAATAGCTCCACAGCCAAGACAACTAGAAAAAGGAGACTGAAAAAGGTGTGTACTTTAATAATCTGCTTCTAGGGGCTGATTGTTTTCAATAAAAATCTTAAGTTTTTATTTTTAGCTTGTTCACGTTGGCTGCGAGATCAGAGAAGTGTTTTTAGCTGTAATTTTATTTTGATCATGTTTATGCTGTGGCTTTGTTTCTTCTTTGATCATGCTTAAACATGTTTCAGACATGTTTGTTTGATGTATGCTGTTTTTTAAAGCACTCTTCCACATTGTCTGCTTGTGTTTTTTTAAACCAATGAATCATTGCAAAATATTTCTTAAATTAATTTTCCTAAAACATGCTTTCTGGACTTTTAGCCAACGGGAGACTGTTTTTAAACAAGAAAGTGTTGACCTGTTGTAACAGCATTGTTGAGCGCTTCACAGATTGGAGACAGTTTTAGGGTTGCAGAATACTCAGTATTTCACACACAGAAATTTGAAGTCATCCTATCTATCCACAATAGCTGCAGCACACTGACTTTTACAATTATTGGATCAAAGTCCTGTTTTCCATTCAGTAAAACTAGCTTGAAATTCATTCCAGCGCTTCTTTTGTGGCTGTGTTGAATGTATGAAATAGGTCAACCCTGACTGAATTATTTTAAACTTCCCATGGGGACCGCTTGATACCGAACCTGTTTAATTTTGCAGGGTGAGGCAGGGCAGTCTCAATACTTGGAACATACACGTTCATGGATGACATTCTTTCTTCTGCTGCATGGGTGAGCAATTAGGAGAGTCAAGGAGAAGTCCCTCATCTATGGACAACATCTCCTTTCCCTCCCTCAAAGAAAAGCAGTACAAAAATGCTAGGTAGTCCATGGAGAGGGCTGTGTTGCGTGACTGCTGACCATCTGGCTGATTGATTCATCATGACCCTAAACAGTGAGTTGTAAGCATGGTCTGATGCCCTGGAGTTAGACACAAGTGTGCATCAGGCCTCAGGCAAGTCAAACAGCTCCTCCGCTAATGAAACAATGAAGAGCACACTACAGATCACTAGTTCACACCACCCACTTCTTAGCTTTATAACCTACGAAATTATCAACCACGTTTCTCTCCCTCTCTCCACACGTATAATCATGATGGTGCTTTTATGATCATTATATTCATTCTGAACAGAAATGAATCCGTTCCTATCTGCAGCAGAACATGTGTATCCTGTTCTTCCTTTATTTGCTTCATTCCATAGATATAGTTGTGTTATATGGAAGAGGGGAAAAAACCCAAACACCACCAGGTAACAAAAGCAAGGGCGCTATAACATGAAGAACCGCTCTTTTATTGACTAAACCATATTGATTTAACTAGATGGTGAAACGGCCTGAGGTTTGTTCGGTAAGAAACACCGGTGTTATTCAACAAAATATGTTCCGTGATGTACAATGAATGTGTTCTAATATGAGGCTGTGCGGCCGCTTTGCTTTCAGGGATGTAGTTAGGATTATGAGTCACTAATTGAAAATCTGAATTCATCCCAGATGAGTGGTAAGAAATGTATAGAAAGTATATTCACATGCGCTCTGGCTATAGCATTAGTTATAGTATATAGTTACAGTGCATAGTCCTCACACACACCTCCTCTGCTACCACTCTGACAGAATTCTTTGAAATACATATTTTCATTTTCTTAAACTACTTTTCTATCATTCTTTTATCAGTCCTGCTTTAATACTAGACTCTCTTACTGTTTCTAGGTTGACTTGCAAAATTATGAGAGGCAAAGAAAAGAATAACAATATGCTAACCGAGGGCAAGTTTATATAACCCATACTATATCAGCAGTATTATTGACTCAAATGGGACTCCCCACATTATCTTCGTAGCCCAGTGTAAAGTTAGATTTTTGATGCCTGATAATATAGTGATTTATTTTAGAATTTGATATCTTGTGATTTACAAAACCCATTGTGCTAGAAACAAATCATTCAACCATTTGGGAATGTGTTTAGGTTTTGGTTGAGTGATTTTTTTTTACCCTTTTCATTAAGACCTTAAGATTGTAAAAACAGTGTATTCAGACAAGAGGTTCTCCAGATCCAGTAGCCCAGAAGAGTGTCTGCCAATGGGTATCCGTGTTCTCTGATATATCCTTCCACAGGCTGTGATGCAGAAATTTTCAAGCTGTAGCTTTGTGTTTCTTGTGATACAAGTTGCATTCAAAGCCCTGGTAGATCATATATATAAAATTATAGATATTTACCATGGTACACTATATAGTCTAGATATTATTTATCTTAGGCCTTGTGTCGGTATAACTTGAAGGCTATTAAATGCATACCAGAAAGAAAGGAAGTGAATTTAGTAGCTTGAGTTACTGGGGTTTGGGGTGGAGAGCTTAAGCTGCTTACAGAATTTTGATGCTTTCAGATGTCTAAAAAGATTTATCTTAATAGACAATCGGTAATAGACACAGTTCCACAGAGATCTGTTCTGCGTTGTTCAACATGCTCATAAATAACCTGAAAAAGAGGTTGAGCAGCAGGATGAGAAAATTTTTCACACGATACTAAGTTATTCAGCGTAGTGAGACAAAGGAAGACTGTGAAGAATTACAAAAGGATCTTATGCAACTGGGTGGCTAAGCAATCAAATGACAAATTAAATTATTCTTGATGAATGATGTAGTGATAAACCATGGGGAAAACCATGAGGAAAACATGCGTATCTTCACATATAAAACAATGGGCTGTGGACTGAGCATTACCAATGAAGAGTGAGGTTCTGGGGTTATGGCACATAAAGTTCCATGAAAATTTCAGATTGCTGCTTAAGAACTGTCAAACCCATATTAAATGTTAGGAATTAACAGAAAAAGAACGGAGAATTCAACAAAGAGCATTGCTATAGCACAACTCACCCACATCTTGAACACTGTGGGTATTTCCAATACAGGAATTAAGCAGCACCAAATGAAGTTATTAAGATCGATGTTGAAAACACAAAATCAGAAGTAGGTTTTAGTTCACTAGGCTGTGTGCATGCGTAGTAAATTCCAAAAGAACACTGTGAATGCTGAAAATTTGCATGGGTTCAAGAAGAGCATTGACAGGTAAGTGGATGAAAAATTTGTTGAGAACTATTAAGCACATAGAAAGCAATCAAGCTCAGGGAATCAGCTACACTGAAAAGAGTTGGAGGAAGGGAGATTATTCTGGGAGAGTATTATTTGTACTTACCATATTCTTTCTTTGTCACAGATAATTACTTCTGGACAATGCTGGAGTCTGTATATTGATCTAAGTAAACCTTGGTCTAAGCCAGTGTGGTCATTCTCATGTGCTGTGTGTGTATATACACACATACTCACATACAGAGTACACGAGAATATACATATGCCTATACTTATATATATACACACCGAGTACATGAAAATATATATATTCACAGTGACGCAAAATTTTGCAGTATGTGCTCATATAATAAACACATCTAAACACATACATGCAAATATATATAAAAATACATTGAAATATGTTGCTTACAAACACTGCCATCCTTAATAAGGGCATGGGTTTCACAGGACAGCTAGTGCAAACTGGCAAAACAAAGTACACTTCATTATTTCCATGACTATATAGCAATAAACATACACTGAAAAGATGTTAATGCATGACACTAAAATAGCTTATAATTTCACATATGAACAGGACTCTCTGAGTAGTTAAATATAGTTTGCAGTTAATTATCCCAGCAGGATGTAAAATGGTTATAAAACAGATTGGTAAATCTGTTGGATATGCTTTTTTTTCCAAATATAGTGAAAGATACCAGCTGAAGTATCTCTGTAAAATACAGTGATGAGCCAGATTCACCACTGGTATGAATTTGCACTTATGATTTCTATAACCTCCTCTCACAAATCTTCTTTCCGCCATTTTTTACATAACCGATCGGGATGTCTGCATTTTACGTATTTTCATTTGTTGATGTATCCTCTCTATCACCAAATAATGTTGTCACTCTAATTGTCAAGAAATCAAGGTTTTCTATGAAAAAAGAAGTTAAAGAAAATGTCAAGACACAGTATTTCAACAACTTGAACAGAAATTTACAAATGCATTTCTCTTCTGAAAAGATGTTTGGGTTTAGGGTATCACAGTGTGGAAGTAGACAATATCAATCAAAATTGTATTTTTTTATTTACTCAATTTTTTTGAAAGTAACACGTTAATACTTCTCTAGATGTAAAATACTTATTTTTTATATATTCTTCATTATTGTTAAAATTACAAATATTACATTTGTCTCAATTATTCTCTCCTTTTATGCATGACACATATAGAAAGATTATTGACCAAAAGTCAAAACATCCAATTAAATAAGAAAAATCTCAGTCATAAATGCATGGAATTAGGAAGCCATGCTGTAATATTGTACAACCATTTGTAAAGAGGTTTCACGAAAGTTTAATTGCTTAAATAGTAAACTTAAGGTATGTTCATTAAATATCTGTAGCAAATATCTCTATGTGTTAAAGGTAAGAGGAATGTAAATACCTGTCACATGTTCATGGGTGATGTTGTACCTAACATAGATATATTTGCCATTTTATGCAAAGATCAATTCAGGGGAAGCAAAATCACAATTCAGGAAGCCAAGGGATTCAATTTGTGGAGTAGTAACATGTACAACGGCATTGTCTTCTCAGATCCTAGATTTATTAGTGCTCACCTGATACCAGAGAGCGACAATCCAGAAGATGACAAAATCTATTTCTTCTTCCGTGAAAATGCAATTGATGGAGAGCACACCGGAAAAGCCACTCATGCCCGAATAGGGCAGATCTGCAAGGTAAAATGATGACTTCTTTGTGTAAGGTTGAATACACTTGCTGAACAGTTGCGAGTTATTTTAGAAAATGCGTTTTCTTGCCTGTAAACTATTCCATATGAACACTGGCATTGTATTGAAGCAGAGATCATCCCATGTGAAAAATAAGTACGGGATAACATACCCAAAGGTATATTATTCAGTTCTCTGTTTGGGGAAGCTTCACAAACTACGATGTTTTGTTTAAAAAGTCATGGGCAACTTCTGAGGCTTAGAACGTGTCTGCAAAGCAAAAGAAAGATTCTTTTACAGGAAATGTGATACTTCCAGGTAGGCCACAAACATTTGAAGAATTTACTTTTTAAAGGAATGTTATTACCTTTCCATTCCCACTTTAGTGAAAATCTTTAAAACAGAGGCAAAGGAAGATTTAATGAAACAGTTGTTTAAGCTTAGCTGTAGAAATGGGCAACAATTCAGAAGACTCTTAATGACTGCAGATTGAATCATTCATCCACACTGATAAACGTCCACGTATTTTTCTGATAGGCTTTTAAAAATGTTTCTACAAATGAAACGATATTAATAAATGTTGTAGCTTTGGCAACTGTGATGTTTATAGTAAAATATCATGTTAATCCATAAACACAATTTCAGTATGGAGTCCTTGGTGCACTTTATTCATAAATTTTGCAGCTATACAACTGTTCCCACTGTTCTGGCATTTTTATCTACTTTGTTCACTTGTAACTTGCATTTCTACTTTGTTGCTACCTAGTTAATAATAATAAACCCTTTAAGCTTTACCAGGACATGGCAGCCTGGGAGCTCTGGTGCAAAATATTCTGCCTGTCTCTCTCTCTCCAGTGTTATACGTGTATTGCAATATATAAAGAGGGTTGGGTTTTCTTGGTTTTGTTTTTTAAATTATGTGCTACTATGAAATATGTAGCAATACAATGTAAAATAAGAGGAAATCAGAATTAGTGTCTTTGACAACATAATAATGCTTTTGTGTGTAGAAGGTGGATTCTTTTCTCTGTTTTCTGTAAGTAGCATTTGCTATATTTTCTCTGTAGTCTGTTGATGCTTCAAACGTAGACTGTTACAAGATAGTAATACAAAATACTTTTGTTATTAGAATGACTTTGGTGGACACAGGAGCCTTGTTAACAAATGGACAACTTTCCTCAAAGCGCGTCTGATTTGTTCTGTGCCAGGACCCAATGGCATTGACACACACTTTGATGAACTACGTAAGTGGCAGAAATGGCTTTCAATACAGAAACGTTTTCAGGTATTATCCAAATGAATTTAACTTAGTTTTCTTTTCCATCTCTTGTTATTGTTGCAGAGGATGTGTTCCTAATGAACTCAAAAGACCCTAAAAATCCAATAGTCTATGGAGTGTTTACAACTTCCAGGTACAGAATGTATCATTTTACTTGCATGGAAGCTTGGGTGGCTGCTTGTTTTAAAGAGGTCTCTTTGTTAAAAATGTTTTTAAGAAACACAAAATTTTCTTAACCTTTGAACTGAGAAGTCAGTGGCAGTAAGAAGTAATGAATTAGGTTTCTTTTCTTATGAGCAATGTACATCATCACTCTGGAGCAAGTAATCACAAAGACTATCAGTTTCTCAGGCTGTTCTTGTGGTTGAATTGGCTTTTCATAGTGGGGATCAGAATTTGTTGCCCTTTCCACACAGACCTGGAAAAATAACAGAAGCATAAATATGCTTCTTTGGGGGCAGGGTGAAACAGAAAATCTGTGGTGTGTAAAACTGGCTTGTCAAGAAGATATTCATAAAAAGTATTGCTGAAACCTGGAAAGTTTAACAATCATCTTTCAAAAGTTCTGTTATTGAATCATGTATAACTGTGACTTCAACGTTTTGGTTTCATTGTGCTTTCACCGAGACCGAAATTATACGTGTAGCTTTGGCCTGAGGAAGGTTGGCAGTACTGGTTGCATTGCCACATTTATTTGTGAAGGGCAAAGGCTTTAGTTTCTAAACAGAATGAATGTTTGTAGTGATAACCAGGCATAGAAGAGAGAGATTTACAACTACTTACGGTCTTCTGTAAGAAATCTTAAGGTAAGAAATGACACTGAATTTTGTGTGTGTGCTACCCAACTGAGAGTAGAGACTGCTAAAAAAAACCCAGAAAAATGCAAAGTGTAGGAAAGAATTGAATAGTGCTCTAGGGACAGCCCCGTTGAAGTTTACTCAAATTGGGGCTTTGGCCTTCTGGGGACAATATGTTTTAAATAGTGGAACAGCAGCCATCTGCTTAGGAAAATGTCTGAGAGATCGTATCAGTTATGCTGAACTTTCACAAGAGGTGAGTTAGGATTGCTCTGAGAGCATGTCAGAGTTTTGATAATCAGCACATGCAATAAATTAGAAAGCAACAAGCTGCTATTCCCATAGCTCTTCCACTCGATTTAACTGACTGATAACTTAAAGAACCTGATTTGATTTCTTCTCCCCTCATTTTTAGTAATATCTTCAAGGGGTCAGCAGTGTGCATGTACAGCATGACAGACGTGAGGAGGGTATTTCTTGGTCCCTATGCCCACCGAGATGGCCCAAACTACCAGTGGGTTCCCTACCAAGGGCGAGTGCCATATCCACGGCCAGGAACTGTAAGTACCCTAAGAAATATAGTAATCTAAAATGGGAAAACTATGGAAAATATTTTCACACATTACATGGTCCTTGAACTGAGATCCAGGAAAGACTTTGAAAAAGATGATGAAATGGATAGGGTGGCAGAAAGGAAAGCTAACAATTCCTCCAGGTCCAAAAATATACTGATTTTCTTGTAAAGAATGAAGCTGCAATTGCAACTTCATTTTGGATTTTAATTTTGGCATTCATATTAACAACTTCAGCAGAAGTTTGAGCAATGCCTGGAGAGCTTTGCTGAAAGTCAAATGTTTAATAAATTACTCTGCATTATCCTTTTCCTTGGAATTTGTCTTTGTTCCAAATATTGGCTGAATCATTCTTAGTGAGAATGAACAGAAAACAGAGCATCTGCCTGGCTGTTAAGAAACGTTCAATTGTTCTTGACATCGAACCTAGTACTGTAAGATACTCCTGCAATGGATTGTAGAGTGACTATAATAATTTCTAACTCCCATTGGCATTTTTTAAAATCTATGCTTTTACCTGTTTCTCCGTTTCTAGTTTATGAATAACTAAAATATCAGCGTACACAAGACAACCATATTTACAACTCCCAACTGATGTCATCACATATAAATATTTAACTGCCTGTAAAGTTACCACTAGGCTAAGAAGATGGGACATTTATGAAAAAATCGTTCCTTGTATACATTGGGATAGATCCTTAGCTAATATAAATCAGCTTGGCCCATTTAAATTCTGAAATACCATTGCTGAACATAAAATACATATGTACTTATGTATACATATAAACATTTAAATATAAACAATATATCTGTCTAGAATATTCTTTTAAAAGTCTCCTTAAATATAAGGCACAAAACAAACCAGGAATAGCTTTGATCCTTTCTTTTAAATCATCAAGTTTTCTGGTTTTGTCTGGTATGTTTTGAAATTGTTCATTCAAACCTGGTCTTTCAAATGATCTCCATCAGTCAGACAGTATATCTGCTCAGCCTAATGAAAATTACTTCCTAAGTAAAAGAAAACAGTGGCTCCCTGACAGCTGGATTCCTCAGCACTCCTGACTCCCTCACTCTGACTACTGAAGGGATTCCTAATTTTTTCCAGAGTTAAAACCCAAGCTCTGCAGCATAGGAGAGGTTTCTTTTCTCATTTGATGCTGAACTTGTTTGGGTTTTTTTTTTAATTACTATAGTTAATACTGATATGGCCAGAGGGTTTTTTTGAAGTTGTATTGTTTTGCATCCCTGTGGAAAATGTGAAAAATTAGATATTCTTGGTATTCCTTGTATAGCTAATGTCATCTTCTTTTCCATCTGACAGACTTAATAAGTTAGTGTTCATTGTTCTGTTTATTTATATTCCTCTTTGATTCCAGTATTGATTAACTTTTCTAAACAAAACCCCAAAAAAACTATTATGTAAAACTACAGACAAAGAAGAAAGTTACATGTTTCTAACACAGAAATAGACTGAGATAAAGAACTGACTGCTGCACAGGGGCTCTGTTACATTAATTCCTGAGCAGAGATCAGACGCAGCTCTATTGAGATTCTGAATACACAACTCAAATATTTGCCCTAGAGACTGGCAACGCGTTAGCTCTGCTTGCCTCGGAACCTCTGAGTTATTCCAAGACTTGTCTGAGGGTCTTGAACCGAGGTCCATATGGGAGAAGAATAACTTGATCAAATTCCCGAGAACAAGCAGAAAAGCAGGGACCTGAATCCAGCCCCTAAGTGACCTAAGCCACCAGATCTGTTGCCAAAGTAGGAAAATACAGTTAAGTTACATATACCTTTTTTTTTTCTTTCTGGATACCCTCTCAGAATGAGTTTTACCCTTACAATTTCACTATAACATACTCACACTAAGATTCACAAAGAAAATGCAAAGGTGCTCAGATTTCATTGTAAACATTTTTCTTGCCTAAGGGCGAGAGTGATCCCAATTTATACCATTCTACATAGCCCTGCAGTCGCATCATGTAGTGCAAGAAGCCATGCCACTGTAATGATATTAATTAAAGAGTGGATGAGGCCATCAGTTTCTCCGAGCCTACTGCCAGTGACTCTAATCCTGGTGTTAGAATGAATGGTGAAAGAAAAAGAATTTCTTTTTTCTCTCACAGTTGCTAAAATTATTGTATTGTATTACTAGGATAAAACTGAATTTTAAACTGAGAGTAATTTCTGGCTGAAAAGAAGCTTCTTTTTTTTTTTCTAAAGTGATAACATTGGATATTTTTTTTCAATGGCTTTGAAGACCAGTTGAGTATAAAGAAGAAAGGTTTTTGAAGTTCCTTTAGATGTCAGAGTTGTGGCTTCCATTTCCAAGAAACGGGGAAAGGGAAGGGAGAAACAAAGTCTGAGCTTCTTATAGTGATTCAGTTCCAGATCTCACTGCAGTTAAGCAGAGCTGAATCATCTGAGGAATTTAACAGGTGAGGTGCCAGTAAACTTCTCGAGCATCTGGTGACTTGCCCAGTACGAGTAAGGGAAAAGGAAAGTTAATGGTTCTTTTGAAAAGTCAGAAAACTTTGTAAACAATTCTACATCAGCTTCACATTTAACAAAGAAGTTGCCAGGATTTTTTCTTTAAGACCTGCAGAATTTTTTTATTTTTTTTTAATGTTTTAACTGTATTTGGGAGAGGAGGGAGGATTTTTGCATATGCCTCATCTTGAATGAGATACCTCATCCTGAATTCATATCTGACTTCCTGTGAATTCAGCTACAGGCCTCAAGATTTCTCTGCTTCACGATACCAAAAATCTATCTTCAGTTATGACCAAAGCACTTTTGTTCCCACCAAAATGAAGCTATTGATTTATTCTGTTGGATTCCCTAATGGGCCAGTTAGGCCAGTTATAACCCAGTTACCTCCTTCTGACTGATCAAAACCCCTGACATAGCCTGTTGGGGACCAGCAATTGGATGTTAAATGCAAGAATTCTTTGACTCTACTTGAATCCAAGATCAAGGTCATTTGCCCAAACTTTTTCGGGACATTATATTCACGCCTATCTTGTGCCACCTGAAAAAACTTTCTTTTTCCTTGATATCAGTGGGATCGATCAGGAATATAAACATGAATTCTGATGAAGCACCTTGCCAGTTAGCTTGACTCAGAGCCACTAATATCAATAGCAGTCCTGTCATTAGCACCAAGGATAATGTCTTTTTTGTGTATCCTAGTTTTGTGACCACAACATAAATAAACATGACAGGATTTTCCTTCTCAGGACAACTCAGACTTCATGTGGGTTGAGATTCCTCTGCAAGCAATTGGGACTACGGATGGGTTAAATCTCACCTCTTGATGGTGCCCATTTCACTCCATTGACAAGGAAGGGAGTTATAATCTGAAAGAGCTTTATTTCATTTCAGTTAGTTTCCTAAAGTGGGATGGGATGACTGTGAGCCACAGCCTAGTCCGGGTAATGGACTTTAGACTTCAGATGTAAAAACACAAAGTTATTGTCATTTATTTATTCTCATGAAAGCAGGGGATCCAAGCAGTAATCTAGGTTTCATAATTGGGAGTCTCATTTAAACACACAGAATTATGACCCTAATTCTAGTTTTTTGATTTTTCTGCATAAAATATATCTTGGTCAACATTGCTGCAAGTAAAATCCTTTGTCAGAAAATCAGCCAGAAAGTAAATATTCAAGCAACTGAAACACAGCTGAAATTCATTTACTTAAAATTGAATATTCATTTACTGCTTTTTTAGTGTTTGCCCAGCTGCAATTAACAGTACTTAGTTCTTGTGTAGTGATTTTTATACTTAAAGCACTTTACATATATTGTCTAATTAATCATTATTTAATTAATCTGAGTAATTAGTATTGAACTGTAGTTACAATATTAATCAAGATGTAAAGCAAACTTAAAATTGAAGTATAGAATTTTAAAAACAGTCTTTGAGACAGACAATGGTTTGGCCAACTGATTTTATCCTTGTAATATTTCTGTACGAGAGAGCAAGAACTTATAATAATAAAAAAGCTGAAAAATGTTGACACAATAAAGTAGATAACTAACTTGCTTTCTGCTTAGTCTGCTCCACATGCATTAATCAAATGTCCTCCCTCCTTCCCTTCCTCCCTTCCATACCATATAATGGAACAGAATGTGGGAATTTGCTTACTAACAAATATGCCAAAAAGGGACAATTTACACTTTATAAGTCCATGCTGGAAGCGTCCCTTTGCTGAGTATAACAACTACTCCTTTTGACAATATTGATTTTTTAATTTCATTTCTGATGAATTATTAATAATTTGGATCAAGGTGATAGCAAAGACAATTGATTTCTTCTGCTGAGCATCCTGCAAGGTCTGGATTCTTGGTTAATAAGATGTTGTCCTCTAGGTTTTTAATTTAATTGGAAAATATTCTAGACATGGATATAAAGGGCAAATTATCTAGGGCATTTTAAAACCAGATGTTTATATTTCAGATTCAAATGCTGCAAACATAATTGTCAACTGGGTTTCGGGGTTTTGCATGTCTTAAATAGGTATCTCTGAACAGATTAGGAGTGGGGAACACCAAGTTCTTTGCCGAGTATCTTTGGACTGGTGATTTAATGCCATTGTGGTTCATTTTCTTCCCCCATTCAACATTACTAGCACACTTCTAATGATTACTTCAAAGTAACCTCTAATTGTTCATAAAATACTTATCAATTCTGCAGAAGAGACGAGGGCAAATAGTGGTGATTATCCACAGTCCTCACATCTCCCCGTCGGGACGTGAGGTAGGTGAAAGTGGAGGAATATTTCTGTGGATACCGAAGCCACAGTCTTACCTCTCCTTCCCTTCTCAGCCTCTATGTTTTGCTCATGTTGGGCGAATGTGAGCACATAATTCTCTGCTTTTCACAAATTAGGGTCAAAACTGGCCCACCCATGGCTATATAAGGGGGCAAAGGGACTCTTTACTGTGTTAACTTCATGGGGATGAGCTTAATCCGAAGGGGACACCAACCTTTATGTTACTGCACAGCACACAACAGTGAGGACTTAGTTCTTCATCGAGAGTCGTCTCCTTTAACAGCATGAGCAGCAACACTCACATGAGGCTTTCTTTAGAATCAATGGAGAGAGAAGAGATACATTTAGGACATGACTCACTTGATTTGATTTAGTGTAACAGGATCCATGTTATCTGGACTACATGGATTCCACAGCCTTGTTGAGACAAGCAGGAGTTTGAAAAGTCAGTAGAACAGGGAATTGTCCCAGCAGTTTGTTGCTGAAATGAAAAGGATTTGTTTCTTCAGAGAGGAATTGATTTCCAGTCAACTTCTGAACACAATACTTTGAAACTAAGATGGTGGCATAATTAATTAATTTTCTGTTGTATACATAAACAAATACTGAAGTTGCCTGTCACATATTGAATGATTTTAGATAATTCAGGATTTCTTCCTTCTGCCAATTAAAGATTAACACTAATCAGTAAATGACTGAAAATCCTTTTAAACTGCATAGTAGTAAGAAAAACGATGAAGGAGTATCACTTACATTCTGTTAACTATATTGATTTAAATCCAAAATGAAAAAAAAATAGAGACTTTTAGTGACAGAATTAACTTTTTCTGTCTGTCATTCAACACTTAGATCCCTTGTCATATTTAATTATAAACTGTAGTAGTTGCGATGGTTGTAATGAAATGGATTTCTAATATGTTACTAGTGATAAACAATAAAATGTAAAGCATTTTATTTTTTATTTCCAGTGTCCTAGTAAAACATTTGGAGGCTTTGATTCCACCAAGGACCTTCCTGATGAAGTTATAACATTTGCAAGAAGTCATCCAGCCATGTACAACCCGGTATTCCCCATCAACAACCGTCCAATCATGATCAAAACGGACGTGGATTACCAGTTCACACAGATAGTAGTAGATCGAGTAGATGCAGAAGACGGCCAATACGATGTGATGTTCATTGGCACAGGTGAGAAGCCCTGAATCTTCTCCGTCTGCTCCTCCAGGAGTTATGGAGACATAGATCAGATAAAATTTCATACTCTGAAAGGCAGAACACTGATTTATGATCCAGTGTATACCTGTGAAAATTTGGGGCAAGACTCAAAACTGTGCGCGTGGGGAGGTCTTTGTTACCTACATTCAGTGTTGCAGGTTCAGGCCGTGGCCTGCATAGCTTAATGCTTTAGGACCTTTGCCAACTGGATTAAGATCAAACCACTCTCTTTTCAACTCCTGTTATTAGGGAATTTTATTAGAAATATCTTGCCTTACTAATTATAATTTAGTATTAAAATACGGGTTTTGACGTACCCATTTTGAAGTGCAGCGTAAGAAATAGTAACGTGAATGAGACAAGTACCCAGGTACGGGAAATGTCTTGTGTGTCTTTCAAGTATTTCAAGTATTACCTTAATATGCCCAGCTCCTTAGCCAGAAGAGTGCATCATTTTACTTAAGATGAAGATATCTAGCACATGCAAAGTGTTTTAAGAAGAGTTGTATTCAAATAGAAATGTGATATCCTTTCCAAAGCATTTGTGGAATCATTCAGCTTGGGAATTTCATAAAAATGGAAATATGCACTCAGGAAAGATTTTTTTTTTTTCCCCCCGGAAAGGTAATAATGAGAAATAACAGTGGCCAGAAATTAGCTGATATGCATTTGCCTAAATTCAGTGGCTTCAGAACTATGCTGATTAGTAGTTGATGGATCTGCTTCTTCACCTTTGAAGATTTTCCATTAGTTGGCTGGTGTTTCAGTTATGTTGAATAAAAGTATTTTAAACTGCTATTGAACATAATTGCTAGTAATTAGACATTGGCATCAGGAAGCCAAAACAAATCAAACCAAAACCCTACTGTTGCTTTTCAGCTTTGGACCAAAAAATATCTGTCTGGCTGTCTGTCTTACAACAGTCCAATTTTTGCCTTGTTTTAAGTACAGTTCTGGTGCTCTAGACCTGGGGTCAGATTTCCAAAGCAATAAATCTCAAGATCTCTTTCATGCTGATGCCTGAAATATATTATGAGTAAACTGAGAGCTGATGAAGCTTTGTGTACCAAACACAGTGCATGCGTAGCAATTCAGAACATTTACTGCAGGAAATGCAGCTCTGCGGAAAGTGTTCCAGCTCTTTAAAGCTGTGAAGTGAGTTATTAGATACCAGTGCTACAATATGTTCTTGCATAAAACATCGAAAAGTAGTTTCATATGACTTTACACAACACAAATATTTTCCATCACACGTTAGAAACTTCAATGCCATCTGCAATTGGCAGTGTTTTGTGCCTTTCAACAAGTCTTCTCTGACCTGATTCAGCCCAGAAAAAAAATTAATGGCAATACTCCCCTTGGCTGCGATGTGAGGGAACAAGCCCTTCAGCATCCAGAGTTTGATGCTGAACAAACATGAGGAGCTGATTTATGTCTACATCTTGAGCACAAGAGGTGGCATTTATCTCACCAAAGTCTGGCATTCAGTCTAAGAAAGATGCTTTGGCTTCTGCAAGGGAGAGAGATAAGTGCTTCCAGAGAAACTCTTTCCTCAAGGGTAAGATGAATAGTTGCGCAGAAGTTCCTATCTCTTTTCAGACAGTACACGAAGACTTGCTTAAACCCGAGCTATAGCTTTTAGACAGTTATCATTACATATAGTGGTTCTTACCTAAATTAGTCAGGCAAGGTCTCCCTCTGAAAGAGCCTCAGTGGTATCTAGCTCTTACCTTTGAGTTGGGAATTTACACGCTCACTGAATTCCCTAAACCACTAGTATTCAGGTGTGTGGTAAACGCTCTGGATCCCATCTGACATTGCTGATATTTGCACCCAAGAATTGTAAGAAAAGTATTGAAAGGTTATTGCTTGCATTTGCCAAAAGATTTCAGTACCAAAAACACAGCTTCGTAAGTGCAGTGTTATTATTTCTTGAGATATTACTTTTTTCTATAGAAATTGTTCTTTTTCCAGCAGGAGGTTATACCCTCATGGGACAAGAACAGGCACTGCAACACCTGTGCTTGGAGCTGGGGCACAAAAGGTGCTCCTCTGAGCTCACTGTCCTTATTGCGCTTTTCAGAAGGAGGAAAGGGCATCTACCACGCAGGGGGAAAGGCAAAGAGGCAGAACTGAGGCGCTGCTGCCTTCTGCCAGAAAGAGCCGGATGCTCCAAGCCAAAGGAACCAGAAACAGATACACAATCAGTGCCTATTACATCTTCCCCCAGCAAAGAACAAGACGGGGAGCAGATTAGGGACTCTAGTCACAGTCCAGTTTTCCGCTTGATGGTCTGGACTATGACAAAGCCAGAATTAAGCTCTCTGGGGTGTGACTGGGTTTCTGTGCAGGTCTGTCCCATCAGATTAGATACATTTCTCTCTATTTTCCCACTGCCATTGCAGCAATCTACATTATTCCCACACGCTGCTGCACTTCAATATGTTGAAGAAATACTTTTTTCTTTTCCTTTTCATGAAATAACTGATGATAATTGAACACAACGTAATTAACGTCTATCCAGTGTGGTCACATTTTCCTTTCCTGTGGGTGAAATCTTTAGCCGAGCAGTTTCTTTCCCACTGTGATTGTACCAGTGTGTTTCACAATGGAAATAAAATCATATCGGCATGCTTGAAATTATATCAGAAAAAAACAGGATTTAAGATATACACTTAATGCATATCCTGAGTCTCTGATATTTGGGACCATTTGGCACAGTCAAGGTACATCTGTCAGTAAAGCAAATTAATAACAGTAATCTTATCTTACTGAGCAGAGCCTATTGATCCTAAAGGAGAAGCCTGATTCCATTTGTGTGAAATTGTTTGAAATACTACTCTGTAAAACCTGATCTAGAACTCAGATAAAGCCCCACTTTGGTACCCGTGGCCTGACCAGAGTCGCTGAAGTGATTAACACGGTGTATCTTTGACCTCAGAGGCTTTCGTGAGCATCAAGCCACTGTAATTGTTGCAGGATCCACTTAAAAGTCAGACCTTTTTTTGAAACAACGTTATCTGGGGAACTCGTGTCTGCTCAGTGCCCCACGCAGGCTCCACAATTTCCCTTGTGCTGTTTTATCAAAAATCCCCCTTTATTTCTGGAATATGGCTTTTGATGGATTGTGACTGAGGACAGCCATAGGTCAACACAGAATACAATCATGACACATTGCTAGACTGTTATATTTATTAGATCTGAGTTCTCTTTTTTTTTACCCATACAATGTATTTTCCTCAAAACTACAGTCATCAAATTATCAGGATAATTAAGGAAATGAACTCATCGATTACATCACACATATAACTTACGTTAAATTATCTGTTGTTCTGAATTATTCCGTTGCAGAAATGTGGATTTTTTTTCTTCTTGTTTTAAAGTTTATATTACATTTTTTCTGTATTGTTCTCAATATTTCTTCAATTAAATATATTTAATTAGTAGCAGTAACCATAATGAAAACCACTTCCCAAACAACTTATCTAGTATATTTTATTAGTTTAGTTTGTACATGTAGCTGCCTAAAAAAAAAGTTGTGCTTCGCTTTGTTGTTGTTGTTTTAAGAAAGAAATGTTTTTCTTTTTAAAAAAGTATCTATGAACTTGTGACTAAGGAAAGAAAACAGTGATGTAGATATTGTGTGGAAAACAATCGCATCTGTCTAAACTTCAAAAAATATGTATTTAGAAACCAACATCTGCTTAAAGGGAAACAGATGGAAAAATGAAAATTTCAGCTCTACAGGATGTTCTAGGATTTCTAGAATATTTTAATCCAAATTCCTGTAAAAAAGTTGAAATGCCAGAATTTTCTCATGAAATCCATAGCTTTTAAGATAGTCAACTTATAAAAAGGTGTAATCTAT
Organism: Larus michahellis; assembly: GCF_964199755.1. NCBI lineage: Eukaryota > Metazoa > Chordata > Aves > Charadriiformes > Laridae > Larus > Larus michahellis. The sequence goes on from NC_133896.1 coordinate 10,316,988, forward strand.
TTGTTTCAATTTAGTCTGTATTTCCAATATAGAAATGGTGAGTTGTCATCTTTTTAATCAGAAGTTTCAACTAACACACACGAGTGTATATATATACAAAATATGTTTTGATTTTGTGTAATTGTTGTTTAATTCTTGTTTGGAGAATCTTGACCTTTAGACTTCTGTTACTTTGAGAATTTTAGCCATTTTAAAATGCCTTGTATTTTCCTAAACTATTACTGATATACAACATGCAACATGAAAGGTCCTCAGGAACATAGTTGTTATTCCTAGGATACATTTCCATGGCACTACACTTAGCTGGTTAAAAAGAAAAGCTGCATCCAGAGTTGTTTCCATTTCAGAGAGTCTGCGATAATGTGTACCAACCTAGAAATGATCCGGTTTTGTTTGTTTTTTTTTTTCCCTGCTGAAAATTCTTTTTGTGAAAACAAACAAATAAATCACAGATGCAGAAGCTGTAAAACAGAGATGGTCTTAAGTCACAAAGCATATTCACAAAACCAGAAGCTGTAGCTCTGGAATTTCAAGCGTTGGACTTGTTCATGTTAAAGCCAATTGCAAAATCCCACGAATGTAAATGGATATAGTATTAAAATGCTGGCACACACCTATTTTTAAATAGAAGATACAAGTTGTATTGCCTTTTACCCCCCAGCGAAGACTAGTATCTAACACACAGAGAAATATTGATGCCTTAAGGGGTTTATACGTCTTAGGTACTTTGTTTGACATGGGGAAGATCGCCTGTACTTAAGAGATCTAACAGCTTCATCTATCTAACAACATTTGTCCAGATGTTTTTCTATCTGTACTGAGCCTTCTGACAGCATCTTCACATGCATTTTAAGAATGACAAACATCATATTCAAAATGGACAATAAAACATGCCTGGGTAAATTTAGCACATTTCCTTCCTCAATTAAATGACTGAAACATCTGTCATTTTATACTGTCACTTAAATAGTATTTCGGTCCTTTCCATTCTTTAATAACTGTAGTAGTATTTATCATCTTTGTTGCATTTTGATAGTTGAAAGACTTCAGTGAAATATTCTACTGAAATTCAGTGATTTTCTAGGTTATTTTGAGTAGCAGTTGGCATTTTGAACAAGTGCTCAGAGATATGCAGCTTCACAATCTTTGTATGTGAAATAATTACATATCACAAGAAACTCTGGCTGCTCTGAAAACGAAGTATGCTTCTTAAGCACCTGAAAACTTTTTTTTTTTTTCCCCTCCTTTTCAAGATATTGGAACAGTTCTTAAAGTGGTTTCAATTCCTAAGGAGACTTGGCATGACTTAGAGGAAGTCTTGCTGGAAGAAATGACAGTCTTTCGGGTAAGTGTGGCTAAATTTCAAGTGTCAGGTTGTAGATTTCTCTGTGGACAGCTGCAAACTAAACTTCTTGCAGTCTAGCCAAGGAATAGCCTGGCATAACCCTCTAATTAGCTTGTCGTTTAGAGACCCAGACACTAGTCAAAATAAACCTTGAAACTTTCAGTGCTAGCTGGAGGTTAATGATAAAGGAAATGGCATTCTGGACTCTTGTTTTGTGGTTTAAAAAGTAAATTAGTATCTCTGAGTCTTAGAGCTATTACATGCTGTAGTTAAATATGTATCTGTGCGAGTCTGGGAATAATGCCTGTCTGTTTTCTCCCACAGAAATATACAATACACGACTTTTATAGTTGCATCAACTCTTAACACTCTTCAGACTATCAGCATAATGTAACTAGGGAGATACTTTAGGAAAAGCAGTGATCTGCACAGATTTCTTATGCCCAATAATCTGAGAAACAAAGGAAGTATTTATGTTGTCGAAGGTGACTTTAGGGTCTCATTTTCATGGTATGACATAGGCCACCATAAACACCCCCTAATCTTTAGTACTTTTTTGTGAAAATCAATCTCTTCCATTTTTCCTATCTGAGCTGCCTAAAATATAAGGCATCCCATAGGCACTCCTGCAAGTCGAGGCAGAGTAAACCTTTCAAACACTTTCCAGACAGAACCCAGGGACGTCTCCTGTTTTGTACACAACAACGAATCATTTACATTCCCCACGTTAGTCTTTTTGTCAGTGCCGTTTTTATGGCACTGTTTCACAGGCCCCAGGCTTTCGGGGGGTTAATACCTAGCTGGGAGGGCAAGGTTAATCTGACAGCGTGAAGATGATGCTTGTGTGCTTGGAGAGCCCCGCGTCGCTTGGTCTCACTCCAGATGTGCTGACAAGGGCTCAGAACCCGCCACAGGGGCCCAGCCGCCATGTCCTCATCATACTCAGTTGCTGTCCGTTTATCCCTTTATATCCTTTATATCCCTTTATCTTTGTTTTCTAAACAGACACAACATATCTAAACAGAGCTCGTTTATCTTTATATTGTTATTTTCAATTATTTTTTTTTTCTCTTATAGGCAATCTTGCCTTTCCTGGTACCAATCTTGCACAGAAACCACTGTTTCAAGGGCAAGATACTACTGAAAAATGTGTGTCTCTCTTTCTGCAGTCCATGGAGTTTTTTGAGGGCAGAAATGTGGTGGTTTTTTTCGTAGTTAGAAACTATGAGGAGAAAATGAGACAAGTAATTTGTGGCTCCCAGCTTTTTCTCTTTTTTATACACGCAAAAGTCATTACATTAATGCAGGGTAATTTGGCAATTGTTGATAATGTATGAGTCTCTTCCCTAAATCAAGTAGAAGTGCCAAGGTAAAGCAGATCAGAGAAATATAGAAGTGAAAGAAATAAAATAAATGGAGTGAAAGTTTTATTTCAGAACGGCTTTACAGAAGCAGTATGGTTAATGGCAAATTCAAATCTGGTATTTTACTTTACATGTGTATTTATTCATTACACAAAAGGATTTTGGTGTTCTGATTTACTTGAAAGCTCATTTATCTCATTTGGCATACATTTAAGCTTTGAAGAACGCATTAACGTACTTCAGTGGAACAAGCAGAATTTGTATGCGTAAGATATGGATCTTTCAATAGGGAATTTGCAATAGATTTTAAATGTACCTTAAGCAAATGCAATTTTTCTTTAGTTACTAAAGAGTCTATGTGCATCATAAAGAATGTATTTTGATGGTTAAACTGCAATGTGCTGAATACAATGCTTTTCATTCATAATTCCACCAAACTGAAAGCCTTCCGTATCTATTACATTGATAACAAATGCCTCTTTTAACCCCATTTGTGCAATATTTCTCTGAACAGCTGAGCAAACAAACTAATGAGTTCAATTTTCATTCAAATGTTACACTTAATTGATGCTTTCTAATATAAGGTCTATTAACCCATTTGTAAAGGCAGGTCCACATGCTTAACATCCACTGACCCATATCAAATTCTCTCAGGATTAGCAAGTTGAAAGCTACACAAGTGTAAAAGCTTACTAAGGACTTTATTAATGTACATAACCAAAAATATGATGTATGGGATCAATACTAGACTTTTAAACGGAACAAACTTCATAGAGAATTGACTTGCACACTTTGTAGCCAAATGATGCCTCTTTTGCTCTCAGGATTAAATCCATTCAAGCAGCTGGACCTAAAACGTGTAACAGCCTTTTAATCAGATCTTATTCTGTTAAATATTTCCTGCAGTCTCTCATGTAAAAAATTAGATATTGGTTTGACATGTGCTTGCTACAGATAAGTATAATTAAGAGTAGACTTAGCTAGGTGAGCAGTAACTCTCCTAGTGACCCGTTTGGTTGGTTAAATAATGGGTATTCCAGGGTGCAAAAAAATTCTTGCCAGTTTTAGTTCTGTGTTCTGCAAATAGGAGTAATTTCTTTGTAGGCAAATAGTGTGGTGCAGTCAACAAGATTACGTTTGGGATTAAGGCTTGTTCTTGTGAATAAGATTTTGCAGGAACAGAGTTTTCACCTTGCTATGGTTAAAGGGTGCTGCTTATTTTAGTGTTAGCACCTTTAATATAGTTATCTACATACTTTGATACAGCCATTTTATATATAGTTTTATACAGTTATTTTCATATTTCCTGGGAGGTTCTTTAAATGTAGTTTTAATACTAAGTGCAGATATTAATTTCAAGACGTGAAACTAGTAACAAAGTAATCACAATGAAACTGTAAGAATCATGGAAAATTATATGTCTACAGTCAACACAGCAATGCACCCGAAGATGTACACGCATTTCTAATTCACTTATAGCTAGAAAATACTCCACTGCAAAAGAGAAGAAGAAGCACTATCACTAAAGACTGTCCAGTTTAATTTCAAGGTTTCTGGGTTGGGCAAATAGCATTCTAGCAGAGCTTTTATGTTTCTAGAACTCATTTTATGTTCTAACTCTTTTTTCCCCATAGGAACCCACTGTTATTTCAGCAATGAAGATTTCCACAAAACAGGTACTATGCTCACAAACTTTAAATCACTTTTAAATATTTATTGGTCTGTGTCTTTTAGAGACAGTAACTTGGCAGTCAGTAGAGACATATTAATTATAGCAGCAGTATCCCATCCCTTTACATAAACATCAGTAGTTTCTCAGGAAAATGTGACATGCAAAGGAGAAAGGAAAAGCCTACTTTGTGTTACTTACTGGTAAGGTGGAAACTAAACACAAACTAACGAGCTGTCTGGAGGTTCTCAAGAAAAAAATAATCCACATTATGGAATGTTCTCCTGACAGAGAAACTGTTCAAAAGGAGTGGCTCGTCTTGTTCCCTTACTTCAATGGGACAAGTTCTAGTCGCTGTCGGAATGAGCTAGTACAAAATGCAGAGAGTGGAAGCAAAGGCTGGAAATGAGACATCCTCCTGTCTTTCTGTCCAATGCCCATTCCATTCCTGGATGTGCACCATTCAGGTTGAACAAAGAAGGTAGATTTGATTTAGTCCAAATTTTCCATGGCCTTCTGGTTCAGTGACATAATTAGGACATGGGTTCCAGACTCAAAATTTATATTTCCTACTTTCTGTAGAGTGCACTAATAACTAGCTTCTTAAAGATATGTACTACAGCCTTCATTGTAGAGCAGACCATAACTAAAACTAACTGGACTTCTTGATGGATGGAGGTAAAGTTGTGTCTTGTTTACAGTAAAGGTGATTCATGCAATTCTGAGCAATTATGGGCAATTATTATTAGGCTTCTTTGTGAAGCAGCTGATGAATTACATAGTTGTGCAAAGAACTTTGGGTTGCAGTCCAGGAGCAAAGCAGGTATTAGGGGCCTATCTTCCACTTCTGCCTGGAATTAGGTAGATGGACCCCGGGCACTGTAATTTCCTATCTCAAAGGTCTAAGACATAAAATTCAGTGTCAAATTTAATATAATAAACTTTTTCACATTTGTGTTGATTTGGAGCCTAATTCAGTAAATGCAAGCAACTTGTTCACAGTCATTAATTTTGCTATTAATGTAATTTTCAGTAAAGAAGAGATTCGGTGTTACTTCCAGGACTGGGTACACTAAAAATTCTGTGTGTTATAGATAAGATTTAGTTAATTCATCTTCCTCACTCTATACGTTATTAAACTGAAGTTGAATTCATTCTGTAACGGGCAGAGCCCAATATTATGTTTGAAATGCTGCATATTTAACTCAGAATTCATTGCATTTAGGAAAACTGTCTGAAAACATTCATGTATTTGACAGAAAACATTTTGTTTGGGGACACTCTTCTAAAATAGTTTACCACCTAAAATAACAAAAATGGCAGAACAAAAAAAATGGGCTATTGATTATCGGGATACTTAAAAACAAACCTGTCAAGTTGTATATATGTTCACGTCATACCAAAATGCTCTGCTTTGGATTGTTTTTATAAGTACATTCCCTTAAAGCAGCCAATTGTATTTGATAATGGACTGTGCATTTTCATGCAACTTCTTCTTCAAAGCGTCTTTAGTTATGCAGGAGAGATTACAATTTTCCCTGAGCCTTCTGAAAACAAATTTACACTGCTAAAATTGTCTAAAGCTAAAAAAGAGCATAAAACGCAAGTTATTCAGGCAGAGTTAAACTCATGAAAAATCAACGAGCCTCAGGCTAAAAATGACAGAAGCATGATACAGTGTGACAATCTTTTGGCACTGTGTCTCTGGATCAAACAAGTATATGGCAACATGTTTGCATTTTATATTTATGATTTAAAAATACTGTAGTTTTATAACTCAAACACTTTACTCATTCTGTTCTGATAAGCAGGGCGTTTTTCATATAAACAGCACGATAATTCTATGCATTGTAGAAACCAGGAGCATGAAATGTAAACAGTAAAACCAGCATGTCCTGTTGAATAACTTTAAAGCAATCACTTCATTTTACTTGTTTTCCACTAAAAATTCTTTCATCCGATTACAAAAACATGGTACGGGGAGTTTCTCTTTATTTTCGAATGTTTTACTACACTGGTTGTTCAAAGCTACGTCTTTTGCCATCGTGCCAGGATGATACGTTACAAATGACTCTTTTTCCTAAAGACCAAAATCTACAAACTCTTCAGGAGCAGAACTTAGCTTAAGTTTTAAATAATATAAAACTCTAAGGTTCCCATGCCCCTCTCTACGAGTGTGAATTTGGCCCTAGAGTGAGAGTGACTTTGAGCAAGGAAACTTAGCCTTTATGTGTAAAACCAGGCCTTGATACGGTCCTTCTCAATTCTGCTGTCTTTAGTTCACAGGAATGATATTTATATTTTCTCACTGAAGCTACATATTCCTCCTAATTTCCTAATTGGGTTGAGTGCCCTAGGCTTGTGTAACCTTATCGCCTAAACAACTTAAGCGTGGCTAACAATAGACACCAACCTTCAGTGGACAGCATCCATAGAGCCACTGTAGCACCCTGCAGCTGCCTAAATTCACAATTCTGTGGGAGCCAGGCTTGCAGGGAGCCCTTGGCTACCACTTGGCCCTGAGTCTGTCAGGTGGGAGCTTCATAATTCTCCCCTTGATTTAAAAATGCGGAAGTGGGCCAAAAAGTCAGGCCTGGCTTTCACTCAAAGGTGACTTTTTTTGTGGAGCAAGCTCTTATCTGTTTGTCAGGGTCAGGTCTGTGATCCCCTGTTTCAAAAAGCCATTGGATTCCTGGTAAGATGGGGAAAAAACAAGGAGATCCTTGGCTGATACAGGGCAGCTCCTCGTCTGGTGAACTGCTACGAAGAGCTTTTATTTCTCCTCCATAAGCTACTCAATCAAAGGCAAGGCAGAGACCTTCGGAAAGACTTTAGTGACTACTTTTATGGTACTTTTCCCAAAGTACTGAATTTTATTCAGAAGTTACCATTTCTGTCCATAGTGAGCGTACAGAAAGGACCAATTCAAAATGGAGATGTCACTTAAACAGCCCCTTGAACTATTCTGCATCAGGTACTTTTCAACATATGAAATTAAATTAAATGGGATTTGAACCTCATGCTCCCTAAAGTTCCTTTTAAAATTCTGCCTAAGTTCTTCTTTTTAAGCATTACATTTTTTCATCTTTCTTTTTTTTTTAAATAATTTTTAATGGAAAATTCTCAGTGATCTCTTTGTCCGACTTCTAGGCAAACGCTGCTTTTTGGGCAGCAATGTGGGGCAAACAGAAACCACTGGATTGCTTAAAACATTAGTTTCCTCAGCTCTTCTGGAGTTCTGATACATCTGCAAGAACTTTTAGAGAACATTTCCCCCACCCCCCACCCCGATTTGATCTGATAATCAGCTGATTTATTAAATTAACAACCTCTTGGGAGACACTCTTTGCCCAAAAGGCAGTTTGTATGGCAAAGTTAGGTCAGGCCATTGATGCAAATCAATCTATTACTAGTTTCTGATTTTTGTACTGCCTGGATGTATATATTATTAGTGTCCAGAATAATGATCACCAGCTGGAGTCTGAAACCATGATCAGAAGAGCAGCAAACACAGCAGCAGCCTTCAGGCTGTGCAGCACCTGAAACACATGCTGAACTTTATGAACTTATCTACAAGGAAGAGTCTTTAAGTAACCCTATTTTGGCCTCACATTTTTTTTTTTTTTTCTTTTCTTCTTACGTGTTTCTGGTCATTCTTTAACGCTGAAGACATTTATTAGAAATTAAGGAGGGTTTTTTGACAAAACTAAAATGGTTACAGGGGTGCGTAGGAAACCATCACACTGTTCTTTATTTTCCCATGTGCATTCTCTGGGTTGATTTTTATATTAGTTGCACCACACATCGCTACATGCTTATATAGGTATTAATGCCCCAATTACATAGGACTCAGATCAATACCATCTGGACATTTAAGATACTTAACTGAAGCTCTGACGTGACCTGTGCTGCCTCCATAATCAGTAAAGAGAAAAGGCATCCCTTGAGAAATGGTTAGGTCACTGAAGATTTGAGTTTCTGCTCTTTTTACTGCAGAACATACCCCTAAGCTGGGTACTTCATTAAGTGACTTAAGTTAGAAAGAATCAACTTATCCTGTCTGCTGCCTGTCATCTGCTTCTCAAGGGCACAGCGCTAACTGGGGACTGCTATGTGTGGTCAAGGCTTTGTGTAGAGCTCTGTGTGGTCAGAGGTTTTGGCCCAGAGAATGTGCATTAGCAGCCCAGCTACGGCACTCTAATAGGTGGAAGCAGCTGCTTAGAAAGGGCTCGGTTGTCAATTTACCAGTGGATTTTCCTTTGGGTGCTTTTCCTTGTCATGCTTTCCTTTAGAAAATACTGATGTTTACATAAATGCAAGGGATGTTTCTGTTACAGTTAATGTATCCGTGTAAACTGCCAAGCTGCTGCCTCTGAAAGAAGTCAATGCAACACCTTTTATGAGTGTTTTTGGTTTTGCTGTCTCCTGGTATCCAGTGTTTATCATTTCCAGTTGGTAGGTGACCTCAGCCACCTTCCATTCCCGGATTACCTGGAAACGGTACCTCTGGGACATCACAATGCAGGAGACGAAGAATTTTGATAACATTTCTTGACATCCTATTTTTCTCACCAGCCTTATGCTTTCTAAGAAAGAAAAATGAATACGAGTTTGTATTTTCTTGGTGGGACTGCTTGGAGTGAGACCTTAAAAAGAAACGTGTTAATTGCTCCACCATGGATGCTAGGTGACAAAGTTTAAACTTTTGATAGCAAACTGTCACCATTTCCAAAACAGAAGGATTATGCCATTGAACTTTTGTTTACCTGTTTATTTTGTTTTCCTCTAGTTTTGCATCTCAGAGGGAACTTTATTTACTTGCTACCCTCATACTTGTTTTCTTTGTGAATTAGCGCTAAGCTGAAATATCACTGTTTAGACTTTCACGTGGGATCAGTAGTTCAGTTTCCTTATGTCCCTCTGGGGACCCGCTTCCCTAAAGGAGCACATGAATTTGATATCAGAGAGGAAATTGAGACAGACAAGATATTCTGTTGTGATGCCATACAAAGCTGTAGTTCATTTTGTATGCATGTTTTTTTTATTTACTTCATGGCATTTGAACTACATGTTCCACTCAACAGTGTTTTTTATCAAAAAAAAAAAAAAAGCCATATTCCCTCATTAAAGAAATGTTTCGATTAGAGTATGTGACCTATAGAAAAGAGTATGAAGCACCAGAATTATCGGACATGCAAACAAGTGTGTGCATGGCACCACTTCCAAGCTGAAATATCTTAGCATCAGTCTGAAGTAATTTACGTTAGTTTTCCGTACCACATACACAAATCAAAGTCATATATAGGAAATTTACATTCAAGTTGGTTTTCTTTTTCATTAAATTCAAAAGTATATACCCCCTTGTGTTCTGTCGCTGACTGTAATGCTTCCCCAGCGCAGGGATCTGAATACAAAAGGAAAAAAGGAAGAATACTTTAATTTTTCTTACAGTTTAGAGAGGCCACTGAGAGCTTCATACAAACATCAAAGTTTTTCCTATTTGTTTTTTTTTTTTTATCCTGAGGACAATTCTCTTCTCATTCCTTTAGTGTACATCAGGATCATGATCCTTTATTGTATTTGTAACGGTCCTAACATATTACTGTATAACTCTTTTTTTTTTATGTTTTCCTAGCAAAAAACTGGTAATTTGCAATTTTTAATTTCATTTTTTTTTTTTTTAAACTTCTATAACAGCAACAGCTCTACATTGGCTCAGCCACTGGAGTTTCACAGCTTCCTTTACACCGCTGTGATGTGTATGGAAAAGCATGTGCCGAGTGTTGCCTTGCGAGAGACCCTTACTGTGCCTGGGATGGTTCATCTTGCTCACGTTACTTCCCCACTGCTAAGAGGTAGGGACAGTTTCAGATGTCTGCATGGTTTGCTATTTATTTTAACTGATGGGCTCAATATGACCAGAGGGCTTTGGAGATTTTTCATGGGATGGTTAACTGGAGCCCTTTCTCTTCCAAAGAAAACATAATTGTAGAAGTTACAAGCAATATGAAGTCTTGGTTGATTTAAAGTGAACACTGCTACTTCTTGGGTTGGCTTAAAAAGCTGTTGTAAAAAAAAACATTCAGAGAAGAGTTGTCTCTGAAATGGATTCATAACTTTATATTCAGTAAGAAACAGCAAAAAGAAAAAAAAATCCCTTTCTCTAACATTAGGAGGAGGCTTGATATTAAAATAAAAGAACTACTTGCACAGGTAAATTGTCCAGTGTTTTCATGAATTCTAATTAAAAGGAAATAGTTACAAAGCGTTTGGACATGAATGAAAAGTTACTTTTTTAGCGATATATAACATTCTTGTTATTATTCAAAAGTATAACTTGTATATGTTGATGTGTGCCTAAATGCTGCAAGGTCAGAACAACCACTATTTTACATTAGCTCTGCACTGATGCTAAGGGATTTGCAATGGAGAACAGACTCTGCAAGTTTTTATAAAATAATTTACAAGTCCTAGTTGCATGATCTGAAAGTTTAAAATAATGTTTTCTTTGCCTGCCTTTATCTCTGAAATTCTTTCTCTTAAAATATATAAGCTAGGTACTGAACAGCTCTCACCTACTGAAGTAGAAACTGGGAATAACTGAATAGATAATCACTTGCAAATAGGAACAGACATTGGTGTATTGTTGAGATTCCCATGATAAATTGGCTAAAATGATAAAAAAGTACTCACGTTAAATCGACCATGACAAACATCTCACACTTTTAAAGAAACAAGGAGTCCAAGGGTTTATATGCATAAGGAGCCATTATCTTTATTTTAAATTTGTAGCAAATACGTATTTGAGAATGTAGGGATTCCAAATCCCAGATTTGGATTGGTTGTTGCAGGAGGTGAAATGTGGCAAAGGGTGGGAAGTAGCATTTGTGTGACAGACTTTTCAGATGGAGGTGATTAAAATTTCAAGGTTTGCATTACAATGTATCCTAAACAAATACTGATGACAAAAGAAAAAGCTGCTTATGGAACATCAGGTTCTATTTTGCACCAGGAAATAAGAGTTAATGTGAGACAAGCTTTCTGTGAAATTCTTTAGAAAAGAATTAAAAAAGAGAAACTGAACCCATCCCAAAAGAAGAGCTGGTCAGATTTTCTCAGCTGCATGGGCTAAATTCAAATTTGTGGTGGGAGCACAGCAGTTCCTCTGGAGGAGGAGGAGGGAAGAGAGGAGCGGGAACAATGAGTTTTTCAAGGAGAGATTAATTTGATCTGAAAGTTTTAAAGGTTAGAAGTCAGTGTGGTTGAGTACCACCTCTGAGTCAAAGGAGACGGTAAGGTCAGGAATCACTGCCTCACTCTTCTCTGCTGCCTCCCTACTAATCTTTCTCCCTGAACCTCATCCTTTCTCATCACTCACTAGCACCCATTCCTACTCTCAGCCCACCTCAAAACCCATAGAGCACGCCATCCTGTCATTCATCTGCTTACACTGATGGAAGAAATAGGGCACTTGTCTTTTCCTTATCCGTCTCTCCAACCGAGCTCACCGTTGCTGTCGGGGCAAAAGGGACTCTTCTTACAGGGATTAAGGGGCAGGGTTACTGGGGTTAAACTGGGTTGCACAGCTACAGGAAAATCTTAGGATGCAGAATTCGCTCTTCTTGAGGCCACTATGAAAGAAAAAGTAAGTCCTGGTGGGCTGAGATCCTGACAATGTGTTCAGAAAGAGCTGCTGACCCCCCTCCTTCGCCCCATTTTTCCATTGGCAGCAGCGGCAGCGGAGGAAAGGTCTGGGTTATGGGGAGAGACGATCCTCTCTTTACCTGGTACCTGCTGTACCCGTTGCCTCAAACCAGCTTTGAATGCATCTGTGACAAAATCAGCATTGCTGCAAACAGCTTAAATGTCAACATTTTCCTAATAATGAATCCGTGTAATTTTAGGCTCCAGAAATATTGGGAAAGTTGAGTCCTGAGGCAATTGCACAGATGCTTTACTAATAGTCGGTTTGGGGTTTTGTTTTTTGTGTTTGTTTTTTTTTTGTCTTCTTTTTTAAAAAGGAGCTTTCATGAGCCATGATTTTAATTTACTTTTCTTTCTTTGTGTATTTTACAAGTCTAAATGACAGTTCAGAGCTCCTGTAGTATGACCGCTTAACTTTACCCCATGCAGATGTGTTCTGGTTCATATTTCATAAATCAGTGTGTCGATAGAATGGTGATACGTGCAACATTTTCCTGAGATTCTAACAAAACATCTCATCCAAACTCCATTGACAGTAATATGAGTCGTTCCACAGACTTCTTTTCTACAAATAGTAGCCTATAAATATGCTGCATTTCAAAATTTAGGAAGGAGTAACAAAATGTTATGGTTCCTTATGTTTTGGTGTATTTTCATTCACTGGTAATGAGTAATATGAAGATGATATCTGAAATTAGGATTAGTACATTTTTGGAATCATTTATCAATCAACAGAAGGTTTCTTCTTATTAAAGCTTGCTAATTCACTAGGATAATTTTAAAGGAGTTTTTTTTTTCCCGAAAGATATAAAAAATGCACATTCTGAATTGTTTTTTTTTAAAAAAACAAAAGCACCCCAACTGTTGCCATACTTCACATAACTCATTTCGGTTTTAATATTTCAGTAGTTTTCAGTGGAGAAAAGAAACGGTTAAAATCTTTCAGCCAAGAGGAGTCAGCTGTGCAGCTGATGGTGCCTGTGTGAGAACTCTTAGTGTGTGCTGATGCTGGGCTCTTAGTGAGAGTCTGCAAACAGGGTCAGTGAAGAGAAGAGAGATGGTCTCTGTACGGCAGAACAATGGCTTTTTAAAAATGTGGGTTGTTGTCACAAGGGAGTGACCAACAGTGCTTTTTACAAGGCTACTTGACTTTTGCATATCCGTTGCTGGATGCCATAATCTGAAATCACAGCATTGTTCAGCAGCCTAATCCTCTTTGTTCTCCTCTAATTTTGCAAACCCTCAGGCTTTCTCTGATTCCTAAAGTAAAGTGCTCACACTTGAAACACATCTTTGTTTGCCTTGCTCTTTTTTCTTTTTTTTTATCTGAACCGCTTTTCTCTGGCTCAGTTGAATTTTGTGTCAGAGCTATTTAAATAAAAATAGGAGCAGACAAAGAGAGAACAACAAATGCAAAGTAAAACTGTATTAAAAAGCTTTCTTCTGTGAAATACAACATTTTTTAGCACAGATCAATGTGTTTTACGAAAGACCCAGTGGAAATCAAGCCAGGGAAAGAATATACTATGTTAAATGGACATTCAATAAAAGCTAGAACTCAGACTGAAGCCACAAAGGATGGAATAAATGACATTTTAAAATCTTCCTATCCACGTGTTTTATTCTGTTTATTGTAAAGGCAAAGCCATTTGCAACAGTTTTGGAAAACGTTTTATCAGAAATGTTTCGGTGAGATCTGTAGTGTCTGAAATGATCTATTTATTTTAATTTAGATGTTGTAGAAAATACAGCGCTTTGACATTCTTTCAAAGCCATCCACCCTGACATTTCTTTTAGCTAGAAGATGGCATGATACTTAAAGTATTCTGTACTTGCAGAAAAGCTGTAGTTTATTCATGGGTTTTGTGGTATATGTTAAACTGTATTGTTTATACTTTGATCCCTCTATGTATGAATCAAGTAATGAATTTGTCTGTGATCAATATTACTATCCAAATTAAAATAAAGTTAATGGGCTCAGTGTAAGATACATTTATTTACTAGTTTCTGAAGAATTTACCTGTAAAGGCTGATCCTATAAACCATGATAAAGCACAGAATATAGTAGTAACAATATGATTTCCTTCCTACAGTTGTTTAGATGCACTTGTGACCTAAGTAATTATATATATGTTCCATTTGTTACTCTTCAGTAATGGCAAATGTGAATGCTGACCACCGAGGAGGTCACTAACAGTTTTCAAATATGATATTTGCAGACGTACTAGACGACAAGACATCCGAAATGGAGACCCACTTACCCACTGCTCAGACCTGCAGCATCACGGTGAGTTACTGGTGTGGCTGAAGTACAACTGATTTGTATGTAATTTACAGACTGTGCATCAGTAAAGTGGGAAGCACATGAATGATTTGTTGGTGAAATTGTCTTCAACATCTGGGAAAGATGAATATAATACATCATTATTCCAATTTAGATTGCTTACAATGGCCTGGATCAGTCATTAAAGACTTATTTTCTTTTTTTGGCTGTTTTTCCTCAAGTTAGCAGTTTTAAGCACTTTAATTTTTCTGCGTCTCTTACCTGATAATACCATACCATCAGTCGAGGCCTATTATGTCAGAAAAGAGTCATATCTCCTTCAGAACAGCAAGAAATATGTACGTGCTGCTTCATACATTTTGCATATGATGAAAACCAAGCACATAATTAACTGCCTTTGCTAAATGTGGAGTGGTCTTTGTTGGAGGTGCCACACTAGCAGCCCTTAAGATCAGGATGTTCCTTGCAGGAAGCCTGTCCTCTGTGCTTCCAGCATGGGTTTTCTTTGATATCTTTTGGGTTTGTTTTTTGTTGATTGTTTCATTTTCGCAGTGTATTGACAGATCTTTCTTTCTAGAATTGTTTGGCTGATAAACTTCTCACAGTTACTAATTTGTTGCCAAACTCTTCAGAAGATCTTCACTTAGAAAATGAAAAAAGTCCATTTTACCAGAAGTGAAAAGAACACTTAGGCAATACTTCCCTCTGCTGGAAAAAAATGATTACTCATGTACATCCATAATAACAGTTAAACCACTGGACAGATTTCTGGGATAAATAAAGAAGAGGTGGCTGAAAATGGAGATACCTCAAAACCCTCATGTCCTTCCAGTCCTTGTAGTAGCAAGAATGATAAATAGTCCAAAGTGGTACTTTTGTGTCAGCTATAATTCACCACCATTACGTTTCAGTGGTAGTTTTCTCTATCTTCCTTTTTAATGATTTGAAACTTGCAGCTAACATTGCTGTAGCTTTTCTTTTTACTTCTTTATTCTAGGACTCAGGCCAAGCTACTCAGTGGGGAAAAGGGTTTGGAAAAGTGCATGGATAAACTGTGATCAAGATGCAGTTGTCACATTTTGAGAACTCATGAATTCACAACTAGTTTGGATTTGAACTAGTCAGTGTGAACTAGTAGAAAGTTCACAAATTTCCAGTTGTGTGATATCTAGTAATGCTTATATACTGCAGATGAGACCATCTCTATAGTGGGGCTGAGGTGATGTTTTCAGTTCGCCAACAGGAAAATTTCACCAGGCACGAAACATGGGTTTTATTACCAGCAGAAGCACATCTTAGCTTCACCTTTTCGTTATCTGGACATTTTACTCATGAGCAAAACGATGGTCTGGGCTACCAAAAATCCAGGGTTTTTTAACATTCTCTTTCCCTTGCTAGCTGTGCTTTTTACAACTGGAGGTCTGTTCTTTATCTTCGTAGAAAAAAAAAAAAGGTTTTCAGAACACTTTGTTTTTTATATCTTCCCATATTTGGTATACATATTTGTTTGAAGAGATATCTTCTGTCCAGAAGGACGAGAGTAATCCAGCACAGTTTTTTCATGAAAGTAATCATCAGAACTCAAGGTCAGGAAAAAGCTATTATAAGGTACACCCGATCACCAGGATCTTTATTACGGCTTTGTCAAAATGAGCAGAGAGACAAGGTATCACTGAAAATTTTACGTAATGGTGAAACGAAGACAGCGTAAATAGAAGAATCAGTAACTTACAAAAAATACTGAGGGAATGCAGTTTGAGGTCCTAGACTTGAAGGATGCATTGTCAAAATACTTTACTTAATGGATGCTTTAGATTGTTCTTGAGTGAAATTTTCTCTAAATTAATTGAGTTGTAAATCTATAAAATTTTCATATATTTGCTTGTCATTTATTAATGATTATGCATTGTACAAACAGCTGCATAGCCCGTAAACTTCCTATGCCAACTTACACTGAAGCTTTTCCTTGGTTATGACTAGTAATTTCCTGGACAAGAAATGAAGAATCAAGTTTGTCTATAGGCAAAAATAAGCTCCAGCAACCATTTACTACTTGTTTACACATTCCTTTGCAGTAACTGCCAGTTGATTCTCCATGTGAACGAACAGAAACAAGAAAAAAGAACAATCTCTTAATGTAAATCTCACTGTTAAAGACGTTGCAGAAAGTTACTTTGGTATCAATTCGAAGCAATAATGCTTTTGATAAGGTTTAGGTAGCGCTTTCAGTTGCCCTTTTGTGCAAATGTATAACAAGTAGTATAAAATGACTGCACAGCAACATTAGAGGGAGCTGAGGATCCTTAGCTGTACAGGTGTTTGGCCAGAAATTAATGTTTAAATCTAAAAGCATGATCACCTTTGTGTCAGCTAAAGAGCAATTTTTATTTTTTTTTCAGCATAACTTTACTAGCGCTATCAAGAAATTAATCAAGTTCTTTTTTTGAAGAATTTGTAAAAGAAGAGGCACCTTTTTTTAGGCGATTTATCCCAGGGGAAGCTCAAAGAATCACTCTGAATTTAACTGTATAGTGAGATTCATTCATGTGCAAAGCAATCTTGGTATAAGTACTTAGCCTTTCATACTTCTTTGGTTATGTCAGAAATTATGTATTTAAAGGACATTTATCAGGGTAGTAAACTGATACTGCTGTTGGGTTCATTTTGGGAATTACAGCTCTCAGACAGGATTTTGGGTTGAATTTCGTAACCAACTTCATGACTTCTATAGTTTTCTAATTCCTCCAGCTGCCCTTCTGAACTTCCCAGACTTTCATTCTTCCTTCTAGTCTCTTCAGCTTCTCCCTCAGTCCCAGAGCTGCACTCTGATCCTGTGATTATTCCATCACTCCGCTTACTTTCTTGCACTCCACGTGCTCGATATTACTTGAACTTTATAGACATTTCTGGACCTGCCTTCTGCTCCCTTAAATCATGGAAATGGAATTTGAAGGATCTATTAAATCCTTCCTCTCTCATTGCATGACTGTCACCTATACTGTATTTTCTGGAGCTGTGAGGAAATTTAAAGGGTGCCTCTGCCACTTTCCGTGGTGATGTTTAACACGCTAGAATGCCATGAACCAGATCCAAGAAAACACTCAGAAGTTTAAAGTGGCATCAGAGCACCACCTCCAAGGTAACTTCCATGAAAACTTGTAACTAACTTCTTAGATACTAAGGATATCCTAGGTACCTAAGTTTTCCAGCAGAAATGTCTCTATATACTTAAAAATATGCTACTGCTTATGGGCAGTGAGACCTTTGCCAAAGAAATATCTATTTTTGTCCTTTGTACTGATATTTAGAAGCTAGAAGACTGCCTCCTTGGATCTAATGAGGGCAGTGTTACACGTGCTCTGCTCCTGTATAATTCACTTGTACTACGCTGTGTTCAGGAAAATATAGTTAAGTGGTGCTGCAAGCCACCTAATAAGTAACCTGCTGATTAAATCAACTATTTAGGATGTGGGAGAAGAGGATTCAAAGTCCACTTAGGCTTAGGGGATTGACTTGATAGGTCTACTTCCAATACAAGCACCCAAACTATCAGATTGCTTATGTTGAAGTTGGGCCATTCTGCAACAATGATTCAAAGTTCACGGGGCCTGGGAGAAAGGAATTGAAATGGGGCATGCATCCTAGAGTGAAATCTCCGTGTTTCCGCCCTTTATTCTGGAAGCCTGTAAGTCTCTGTTTCACATGAACACATCACTGGAGCATTAACATATGTGTCCCAGGCTATAAAAGGGGACATTTCCTACTGACTGTCTTATGCTGCAGCCCTACAGGCACTATCTGTTGTGGATTCCAGTCCAGATATCAAACTGCCTCTTGTTGATTATTGAGGATCTTTGGCTGTCTGCTCAGCCATATGAATTCTGTTCCTAAATGAGGGCACCTAACTTGAAACAGAAGAGTCAGGACGTCAGTCAGCCTTTCACGATGTTGAATCTGGACCCATGAGTTATTAGCCAATCATTTTCATTTCCAGTCTTTATCTTATCACTTCTATTTATATTCAGTTAATCTCTTCACATACTTCCAGTTCCTCTGTTTCATTGACAAAAATTCAACCATGCTCCATCTCAAACCTTTCCACTGGTACCCTTGGTTACCTTCTCGTCCAGCTGTCTTACCCTTCTCTTGCTGCTTTGCTTTCTAATTAATTCCTCCATTGCTCCCCATCTTCCTGGCCCAAAGCTGCACTGACATTCTTCATAGGGATGTGGTTTCTGAGAGATGTCATAAAAGTTGTTTCACGTAGTTGTTTATATAGCACCCCACTTACTTGCTGGAAGGGTTCACAATCCAGCAGAGGAAAGCAAGCTAACCCATTCCCAATTTTTTTAGTGTTAATACACCATTTGATGTTTCCTTACTGAGAACTGGGCAAGCACCAGTTTCTATTCTGTCCCCCATCCTTTCTCCCATCCTCTCTCGGGGCTGCAAGTCATTATGGGAAGACATATGATTGCTGTATCAACATAAACCAGGAGCTCAATTTTATTTTTACCTTTGGCTCAGTCATCTAGCAAACAGCCTGTGTTTGCTAAACAACATGGCCAATATGATAAAGGCACAGTGAAAGCAAACGAAACTTGACAAAGGATTTCTCTGAGAGGATTTTAATTAGACATCATTTTCCTGTTAAAAACATATAAAAAAAAAAGTTCCTTAAAGATTTCCAGTGCTAAAGATCAAAAGTGGAAAATGGAAAGAATGACAAAAAATGGCAAGGAGACAGGAAACCCCATGAGATCAACACGGTGTTAAATAGCTTACCAACCCCTTCCTCCCCATTTACTCTCCCGGATTATTGCACTGTTGCTACTTAAGTCCATAACAGCATTTTAAAGAGCTAAGGTTGAGAGTTGAAATACGATGCCTTACAGCCTCTGCGGTATTGGAGAAGAATCAAATGCTATATAAGTCCTATAGCTATGTGATATTTCCAGCAAGTTGATGAATATCTTGAAACATTGTTGTTACAAAAGGAAGTAATTTATTTAACTTTCTTTTTCCCCTCCCATAATGTCTGGTTTATTAACCTCATTACATTTCCATAAATTATATCAGTATGAGAGGAAATGATTAATTGAAGATTGTTTCCTCAAAAACATTATTCCTGGTCATTAACAGCCTCAGCAAACTGCAGTGCCATATAATCTAAACACATTATACTACTTTTAAATAGCCTCATGTTTTATTACTTTGCTCTAAAGTATTACGATCATAGAGCCCAGGAGGCATCATTACAGACATTCTGCAACTACACCCTGAGTTTTCTCACTGCATACAGTTTGCTATTAAAAATTCTTGTCATGTCTTAGATGTTTTCCTTGATGAATAATAATGAGGTTTACACAAAATTTCACAATGAAATTCATTAACTTCACATATTGAGATGTTAACAGCTGTTAGGATTTAAAATACAAAATTAATAATAATAAAAAAAAAAAACAACCTACCAGGGATCCTTACAAAGATAGAGATGGTGATGGAGATTTTCCAAATGGCATACTGATACTGGGAAAATTTTCTTTTAAGGTTTTTATCTTTAAACACTTTAAGAGACCCTAATTTCTAAACAAACAAATTCAATTAGCAATTAAGAATTTTCTTTCTTGGCAATTTTAATTCTTTTTTTCTTGCTTTACAGATAACCCAAGTGGTCAGACCCTGGAGGAAAAGATCATCTATGGAGTAGAGAATAGCAGCACTTTTCTCGAGTGCAGCCCAAAATCTCAGCGTGCCGTAGTCTACTGGCAATTCCAGAAGCAAAATGATGACCGCAAAGAAGAGGTACAGTATGAAAAATTAAAAGATTCAACTAGTCTTCTCTATGAAGATATACGTGAACCTGAGTCCTTCCTAGAATAATGTCCATCTGTATTTTAGTTTATTGGAGTTTGTCTGGAATCGTATAATTTCTGTTGTTCTTCAACATATTCTTACTCTTATCACCATAAAATCCCATAAGCTCTTTAACAGATTTTACAGATTGTTACATCAGAAAACATTTATGTCCTCTCCCTGGTCAGACCCCTGGCAAAAGACACTGGTTTTCCTTTATACAGCTCAGAAATACAAAAATTTAACATGCCATCTAAGTGCCACCTAATGCATCATACAAAGATTATATTGAGCTTAAATATTACAAAGACCTTAAAACTGCCTTTGAAAAGAAGTCTGAGTGCATTTGTCTAATTATACTGCTTGACCGAAAGGTAGTCTAACAGGAGCACGCTCTAAGGCTTTACTGCAGGTAAGGCAGAGACAGAGTAAAGTGAACATACAGGGATGAAAACTTGTACATTTTTCTCATCAAAAGCAATATTCACAGAGGCGAAAGCACTGACTTTCCCTGCTTGCATTACACTAAGCTGATACTTTATTTTTCTCTTCCTCTTGTCACCAACATTCCGATGTTATTACTCACTCTGGTTCTCAAGTAATGTTGCTCTCAGGCTAGGTCACGCATACCTTAAGAGAATAATCTACTCTGGTAGGTAGGGAGATCAAGCTAGAAAAAAAAACTTGTTTGTTGCATTGAAGTATTTCTAAATATACCCAAACTACTCCGAAGCATTTATTTTTTTAAAGCATGTACTAAATATTTATTTGCATTAGCAGCTTTAGATACTTTGGCTGTTTGCTTTATTTGCATAAAAGATTTAGAATTTATTTTTGGTGGAGAGGGCAGTGAACAGGTTTGTGCCCTTTCTGTCTGCAGTGATATGTGCATTCAAAGAATGAAATTACCTTCCTAGATATTAATTAATTCAGAAAAATACAGTATTTTGGACAGCTGCATTCTGACTCTTAAAATTTTGAGATTTAGTCCTTATTGTTTCTTTGTAAATTCTCCACTTGTGCAGAACCCACTTCTATGCGTAAGGACTTTTGTAGTAAGGAACAATAGAAGACAGAGAACCTTTCCCACATATGTAGCTCGGCTTGGCTGAAAGACAGTGATAAATGTGACCTCGGTAATACAGCCAAGTGCATCCATGTCGACTCTGCTGATTATAGGCTTGCATCTTCTGTAATCTTACCAGCAAGTCCATCTGACAGCATTGATACAGATCTTTGTTCAGCATCAGTAGGGATTAAGGAGTAAATTCTTAATCCCCCGAACTGTCTTTGCAGCACATCAGTAGTTTTTCCAGAGTACTTGAGCCTTCCATAACTAAAATGACTGGCAAGGGTTTTTCCATTCATGTGGTTTGGGGGATTTGTGGCCAAGTTTTACCAGCTGAAAGGAGCAGTTCTAAGGAACTAGTACGGTTAGAGGATAATTTTGCACATATATGAAAGATAACTATTGAAATTACCACTTCTTACCAATACAGATAAAAGTGGATGATCGCATGATCCGGACAGAACAGGGCCTATTGCTACGAAGTCTTCAACGGAGAGACTCTGGTATTTATTTTTGTCATGCTGTGGAGCATGGCTTCATGCAAACTTTGCTCAAAGTGACCCTGGAAGTAATTGATACTGACCACCTGGAAGAGCTGCTCCATAAAGAAGAAGATGGTGATGCCTCCAAGACCAAGGATGCTACCAATAGCATGACCCCCAGTCAAAAGATCTGGTACAGAGACTTCATGCAGTTAATCAATCACCCCAATCTCAACACAATGGATGAGTTCTGTGAGCAAGTTTGGAAAAGAGACCGCAAACAACGCCGGCAAAGGCCTGCCAATGCGCAGGTGAATACAAATAAGTGGAAGCACCTACAAGAGAATAAAAAAGGTAGGAACAGGAGGACCCATGAATTTGAGAGGGCACCACGTAGTGTCTGAGCTACATTACCTCTAGGAACCTCATCCAAGTAGAAACTTGTATAGACAGATAACTGGAAAAAAATGCAATATTCATGAACTTTTTCATGGCATTATGTGGATGTTTACAAGAGTGGAAAGTTCAAACAATTTCCACCAGGTTTAAATAAAATCCATTTCTAACTTTCCTAGTAAGTCCTTCGTCTCTGCTCTGATTCTAAGACCAGAAAGACCAGAGTTTCAAGGATGATAACTCACCCGGACCTAGCTT
Source organism: Larus michahellis (assembly GCF_964199755.1). Lineage (NCBI taxonomy): Eukaryota > Metazoa > Chordata > Aves > Charadriiformes > Laridae > Larus > Larus michahellis. Next base: position 10,339,415 of record NC_133896.1, read on the forward strand.
ACTGCTCAAAAAGTTCTGCAAGAGTTCAGCAGGCAAGTTGTGCTTTCTCTTTTGCCTGAGATATAAACAAAATGCTGTATTTCATGCTGTCATCTTAAAGAAAAGAAAAATCCCACCTTTCATCAGCAGCACTACCATTTCTAGACTTATATATATAAAACTGCATGAACTCATTAAGCTGATGAACGTCTAAACACGTGATTGGACACAAGGATTTTGTTCTTGTTTTGTCTACCAGTTCTCCTGTTTATGTGTGCTAGAAGAGGAAAAACAATACTGAGTGAGATTGTTTGTGGAAATCTGAACAACATAAGCCATCCACCATCTGGAAGAACAAAAATTGTGGAGTACACTGGCCTACTACTGATGACTTCTTTCAGCTTTGATCTAAAGATGTATTTTATTAAAACTATAATTTAAATGTACTATGAAAAATATGCAGCAAACATTAGCTCTTTTCTAAAATAGATTAGACTTTTTGTCTTAGAAATATTGTACTTTCTAATTATTGGTTTAGAGGAAAAAAAAGACAACTTCCAATTATGAGCTGCTTTCCTCTTTTGTTTGGAAAAATCTTTCAGGGGAGCTAGTCACACTGCAGTTAACCTCCTCCCCTCTCAGTAATCTATATGACATGTAACTTCAAAACAAGTTTAAAACTAAGCTATTTTAACACGAAAGTCGCTGTATAGCATGGAAGTCTTCTGCATTCTTTTTTTCTAAGTATGGTATTTTAAATGATTCAACTTGTATAATACCTTGCTATAGATTGAACCAATGAAGAGGAGAACATTGATTTTCAGTTGTACATTTTTTTTTTTAATTAAAAAAAAAGTAAATAGCATTAAAATACCCTCTACTAATTACACTCTTGCTTTCTCGGTTCGTAAATATTTGTGAAGGCTAATATTTAAATACTGTGGCTCATAGACAGTCATATATCCATGAGCAAAGCTCACATTCAGTTTAAGGAGTTTTGTTCCCAGCTCAGTGCTAGAAATATGTCCACACTACTGATTCGCAGTGTTCCATTCTTTCTGTGGGCCAGGTCACCCAAATGCAAAGAACCAACCGTAGGCCACGTAAATAGTAACCTTAAAGCCAACGCTCTGTTTTAAGATCTAAGGGACAGTTTTATCTGAGGGTGAAGTCTGCTGCCGTAGTAAATTGGTGAAGTTCAGCTTAAGGCTAGTTTATATTAACAGATAATTTGGTCCCGCACTTCTGTCTTATTCTATGTACAGGAGAGCAACAGGGTAAAACAGACAATGTACTTGCACCATACGTGTCAGTTTAGGGTTATAAGTAATGGATTTATTCACCTCAGCACAGACGTGCCTTTGGTCCCCAGTTCTATGGTGTCCAGTTCTTTTGAGGTCATCTTTCTCCAGCCTCCCATATTTTTTCTTGGTAGAGTCCATAAGTGACATAATTTCAGGTAATGTCATTGTGGGGAAAATTGCTAGAACAAAGTCCTTAGTTTGCTAAAGGAGCTTTTATATAAAAGTGTGTCTGTATTGATGACTGATCTGTTTTGTCGTTATTCACTCCAGATTATTTAATTTATCATCCTACACTATCAGCCTCATCAGATACAGTATAACACAACTGCTGTGACAGCATCTCTCACAATATGTCCCAGTCTCCTTGCCCCTCACTAATTCAAGTATCCTTCTGATTAGTGAAGCCTTGGCTTCTTGCCTCCATAGCGATTGTGTTTTCACTAACGGCCCAGTCACTTTAGTGTGCTTTGAATCTTTTACAGGGGATGAACTTACAAGATATTTCGTCATTAATTCTTTAGCAAAAAATCCATTGAATAGACCAGGACAAGGCTGTAAGGACATGATTTAGGAAAGCACTTGGGAATTTAGTTTTAAAGCAATTTTAGGTCTCTCATGTTTAACCTGACTGTTGTGAAGTTTAATATGCCATTAAATTCCCATGCTTTCATGATGCGCTGAATAGGGATGAATTAAAACATAGGTTTAACTATGTTCTTTCTTGTACAGAAATATTAATTTTCAGCTCAAATCATGATTAATTTCTGAGCATTGTTTTCAGCTGAATTATTTAATTGTAATCACAGAACACCCTTTAGCCTTTTGTGTAAGGCTATTGTATACCCTTGAGTCATTAGAATCCTCTTTGTTACAAAAGGAAACAGTTTTAAAATGAACCTCAGAGAATTCAGTGGGAAAAATACAAATTGATTTTAACCTACCCTAAAAGACTTTCTTTCCTTTTTTACATATTAATGGAATTGTTATCTACCTTTTTTTTTTTTTCTCTACCACGTTCATAGCAACTGGTTCTATAGCAACTTGCTGCAAAAAATCAAACCAAAACCAACCTCTTTCACCACCCCTGAAGACGAAACAGATTAAATTAAGTCAGGATTCTAAAATAAGTTTTTCTATAAAGAGATAGATAATCTGTGGGAAGAACATTACACAAGTTGCAATGTTTTTACCATAACCTGGCAGTCTGATTGGGCAATTGATACGATCAGATCTTACAAATTTCAATCTAATCCTTACTGTCATGAGTAGTCTTGTTTATATCTTTGTATTTGCTTATATAAATAAAAGGGCAGAAAATCAAGCCAGCAGTGGAATTTTTTTTTTTTATTTTCGGGTTCATATTATGGTCAAGTTAAAACAGCATTTAATACTGATGTGAAATGAACTTTTTTCAAAGAACATAAGCCTTAATGAATTCATGTATAGAAAGATGCCCTGCAGCTTCAGTAAAATTCATATCCCCATTTGTGTCATTATTGTTTAAAGCAACTTAAGGTTTGAAGATAAAGGTAAAAATGGTATTTCTGTAAATCATCAATAAAACCCTCTAAACCTCTAGTTACAGACTTTAGAAAAAGTTAGTAAAAAGTTGTTTTTAAGCTGGAGAGAAATAAAGGATTTCCTTTATAATCAGAAAGATCTATTTTGATTTGTTTTAAGATATCCATTTGCAAGGAACAAAAATGCATTGAATCCTTTTCTTACTCATCTACACTTTGCACTTGCATGGATCACTGAAGATGGGAATTTGTTCAATGGCTCCTAAAAACTGTATGGTTATGTTAAACTATAGCATCAAACTGAGAAAACGTGCATCTTTGCAGAACAGAGTTAAATCGTCATGACCCAATGAAGTCACTATGTAAAAAAAATAAAATTAAATTAAATGCATGTGAATGCGCATTTACTGATCCTTTTTATGTATTATTTAGTGAATATCAATGGTATGTGTTTAATAGTTCAGTTTTTGCTACCTACACATTAGCCAAAAGAGATGTAAATACTTTTGACTAGATAAGGAGGTACAGTGTAAAGTACTGTTATCTAGAGGTACTCCATTTTGGTGTGTTCAGCATAATACTAAAATGCAAGATTTTGCCACACAGGTGATAAGGTGGTTTATTTGCTATATCAGTGCCCAAGTTATGCGCTTATTCTGTAAGCGCATTCCTCACTGGATAGTAAATAATTCTACTTCTGTATTTATCACTTCAATTCAGATGGGAACTAGAAAACTGGAGAGAAAAAAATGTAATGAAACTGCTGCTGTAAATTATTTCTTTTAGCATGTATTCAGTTGTTAAATAAACATTTCTTCCAAATATTTGAAGTTCGCTGTCTTGAGTGTTTACATGGACATATGCCCTGTAACCTTCATGAGCATATGGAGCGCATTGTTGCAAATATCATGCTATCGATGTATATGAGCTCTGTTTACTAGGCCAGAAGGGTTGCTATTTTTATTAATGCCAGTTATTGTTTCTTTTTGAAGACTACAAAATAATAATGCCTGAAATGAAAGCTACGAACTTATCTTCAGCCTATCTTTCAGCAGAACTGCATGGGCTTGTGCAGATAAAGCCACACATACGCACCCCCACCACACTCTGCCCATGAACCAAACGGCAAACCGGCCTGGAAGGCACGCAAATGGTAGCAAGTTGCTGTACTTGATGAAATACACTCCGTGCGATGCTAATAGCTTAGTACACCGATGCTGCTTCTCTTTGGAAATGGGCTTGCATAGACAGCAAATAGAATAAATCAGGTTCTGTCTGTTATCGCCATACCTATCCTTAGGTAAATTTAGCAGGTGTTTGGAAGCGCCTAGGAGCTCTATCTAAAAGCAATATGCCACAGCGCTAAGCACTGTGTAAACAGCTAACGAGACAAATGCTGCCCTGGAAAGCACGAAGTTTAAATATACCAGACAAGAAGTGGAGAAAAGAAGCTATCATTATTTCCATTTGGCGCGTTCAGAATTGAAGAAACAACCAGTAGTACTTAATCATCACTAATCCATTCAGCTTTGCCCACGTTCCTTCCTGTAAAGCAAGGATGGAGATGTCCAGTTCCAAAGGACGTTGTAAGGTTATTCTATGGTTACTACTGTCTTCTGAAGATGAAAATAAGCCCTCAGCAGCAGCCAGGTAGAAGTCAGTGGGATACAAAAACATATCTGCAAATAAAAGGGCAGAATGGATGTGGCAAGTCATGAATCCCCTAACTGAAAGACCAGAGTAATGTTTGGTTTTTTTTGTTTTGTTTTTTTTTTGTCTGTCCAGTGCGGGGATTATAAATACTCAAGAAGTTTGACCCTTGTTTCTGGGTGTAGCCACGCTGTGTTCTTTGCTAGAACTCCCTGCAGAGCACAGCTAAACTGATTGTCCTCTGTTACTACTTTGCTACATTGCCAGGAAAGTACAATGCCTGGGGACAACCTTCATTGTCATTGAGTAGGAAAAAAGAAGAAATATTTGGGGTTTAATGCATGTTTGTTCATACATATATATATATGCCTATATACATACACACTCACGTATTTAAAGAGCCAGCTTTTACTGAGATGAAATCCCCTTTTCCCTAAAGTATTTGAGGCTCTACTTGTAATTCTAGTGCATCTCTGAAGGACACGTTTGGCGGCCTCAGCTATAAATTGTTATAAATGTTTCCTTTGTGAAGACTGAAACACATTATTCTGTTTCCTTACAGGTCACATTCATTGAGGTCCCCATCAAACATATATTTAATGGGAGGCAAAGTTATGACGGCTTTTTCCAAAGCCTAAAACAGAAGGGCTATTCTCCCTAGAATGCTCAGTAACAGGATACAAGTAGACTAGAGTATTAGTGAACCAGCCAATTTCTTTGCTCCCCATAAATACTCGCGTGAAAGGTTGGAGGAGCTTCATAGAAAAACTAGAAACTGTGGAGAACAGGCCTTGGTTTGGACTTTTTTGTGCTGGAATTTATCAAAGGTTGACATTTTGGAAAACTTCAGGATGATCTGAGATAAATCCCAAAGCTCTAGTGAAGCAATTTCCATACTGAAAAAGTTTCACTTAGGCTAGAAAAGCAACTTCCCTTTCTTTCATAGCAGTTTTTCACCCCTTTAGGAAATAGGGCCCCTCTTGCCTCAATATTAACCCAGAAAGGTCATTATATAGTTTCACAGACTCACAGAACGGTAGGTTTGGAAGGGACTCTGGAGATCATCTAGTCCAACCCTCCTGCCAGAGCAGGGTCACCTAGAGCAGGTTGCACAGGAACACGTCCAGGAGGGGTTTGAATGTCTCCAGAGACAGAGACATTCCGGTTTCTACAAAACCGGTTTCTACAGTCCTTGTTGAAGGCTTCAACACACATGGGGAATCCCGTTTCTGAAGACCAGCCCACCCCAAGCTGTTCTGTGTCCAGGCGCTTCAGTCAAACTAGCGTGCAGTCTACTCTTGCCACATCTGTTAGTACTAGACCGAAAAATGTTCTCTTCGCATCAACAGGGATAAAATCAGGCCTTGGTGGGCAGTAAAAAGCATGTCTTCATATTACAGTTGAACTTGAGGTACTGCACAAGAAAATGGCTGTCAGGGAATCGCGAGGGCCGGCAGCTCTCTGGGCTGGGGGCAGTGGGGTCTCCTGGGAGTGACAGGGCAGGGACTGGAAACCATGTCTCTCCCCCACAGCCAGGAGCAGGGCAGGTTATGGGGGCAGCTGAGGCAGCCCCAGCCTTGGGCTTCAGGCACCTCCCTGGGGTGGGAACTGAATGTCAGCCCACAGGCGGACCCAGTTGGCAGGGCCTATGGGCAGAGTTGTGGTGGGACTAGAGACAGCATCCTACAGCTTCACTGGGGCAGGGACTGATGGCTCCGGGGGCTGGAATGGGGTCCTGGGCCATGGGCAGAGACAGGGGAGCCCTGGGGGTGAGACGGGACATTAGGGCCCCTGAGCGCACTGGGGTCCTGACAGCGGCTCTGTAAACAGCCTTATAAATCCTGTGTTTCCTCTGTGCAGACTCAAGAAAGTGGGGCTATGTCAGACTGGCCCTTTGAGGCAGCAGGATTTAGCAAGTAATACAGGCACTAATATGACCATGAAGGCTAAAATATAAGAACCCTCAACAAATTTCAAGTGTGAGGGATGTACTGCTCCATATTGTTCTATACTACGCCAAGGATCTCTGGCCATGAGTTGGAGCCTGTTGTTTGGAGCTAGAGAGGCTCAAACAGTCCTTCCTGAGTTGCTCTTGATCATCTGGGGTTGGTTATCTTCCAGATTTAGAGATATTTCTTTGCCTTCTGAGACCCTACAATAACCAACCGAAAGCCTACAATAACCAGCTGTACCTCAACAGTACAACTTTAGTTGACCCAGTTTAGTTGATGCTGAAGAAAAGGTAAAATGTACACCTAAAGAGTTACTAAGAATTAATGTGCACAGGATTATAACCCTTTTTCTCTAAGCAAAGACCTCATGAAAAAAAGAGCTAGGCCTTCACTCCATGTGTGAGCCTGCCGTGTCTGCCAATACACTAACATGTACTCTGGGCTACATCTGAGGCGCTTTGAACAGGTTTTGAAGGATGAATCTTGTTTGATGTACAGGACTAACACTTTTTCACCTTACAGCCTGGTGGAAATTAAATCTGATGGTCTACCCTGGAAACAGAACTCTTTGCACCCCTCAACACAGGGTATCCCTGCAGCCTGTACTGTTATGCTTCATACCAATATATTATACTCATTTCTGTAGGAGTTTCACAGTCATCTTTTCTTGTAACTGTGTTAGGATGAATTATGATTGTTTACGCAGAGGCAAATGGAGATGCATGTTTCTGACTGGAAAAAGGGTAAAGAGACTACGGTAATTCTGCTAGATCTAGTACATCAAGTAAATATCAAACATGATTGGATTTGAACTTCCCATTTCTAGCTATAGCTGGGGGCAGGAGAGCAGGAGAAGAAAAGAGCAAACAAAAGAAATGCAGACATTTCAGCTATGTTTTGCAATGACCAGTCCCTTAAGCCCTTTAGTTTCACATGTCACTTTTTTCTTGGTTTGTAGCACTACATAGGAAAAATAGATTCCTATAAACTCTGCTTTCACTGAACAATACCACATTGAATAGCTCAATAAACCAGAACAAACAGACAGGCTGTGCAAGTTCCTCCAAAGAAGGCTTAACTTTCCTCTTCTGTTTGTTATTTTATTATTACAGTAGGGCCACTGGTGCTCTTTTCATTAGGATTTTGTCAGCACTTCTATTATAAAGCCCTATTTTTAGGGCTTTATAGTTTTGTCTAAGGTAATTCACTACGGGTTGAAGTTTTTAAATATCAGCTTTTAATCAAGAAATAATTTTACAGTTCCTAAAAGAAAATTGCTAAAATGTGATTAATTTAGTTTTGAAAACAAACAAACAAACAAACAAAAAAATTACAACTTTCGCTATGACAGATGGTAGTTTTAGTGACTGTACAGCAAAAAAGTTAGGAGCTGAGTAAAGCTCAGTGAGCAAAATGAAAAGCTTCCCACCTCACTGGACTTTGTGTTTGCTTTTGAAACATGCTCCTCAGAGGTCCTGAACCAGATAACTGCTTAAGCACATTCTTGTATAATTATTTGTGACTTACTCACATGTCATTGTTCATATGGTATGTTCTGGAGTAGAATGTTTTCTTGCTTTATGCCTGAATTTCTTGATGTAAGTTGATTTTTTATTGTTGTTCTATGTAAAGGTAATGTAGGCTCAACTCTTGCCCCAGTTTAATGGCTGTCTGATGTCCAGTACAGAAGGAAAAGTTTGCTTGTGCTGTTTTTCATACTAGATAGGTAAGCAGAAGTGTTCTTTTTTTTTTTTTTTTGTTCTGTGGCAGTTGAAATTTAGAGGATGCAACTGATCTAGGCCTGTTAGAGCAGTGCGGAATTTTTCCCTTTATTTCCCTTTATTAATGAACTGTGTGCACACACCTCTCTTGCAAACATGTCAATGCTTCCAGAAATCAACAAGGTGTATTTTTTGTCTAATGCTAACCAGCATACTTTGCTAGATCCTCATTGAAATAAATAAAGCTGTGTACTCCACCACCTTTTTTTATTCACTGGAATTTATCAAACAGTCAGGGGACTGAAAGGTATGAATTTCAGTCCTCGTGCTATTCACTGTGTCTCAAAATGTTGTTTATGAAAGATAAACAGTTCAATGCCAGTGTAAAGCAATTGAATATAACAGGGCTTCAAACTATGATAAATATTTCACATATTATACGTCTCTGTGATCTTCACTAGCTGGAGGGGGAGAAGTGGTAGAAGAATTAAACTATTTATAGTTAAGTTCACTATAGCATGTCAAAACAGCAGACACAATGCAGCTAAAAAAATCTTATTTGGACACTGAGTGGAACACATGCATGCTCAGCAAATACTGGTTCTTTGTCTCCTAGAAATTCTCCTGTTTGGCATTCACAGTGCTTCAACAATATGTTGGCAACTGTACATACTGATGCCTGGCAGAAAAGCATTTCTGCAAATATTTGGAACTACTGTTAATGCTAAACATTTTTTTTGTAGCTATTGCATCTGGAAGAAGCTGAAATCGTAAATACGGCTCCAGGGATACTCCCAGGTATGGTACCCTCACAAATTGCAGTTTGCATCTAATCTCCATATAAATCATTGTAAATCTTTCTATGGCCACTGGAAAGGTTGGGGGTGGGCTGTGGACAGAAGTGAAGAATACCAGAACATAATATCTGGATGCTTTTTATTAAGAAAGCATGAAAAAAAAATATATTAATATTCATAGGAAGTAAGACCACAAAATGGCAGTCTCTATTCAAGTCTCACTGCCTTCTATAATTTTCTTTTGTTTTATTTTCAGATCCAGGTATTTAATGTTAAACACATCATTTCCTATTTTGTCACTAGTATGAAAGTTATTTCTATTACAGGCATTGAACACTTTTGAGTTCCTTGTAAGCCAGTTGAAAATATTCGCCACTAAAAAGAGAAATGTTTATCAAGACCATGAAATGGACTGTGTAACTGGTAAACCTTGGCTCTTAGGCTAGTTGGGTCAGCTATGTTTATATTGTAGAACCGGCACATATCACATTATCACAGGAGATGATGTGATCTAGCAAGGAATATTTATTCATTCTCCTGAGGCAAGGTAGTGTTCTAGTATTTTCCCTCTTAGACTGCCTTCCCAAACTGGAACTTAATTTAGCAGCACCAAGGAACGGCTTCCCTAATGCGTTACCTAGTATTCCAGTGACTCCTAGCAGGTAGATGATCCTGAATGAAGTCTGCCATATTTCGCCTCTGTCAATCCTTTGGACTAACATTTTACCCCAACACCAGAGATCTCCAAAAGGATTTGCCCAAGTCATGACAATAATATTAGAACTACAATGCTAAAATAATTAAAAATATGTAATATTTTCATAATAAATATAAGAAGTGGTTACAATTATTGGTAACCTCTAAAGACCCAGTTTTCTGTTAGAAGAGTGAATGGTTACATGCACTGAGATCTTCCCGTTCATTTAAATTTTACAGGTGTAACAGACTGCCAAATAATCATGAAAAGTTCTCAGAAATGAGTGAAACTTGCTTCCATCGTATCTCTTGGAATTTCCACCATTATCTTTAATGGGAAGGGATCAAGCCAGGATTTGCGTTTCCTGCTGTGAGTCACTAAAAGCAATGGCTTGAGGCATTCAGACACGGTCAGGTCCTGTATGGAAACCTGCTCTGATAGTGACTGAGTAGAAGAGGGTATGGAAACAGATGTTGCATATCTAGTATCATGAAGCTACTATACATGGGACATGTTTTAGCCCTGATTTTGCATTTGACTTTTAGGTATAACAGCAAGAAATGTTAATTTGATCTCATTATTTGTTTTACATAAAAGTTTACATTTCTTTTCTACCTCTGGAATTATGCGTCAGTCTGTTGTCACTCGGAAAGGTGAGTGACAACACTTTCAACACCAGAAAATGACTCTTCAGATTTCTGGAGTAGATCTTGATATTTGAAATAGACTTGCAGAGGAAAACTAAATAGAACTGTCAGTTTTTCATATAAACACCTCCAGGGGGTATAAACTTCTAGTATTACCAAGAAGGATATTTTCACGTCATAAAAAGAGCTCAGCCTGAAAGTTAAGCCAACAGTTTTGAGTCTGGATTTTCTTTTTTTCTGCATCTTTCCTGAAATGACGCTTTATAGGAATGGATTAATACAGAAACTGCAATACTGGCCTACAAAATTGATGTGTGACATTCAGTCCCGTGTTTCAGAAGACAAGAAGTACTTGTTGCCTCAGAGGAAGACTTAAACAGTTCTTCAATCAGCAGTAATGAGATAATCTGCTCACAGGGGAACTTTGTTCCTAGTGCTCATTACTTAGAAGATACCTTATGCTTTAAGTTTTCAAAGACACTATTCTCTCTTCTTTCTTGAGGAATGAGGAAAGCCAGGTTGCTTGGAAGCATTCAGAGCTGCTCATTCAATTTGAGGTAGACATAATCACACTAGAGATTGAGGGGGCTGAAATAAATCTGCACCACATTTATTAGCTTGCATGTTATTACCAAGGTGCTGTATACTGAGGTTTCCTCATGCTTGGCTGGATATCTTTGTGGATACTGTGGTAAATTTCTGTATTATTTTTATGAAGTATGTGTGTCTTTATTTATCTTTTTCATCCTGTCCTCATGGTTTCTTAATGGTGTAAAAAAAGGTGAATTTTCCTGACTCGAGGATCAAAGAGGGGCCTAATGAATCTTACCAGAAGAAAGAAACGTGGGGTAGGGAGAGGGCAGAACTGAAATGAAATACAGTCGGAGAGCACTAGCCATGAGTTGGGGAAGCCATGGGGTGGATCTGAAGGTCATCAGGCTACTGATTTCAGTTCTTGGGGAAAGGAATCTACCTTGACCTCAACAGTCTGGAGAAAGGGGCTGACAGGAACCTCATGAAGTTCAACAAGAAGAAATGTGGAGTCTTACACATGGGAAAGAACAACGCCATGCACCAATAATGTGCTGGTGGCCAGCCAGCTTGAAAGCAGTTTGGCAGAAAAGGAGCCAGGGGTCCTGGTGGACATCGAGTTGAACATGAGCCAGCAATATGCCCTGTGGCAAAGAAGACAAATGGTATCCTGGGCTGCATTAGGAAGAGTGTTACCAGCAGGTTAAGGGAAGTGGCCCTTCTCTACTCTACACTAATGAGGTCACACTTGGCGTACTGTGTCCGGTTCTGGACTCCTCAGCACAAGAGAGACGTGGACATATTTTGCAGATCCAGGAGTTTGAGTAGCTTCTGATAACACCTACGATAGGAGTTTCTTAGCTAAACTAAACTTGAGAGTTCTTAAGAGTTTTTTGTTGACCCTTGAAGAACAGGCTTTGTACTCCTTTAAGGACACCAATTCTCTCAAATCTCTTAGGTACTTTAGAAAATCCCTCTGAGAACATGCAATCATTTTTAATTCTTCATAACATAAGAGCACACGTGAACAAGTATGCTGAGTCGGACCAGACTTCCATCTTGCCTAACTACCTGTCTGCAACACTGGACAAAAGTCAGTGGGCACATAAGACTATAACAAAGAAGCAACTACAGTGATAATTCCTGAGAATAATCTCTTAGCTTTCAACAGTGTGCATTCCAGGAACCTCGTGGTCCAGAGGTAGTATCTATACACCTCTATTGATGCAATCCTCTGTTCCATGGAGTTGTGCAACCTCCTTGGAATCCATTAAAAAATTACCATCTACAATAACTTTTTGGTTAGTAGTTTCACATTTTCAGCCTACTGTGTGAAGGCTGATACATTCTTTTGCATTTTCTGAACTTGTTATCTGCTAACTTCATTTAATGGCACCCCTCAAATGTGTACTGGGGCAATCCTTGAGTTATCAGTCTATAGTCACCCTCTGTTTGCCTCTTTTAAATAATTACAGTAGGATTCATTCATGCATCATTTTCTGCCACACACATGGAAGTTCCAAAATCTAATTGCTTTTAAAGTTTGCTAATTGCATTCTGTCTGCCTAATATTCTCTACGTATTTCTGCTTAGATTCAGGCATAGTTTGTTTCTTGTTTTAACATCAATAGTTAACATTAATAGCATTTGTTGTAGTTCAACAATTGTTCTTCTTCAAAATGAATAAACTAATTCTTTAATATAAGACTCTAAGGTACATTGTATGCCTTTACATTGAGAAGTACTTTGCAGGTAAACAGATCAGACTAATAAATACAAATACTCCTCTGCATAAGAATTCTAGTTAAAGAGTAAGGATCTTTATTTGTAAATGACGAAACAATTCTGTATACGTATCAGGTATTTAAAAGTCAATGGTCCCTAAAAAGGTATTTAAAAGTGAAATGCAGCATTCAGTACTATTTTTTATTTACTGGTGTATATTGCCAGATTGTAAAAAGATTTATAAATTACAAAGTTCAGTCATACAATACTCAAATAAGGAGATGACCTGTACCAAAAGTCTGATTACAGCCTAAAGCAAGAAAGAGCAGGTCAATATAGCAGTCAGCTGGGAAGAAGCACCAGACAATACTGAGACAGTAGTGATTAGTCTAATAAGCAATTGCTTTAGCACAACAGCTACCCAACTATTGCCGAGTATTGTTGTAGGAAATGAGAAAAATGCCAAAGACATTTTCAGTGAAGACTGTGTGAGAAAACCAATTGCACAGCTGAACTCTATAGAACAATGCAAAAAAATAGGAGTATACTTCTTCTATCATTATCCATTTTATTTTCATAAGCATCATGGGAAACCAATTATGATGACAGCTGTGATAAGTCTTCGTTAAAAATTGTACTGATTATCATTTGTTTCAGATTATCCATGTGAGGAATAACTAGAAAGAAAAATAAACCTGATTCTACATGCACCATGCAGCCTAGTGTCTTGTTAATTCAGTCTAACAGGTCTTTAAAAACAAATGAATTCAGTGAATAATCAAATGAAAAATATATTGATAAGAAAAAACTTTGCTTCTAGAAATATGATTTGTATTCATAGAAGGATCAGGAATGTTTCACATTGTTTTTTATATGCATTTCACTTCCCACCTAAGTAACTTTCAAAATACCTTCAGGAGTTCATTGTTTAGTGTTCAAACTTCCGTGTCTTCCATGGTGGGGGTGGAGGTTGCGGTGGATGTCAGTGTGTATATGTGAACATTTAGCACATTGCCCACAATCAGAATTCAGTGTTGGAGTGGAATAACAGATGACTGAAAGAGGAAAGACATCTGTATATATTTGAAACCACAGTGATTGTTTATCTTGGCATTTGTTCCTAACTATTAGATTAAAAGTACGTCTTCCATAAAAAGTCAACTAATTTTTTAAACTAAATTGAAGAATTATTTATTAGATCCTTATCAAACATTAACCTTTTTAATGTATTGCAGAGACAGCCAAAGTGCCTCCAATATTTAATTAAAAACCCTGTATGTTTTTCTTAATCTTCTTTTATGACTGGTCTTTCATTTAGTAGGCTCCTTTGAATATTACAAGAAATGACACAGTTCTTTATGGAGAAAGAGTAATCAACTGAAAAAATCACTTCTTAAACCACTTGGATTTCCCCAAAAAGTCTTCTTAGTAAGTATGTCTTATTTTGACTAGATTTATCACATCTTCACAGAGTTAACAGAGCTGAATTTTTAATTATAATCATATAATTTTAATCACAGCAAAATTTTCAGACATATAACCAGTATGTGACTTGATCTATAAAAGCTCTTAGATGCCATGTATCGTCACATCTTCATTAACAGATTTCTTTCTTCCTCATGACACACGTAGAAAACGGTGCCCCCGCTGCTCTACAGCTGAGAACTCAGGCCAAAGATAAACAGAGTGGCTGGGTAATGTTACCTGAGTGCCTCAATCAGAAAATGAACCCAGAGTTTTCCAAGTCTGAAACCACAAGACTGTCTGTCCTTCCTAAATAAATGGGCTTGCAATATATATTTCCACATGCTTTGTGTTTGTACGACCCCGGAATCATTTGTGAAATATATGACATCTACAAAATAACCCAAATTCCTTACTACAATTTCTGTGTGACATGAAACTAACTGGGTTTTAGTTTTGGGGTTTTTTTGTATATAATGTAACCTTTCAATCTTTTTTTTCATATAGTCACTCATTTTAAAACATATCTTGTTCCATAGCAGAAATTATATGTGGTATGAGTTCAAGCCAGCTCTGTACAAACTTCACAGTATCTTTCAAACATATGAAATATATTTGATCAACTATCTGGGAAATATGAGTTTTCCATATGGGTTAGTTTTCACATAAGGGAGTTTAGTGTTTCTATGGAGAACATAATATGCTCAGACAAGCATAATAGGTAAAGAGTTGCAAACCACAGAGTGGGAGAAGCAGGTGTCCAGCTGGATTTTCACATAGGAAGGTTTTGAAGGTCACTGGTGGTGATGAGGTCTCAGAGATTCCCAAATCCTCATAAAGCTATTCCTTCCTTTCCCAATACACTAATCTCCTACTGCTCTTGATAATCCAGTGACTCAGGAAGTAAGGCCTGTTTTTTCCCCGTTGTTTGTCAGAAGCAGACTAAATGACAACAATTTTCTGAATTGCCATTTATTAGGGCAGAACAAGGGTATTTGCAAAGGTCATCACCCAGAAGACTATTCATTCATCGATGTATTTGCCTTCCTGCTGTCAGACTGGAATCTCCAGAGAATGAAAACATAATGGCAGTAAAATTTACAGCCAGGTATGGCTTTCCACACTGACCTAAAATGGAAGCACAGACAATTTGATATCCTTGTCCGGTAGAGAACTGAGTGATGTCAGACCATTACAAAGGGAATACTTGATGGTCACTTCCTTCTGCTTTCCATTTCCCACAAAGTGATGGCTTCCATCCAGATGAGTTGGTTGATCTTTGTCAGTTGTGGTTTATTCTTCCTTACTTTTTTTTTTTTTTTCTGTTTATATGATTCAGTTTTGGCTCACAAGAAGGATTTCCTTGGTGTTTTCCTCCACCTGGGGTTCTCTTTGTAAATTATCCTTCACCTCCTGATGTCCCCAGTTCCCTTCAATTAAGGATTGTTTCCACAAAAGAAAATGCAATCAACTGCAGGGAATTGTCTGGAAACAAATAAAACAACCTTCTTTGATCATTTTACTACTGTTATTTCTCATTCTTAATGCAGCAGATTTGGAATAGCTTGTGAAGATTAATGAATACTAAAGTTACTGTGTTAATTGAGCATTGTAAATATTACTACTCTTTGGGTTCATAGAGGTAATATATTAAGAACAATATACAGATGCACAGTGGTTTTCAGATAGCCCCTCAGTTAGCAGCGTATAGCCATTTGGTAGGCTTTGATGTTTTCAAATTTAGCCTTTGGTAAATCTGCATCTGGTTTTTCACAGTAAAAATTGGCTGAGAGGAGGAACAGTGAATATATTTTCTCACGTATAATCAGATAACCCACATCCCTCCAGAAGTATTGCTCTTTGAAAGTAAGATGAGCAGATAACCCACATCTCAAATCAACTGGGATGTGAGAAATCACAGGCAGGAACACTGTTGGGGAAGAGGGAGCAGGTCCAGGATATAAGAAACAGCAAGATACTGTGGTAAATATATCATGCATTAGCAGAATATGCATGTAATTCACACCGCCTGTGTTAGGAGGTTCTGCTGTTAAGCAGCTCTAAATGGCTATGAATGAAAGTGCAGCATCAGGTTAAAAAACACGTTCAACCTCAAGCCAGAAGAGAGCTGAAGTGGAACAGACTGGCAGCCAGGGCCCTGTAAGTGAGGAAGCTTAGCTGATGGGCACCGTTGTTTTGTGTTGGAAGGACTCAAGAAAGATGGC
The DNA here is from genome assembly GCF_964199755.1 of Larus michahellis. Classification (NCBI taxonomy): domain Eukaryota; kingdom Metazoa; phylum Chordata; class Aves; order Charadriiformes; family Laridae; genus Larus; species Larus michahellis. The sequence continues at coordinate 10,355,627 of NC_133896.1, forward strand.
AAAAAAGCATCTTCTGTTTCAGAACAGTTATTCACTTCCACATTTTGTTACAGGATAAGTATAGTAGCTGCCTTTCACTTATGATAAAAATAAATTAGAGATAAATTAGTTCACTTAGTTAAACCGTGGAAACAATAATGAATGCTACCACATGCAGAGTGGAGGTACACGCCTTTGCCCAAAACAACAGCACATTAACGACATCTTATGTCCTTGACTCTGGTCTTTTTAAGTTTATGTGCTTATGAGGAAGAATCAGGGGAAAACCAAAGAAATAGAAGAGCATACGAAGTAAACCAAGAAAAAGCATGCTTCGAATAAATACACAGAATGTGACTCTGAGAAATGTTACGAGAAACACTAACTGATTTCAGTGCTGCCTGGAAATAAGTTGAAAAATGTAAGTAAAATTGTTGTTGTGTTGTTGTTTCTAGCTATTTGACTCCTGTTCTGTTCAAGAAAACAAGTCTTTGAACAGTCTTTGTAAATAATAAGAATTAGATAGGAAAAGGAAAAGGAAAAGGAAAAGGAAAAGGAAAAGGAAAAGGAGAAAAATAATGTCACTCTACCACCTTCATTTTTTCTCTCCAAACAGAGCCATTAATTTGGTTAAATACTTGAAACAGGAGGGCTTAACAAAGCAGTGATTTTGGTTGTGTTAGTCGCTATGGTCACTATTGCTGCTTGGACAGAATAGATAAAACATGCTGGATGTGTTACTGCTGGGCGACCTTGGGGGGATGTGGCACAACATGGTACCTGCCACACCACAGCTGAGCTCTCTTCCCCACCCAGGGGCCAGCAGGCAAATTGCATATTGGGAGCAGCATCTTCAATCCTCCAGTCCATTCCTGTAAGCACAGAGAGCCGTAGTTAGCAAAGGACCAAATCTATAAGAGGACATGCATTAACAATAAGACATTGTGGATAACTATGAGCCAGGACCTGAGCCCAAACCCTGGCTCTCATGCATTTACTAGCACAGATTATCAAAACCCCATGAGCAACTAAGACACTGCCACCCTAATTTTTGAGTGGTTGGTTCACCCATTCAAGAGAGATGAAGGTCTAATCTTGAAGTGGTGACCACTCCAATAGCCCAGGGGACTGACCTATTTTAAAAAAAAGAGAACTAAGGGCTGAACCTTCATGCAAGTGTTAGTTTCCTTCACAGGTGCTAGCCGCTACACAGCTGGCTCAAAAACTTTGAATAAATAGGTCTTCCCAAAATGGAAATTTTTTATATTCTACTGGATAGTCATTGTAAACACATTTTACTATGTGATTAAGACAAACAAGACCACAGGTCATAACTACTACTACTAAAATCTATCGTATAAATATTTATTTACTCAGTTGTGTATCCTTTATAGTCATCATCATTGCCACAGGTGGGTAAGTTATTTGTTGATGTTATATGAATTAAAAAGCATTGTAACTATTTTTGTAACTATTTTGAAGCAAAAGTTATCCCCTATCCCTGCCAAAGCTTCCTCTTTCTGGCTTGACCCAGCTGATGTTAATAGCAATCTAGGATATTAAAGATGGAAAGAGAGTTTTGCTGTTATTTCTTTAAGAGTTTATCCTTCATCTTATTTATAAATAGAAGGCTTGCTACAAGGCAATGGCAAATAAGATCTGTTCAGATTTTTTTTAGCCTTAGGCAGGCAGTACGGTGGATGATAGATTTGGCTCTTCAAATACGGTGTTGACGAAGTCTATCAACAAAGTCACTAAGAATACGGACATCTTTCACCAGGCATGATAGACATGAGCCTAAAACAGCAACAATGACTCAGATTTCCTTTAGCACTTCTTGTACACCTTTCATTCTGGTGTGCTGAATACTTGGAAAGAAGTTGGTATGAGTTTTGGCCATGTCTCAGTGGATGCTCGCTGCTGTCTGGGGATGGATTTCAGATGTAGTAATTGCTCTTTAAGAACTGTATTTTTGCACTTCACTAATGTAGAGTTAGGCTCCAGAGTGGCTCGTGTTCGGATTGCATTGATAAAACAAGAGAGGATTGTTTGCTCTCAGTCTCAGCTGTGCAGAAGGGTTGTAGTAACTTCTTGTGGAGGATTTTATCTTCATCTGATTGTGTTTTCTATTGAGGCTCCCTCCGGAGCGACAGAGGTGATAGCTGCATATTCTACAAGCAAATCCAAAGCTCTCAAGAGGCAGCCACCTGGTAGGGCTTGATTTTTTGAACATATTAATTCTGCAGTACAGTATAGTACTTTACCACGTGCAAAACAAATGTACGGGAACAAGAAAAGCAATAAGTATCACAGAAATATGCAGTATGATTTGGATAGAAGCATTCAGACATTGACATCTTAATAAAATATGTGAAAAGGGAAATATTGGTCACACTGTGGCTTTAGGCATCTAATTTAGGTGACTGAACAACACCCTAGGCGCTCTTCTCTGCTCAGCAGAGCTCCCGGTCACCAGTTCACCACTTCAAGCACCTCATCTGCATAGTTCACCTGAAATGGCGTGAATTCTTTACATTGTCTCAGGCATTCATCCTGTATGAGATATGGGATGAAGAATATGCTTTTAAAATTGCAGCGGCTCTTTCCCAGTGATGGACCGAGATATTCTGTTTTACAGACTTAAGTGACATATATTTTATGGAAAGGTTATTCTGCTAAAAACTACGCTTCTGCGGCAGGGGGTTGCTGTAAACTGGGACAGGTATGCACAAAGTAATTTCTTACCTAGCTTGAGGCTTGGGAACCTGCACGCCATTCTTTGATGCAGATTCTCCGTTACTTGAAACAGCAGAGACCAATGCTTTTGGAGAGACTTTTGCAGAGGTTCATAAACAAGCAGTGACAGTTTTGCTTGGAACTCTTCATGAGATTGCCTTGTTATGTGGGTATCAGCTCTGGAATTACTACCGGTACCAAAACATCTAACGAATTTCCTTAACATGCCCCATGCAAACGAAGGTGGGTCAAGAGCTCATGCACAAGCAGCTTGCTTGTTCCTTCAGTGGGAGATGGAAGGGGACACAGGGCAACAGTTTCTTTATTAATCCTCACTGATGAAGCAGGGCCCTTGCTCTGTTGTTAAAGTTCTTCTGTTAAGCTCTAAATAGCAATGTCAGGCCATACAGTGACAAGCAGAAATATTTACTGACCGTGGATTTGCTCTAGTATTTCACAGAGATGAGAAGGTTTTGGAATAGGCTTTCCTTCCTTGAGGCTGAAATGCCAAGCAGCACAAGGTCAGCAGACATCAGCGTCATAAATCACAAACAGTGATAACAGTGACAGGGTGACAGACACAACAGGGAAAGCTTCTGTGCCAGCTCAGTGGCAGGTCATGGAGGAGGGACACCTTGGGCCTTGGCAGGGGAACAGCAGGGGAAAGCAACTGGAGAGTGGTAAGAGAGTCTGCCATGTGTCCCAGGCGTTAGAGATGATATTTCTTCAGCTATAATCTTACTGACACGCTGAGAACTGTATCAAGATCACCTTTGGTACTGGGACACCTGGATCCTACAAAAGATTTGTATTTGTGGTATCATAACCTACCTACTCTGACCTACCCTTTGCCTCCATTTATCGATCTGGAGAAAAACATCTCACAGAAACATAAGCAAATCTAACCATCGTAGAAGCAGAAGATTATTATTGTTTCCAAACATATTTGTCAGGAACAAAAGATTCAATCCCAAATTTAGAAAGGTAAAATTCCACATGGATGTCAGCAGTTTTAGGGGTAGGGCTGCAATAGGATACAGGGCATCTTAGCAAAACTCCCCAGTTGTTTTAAGGAGAAAGGGGGATTATACAGGGAACTTTTGGCCAGCTTTTTCCAAGAAGTCTGGCGAACTTATTCCCACCTGGGGGAACTTGGTCCTACCAACTAATTTGGAGAACAGGAAAAAGGAAATTGCACACTGGCGGGGTTTACGCTAGAAAATGGAGCAATCTCCTTATTGCTTAAACATGCAAGCTGCATACTTTTTACTCTACCTCTCTTTTGTTGTGGCACCCCCTCCCTCCCTCCCCAAAAAAGCTGAATAAACATGAAAGATCGGCGGACATATCGCATTTTACACAACAGAGCATGGCTTTATAGGGCTTTGTTACATCTTGAAAAGATTAAGTGCACCTGCATGTGAAGAATCCCTGTCCCTCTGAATAATCAGGCAAAGGCACCTCCGTTACTAGGGCGCAGGCAAAGGACACGGTTGGGCTGCAGGTTATAACAACGCTTGTTTAACCAAGGCTGGATCCTCTAATTTGTGAGGAGCAAGGCTGCCATCCAGCGGCTTTTCTACAGCACAAAACTGAATGTAACAGCAACAGGGTGGAGAAAATGTTCATGTTCTCTTGATGTAAATGGGGATCTGCTAATTTGCTAATTTCTCCTTCCTCTTCTTTTTTTTTTTTTTTTTTTTAACATTTAACTTAGATAACACACTAGCTGCAAACTACACAGAGAAAAGAAAGGTTATTAGCTTATTTTAAATCGTCACTAGCTTCTGTTCTTGTTGACTTGGAATTTATATGTATAACAATAATCATTCTGCCTACGTGTAACTGTAGATAAACATAAAATAATTTAAAATAAATTCATCATAGCTGAAATAGTAGTGTGTCATTAATGTGCACATCACATTTTAAAATGGAAGACACATTTATAAGCTTAATTCAAAGCTCACGAGAATCATTTCACCATTCAACAGGCTTGGAATCAGGCCCTGTTTGAATAAAAAGGAAATTTGAAGTTACGCAATCTGGAGGAAAATTATCATGCATATTGCATGTCTTCATCTCTAGAGACCGACAGATCAACAGGTAGCATTAGAAGGAAATTTCCTGATGTTCATCCACTTGCAGATCCCTCTCAAACGTAAATGTTTTTACCTACTGAAAAGCTGAAGCTCAGGCTGGTGAATAAGGCAGAAGGGTAATCTGCTCCTGAGGCAAATCATATAAGTTCCCTTTGCCTCCATTTCCCTCTGTCTAAAACAGGGATAATGCTCATCTAGCTTGCGGGCAAGACACAAGATTCAATACACAGTGAATTACAAAGGATTTCGAGATCCTTAGAAACAAGAGAGTATCTGTGTACTTCTCGATATTGTTTAAACAAGCCATAAATCTGTCAAAGCCTTGAAGGAGGTTGCATTGCCCAACTTCTTCCGCTCTGCTTCTCCCCAGCTAATACTTCGCAGTCTCCCTGACTCCCAAGGCACCAGTGAAGACAGGGGACTGTCCTTTCTAAGTGTTATTATTAAGTTCAAGTACTCTTGTTTCAATAAACAATTCTCTAACAAGGATGAATCAATCTGTTTAGTTTCCCCAAAAGAAAGCAAAAGGATACTTTCACCCCAGTTTGGTGGCTCTTTATTGGATGACAGAATTCATTTAATGAAGAGCTCCGGACTGCAGACTGCAAAGCTTTAGTAAAATTCAGTTCTTAAGATGAAATGGGAATAAATTCAGATGCAAAAAGGGCATGAATGCCAACAATAAGAACGCTTAAGAAGCAAGTTAGCAGGAGTTGTGGTAGATTCAGAATCGGGGCAGATGTTTAAACCAAATTTAGATTTTTTTTTGGAAATCATTCGTTTGGAACATGAATTTGCTGGTAGAAATCATGTAGTCTGGTTTGGATCAAACTAGATTGTCACAAGGTTTTCTCTGACCTTAGAATGTTTTAATATATGAAGTCCTTCATAAAAATTGTTTCATTTTTAGAAATAGTTGTTAGGAATAGCAGAAATAGTTACAGTTGGTGAAAGCGAAGAAGAAAAACATTTGAAGTAAGTTTAAAAATGGGAATACTATCTAGGGAACAGCTGCTCACTTTTATTGGAAAATACTAGAATGTTCACATTCAAAATGTCTCATATGTGAAACGTCAAAATATTTCAATCAGTCACATATCTAGTAACACAATTAGGAATGTTTTTTTTGGGGAAAAAAGAGTTACTCCTAAAAATATTTTTGACTTTTTTTCTTTTATATTTCCGCTAGAGACCATAGAGTGTTCTGCCTTTTTTCTTCCTACCAGCACCCCAGCATTTTCTGTTTATGGTGAGCAACACCTCTCTCCCATTTTCTCCATCCTCTGTCCCAGACCATCAGCTGAAAAAACTCTGATCAGAGAGTGAACACTAGCTGAAATGAGTACAATCCTTGGTCTCAGGATATTGGGAGGATAGGCACTTTTTCTGGGTTTTTGTCATTCTGAGTGAATCAAGCTTGCTTCATTTTGGACATGCAAAAATCAGACATTTAAATATGAGGCAGTTACCCTCTAAGGTGGTTAAGACCATTTATCTTAGACTCTCAGGCTAAGATGATCTGAATTGCCCTCTGGAGGTGCCTATTTCTCTTCTTAGACTATGTGAAGTGCCTAGCGTGACTAGCTCGGTTTTAGATGTCTAACTTTTAGATACCTAAGTTTGACAAATGAATTTTCTTCTGTTTCCAGCATAATCTAAACTAGGGCCACCTAGGAAGAACAGAAGTCTCTTTCTTTTCCTTTCTTAAGAAAGAGAAGATTCATCATTCTTAACTGAAGAGAAGATTCATGATTATTTTAAAAGATTTTAGTCTATTCTTATTCAAATCCATTCACAACCCTTACTGATGTTTTTCTTTTTTTAAAACACATTACAATTATTGAAAATAAAAGCAAAGCAAGAAAAACATTTTACCTCTTTCCAGTTATTAATATCAAAATTCAGTCCATTTTACTTGAGATGGTACTCCTACTAATGAATTTGTTTGAAGTCATTCAGAGAGGGGGCTTCTAAAAGACCCGATTTGTAGGAAAATTTAAGCTACAAGAATGAGGCGGCTGTATTTCACGTGTAAACTCTCACATCTGAAGTTTACTACTGAAGACATACCTAACAATTGCTGTACAATCAGAAATTAATACCCCTGTTTCATAGATCAGACATTAAGTACCTACATAAGTTGTGAAATACCAATGCTGCGCTATTTTTGAAACATAACTTACATCATTAAACACAAAACCCTATTTTCATTGATTATGCTACATTCAAGTTACAGTTCCCTAAAATTAACACGTATTTTGAAATTTGTTACTTTAAGGATGATAAGTTTATTCCGCAAGTAACTCCACAAACACTTGCTTTCTATACTGATAACAAAAATAAAAACAAGACAAAAAAAGAAAGCCAACAATCAAACTAACAATCAGTCCTGATCTCTGCCTTATAAGGAAGGTGCAGATGGCCTTCCGCACATGAAGGCCAAGATGACAATAATGATCTCATTTTCCTTCCAACGTTTCATGAAGCGTCAGGCACTGTTATATCTGTCTCTTCCAGTTGGGGTCTGGAAACAAGAATGTGCACCTGAGTAAGGACTAGCACAGGCCCTGGTTGAACGGTATGCCTCATGGAAGCTTTTCAAGTCTGTACAACGAGCAAAACAGTTGACAGATGCAGCTGCGCTTAAATTATTTTTTTTCCACTAATTTTTCCTTATTGCCCCATGACTTCTGTGCCTGACATGAGATAGTCTCAGCTGCAAATTAGTGTAGTGAGCAAGAATACCCTCTAGTGGTAATCTGGAGCCCTGATAGACCTGTGCTTGTTTTTCACAGTATTTGCATTAAACTTCATTTTTCAAGTTGACAACAGGGAACCCTTAGTTGTTTACAGGCACCGAGCTACCACATCGTACCTGTCTAAACTCAAACAACAGCCTCTTCCTCTGCTCTGTGATGCCCCACATCTAGGGCTATACCTTGCGCATGTAGCACAACACCATGACATCTACGATCTATCATGTTCTCTGGCTTGGATCATGAAGCAAGGGCTGCCCTGTGATATATCCTCCTATAGCTGGGAAGTACACTGCCTGGTAGTCCATAATGTTCAAAAGAAGCACACTAAAAGGTGCCTGTCCCTTCTGCAGCCTTTTTATCCCCTATGTGTCCTAATATTGCAGTTTCTCACCCCATGGCATGACCCACTGCAAGTACACTAGAAAACTGGATATTTAAGACATCTTAGATAACTGCTGGTCACAGACTCCAAAGAATACAGGTGTTTAACCTGGCCAGACCTGCAGGATTAGCCCAGTGAATACATCAAATACTAAATCTGAAAGACCCTTTAATTCTGCTGTAAATCTCAGTACATAGCTGACATTTCCCTCAGAGGCTAGCTGGCAGGATGCTTCCTAGAAGAGACCTGTGACCTATCAGGGAAAGAGCATGGAGACCTGAGAGGATGCTCCTTCTCTATTGGATTTCCAAGGGGTTGGGTACTTAACAGATTGATGATTCTTTGGTGGTGAGATGCCATGTTTCTCCCCATCTATAGATACTCATACAGCCCTTCACAGTGTAATGACCAGAATCCCCAGGTGACTTGGAAGGAAATTCCACACATCAAAAAAAGTTCATAGGAAAACCACGTGGGGTAGCACATGTGAAACAAGCCAAACGTGTTTGAAATGTAAAGCTATTCCAGTACATGTAAGTGACAATAAAAGAACTATTTATCTTTGGGTAAAAAGAGCAGCTGTGAAAACATCAGCTTTTCTCAACAGGGGCTTCTTCCAGGTGAGCTCAAATATTATCCATAAGGATATCAGAACTGAACATTTATTTTTTGAGATTTACCAAGTAATTCCTGTGGTTATTATTTATTATTTTTAGATCTACTAGATTTTTTAGACTTTTTTTTAAAGGCTGAAAAATTTAAACTTCTGTTAATCCAAAATGGAATGTTCATGTTTGAGTTTGTCCATTTTTGTAAAATGTTATGTAAAATACCTTAAATGCTAAAAGAACATCATTGAAATATTTATTTGAGCCTTTTCAAAAATCATCTTAAGTGCAACCAAGGTGTACATGTGTGAAAGACAAGTTTTGTACAGACGACATTTCATCCAGATACTTTCCGTTTAATAAAAAGCTCTTTTTCATAGAACAGGAGGTTTGAGCAATTTTGACCAATTCTAATATCTTCTTTTAGAGTATTGTTTAGAGACTCTGGCTGAAAACTTAACTATATAAAGGAATATATCAGTTTACAGTAAATGATCATCCTTAAAAAAAAAAAAAACACACCCAATAATCCAACAAAAAAAAATTCCTGGCAATCTGAATAGGCATGATATATAATGTAGAAGAGAAGAAGAAATGGCACCATAATTTACAAACAAGGCTTCAAAAACAGTCCAGCCTGATTTTTTAGAACCTTTGAGCACATATAATTCTCACAGACATGAAATAGAAAAATGGATGCTCACACTTTTTGAAAATTAGCACTTAAGAGATTTCCCAGTGCTTCACAAAATTTATGACTGAGATGAAACTTAAGTCAGATATTCTGTACCCAGTCAAGTATCTTAAATAAAAAAGAATATCATTAGTCTATAAAGAATTATCTTACTGTTTGGCCCGATCCTGCTTTGTAGACTGAGTAATGGTTGCTCCTTTGGTTTATGTACTTCGGTTTATCCTTTTTTATTACCCTGTGGTGCCACATTAACTTTCTCTAATACTGTAGGTTACTTATTCTGTACTTTTCAGAAATACCTCATTGACACTAGGTTTTGTCTCAGTGGCCTGAATAGTTTTACTTTTCTTTCTCCCGGTTTTCTAACCATACTGTGAAGAAGAGATGGAAAGTAGCTGAATGCCACCTGTCTTTTGAATGTCTCCAAAGCTTTTATCTGTTCATCCAGATGGCTCAATTTGCATTGACAGTTTTTGTGGCCACTTCAATTAGCTTAAGCTGCTTCATGGTGCATCTAATTATTCTAGTATGCATTTAAAAAGAACTTTAAATTCAAGACCAGATTTTAAATAAAATGTTGGAAGAAAGAAAAACAAAATCCCACACACAAAAAAAGAAAAAAAAACAAACCCAACTCTCCCAAAAATGTTTAAATATATGGTGATGAATTTCCAATCCTGTAGCTTGGATAATGTTAGAATACTTTTTCTTTTTTTTTTTTTTTTATATATATATTAAGTATATTAAGCTGTGGTATGGAAAGGATCACTTTTTTACTGTTTTTCTAACGGTTGTTTTTTCTTCTTTCTGTTAAATTGTAGCACGTTCTGAAAATTAATATTACATACAGGCCATTATTATGCAAACACCCATATGGAGCAAATTTTCTTTTGCGAAGGTTAATGTAAATAGGTTAATTCTAGACCAATTTTTAATAATATAGAGGACCGCCTATTTTTTGACTGCCATTATACACATTTACTTCTTCAAGTTCAAGGAAAACAAACTGGAAATTTTCAATCACATTTTGAGGATGGACCCAATCCCTAATATTTCTATTAAATGCATTTTCTACAGAGGAGGGAACAGTCTTCTTGGTTTTTATTGTCTTAGAAAATAAATTAAAAAAAAAATTGGTTTGGATAAGATTGATCTGGAAGACAGTACTTCATTTTTAACATGATCAAAAAAAAATTTTGGTGTGTCCTACATAATGAATTTGTTGTCAGCCTGACTATGCCCCATTTACACTTGCCAACATCGACTAATATGGCAATTGCTAAACTTTGTCAAACTTAAACCATGTCAAATCTACCGCACATGTGCAACTGATCTATGTCATGAGTCCATCACATCCTAGACACTTCAGATTTTCCACACATGCCAATTAGCAGATTTTGAGATCTATGTAGAGGTTTCTTCTGGAGATCTGATCTATCACCTGCTAGACATCCCTGCCCAAAATTTTAGCTTACCATGCAAATCACTACAGCTGGTATGTTGCCTCCTTGGCAATGTAATTTCAGTGTAACATTCCTCAATATCTTTTCTTTATTGTCCTATTTCAACTACAGCTCTCCACATTTCTAGATTAAGCAGATCTTAATTGTGGAAGTGCTACTTGAAGTTTTAGTGAAGGTGTACAACTGTACTTTGTATCCATAACAGATGGAAAAGGAGAATGGAGAAATGTAGATGAAGCAGGAAAAAGAAATAATATAGTCAACTTGCTTCAACTTTATTCTGGTTGATGCCCCCCAAAAAAGATCAAAATAACAGTTCAGACACAAATCCAATTAAAGGGAATAGTCTGATTTGTTATTTGATGCAGCTAAAATTTGCATCTACTGCCTTAATGTACTTGTTTGTGTTTTTGTTTGTTTTTTATCAACCGTGACTGGGTTTTACCCACATAAAATGAAAGAAGTCATAATAATGAACAGAAACCTTTTTAAAAAAATACAGGGTAGGCAAAAATAATATCTCATGTTCATAAGAGTAAGGAGTAAATAGCATGACTGGTTGACTTGTATTTTTCCCCTACATGATTCCAAAGCACATTTTACATGCTTTCATTGAGACTGAGGCATCTTTAAGTCAGTGATGAATTTGACGAAGCTCCCTTATTGCTGATTTCCACTAGCAGGTGTGATGTCTATGGGACTATGGATGTATCTAAGTCATTAATGTGACTAACTAAGATAATGTACTCCTCCAACTTCCAGTACAGAAATCAGATAAACACATGGAAAGAACTATCATTTTTCAGGAAAAACCTAATGTGCATGTAATTGGCTTAAGTAATACAGTTGTGTGGTTTTACCATAGGTCTGTTTTAATGATCACATCTCCTTTTAGATCTCAGTTTTAAAAGCCTTGCCTTATTCTTTAAAAAAAACATCATAATGTTTCTCTCTCTTTTTCAGTTTATTAATTTTTCTCTCTTCCAATTTTCTGAATCCTTTAGAGTCGGACAATTCTGTATTATCAGGTTATTAACAAAATCAGAATTAAGCAGATGGCAACCTCCGAAAGATTGGTCTGGATTGAATCACAAGTTCTGGATTCATTGATGAGCCATACGTAGCCTCTCTGTGTATATGTGAATAAATCATAAGATCTCACCTTCTCTTTCTATTTCTACCAGCACAGGGTCACCATGACATTCATGTGCAGAAACCCAGTGATTGCTGGGACAGCACAAATGCTCATGTTGCCTCTCACGGATAGGTTTTATAATGTTTGTGCTGTGCCAGTTCAGATTCATATGCAGCCAGTGGATGTTTGGAGTAAAGAAATAAATCTTAAAGTATACTACAGTTAATAAAAACAAGCCCCTACTTAACATATCAGAAAACAAAATATGTTTCTATAGATTAAGAGGCCAAAGTGTGGCAGTTTTAATCCCCCTTTTAATGTGCAAACACACAACGAAAGCAAAATAATGGAATTTGATCAAACTTGCAACGAAAATATCTTAAATGAAGTTACTTGATGTTTTGTTGCCATAGGCTAAGAACGCAGACAATTACACTGGTTCAGTGCATGCTCAGTAACTTGTTGAGCAGTGGTAATTTGAACATGTGTTTGAGCCTTCTGTGCAATTATTTTATATCTCCCTTTGCTGATTGATTCTGACTAAGCAGTTTCCCTTTCTGTTCATTTGTCAAGTGCAGCAGTATGTATTCATTTTTCTGTGTTTTCTATATTACATTTCTTCTTCCTCAAACTACTTTTCTTCATTCAAGGTCCACACTGCCCTTTTTCAAAATTTCTGTGTATTTAGCAGTGTGTTAGCCACAGCAACAGACTAAAGAAGGCCACCTCTTACATAGCTGAATTGGAAAATATCCCAGACTAAAGAAAATATTAAATAGAGCAGAAAAAAATCAGCATATGGATGCTATCGATGCAGAAGGAAGATAGCCAACTGCACTGTAGAAATTCCCACTCGGAAGAGATACAAGGAAGCAGTGTTTGTTTAGCTCACACTGCTGCCAATGCAGAGGACCATCATGACCCGTAAAGTAAACCCAGGAGGTGGAAGGATTGTCTCATAAAGGGAAACACAAATATTGTAAATTCAGTTTTCATTGTGAACAAATGTGCATGAAGAATGTATTAAAAATTTGAAGAAGACCCCTCAGTGTTAACATATCGGAGAGTACACAATCAGCCCAAGGTCCAGGTACTTCTCAAGGTTATGAGGTGTGTTTTGTGACAGACATCCTCAATCTAGAAAGAATTTCTGCAGTCAACAGCTTGTAGGAAGACAAAATCATATCAATTTGGACTGGAACTGTACACTTAAAAAGCAATTAACCACCATTAACTACCATCTGACTACCCATCATTAATCATGATTTAATAATACTGGTGTATTTGCATCTCTGTGGGGATCACATTGAGATCACATAGGCTCCATATTGACTTTAATAGGGAAATATGTGATGATCTCTGAAAAACCACCGTAAATTGCATTTTGAGATACAGCATTATGTCTTTAAGACTTGCATGGAGGAATGAATGAGGTATGAGCCCAGGAAGATGGGTCTGTTCTCCAGGGAGCAAAAAGCCAGAACTTTCTACTAAGAAGTTGTGAAAGAAAATTGTCCAGAGAAAAGAAGACAAATTGTAACAGCCTGTGAAGCAGATAGATAGTTAAAGAAAGAAGACTTAATCTTTGACTATAGTTTACCTGGGTAGATTAATTTACAGTAGATATAACTCATTATCCGATTATTCAAAAAAACCTCACCTTTGAATAAAATATTCTATTAAGCAAGAACACAGACTGATGAAATTTATGCAAGAGCTAATTCATGACTAGTGTCAAACCCTGGAAATGTGAGACGTTGGATTTTATAACTTAATGGCTTGTGCATTCTTCATTCCGTTCCTTTGCTTTCTGAAACACAGCCAGGGTGAAGACATTTTGATAATGAAAGACGAACAAGGCTGGAAATATGGTAATCTGTGACTAGTGAATCACAGTCCATACAACAGACTCTCTCCCGTGTACTGATGCTGAGTTATAGAGATCTCAGAGGGTTGGTGGACAATAAAATTCTGGTCCTTTCCATATGCATTATCACTTTTTGCCCAAATACTGAATTTAAGACTCTGTGCTTCTTTTGCAGTATTCTTGGTTTACAACACAGGATTTTTTGTACCTTTGCTGAGAAAAGGAAGGGCATTAAAAGAATGTTTTGAAGTTGACTAAAGGTGTTAGATTAATAGACAAGGAATATACATATACATTCTAGAATCTTTTTTTTCACAACTTCATAACTAGCTTCTGATATTAAGTAACACCTCAAAGTCTGCTGCTGATCTATCACTAGCAGTATCTTCAAAAAACTTGTAAAATCATTTTCTTGATGAAGATCAAATAAAAATCTCACTTTAGTAGTCACTAAAGAAGTAGAAGGGGTTTGCGTAAGTGCCTAGATACTGTAGATCATAAAATAGTGGCAAAAAATAATCTTATTAAGCTTTTAATGAACAAAACTAAATGCAATCTAGTAAAAATTCATCATCTTGCCTTGGTGACTGCATTTTGTCTTTTCATTAATTGTTGGACTACAAAGGTCATCAGTTGCAATTCCCTGCAGTGAAAAACAGCCACAGAGAGATGTTAAGTCCAACATATGCACACTGCCTCATCCTGCCTCATGGTATCCTATAATCCACAAATCATTCCTGTTGAGCAAGGACAAGTCTGAAACCACTTTTGTGTTCTCCCAAAGTTCAGGCATTAAATAAAGACTGAATACTTAAAATTCAACTTGATTAAAGTATCTAGATAAAATACTTCAGTCTTTAGTACTAAAAGACTTTAGTGTTGAGGAATGTTTTAATTACAATGCACGTACATATCATTTATATCTTTACAGTTTTCAGAAACATCGTTGTACACAAGAGCTGCGAGTAAATGAACCAGTAAATCCAAGTAGCATATGGAATGACTGAGTATTGAGTTATCTTACTTGGCAGGAATAGGATATAAGTAGTCTATGGATAGACTTAAAATAATACAACAATTTATATTATATTAATTCTTGTCAAATGCAGAACATTTTTAAACCGATTTTATTAGTAGTTAATATTTCTGCTGTTACAACATAAGTTGCTGTTCAGACATCTCTATACCAGGCTCTGTGCCTAAGAGATCCCTTATAATCCAAGTAGTCAAAGGTTCAGGTAAATAATGAAGTTAGGACATTTTAATAGGTTGTACAAATAGTGACTACTATACATCCTTTCTTCAACTGTTGTTAATGAACTGTATGAAATTGTAATTTGACTCTCTTTTCCTGATTTTTGTGTTACTCCATTTGACTTCATCTTTGTCACAGTTTCAAATAAAACAAGTATGGCAATATCCATTATATGGCAACTATGTAAAAATTCAATTGCTGAGAATTTTTTTAAACTTGAAAATTAATTTCTGTTACTCTAGAAATAATAACTTCCTTTCCTGGAGATATGCTTAAATCCCTTCTTGACTAGTTCTCAGTCTTTCTGAAATTGTGTAGTGAAATTCACTGTGGCTGCTTTGGCATTCGGATTTAAATAAATGCCAATCACTATTTGAGGAAGTTTATTTTACCCACTTCCTTTCTGTCAGCTGGAAGTCAAGAAAGCCAACAGTTCTTTGAAAGATGAGATTTAGAAGCGGTTGAAGTTTAAATAGATCTGGGTTCATATTCTTTTATTACTTCAAACAAGAATGTTAATGATCAAACATCCATATTAAAGCTGTAATAATTGTGCTATCTGAAACATGGTCAAAGTTTCAATTGAAAATGTTATTCCATTGTATAATGTAAAATGTACTGACTGAAAAAATATTTTATTTTAATTTCATATATTTCTAAAACATATCTATAGTTATAACATACAGCATACTGCCCCAAATCTATTTTTATCAGACTAGTTAACAGGCTTAATTTGTTTGCCAAAATTGGAGCTCTGACAACTGTTTCCCATTTTGAGTCAAATAACTTCTTCCAAAATAACTCCTTAGGGACAAACATGAAGAAAATGGAAAACAAGAATATTTTTAATAAAATCCTTCATAATTTTGAAACCATATCTGGCTTTCTGAAAAGCTCTAACTTTCTGCTGTTTAATGACAAAGTGGTGGCATTATCTCTCTAACAAGACTTAAGTATACATTCAAATATTAAAAATAAAAATTGGTATCTGTAATTGAAAATCAATGCATATGGATCACGGATCAAAGTGTAACAAGAGTTTATTTACCTTTTTCAATTTCACTGCCCATGGATCACCTTTCTTTTACACACTGCATAGTTGTTAACCTCTTTACAATACCAATGTAAAAGTTCTATTTTGTTTCATTTTAATTTGATAAAATTTAACATCAACATAAATTTATGGAGAACATAGGATAGAAGTGGACTCTATGGTTAATACTCTTAAATGAAAAATGTATTCCCAAAGATATTTGTCAATGAGTAAGTTTCATGTGGGTTACAAATTTCCTAGGATGTGTCTCTAAAAACATTACCCTGCTATTAGGATACAAACCTAACCCAACTACTCTGTATGGGGGTTCTTTTTTCTCTGCTTGCAGTACTATAATATTCTGTGACCTAAAATATTTCCTCCCTTGTTTACAGTCAGACATCAGCCTTTTCTTTGCAGAGGAAGAAAAATCATAGAATCGTAGCATCGTCTGGTTTGCAAGGGACCTTTAAGATCATCAAGTCCAGCCATCAACCTAACCTAACCACAACTAAACCATGTCCCTAAGAACTGCATCTACCCATCTTTTAAATACCTCCAGGGATGGTGATTCCACAGCTTCCCTGGGCAGCCTGTTCTAATGTTTGATAACACATTTGGCATAGAAATTTTTCCTCATATCCAATTGAAACCTCCCCTGGCACAACTTTAGGCCGTTCTCTCTTGTCCTATCACTTGTTACTTGAGAAAAGTGACCAGCCACCACCTCACTACAACCTTCTTTCACGTAGTTGTAGAGAGCGATAAGGTCTCCCCTCAGCCTCCTTTTCTCCAGGCTAAACAAACCCAGCTCCCTCGGTCGCTCCTCAGAAGTCATGTGTTCTAGATCCCTCACCAGCTTCTTTGCTCTTCTCTAGACACACTCCAGCACCTCAGCTTCCCTCCTGTAGCGAGGGCCCCAAAACTGGACACAGCACTCGAGGTGTGGCACCACCAGTGCCAAGTACAGGGGGATGATCATTTCCCTAGTCCTGCTGGACACACTATTTCTGATACAAGCCAGGATGCTATTGACCTTCTTGGCCACCTGGGCACATTGCTGGCCATTGACCAATACCCCCAGGTCCTTTTCTGACGGGCAGTTTTCCAGCCACTCTTCCCCAGGCTTGTAATGCTGCATGGGGTTGTTGTGACCCAAGTGCAGGACCTGGCACTTGGTCTCATTGAACCTCATACCATTGGCATTGGCCCATCGATCCAGCCTGTCCAGGGTTTGAGTTCTTTTGTTTTGTGTTTTTTTTTTTTTTAAGATTCTTAGTACAAATAAGCAGAGAATTGACTTAGATCACTAAGTGACCTTTTAGAGTATGTCTTTTGTATCTTACCACTTTATTACCTTGTGGTTCATAAATGTGAGATCAGAGAACTCTTAGTACTAATAGTACTTGTCTCTAAATTGGAGACATGGATTTGACAGATGGACCACTCAGTGGATAAGGAGTTGGCTGGGTGGTTGCACTCAAAAGAGTTGCAGACAGTGGCTTGATGTCCAAGTGGTGACCAGTGATGAGCGGTGTTCCTCAGGGGTCAGTATTGTGACCAGCGCTGTTTAACATCTTTGTTGACGACATGGACAGTGGTATTGAGTGCACCCTCAGCAAGTTTGCTGACAACACCAAGCTGTGTGGTGTGGTCGACACACTGGAGGTAAGGAATGCCATCCAGACGGCTCTGGACAGGCTTGAGAGGTGGGCCCATGTGAACCTCATGAAATTCAACAAGGCCAAGTGCAAGGTCCTGCACATGGGTCACGGCAACCCCAAAACCAAATACAGGCTGGGCAGAGAATGGATTGAGAGCAGCCCTGAGGAGAAGGACTTGGGGGTGTTAGTTGAAGTAGGGAGTAATATTACTTTTAATATTCTTATGGCTAAAGTTTAGTGAATTAAAAATTCCATACAGAATGTGATGTATTGATGCTATTGTTGGAACCGTGCAACGGTCTCACAGAGAAACAACAAACACTGATGGGGAACAAAGTTCTTAGTTTCATATTCAGTGATGCAACAGCAACTAGCCAAAGAAACTCATATAAAATTGGCTGTTATCACTTGAATCCAGGGCTCCAAGGAGACACAGAAGGAAGATTTTCGGTACCACAAAAAACACTAATTTAGCTCAAAGAATTCTCCAATGTGCTGAGGAAATCAAGGTAAGGGCAGTGTAAAGGCTTTATTCATTCTCAGAGATTGCAATACTTCTGGTATTATCAAAATGAGTTATTTTGAGTATTTTGAGAAATTATGTGCAGTTAATACATTTGACATAAGCAATAAATCCAGTGGCCGTCCATCTTCCAGTTTACAGTGTGAAGAATTCTGGGAATTCTAGTGGAATTTTCTGGGGATGTCTCATGGTAAATCCAGTTACCATGAGATTTCTTTCAGTTAGGAGTCTTACACTCTTGTCCTTTCTTTCCA
The DNA here is from genome assembly GCF_964199755.1 of Larus michahellis. NCBI lineage: Eukaryota > Metazoa > Chordata > Aves > Charadriiformes > Laridae > Larus > Larus michahellis. Next base: position 10,374,078 of record NC_133896.1, read on the forward strand.
CATAACATCAATAAACACACAGACAAAAAGGTTTGCCTTGACTTTTACAAAACACTAAAAATGAAAGTTTGCTTCTAAGCAGATGGATTATTTAGAACTCATATCTATAATTATGTTTATGGCTTTTCAATGGCCCAGAGATTCCACTCCTTAGCCAACTTAAACTGTAGCCCACAGTCCTGCAAATGGCAACCCATCAGTGCAGCCTAACAAGTATCTACTTCGGGAGAGAACTAACAGGAAAATTAATCTTTGTAGTGATTTGAAGGATGAAGAAAAAAAGTTTGGGTTTTTTTTTTTTTTTGTTTTGTTTTGTTTTGTTTTTTTCTCTTTCCAAATGTCATATTCTACTTTAAATAAAAATATCCTATGGTCTATGTTAGGAAGAAGGATACACTATTACAATAAATCCTTTTGGCTTGATAATCTATGTTTGTGGAAATAAAGTACAGCATTTAATGGTGCATACATTCACCTCATTCTCTTGACACTTACAAGTCTTTGATCTATTAGTTCATCCATTAATGCAACAAAAAGGTATCAGTTTCTAAATATGTACAGCTTAACTTTCTCTTTTATTATTCATTAAAATTTCATTTTCCTTCCACCCACCCAGCCTCTTTTCTTGATTCTGATTGACTCCTGTAGTGCTTTAAAAATGTTAACGTGGAAAATATGTCATTGTTTGAGTAATATTTTGTAATCCATTGAAAGCTTTTTATAAGAGCTACGTTTTTTTACAGTTCAGCTACAGCTTCATATGAAATGAAACCTCCACTGTGAAGGCATAAGACGGAAGAATGATAGACTATTTCCCTTCTGAAATTCTATATTTAAAATTCTGGCTTAGGTGGTTGCTCACAGGTTGCATTTATCAGTTACTGAAAAAGAAGGAACAGTAGCAAATTTGAAACTACCTGCTCACCAAAGATTTTGAAATATCTTTGTCCTGAACAATAGCAATTAGAAACACATGTAGGATAACGGGCAATTTGTAACCAAGTGTGCAATAAAAAAAAATCACTCAAAAAGATCAGCTTTCATGCTTCACCTCACTGGATGTGCAAAAGTCCCTTTAGCAACTATCCTTAGTATAGTATATCCTGAAAATACCTTTTTTATGAGAACAGCAACGATCCCATATTTGTTCTCTCTCTTTCTTTTAGATCAGTTTTAGACAGGCAAGAAGGAATGATTTTCTGGAATAGGACTAAAAAGATTTCCTGTATGAATCAGATTTCCTATGTTACTGTAAGCAAATCACTTAAGGAATAAATAGTGGTCAAGTATTAACTAAAATTTTTTGATAGTGAGTGCAAGGTACGTACCTCTTCTTTGTACCTTTGCAAATCACACCTTGTATCTCTCTCGACTGCCAATAATACGGATCACCAACACGTTGCAAATATCCTGCACCAATCAAGTGAACTAAAATAAGAACCATTTTGTGTTTGCCATTCTGCTGTTTCTTTCTGCTCCCTGCCTGTAATACAATTTTGTGACATAGGGGAATTTTCTGGGGATCCCCAAACAGTCTCGTCATCCTCTGATCTCCTGTAGCAATTGGTTCCCTCACCCCCCACCCCCTGCAATGCCAAGCAGCACAGCAGCAGGCATCGACTTATTTCTTCATGCTTGACAGGAATTTTTCCTAGGATAAAATGTACTTCAAGAAAAATTCTGGTTATTTCAGACAGTCTCTAAACAATTAGTCATAGCTTTCTTGGGATGGTAACCAGACAAATATTCAAATCCTGTCTTCTATGATGATGGAGAATCCATAGTCAGCAAAGGTCTAGATCAACCAGGAGTCCTGTTGAAGCAAAACAGGAGGCTGACAAAAAGAGCCTTGCAGGCCATGTTGCCAAGAGGGGACTTGTTCAAACTACATTCATTGCTGGTGAGAGTCACAGTTGTGAGGCACCGTAGGAACAGATGACAAGTAGGGTGATGAGTGAAGGTGCAGAAAGGTTCAAGCTCCCATAAAGTCCTACAGAAATAGCTCCTTAAGTAAAAATTTTGAAACATTAGCAGTCATCTCAAATCCTTAGGTGAACAAAGTCTTACTGTCTGAAAATACTGTCCTGAGCTCAAGAACTTCCTATTACGGACAGACAGTACTTAACCCCACTCCAGATAAGGATCCAACATTACTGGAGGCAGACTTGTTGTCCAGCTGGTTATTCTTTGCAGGTCTGCAAGGACTCTTTTTTCCTTGCCAGTCTCAGCCTGTAAGTAATAACATTTCCTACTGAGTGCCTGTATTTAAATATGTACAAAGCATGAGTATGTCACATTTGTTGTGGTGGTGGTGTGTTTTATTGTGCTTTGTCGTGGAGATGCATGGGAAGTGGCTGGATAGCACAACAAATTATCCTGTTCAAGCACAAGTTATCTTGTTCTCATCTGGTTCAACCAGATGCTGCTTCAGAGTATCAGGCAGCTATGCAACATATGCTGTGCACTAAATAGTCTAAGTGACTGGCCCATTGTGAAAGTGATCTTCTTCTGACCACTGGCAAACACATATCTTTTATCTAGTTCAGAAAGAAAGACAAGAAACAGTCATATTTACCTGGTAATTGTCTCTCAAGTCACTGTAAATAGCAATCATAAGATTGTCTTAATTATTACAATAGTAATTTTTTTCTTTACACCTGTTTTCTTTTCTTGGGTCCAGAATCATTCAAGGGCTTTTCTTTTTGTGGTTGGGTTTTTTGTTTTTCCCCAGTTTGATCTAGCTGGAAAATTCTCTTTTCAAGATTGTCTCTAAGCAACTGGGTATTAAACTCACCAGAGAAACAAGTTTGCATCACCAAGTCAAAATGCATAATGAAATCCAGCTTTCTCTTGAAACCACAGTACAAAACAAACCAGCTTTGATGCACTAATATTTGTTTAGTTCAGACCCTGTTTGTCTTGGAGAGACAGCCCTGATCTTGTTGTCTGTTAAAAATAAGGTAACAGCAAATGAGATCAAAACAAACAGGCAGAAATATCCAAAGAAGAATTAGACATAGTCTGAGCGAGTGACATGGAAGTATGGTCACAATGTCCCAGCAGCCATCACCCTGCTTTTCTTATGTACCACCTAAGAACGGAGAAATCCAAACCATGACAGGTTACCAGAGCAGCAGGGCACATACCAAGTGATAACATCTTTGCAGATATTCTTCACAAGCGTACCAGTACATATCATGCAAGTGTAAACTGTATAGCTATACCCATGCACAGACACAATTTCAATCGTATGTAGTGTATAGTCCACATATTCCATATATAACATTTATTACACATCTCCAGTGTTCATTAAAATGGGCTAGCTAAAATTTGTGCAAGTGTTTATGACAGGGTCAACAACATTTTTCAGTTAAACCATAATAGAACCCATAAATTTAGAAAAGGGTGAAGTTTTTGAATAAGAAAGCATTTAAGAGTGCTTTTGATGCAGTTAATGTTCCCTTTCATTACCATTCTTTCCTGTATCCTGGTACTGATTTACATCTTTAGTGACCCTTATTTGGTACAAGTCAGCTATTTCTTGCTGCAGCTGTCTACAGGAACTGTGTGTTGCACATCACAGATGTTGCATCACTTTTCCAAATTATGTATACACTGAAACTTAATGTCATATCAGGCAGAGGAGAATACATAGGAAATAGACTTCAGGACTCGAAATAGTCTTTGGATTCCTGTCACTCCATATAGCTGTCATGTTGATTTATCTAACACTTTATTTCAGATACTGTGATTTTTCTGCTTGCAAAACCTTTCTTCATAAGGTAGCTCAGCTTGATAGCTCAGAAAACTCAGACTGTTTGCACTAAAAAGGGCATAAGATGTTCTAACAAATCTTAAAGTCACAGCAGGAAATGGCAAACTTCAGAACTTTCAGCATTTGGCTTTGATTGAGGTAAGAATCACAAAGCTTGGACAGACAACTGAACCAGTCTGACATCTTGAGTTAGTGATGTGAGGTTAGGAGTCTCCATTTTCAAGCTTTCTCAAAATATTTTTATCCCTTTGCTGTGTTCCTGGCAGAAAACTGCAAAAGAATGAGCTCTATTCATGCAAATGACAAGGCATCTGTGATTTCATTGCTACAAAATATTATTAAGGCCAAAATATTACATTATTTAAAACAAGACTAGGCATTTATATACAAAGCAGAAAAATTCAGAATGATTCCTCTAAATATTAACCCTAGTGTTCTGGAACATACCAAAAATTATAAGGAAGGTAAATCTTCATGAATGGCATAAACCATCCCTTTATAAAAAATGATTAGCAAGAGTTGCCAAAGGAGCCTTTAAGTAATACCACTAGGTTACACTGTAATTGCTCTACTGCAATACTTCTGTCTTTTTCACCACTAGTCCTGTGTTGAGATAGAGTTGAATGTGAGACTGTTTCTTACACCATTTTCCACCTGAAGCCATGGGGGGCACAGGGCACGTTGTTCTGCAGAGAAGCCCCTGTGTATAGCGCCTCTGTGGAAAGCTGAACACAGAAAACTGGCCATTGACCCTCCCTTCTCTTTTTTCATCTAGAGGCATCACCAAATTACGCATGTCTGTCCCTCATGGTGGCATACAGACACTGTACATTATTTACCTAGAAGAAAGCCAGTGATTATGATAAATGTAAACATTCTTTTTTTTTCCAGAAAATGGGCTTGAACTGTAAACTGTTCATAGAAGCTGTAGAAATGAGGGCTGTAGACGTACCTGGATGCAGAAATGGCAGACAAACCTGTCCGTACACAGTATTCATTTTTCTACTAGACATTTTCTTTCCATTTTTTTCCCGTTTTCTTTCTTCTCCTTTTTGATTGTCAGCTCCACAATAAAAGTTCTGGTTGATTTAAACAAGTAATTGGATTAATTTAAGCACACAAAGATCTGGGATGAATATCCAGAAAAGTTCCTGAGAGCAAACCGAATGATCGGCAAAGTCTCCCAAGGGAAGCTGTAGAAACTCTGTTACTTGGGTATCTTAAATTAAAGCGTACTCTGGGGAACAGTTTTGGAAGATCGGCTTGATGACTTACTAGGACATTCCCATCATTAAGCCTGGAAAGGCAGTCATTATCACCAAGAGTAGAAACACGGTTCATTAAAGTTTATAACAAAAGCTGAAATACTTACCTGTGTGACATGAATGCTGATGAAACAGAAAATAATATAAAACCCACCAGACACTGAGGGAGTCTCAACTCTCCTTTAAAGAACTGGGGAAGAATGGTGCAATATGAAGTTTGGTTCTTTTCACTGGCCCGTGTGGTTGCTGTACACCTCACGTACAGCCTGACCTGAGGGTTTAAGCAGTTGCATTCCATTCACCTTAGCGAGCACACAAGGCTGCATGTCCATATCATTGTATTTCCATGCTCCTTAAAAAGATAAATATATTTTATAACAGGGATTTATAGCCGGCTCAACAGGCAGTAAGACACACTGCAAAATTATGTGAAGGAAAACAGAAAAAAAAAAAAAAGCATTTATGAAAGCAGCTCAGTAAGTGAGTAAGTGAAAAAAGCATTTATGAAAGCAGCTCAGTAAGTGAGTAAGTGAAAGTTGCGGAATGGCCATTTATATTTTTAAATTTACAGGCAACATTTTTCTGCTCTGCCCTGCCATCCCCTCTTCAGATTTAGGCTTCTCATCCAGGACAAATGAAGCTGGTGAGATCTGATGTTAGCCGACAGTGGCAAGGGCCACTTTCAAGACAGAAGTCCCTTGTTTTGGCTGCTTTAAAGCACTCTACAGTATATCTGAACTAAGAAGGGTGGATAGGGCATTGGCTTTGCATTCAGGATAATACGCCCAGTCACAGCTTTTGTAAGAAACCCCATAAATCATTCAAGCATTGGTCCATAAAGACATTTAAGAGCATCACTTCTATAATTTCAGACAGAAGTGACTGGCTAACACCCTGAAGGATCAAATATTAGTTTCCTTGTGCCTAATTCTGTACACAGAATGGGGGTAGTAGTACTTCCTACCTCACAGGGTATAAATACATCAAGATGAAGACATTTCAGCACTGTGTCAATAGCGCCATAAGGTCCCTAAAGTAGTTAGGTTGCATAGCACACGCTGACACTAACGCACCAGGGACTCTAGCCCAGTGACTTTAATTCTGCATTGCAAACTGTGATAACAGGCTCATTTAACTCAAGGAGAATTTTACTTAGACACTGTCATGTGCTTAGCATACTACAGAAATATTAAGCAAGACTTAAAGAAGATTTAAAGAAGAAAATATTTCATTTTGCATGAATAATTTGAAATTAAAAAAATGATTAAAATATCTTAAAGTAATGACTTAGTCAACCCTGAATCCTTCACTAATCTATAATTATAGCTACCTGCCGCTACAAATTCTTCAGTGTCCAGGTACTGTTTATAAAGTACATAAAATCTAATTTTGATTTGATTAAAATTTCATTTTCCACCTTAATTATATCAGGCAGGGTTAATCTGACAGTTAGAAAGTCCTATGTACAGTAATTTTATGTAGGGGATTTAATTAAGCCTAGGGAAATGGTGTTTTAATTAGCTACATAAGATTTACTCGAGGTGGAAATTCTTAGATTGACTGGTGCCAGAAGCTGTATGACATTTGTGCTGTTATCAGCAGAGGAGGGCATGGTACTTATTTTGGAGCAATCCTCACTGCTAAGTGACTAAATCTAAAGTAACCTGAAATCTGAAGTAACCTGAAAATCTGCACAATGCTGGTTCAATGCCTGTGCCTAAAAAGATCCACTTACTTACAAAAAGCTTTCCTTACTGGTGGGACTCACTTCAATGAGGAGGCAAGAGAAGAAGAGAAGGGAGATTTAGCACGTGAGCGTTTAATTGTTAGCATGCCGAGACAATGTCCAATTTAGGTTATGGCTTGCACTAGGGACTATTTACAGTAAGCAGTATGAAAAAGGTTTCTGCACTGGTGTTGGCTGAAGGGAACGCAGCAATGGCCACAAAGATGCACAGATGTGATCTGAGCCGCTTCTCTTGCTCACAGAGCTGGAGACTAGCCCTTGGCCCATTTTCCTTACTACCATGAATGTATCCTTTGGCTCTGCTACCTGCCTTCTGTCACTCCTTCATCAAGACTGGGGAAGGGGCTGATGACAGTAAGAGCATCTTGCTGAGTGAACCTGGCTCTTGCAAGGTCTTGGCAAGAGAGGAGACAAAACTGGCAGCAGTTGCAGCCCTGACTTCATTGCCTTTATCCCTTCTGAGAGACCAAGAGTGTAACTCCTTTCTGCCAGCAGTACACCTCAGATCTGTAGACATCCCTTCCTGCCATAGGTCCTCAAAATGTGCCCGCAGGACCTTGCTATACCACCTCAGTCAGGCGTTCCTTGTTTTCCTAATATTTCTCCAGTATTGCAGCAGCTGTTCCCGGAGCTCCCGGGAGCCTAATGCAAATGGACTTGTCCCCCATCATTCCTGGGGACTACTGACACCTACTCCATTACAAAGCTCTTCAGCAAGGAACAGGGCACCTGGAAGACATTAGTCAATCATTTTTAATATCTTTCTGTCGGGAGAGCTGGAAGGACTGGTAATTCAAGTTTATTTGGATACAGTAAAGGAATTCCTGCACAGATTTGCTAAAGGCTTTTAAAAATATATATATTTAACAGTTCAGCCTCAGGCTAAGGTTAAATACCATAAGCTGTTAAACTTATCAGTGCACTTATCTGCTGTTACCAGGTGTGTTTTTCAAGCGAAGCTCAACAACAAAATGTTTGGAGACTACTCATTAAACTCACAGTGACAGCCTTGACATGACCACAAAAGCCACATTTCTGCTCCGGATGTTGAATTTTACATCCAGCAATGCAAAAGGAGGTATTTTTGAACTTATTATCCAAGTATTCCCCTACTTAGGAAACATCCTTCTGTAGACTGTAAAGCCCCCATTTTAAAACACTTTGTGCAATTGTAAAAACGAAATGTATGCAGAACTTCGGAAAATCTGGACTGAAAAAGAGACAAACTTTGCAGCCACATTCAGCTGCCATCATTGTAGATTTCATAGTCTAAGTACAGTATTTGGAGAGATTTCTAAGATTTGAGTATGCAGGAAGGAAATGAGAGATTCGGTAAGTAACACTGTAACATTTTTTTGCAGTAGTTGCTAAGAAAACACTGTGTTTCTTGCATGTCATCTTTCAGAAAATATAGATCTTGACTGTAAGAAAGTCAGAAAACATCTCATAGGATCTGTTTGCAGAGCTTTTTCCTTGATGGCCTAGCTAAATTCTCTTTGAGTGATCACATTCTTCCTATGCAAAATTACTCTGTAATTTCATTGGTTTACATTACTCTTGATTTCCTTTCCTAAACATGGTATGTAATGCTGATGGCAGAGAGATGTCACGTTCACTATCCTTATACATATGGAGAGAAACATAAAACAACTTGCAAAGTGTTTTGTGGTTCTATAGAGTGAAAGGTATGTAATAAAAATAAGGTATTATGTTTTAATGAGATTCTCACAAAATGCAACTTCCAGGAATGATGTCACTTTTTTAGCTGGAAGATCTTGGCTGACCTGGTAATGCCATTTCTGGAAATCCAAAGGTAAGTAAAACATGCAAGACTACAAATAATTCAGCAGCATTCAATGGTTTTGTGATAGAGTAGATAGGGCATGCGTAATTCCAGTCTATTTCCTGCCAAATGTTAAGTGATACTGATGGTAGGTAAGATACAACAATGGATTTTCAACTCATAGGATTATTTCTGTACTTTTTGTACAAGTTGTGTGTGCGTCTTTGTGGTAGACTTAGTTCCTGTGAAACATGTTGCAATCATCGCACCAGATATCATTAGCAAATCCTGCTGCATCCAAACAGTTCTGAGTTAAGTTTTCTGGACTATAAGCAAGCAAAGATGTTTAGGAACATAGTTCTGTGAAATGTTTTTGTGTTTGTACTGTATTTAGCATCTACACTTCCAAGATTTAGGATCTACACTCCCAAGCAGGAGTCGTCAGTGTGCAAGCAGTACAAATTACAAATAATAATAATGTTGGAACAGCCAGGGTGTCTGGGTTACCGTCACTGTCAATGACCACTGCTTGCTGCTTTTATTGATACTATAAAAAAAGCTCCACAGAGAATAATATTTAATAATCTGGCTATGAAGAAATTTTCTTCCTGGTTTCCATTAGTTTACTGAAGCTTTAAAGATGGTACCCCACTTCTTCATTTATTTGGCTTTCATATTATCTCTTCTAAATAAATAAATATTTGTATAATATGTTTTGACTTTATGAGTTGGATTTGTTCCACCATAACTTAGGAAGAATAATGCAAATGCTAAGATTTTGGAGAGGTATCTGAGAGGTATTCTACTGTAGCTTGAGGCCTTATTTTTATTAGAAAGTGTGTTTTGTTCCTATCTGAAGAAGGATTTTTTTCTTCCTATTTGGTTTGGACATTTCATATTGTTCTGTTATACGGAAAGGATAATGTTTTTTCTTCTTATTATTATTGTTATTCAAAATAACTTCATGAAAAATTCTCAGCATGAACGACAACCTTATTTTCTCTGCAATAAAGTTGCTACTGGTCTGGAATCCTGAGCTGCTTCTCTTGTCAAAGGCCTCTTTCTCCTAACAGGAATTTTCCTTGTGGAAATACCATCTGATCCGTATCAAGCAAAGGACCCTGAAGTAATCTTTCATTTATCAATACTTACCATCACAGCCAGCTGTAAGAATAGGTAAAAAAAAGGTTATTCTTCTAAAAAGCAGACTTCTGTGAGCTGTAAAAAACCCCTGTGGTTGCTGCAGAGCTGGAGCGACAGGTCAGGGTTATCAAATAACCCTTCCCGAAAGCAACGTCCTCCTTCTTCCATACAGCATGCAGCACAGCTGGCCATATGGCTATACCATTGGGTGTAGTTGCACCCAGACCTACATTGGTACTCCATGCTGACAAAGCTGAAGCTGTTTCTGTCCAGATATTATTTTATCTTATTACTGCAATAAATGATTTGTGCTCTTAAAAGCCTAGCTGAAGAGGCAGAGTGACCTGTAGCAAGGTGCTGATGAAGACACTCAGCTTCTGTCTGCAGAGCCATAGTGAGCGGGGTGAGAGCCCGTGGCTCTCAGTGCCATTTTGAATGGGACACGGCAATACAGGGAACATGCTGGTCCTCACACTCACCAAGCTGGGGTCATAGAGGTGGGGAGGCAGTAAGGGTAAAATACACCACCACACGCCAAACAGGAAAGGGTTACTGTCTACCTGCCTGATGTATGACTCATGTCAGGAGCTAAAGCTGGCCTCTGTCTGTGGGCTATGAGAAACAAGAGAAAAACTGTCCAAGAGGAAAAGTTGCGTCATTTTGTTGGAGCAATAAATTGTTTTCTGAGAGTAGGGCCTGAAACAACGCTGGTTGTGGTATTGGTGTCTTCCTGAGTAAGTGTCCTTCCACCCAGCAGAGCCACAAGCAAGAGTCACTGCAGATTCACAGAGGGCATACAGGACGTGGGCTGCAAGAGGGGAGGGGGAAGGAGAATGTTTTCCCTCTGCAGAGAACAGATTTATACATGATAATGTCAGAAACATCTTGATAATGTCTGAACTCCAACCATAAACAAATGAAGAAGTCTAATCATGTATTTGTTCCTCTGAATATTTCATATGCTTCAATGACCTGAATAAGTTAGTGTTTACATAGTAAAACTCAGCCTTTTCAGCATATTTATGCTTCTGAAACCTTTGAGGATTTCAACAGAAGTGACCATGTCTGTTTTCAATAGAGGTCAAGAGAGCATATGTGTGCAACAAAATACTTTCGGGGGAATTGGTCTTGTACTTTAGTCTCATTGAATCTTGCTTGCTGCTTAGACTTCCCTTTCTCTTGCTTGCTGCTTAGACTTCCCTTTCTTATAACAGCCAGAAAGGTCCAGGAATTTAGCATTAAAATGTCCCCAAATTGATCAAGTTATTGAAGGCCTCTCCTTATTTTCCCTTCAATCTTCTTTTGCACAAGTGGCTTGGTCTCCCATACTTTTCTCTGTCCTGTCCTTGTCCCAACCATGTAACATGGGACTCCCAGTTCTTCAGGAAATTCTACCTAGGTGTCTGGCAGCTGCAGGGCCCTATGTTAGGGATCAGATCTTGGAGGATATGGGGACAGTAGAAGCTTTGGATTTTGCTGGGTTACTCTTTTCTGCATCATTCAATATCAGCATCCTAAGAAGACCATGGGGCTTCTAGGCAGAAATCTCCTGTTACTGGACCATAGCATGGCAATATAGATGTTTGAAAACATATAGCAGGACTATTGAATTTTTGGTCAAACACCTGCTGTAACCTATCTCCTCTGAGGAGGTCACCAAGCTAACAAATACATCTTGTGAGCTGGATACGTGTTTATATCATCAGCAGGTCCACTTCAGTTTATGCTATCAGTTGTGTTACTAGGCCTAATATTTCCAGGGATTTTGGTATGGGTTATGCTTTCAGAAAGTGCTGAAAATTAGACTTCACGGTGAAAATTGCCAAAAAAATTTCAAGACACTTTTAAAAATCTTTGATACAGAGAACAGGAAGGAAGAAACAGCTTCCAAAATTCAGGGTATTGCAGTGGCTAGAAAAAAAACTAGATCAAGTCATGGCCCTTGTGAAGCCAACAAGGAGATCATAGCAGACCTCCCAAGAGATTAGATGTTGTTAGTTGCAGCAACGTCTCTTGTGTGGATCTAGTCAGCCTTTACGCTGTCAGGCGAAAGAGGAGCCTTCTCATTGGAAAGGCCCAATGCAGACAGATCTACATTGCTCGTGTGTAACTACATATGGATTTAATCTTGCCACCAAACGTAACGTGCGTCTGTATCAGATGTTAATGTAATTTACCATATCAATTCAGAGTTCAGTGAAGCAAGTTACTCATGAAAACTTAATCTTCATCTCTATTCCCTTTATGTTTTATTTTCCCCCTTCCCCTACAATGATTTTTATCTGCCTCAGATTTCAACACCTCTGTCAAGCAGTCTGCAATGTTTCAGGTTTTATATCATTTTACCTTTCAAATATAACTACAGGGGAGTCATGTATTGGGATTACCTCACTAGGCTTGGCTGATCTATGTGATTGTAGCTTTTCAAGTATCCAGTTAACCAACAGCAATACTAAATGGGTAGTGAGCTTTTTATTGATCCAGGCAGTTCTGCATTAAAAAAAGGGAAGCACATGCTTGCATGCAAATGTGTTCTGATACGGTCTTCACTTATCTTCTAAACTCTACAAATAGGGGACAAGCAGTAGGGAAAAAATATTTATTTATTTATTCAAATTGAGGATGCATTAATTGATTTGGTTGAATGAAAGAACACGACTTGAAGATTTCCATAGAAAGGAACCAAATCCAAAACCCTTCTATTAAAAAAAGGTTTGAAAGCCTTCAGTTAATTTTTATTGAATGACTTATATTTATACTTTGCTATAAGCAGGAACTCGAGTCTCAGACTGCCAAGAACACAGGATGGGATCATGTGGTTATTGGCTGGTCTACCCTTCAGCACAACAAAGTAGTCATTGAAGCATTTACTTTTGAAATGGTTCAGTTTATCCGCATTGACCAACACTGGTTAGTGTAAATGGCTCAGCCTGCCCACACACGCCACTCACAAAATTCCAGACACATTTCCTCCTTTTCTATACTGTACTTGGCATTTTTCAGGATATTACCTTTTTTTAAATAGCTTTTTAAGAAATAAAATTCAAAAGAGGGGTGGTCTGTTTCTCTTAAGTGTTAAGTTTGTAAAGAAATTCTGAAGATTCTAAGCAAAAGTCTAAATAGCTTCAAAAGGCATCCAATAGAGAAGAATGTATTTTTACTCTTTGTTTGTTTGGGTTTTTTTCCTGAGTTTGACAAGTGCTTAGACATTTCTTTATGATTCGAGAGATGGAGGTTCAATTCTCTGCTGCAGAATATTTTGTGTGACTGTAGGCAAATCACTTAGCTGCGGTGAAAAATGAATATACAACTATAAATACAAATCCAAAAGAATATAAAGGCAATAAAATTAAGTGAGAATAATTATATCGAAGATTGTGATATATCTATCACAAAAATATTGCTGTAGTTATCAATATATGTCATGTCATACTGAAGACTATGTAAAATATAGTGATATTTATATCACTATATAGATATAGTGAAATATATGTAACTATGTGTTATAAATGAAAATAAAGATTAACACTGGGAAGTTATTTCAGTACAAATCTCTAAAATAATTTCTTGTGATCAAATAAGTTGCATCTTTCAAGATTAAGTGCGTCCAAAATGACTGATTTCTTATGAAAGCTGCACTGTACTGGGTAGTTTGAATTACTATCTCTGCTACCTGTTGAAACAGCTATTGCAGGGTGAAAACTGGTTGGTTTAGCATTGTTAATATTTCTGTTTAATGCTGCTTTTCAAATGATCGAGAAGCTCAGTTGGGGCAGACTCAAGACACCGTAAGGCTCATTCATTGAAATAATAATGCCTAGACTGCTTAGCACTGCCTGAGAACTTGAATGAGTGTGAAACATTGGCATGTCCTGTGTCTGGACTCCAAGGACAGGAATCATCTCTCCAGATGTGGACATCTTCTTTTGAGTTAGTCCTGCTCAGCCCCTTTCTGGTTAATGAAAAGACATAGACATTTCCATTTCATGCTATAATAATTTCCTACATCTTCTAGGCCTTTTTCTCTCTGCTGTCTTTACAGGATAATACCAAGCTCAGAGAAAAAGCCTACATTTTAGATACCTGAAGTGAAATTAATTAAATCCCATGCTCCCCTTGCTCACAGATCAGGAAAGAACAACTGGAGGTGATCATCAATAACAGCCTGAAACTGTCCTGCACAGAGTTGACAAAAGCCCTAGAGTTTATATACTTGCACTAGTGAAGTCTCACGTAAAAGACTTTCAGATGCTTTAACTGATGCTGATGGGATATTCTAAGTGGCAGAAATGTTACTAGAGAACAGCAGCAAAAAGCAGTTCTAAAAATGCAACTTGCTGCCTCTTGTGTATCTCATTTCAACATTGCGTGATAAGTCAGTGTTGCAACTCTTGTAGCTTCTGTTTTATCTCAAGCTATCATAATACTTTGTGACAATGGATTCAGTTCATGGGGACTGAGAATATGTCTTCCTATTTTATCTGAAGCATCATGTATTTGAAATCACTGTTGTGAACCGTGGAACAACCTACTAGGCAGCTGGAGTGGTCTCATGCAGCCTCTCCTTTATGTCTGTCTCCAACCGAATGTATCTGCAAGTTCCAGGTAAAAGACTGCCAAGGTAAGCAAACAATCCAACTCCATCCAATCTTACAACCACCAAGAGAGGTGCAGGGACTTCCTCTAACATGCCAGGAGGCTTCCTTCCAGGCTTTATCCGAATGTCTGGCCAACTGCAGCTATGGCAGTTTATGTTCTATAAAGTGGAATATCACTCCATCACCCTGACCTTTTTTTTTTTTTTTTGACTAAAACAAGTTCAACAGTTTAAATAGCAGATCTTTGCTAGCCTTAGGGTCCTTATTTTGTCTGAAATGAGTGAGTTCAGTTGGCAGTTCTGTGGAATGGAGAAAGAGCTGAAGAGATAGGCAAGTGGGAGCAGGCTGAAAGGAACATCTTTTCAGGCAGCGTGGGTGAAATTGAAAGAGAAGACAGAAGTAATTTTTTACTAACTCGTGACTTCAGCAAAACATTCTGCAACTCTTTTTGACTCATTTTTAGCCAGATAGGGAAATCAGTAGAGGTTCTGGCAACATAAACTCCCAGAGGGATCCCTCAGTGAAAATCGTATAGCAACTTAATTTTGTTCTCACTGAAATCAGTGTCAGACTGCTACAGGACTGCAGGGATGGGTTAGGATGGGTTCGTTATGCAGACAGTTATTCCATTGGCATGTTCAAAACATAACCCCTCCTTGTAAAGAGAAACCCTACTGAAGGAAATGTGGTGGAGTTTCTGTAAACTCCAAATAATAAAGGGTTTTCTCCATCTGTCTCCAGTGACTCACTTCTTCTATGTGCATTTTCATGAAGTGTAAAGAGAGAGTAATTTTGGAAGATCTTAAATTTAGCTAAGATCATCCCTTAAGGCTTTGAAAGACCTTTGAAAACCTGTACCAAAGTAGAAACACAAGAAGAGTTCTGATTCTTGAAACAAGCACAAACAAGGAAACCTTGATTTCTAATACAAACCTGTTCAGCAACATATTCTTGATAAAGAACTAAGTTTCTGGCATTTCTATTGAATTTCAGTTGAATTCCTTTTGGCTGCATTTAGTAAGTTTTGGGTCTGTATTTGTTTTTAAACAATATATTGAATGCTTCTTCGTTCTGTAGGTGTTAAAGGAATACAAATAATGAATAACAATGATAATTACCTGCCATCCCCTAAAAAGTCTTATGAAGCTCATTTTGTTGAAAAGACCTGTAAACAAGTCTCAAAGAATATCAGCCAGCATCCAGAATATGCCTGGGGACTGTGTCATACGAATAACTCTTCAGTGAGTTCTAATAGCTGTTTTCTGTTTAACAGAACAGTGGTGCTCTGTCTTCAAAATTAATTCAGCTTTCACTAACCCTGAGATTTTGCGCTTCATTTATCATCAGACTAAAACTGTACTTTATTTCCTTCAGTATAAGGCATTGTCATTTAGAATCAGAACTGGATCAGAATTTTCGTACCTTGTCCATCTCTAAAATGAAGTTCTATGTCTGCCTATAGCCGTGACATTATTTCTTGATCCCATGGTTAAAAAGCTTTCCACAGAGCCTCAACACAGCATGTAACTCAGAATCAATTTCTGAAAGACAAAAATATTGTCTGTAGCTACTTAAATCATTTCATTATGGCTGGTAAGCCTATAAAGCACCTCTAATTTGGCCTTTATCCGAATATCATTCTCAACCATGACTCACTTCAATACGGTTGAAAGGATAGACATTATGTTTCAGTGCAAGGTATTTCTTTCTCCCACATCTGAATTGTAGAAACATTTAATCACCCACAAAGTGACCATTCACTGGTCTGAAAGTTGATTCTGTTCTTATATTGCTATAATAGTTCTTCAGCTATATGAGTGTCCTGGAAAAGAAAATTATCCAGCTGGTCACATTCCACTTGGAGATGTAGTCTCAACATTTTGCAGAGTATGCTGCATGTTTTGGAGGAAAATGCCTTTTTATTCTGGAAATTAAACTGTTTTAAACTACTCTAGGCAACGTCAGCCTCTAAAAATATTACTGTCAACATATGAAAACCAAGGTAATTTGTTCTGTACATAAATTCATGGCAGAGCTTCAGAGAAATTTATAGGGGAAGTAAACATCCTCCTCCCTTATACGCTATCCTTCAGCAGTCTTTAATTCACAAAGAGCTCTTTCAAGTTTTCTGCCACATAGTCTTCTGTAAAGTGTCACTGAAAATGTCTTCTTTCTCTTATCTCATAACTTCGTGGATAATTTTAATGGATGGAATAAAGTTTTGTTTAATTTGGTTATAGACTTTTTTGAGTCCCAACAGGTATACATTTCTTTTTCATGTGCTAATCGGTTTTGGTTTTTTTTTCAATTATTGGTACTAAATTTAATCTATTCCTCCAAAGCAGTATAAGCAATATGTTTCCTGTCAGTTCTGTCTGCTACTTTGTATGTCAATTGAAGAGACATTTCACAGGCATGTCTGTTAATTAGAATGCCCTGACAGAAACTTGTGACACAAAAATGTGTAAAGTCAGATCTAATTTCTACCAAAATCTTTGGGTTACTGTGTTAATGGCTGCAATAATCACTTAATTCTTATGTCGCATTCTTGCTAAGTCTTACTAGTTAAGTTTCCATATAACCTCAATGAAAAGTGATCCATGATTGATATCACTGTTACTCTCAATCACCTTTGGAGGAGCTAAAACTCAAAATATGCCTTGGGTATGAAAAAGAAATAAGAAAATGTTAACATATTGCCAGAGACTGCAGTATGAGGAATACTGACAGAGACTTAAACGAAGTTTGGACATTTTGCTTCAGTCTCATAATCTGCTTCTCCCATGAAGATGAAGGCAAAAGTGAGAGAACCAGAGGTGTAAGAAACAGCTGAGATTTAGATAAGCAGAAACCGATGTGTTAATGGTTTTGCCATTATTCTGCTTGCTGTCCCTTTGGTGAACATACCCTAGTTCTGAAAAGGCTTCTTTGAGTCACTTACTGAGATAATGTGTTTAAAGGATAAAGAGACTTGCTGTGTTAACTCAAGTGGGTAATAAGGGCTGCTACCCCGGGATCCAGTCCAAGAGCAGATTGCAAAATTGCGAAGGTGCAATCATACTCTGACAGAAGTGAAGGAAACCTGTCACGTCAGGGGGGCTATCAGGAGGATTAAATGGGATCTCCAGAAAAACTCATGAATGATTCACTTCTTGATTCATCAGGTTCAAATTCAGAAAGGAAAATACATCCGTTTGTGTTGGCCCTTATCCAAGATATTTCCCTACATTTTTTAATCAAAATGGAAAATAAAATTGATTTCAGGTTCAACAAAAGAAGTTAGATAAATTCCCCAGCGTACTGGGGAACTAACTTTATTTCCTTCTTTTCTGAAGATGTATTTCACTGTTGAGGAGTTTGCCTTGCTGTCATGTTATCAGGGGTCTATGTGGCCCTGCTGGAGCAGGGGGGTTGGACCAGGTGACCTCCAGAGGTGTCTTCCAACACCAACCTTTCTGTTATTCTGTGCTATGATACAGACCATTCTGCAGTGAATTGTTCATCTCTCCTCTTCTACTTTATGTGAGAATTTATCTATTAATTAGAGGAAAGACTGAAAGCTATCAGTACAACAGAGACACCTAAACAAGAATCTCTAATTAACTATTCTAGGCTTCTAGCTGCTTCTTCAAAAGGGTATGTTTCTCCTATAAACTCTATATCCATATAATGGCCTCAAGAGATGTCTTTGATATGCTGTGAGATTACAAGCGGCCCTCAAAAGCTTAGTTGCCCATCCTGGGTATCACTTGCATTAACAAGTCTTTAACCTCACTTTTTATTTTCCCCATTTAATTCTGCATCTAAATAACTATTCAAGATAAACAAGTGCCATAAAAAAGATTGAGGGCAACCTGTCATTAAATAGTTGACAGAATCATCCTCAATTTGAATATAGCTATTATTACTTTTCCTGTGGTCAAAACTTAAAAATCAGTCATGAATGAAGTAGTTTTTTGATGACAGAGACAAGAGAGGAAGGATGGTTTAAGGCTCTAAGTGGTCTTCCTCTCCACTCTGTGTAAGAGCAACTGGTTTATATCCAGAATCCAGCACTTACCTATATTAATTTTTGCTTTCCAGCAACTTTATTGCCTACCTTTCCAAATCTTATTTCAAATTGGAAGCACTCAAAGGTACTGAAAAATCATGTCATTATTTGCTTTTCTTAATTCTAGAGCAAGAGGATGGCTAACTTTTAATAAAAGTCTTCTGACAAATGAAAATTTCTCTAGCATTTGATATGTCTTTGATTTTTTTTTCTTTTCTTTTTTCTTTTTTTTTTTTTCCCTGGAGCTAGTTGCTTAATAGGCTACAAGGAGGTTTTCCACCTGGTGTTATTTCTCGTTTACTAAGCATGCTGTACCGCATATTGAAATCAGTAGAAGATTGAAATTGACATCAAGGGTTAAGTTGCACTGATGTGTAACCACTTATTATTTTACAGGTAAATGTACCAACTAGCACCCTTATCACAAAAGATATTACATTGTGCAACACATTTTTCAGTGTCTGAAAACATTAAATATGCAATTTCCTTACAAGAAACCTGGATGTGCAATTTCTGTGTTTAATTTTTAGTATCTTTTTAATTCCATAAGAAAACTTTATAGAAAATAAATAATCACAGTTTATATTGAGCAAATTGAGTCAGACCAGGCTATCATTAAAAAATGAACATGTTGCTAAAACGAAGTTTCTTATGTTATTTTTTTTGCCAAATTCTTCTGGGGGCATTCCTAGCTTTCAACTTTCTTCTGCTTTTTAACCTGTCAGGACCAATTTCAGAGATATACACAAGCATAATCTGAAGTGCTGTTGCTATTACACTACAAAGTTAGTCTTTCTACATTACCGATGTAAAGCAAGTCTGAAAATTAGTCATATTGTGTATATTTCCTCAAATATACAAATACTTCATATTTCCACCATGCAAATTATAGATTAATAATAATTATAAACTAGTTTTGTAAAGTAACACAACTTTTTTAGATTAACCATGTGAAGCTCTGTTTCAAAAGACTTTCAAATAATATTCTTCCATGCCACATCCTGCTCAGATACTGAAAAAACCCCTATACTCTCAAAAATCTCTGGTGTCAGTCAGGTGGTATTGGATGTATTACTTCAGGTTGTAATCATATTTACTTCTTAAAGCATAGTTACAGTATTAAATGGACTGTTACTACTGCTTTCTTAGATACAAGTAATTGCTGAACAATAAAAATGTGAGAATATATAATAGACTGTATAATGTAGGCATCATGTTAGAGCTCCTGTGTTATATGGTGAAGATAATTCTATTGTTGGAGCTTAACTAATAATAGGAGTACATCAAATATTCTATAAATGCAGTAGAGAGAAGTACCTAACTTAGCTCTTATTTATGAGAAATTAGTCTTCAACTCCCAATCATACCCCCATAAATCCTTAGTATTTAAAAGTTGACTTCCTTTTTTTTTTTGTATTGCTCAATTCTAGTTCACTTGTCACTCAGTGCTTAAAAAAAATTAATTAAAAAAATAATTTCCTTTCCCTTCATTTTCCTCAAAATATTAAAAGCTGTGTACAATCATAAAAGAAATGTCTTAGGCAAGTAGTCTGGGGAAAAGAAGGAAATCTCATTAATGAATGCATTAAAAAAAACCCCAAAAAACCAAACCCAAACCTCAACAAAACCCCTCAAACTTCTAAAAAGCTACTGCCAGAAGTGAAAGAAATTGCTTTTGCCTAAGGCTGGATTTGCTGCTTAAGGCTTTTCTTCCTCCATCATTTCCTCTGCAAAGTGCAGATTATTTCACCATCAAAAGCAGCGCATAGTGTGTGATTTTACTTTTTTGGCATTCAGGAATAGAAATTTTACTACCTTCCTGAAAATGTTCATGTTTTTACTTGGCTGCTTCTTTTTTGTTAAAGTTCTGAAAAGTTTCTCAGTGGCGTTGGGCTTCTTTCCTGGATTTTTTTTCTATGCAGGTAGCAAAATAGTAATGTAAAGATGTGGGAGCTTTCATTATTTATCAAGAAGTTTTGATAATTAGTATTTTTTGGAGGTGTTCTAGAGGAAAATTATGGTCAAAGTACAAGTTTTAATATTATTGTTCAGCAAATAAAGTATGCTTCATCTTTTCTATGTTTGAAATAATCCCTTTTTGCAATTATACATCAAAAGAGCTGTTTGGATTTATGATACCCAAGTGACCTGGTACCTAAACTAACTGGAATCATTGGAGTTTATGGCATTAAGTCATACTAGGGAAGAATAAGGACTAGACCCAAAAAGAGGCTAGAGACAGAGGTATACTGCACACCACCAGAGTTTCATGCATAGACCACCCCACTAAATCTGGAAGTGATAATAATACGCCTTACTATGGTGCTGCACTCACACAGACGCAACTGTGCTGCTTTTGGGATATGACCTAGGTGAAGTCCTTAGATTAGTTTCCGTTGCAAAGCTATTTTCGGCTGCAGCATGAAGGAACTAGAGGATCTGAGCATGAGTCATTATTTGATAGGACACAGAAGTAACATAACAAGGAATAAATACATTTCACAACTGGTTGAAACTAAATCTTTAATAAGAGGTACCTAATTAAACAACATTTAGAATGTACTCCTAAAATACTATTATAGGTTTTATTGTTTCTTGATTTTTTAATTACCAATACAGCTCATCTGCTCCAATAAGTCTTCCTTGAAGTTTGGTCAACCTAAAGGTCTACAAGGCCTGAAGATTTGGCCAAATATGGCCTAATCTGTCCCAGAGTGGGATTCATCCTATCATCTTAGAATTCCACACATGGATATTATTACTCATGATTGACATCCCTGGATCTCTTCTCAGTTAAAGGAGAGAAGTGGGGATCTCCAGGAAGGTTTCATCTCTTATCCTAAAATAGACATGCAAAATTAGCCTGATGTATTGCACTCTGGAGCCGCCTCTTTCTCTCTCTACCACCCTCTGGTCCTAAATTAAATTCTTGTCTACACATGTAGCTTGGAAGCATGTTCTGGCTTTTCTGGGGTGAATTTTATCTGATCTGTCTTAGATGTCTTCTTCAGAGTGAGACGAACCATGCCCTACAAGTACCTACTTCACTCCATTGACTATAAACAAGATCTAAATGACTCCTTATGTAGGCTGCTACGTTTTGCCAGATGACTCCCATACATTCACTGTCTAATATAGAGCGCATAGCTGGAGGCAGAGTTAGATCATTTCAGAATAATGAATATCCCCAGTGGTTTATATACCCTCTCTGGGGCTATATATAACTAAGCATTTGTTGAAGCTGTTCTGATATACGTTAGCAGCCAAACTGGCACTAAGATCAAGGGAGAACAGAGATATCCTAAACCACATTTCATATTTCTGCTTCTGGCCAGTCCTGAGAACAGGTCACGTTCATTGAATCCATACTTCATGAGATATATATCTGAACTCAGGAAAAGCTTTATCCAAACCCACTTTTTGTCACAGAAAAAATTCAGTGTTGTGTGCCAGACCTAAATTTGATGGCATTCCAGCCTGCAGAACACAAGGATGATTTTGTGCAAGTTTGGCCAAGTTAGATACGAAAGCCTAGACGGTATAGATGTAATACGTAAGTTTGTGGTGCTTTGTGAGGTGATTTTAGAGGTGAGGAAATTTTAGAGAAAATCAAACTACCTTTTCACAGAATTGCTTGTAAAGACTATCAAAGAGAAATCTAGCCACTTGCTACTTATTTTCATAGTTTGGTAACACTAAGCTGTTACGAAAGCTTGAGATGCTAACGTAATGACTTTTATTAGTCTTTTTATATTTTTTTTGGCTTCTCATCCCTCATTAACTTCACTCATTTAAAGCAGCATAAAAGAGAGCAATATCATCTTCATATTAGGCAGATAGAAAACAGAAGGCGTCAGAATGTTTCCTAAGGA
Organism: Larus michahellis; assembly: GCF_964199755.1. NCBI lineage: Eukaryota > Metazoa > Chordata > Aves > Charadriiformes > Laridae > Larus > Larus michahellis. The sequence goes on from NC_133896.1 coordinate 10,396,312, forward strand.
ATAACCAACAGGCCAGTGGAAAATTCGGAATTACAGAACCTGTTTTTTTAAGCTCTAGGACAGGCTTCTTTACATGAAACAACACCCCTCACACTGGAACTAATATAAAGCGTGTGCACATGCATTCAAGCATGTCTAAATCATCAGGATGTTGACATGACAGCATTTAATCTTCCAGACTAAATTATATTCTCTTTCCATTGCATGGTGCCTTAAAAGCCGGTAGAGAATATGTTCTCAGTCAATTAATTTGCTTTCAGAAATGTGGAGACTGAATATATTCCTGAAAAATTGTATCTGTCACAAGGGCACGCAGATCGCAATGCTGCTAGTTGGCCTGAGCTGTTGCTGAATTGTTCTAATCAGTGCTCAATACATTGCCTGGCACAATTCAATGCTATAGGCTACAACCTGATTAATTTTTCCTGATATCACATGTGTAGGCGCAGATACAAAATAACATAGTGTTTTGAACTGACTCCTCATTTTAGTTGTCGGTGTTCAAAAGCAGATAGAGAATGAAAACCCAGTTAAAATTAAGTGTTTAGAAATGAATAGTTAATGAAGAAATAGATAGCAGGGCAACTGAGAGTGTACTCTGTTACAAACAGGTAGAAAAATTATTACTCTCTGAAGAATGAAATGATTCAAGAAAGAAATATAAGATATGAATTGTGTGATAGAGTGGTAATAAACACAGAAGATTACCTAGTAAAGGAACAGAACTTCAATAAACTTGCTGCATTTACTGGGCCCCAAAGCTTTGGACTTAACAGCTCAAGAGCTTTGTGTGTCACTTTTAGAGACTGCTGAACTAGTTAAAGGAAAGTTTGGAAAAACATATTCAAAGAGCATTTAAAAAACGAGACCTTGCACATGCCAAGCATTACTCCATGGAGACTTGGAAAGGCCAAGAAACAGGCTCTGCAGAGAGGCCACCTTGCACTGTGGTTACTTCGCACCGCCCCCAGGCTCTGCACACAATCCAGGCACTGTCAGTGACAGCTCCACCGATCCTGGCTTGAGTAATGTGAACTAGTTTTGGCTGGAGCTGTAAATACTTCATTGCTTCCATGACTTTGTCTTGTTTGAGATACAGTAAAGCAACCAGGAGACGTTAGCTGTATTTCACTTGTCCATATGTCCTGGAGGAGTTCAAGGGGGATGAAGAGAGGAATCCCCTCTTCTCATACGTCTTCCGTGTTACAAGACTGCCATTAAAAAGTCACTTTGTCTAAGTTAACTTAAAATACAGCTACACTGTCTTTAAATTAGGCTTGCTTGCACTCAAGGTTTCATTGGAGATTCTAGACCCAAGTGGCTTAAATTTCTTTAACCATACAATCTGTACCACCAAGGTTTGATAGGGAGCACGTTTGGCTTTCCCAGAGCAGAGTTAACATATGAACCAACACATGGGCAGTGGAATAATGTAGAATTTGTACTTGAATGTGAGCTGTAAACTAACTTGTAAATTAACATGATAAGGCAAATATATTCTTAGCTCTTCTTGGTGACTTTTAGGTTTCTACATAATATCATTATGGAAAGAAAATTTTAAAATCATAAATTTGTTATACAGAAGCTTTAGCTATGCTTTTGATCAGAGTTAAATTGTGTTTATTCTATAGAATCCAAAATATATACAAATATATATCTTATGTCTTTGTATCATAGAAACAATCTCTTCTATCTAAACCACAGAGAGCTTCCATCTGTGTCAGCTTTAGGCAGACCTAAAATAGATAAACAAATGTGTAGCCTCTCCTTCTCTCCCTCATCAATGTCATCCTTAGGAGCCCCATTTATCTGATTCTCCACTTTTTTTAACATTGCCTTCTACATACTGTGCTCTGCAAAGCCATCCACAAAAGCGCTGCCCTTTCTCCACTGAAGTTACTCAGCCTCTTCTGCTGTCCAGCCTAATGCTGCAATTGCTTCCCGTACTCAGTTATGCCACACAAAAGTACCCGTGGAAAGTGCACATAATGGTATTACTGTTTTTCCTGCCAGGTTCTCCACCCTTTCCATACTTTTTCCTGTCCTTCTTGATTTATGTTAGTGTTTTGCATTGATAGGTTAAAGATTGTGCCATTTACAGTATTGCTGACCTCAGACACTCGAAAGGAATGTGTTAGTCCCTGAATAATAATGAGCTTGGTTTTAAAAATACATATTTGCATGATCATATTTATACATTTTATTTGCCCTCTGCAATTTTACATAAGACTTTGCAGTTAACATTTTAACCATGAGGGCTAAGGTTGTTTTTAGGTTGTTTTTTTAATATGAAAGCTGAGATTCTTATATACAAATATTACTCTAGGAGCTGAACATTACAGAAAATATCAGATATCCCAAAAGCCATGATTAAATTGAAATACAGTATTTATTTGTGTTGGGAAGACATCTGTTTGAACACTACTGCACCGTTATTTATCCTCCAAGATCACAGATCTCAAAGCTCTCCTTTTGACTGAATTCTTTGTCTACTGATCAAGAGATGATAGACCCACAAAAGCTGATCCTCTGATGAAGTTCTCCACCCTTAAAGGAAGAGGAAATTGCAAGACTATCACCCTTTCAAAGTTATTTTCTACTTTGGCAACTAATTATCAAAGGAGGTGTTCACAGCAGTTTACCAATCTTTCAACCCTTTTTTTTTTTCCTTATTGCAGCTGAAACAAGAACTTGAAGCTGGGTGTACAAAGAGTGAGAAAGAGGATTCCTAGCTAAGACTGAAAATTTTGTTGCATGAAAATCCTGTGATGCAGATCTCTGAGGGAAGACTGAGAGGTGGAGCTGGACCTTAGACGTCATATGAAACTACTGTTTTATTTGGAGAGAAAGAGAGTAAACGGGAAAACAAATAGCTCACATGCTTAATTCCCAATGAACATAATAGTAGCAGGTGTGTTCCATTAATGTGCGGTATTACCATTATATACAAAGGATTTAGTACTGGAAATCTGTTTTTCTGGTGCTACCAAGAAGTTCAAATCTGCTTTCATGGCTTTCCTTTTTAATGCATATCGTGGGAGGGTGGGTATCTAACACTGTGTGTGCCTGCAGGTGTCTATCTAAAAAGTGCAGCCTGGTAGATGTGATTGTAAGCAAATATATTTTATTAATACCTCTCACCCATTCAAATAATCATAGAATAGAATAGAATCATAGAATCTTCATGGTTGGAAAGGACCTTTGAGATCATTGAGTCCAACCATACACACACACACAAAAAAACCCCTACTATCTCTGCCACTAGAGCATGCCCTGAAGTGCCACATCTAGACGTTTCTTAAACACCTCTAGGGATGGTGACTCAACCACCTCCCTGGGCAGGCTGTTCCAGTGCCTGACCACTCTTGCAGTAAAGTAATTCTTCCTAATATCTAATCTAAACCTCCCCTGCCACAACTTCAGACCATTTCCTCTGGTCCTGTCATTATTCACTTGGGAGAAGAGGCCAACACCCACCTCTCTCCAACCTCCTTTCAGGTAGTTGTAGAGGGCAATGAGGTCTCCCCTCAGCCTCCTCTTCTCCAAGCTAAACATGCCCAGCTCCCTCAGCCTCTCCTCATATGACCTGGTCTCCAGACCCCTCACCAGCCTGGTAGCTCTCCTCTGGACACGCTCCAGCACTTCAATGTCCCTCTTGTACAAAGGGGCCCAGAACTGAACACAGCACTCGAGGTGAGGCCTCACCAGGGCCGAGTACAGAGGCACCATCACTTCCCTGCTCCTACTGGCCACGCTATTCCTGATACAAGCCAGAATGCTGTTGGCCTTCTTGGCCACCTGGGCACACTGCTGGCTCATGTTAAGCTGGATGTCCACCAGCACCCCCAGGTCCTTCTCTGCGGGGCAGCTTTCCAGCCACTCTTCCCCAAGCCTGTAGCGTTGCTTGGGATTGTTGTGACCGAAATGCAGGACCCGGCACTTGGCCTTATTAAACCTCATGCAATTGGCCTTGGCCAATCGATCCAGCCTGTCCAGGTCCCTCTGTAGAGCCTTCCTACCCTCAAGCAGATCAACACTCCCATCTAGTTTGGTGTCATCTGCAAACTTACTGAGGGTGCACTCAATCCCCTCATCCAGATCATTGATAAAGATATTAAACAGAACTGGCCCCAAAACTGAGCCCTGAGGGACACCACTGGTGACCGGCCGCCAAGAGGATTTCACCCCCTTAATCACAACTCTCTGGGCACGGCCATCCAGCCAGTTTTTAACCCAGTGAAGAGTACACTTGTCTATGCCATGATTCACCAGCTTCTCCAGGAGAATGCCGTGGGGGACGGTGTCAAAGGCCTTACCAAAGTCCAGATAGACAATGTCCACAGCCTTCCCTTTGTCCAGAAGGCGGGTCACATGGTCATAAAAAGAGATCAAGTTGGTTAAGCAGGACCTCCGTTTCCTAAACCCATGCTGGTTGGCCCTGATCCCTCATCTGCCCTGCACTTGCTGTGAGAGCTCACTCAAGATGATCCTCTCCGTGATCTTTCCTGGTACTGAGGTCAGGCTGACAGGCCTGTAGTTCCCTGGATACTCCTTCCGACCCTTCTTGTAGATGAGCGTCACACTAGCCACCCTCCAGTCACCTGGTACCTCCCCTGTTGACCAGGATTGTTGATAAATGATGGAGAGAGGCTTGGAGAGCTCTCCCAGCAGCACCCCTGTTGGGTGAATCCCATCCGGCCCCATAGGCTTATGTGCGTCTAGGTGCAGAAGCAGATCATTGACTACTTCCTCCTGGATTATGGGTGGGTTGCTCTGCTCTCCATCCTTATCTTCCAGCTCAGGAGGCTGAGCACCCTGGGGATAGCTGGTCTGACTATTGAAGACGGAGGCAAAGAAGGCATTAAGTATCTCAGCCTTCTCCTCGACTTTGATTGCAACTTTCCCCCTGGCATCCAGTGAGGGCTGGAGATTCTCCCTGGTTCTCTTTTTGTTGATGTATTTATAAAAACTTTTTTTGTTGTCCCTTATGTTAGTGGCCAAGTTGAGCTCCAGATGGGCTTTTGCATTCCTAATTTTCTCTCTGTATAACCTAACGAGATCTCTGTACTCCTCCTGAGTTGCCTGTCCCTTCTTCCAAAGGTGGTAAACCCTCCTTTTATTCCTAAATCCCATCAAAAGTTCCTTATGCATCCAGGCTGGCCATTTTCCCCGCCCTTTAATCTTGCGACACTTGGCGACAGCGTGCTCCTGGGCCTTTAAGATTTCCTTCTTGAAGAGTGTCCAGCCTTCCTGGACCCCTTTGCCCTTCAGGACTATCTCCCAAGGGACTCTCTCAACTGGTGTTTAGAACAGGCTAAAGTCTGCCCTCCAGAAGTCCAAGGTGGATGTTTTGCTAACCCCCCTCCTTACATTGCTACAAATTGAAAACTTGACTATGTCATGATCATTAAACCCAAGACGGCCTCTGACCACCACATCTCCCACTAGTCCTTCTCTGTTTGTGAACAGTAGGTCTAGCGAAGCACCTCCCCTGCTAGGCTCACCAACCAGTTGTGTCAGGAAGTTATCTTCCATGTACTCAAGGAACCTCCTAGCCTGTCTGCTCTCTGCTGTGTTATATTTCCAGCAGATACCCGGCAGGTTGAAGTCCCCAACCAGAACAAGGGCTGGCGATTGTGAGACTTCATCCAGCCACTTATAGAATACTTCATCTGTCTCCTCATCCTGGCCGGGTGGTCTATAGCATACTCCCAGCACAACATCTCCCTTAATTCCCTTCCCCTTCATCCTTATCCATAAACACTCGTCTTTATCATCATTGGAATCTAGCTCTATACAATCAAAACATTCCCTAATATACAGAGCCACACCCCCACCTCTCCTCCCTTGCCTGTCCCTTCTGAAGAACTTATAGCCATTCATCGCAGCATTCCAGTCATGACAGTCATCCCACCACGTTTCCATGATGGCGACTACGTCATAGCTGTCCTGCTGCACAATGGCTTCCAGCTCATCTCGTTTGTTGCCCATGCTACGTGCCTTCGTGTAGATGCACTTGAGCTGGGCTACCGATTTCACCCCCATCCTTGGCCCTTTATCCCTAGGCTCATTGCTAGTGGGCCTGGTTTTATCCCCTTCCCCCTTCAATTCTAGTTTAAAGCCTTGTCCATGAGCCTTGCTAACTCTTGGCCTAGTACCCTGTTCCCCTTTCGGGATAGGGTTTTCCCATTAGCAAGCAGGCCTGGTGTCCTGTAGATCAAACTATGATCATAGAACCCAAAACCCTGCTGGTAGCACCAGTTTTGGAGCCAGGTATTGATCTGTCTGATTTTCTTTTTAACCCATTCGTCAGTCCCCAAAACTGGAGGGACAGAAGAGAACACAATTTGTGCTCCCGAACCCTTGACAAGCCGTCCCAAGGCCCTGAAATCTTTCCTCATTGCCCTCAGACTTCTACTCTCCAGCTCCTCACTGTCTGCTTGTAAGATCAAAAGGGGGTAATAACCTCAGGGCCATATCAGGCCAGGAAGCTTCCTGGTTATATCCCGAACACGGTCCCCAGGGAGGCAGCAGATCTCCCTGTGGGAAGGTCCGGCCTGCATATGGGACCCTCAGTTCCCCTCAGAATGGAACCCTCTATGACTATTGCCCTCCTCATGCTCTTCACAGAAGCAGTCTTAATGCGTGGAGCTGGCTGCTTTGGCAACTACCTGGATGGTGCTTTATCAGCATCCTTAATTCCCTTGTTGTCTGTCTCCAGAGGCCCATATCTGTTCTGTATGGGCACCTGGGGAGGCATGGGGGGTCTGGAGGGGGATCTCCTGCTGGCCCAAGCAGGTACCTGCTTCCATTCCCCCCCATCCTCTCCTAGTTCCCCTCCTTCTGCCTGGTGACAAGAGGGCAGGGGATCCTTTACCTCTCGTGGAGCCTCCTCCTGCTGCTTTTTCCCTAAGGATGGCAGGGTGTGGCTCCACCAATCAATCTCCCTTTCACATTCCCAAATGGTCCTCAGTCTTTCCATTTCCTCCTTAAGCTCAGCCACCAGGCTGAGCAGATCATTTACCTGATCGCAGCACATGCAGGAGCTGTCTTTGCTGTCCTCCTGCCAGAGTGACAGACATTCCATGCAGCCCGTCACCTGGACAGCTGCATGTCTCTCCATCACGTCCGTTTGGGCTGCTTTATTCCTTTTGCCTTTGGTTACAGATTGAGTGGAGACCATGTTTTCTTTGTAGTCAACCTAGCCTGCCTGCCTGTTTGCTCTCCCCTTGTTCCTCCACACAAATGATTAAAATAATTAATAAACACAAATGATTAAAATTTAGATTTGGATTTTTCTTTCACTTTTGTCAAACTAATCCCAAAGTCTTTCAAATACTCATACCTATGATTAATATATGTAATAATACTTTCATTAATTGTAGTGGCAGTATGCTATGCATAGCATTAAATACCTGCAGGATTATGTTATTGTTATGTTATAGTTTTATTAGGTGCAAATGAATAAATATGAGAGGTCAAATCCAAACGTGCAGATTTCAATTCTTGGTCAGAAAAACTTACAGGAAAACCAATGTACCAGGTTTAACGTGATTGAAAATGTTCCAAATTTTGTAAAATACATTTAGGACCTTGTGTTTAGGACCTTGTTGCATTTGCTGCATTATGCAGCAAAGGTTAGTGGGGGATAGCTCTGTGGTGCAGAGCTATAGACTAAATATTTCCAAATAAAGATCAAAATGTGCAATTGGTGAAAGGCCTCATGTTCACCCCAGCTATCAAGTTGTGCAAGAAAACCATCTGTTTGAGCACTCTAGATGAAGCTCTGGCATGAGAACCTACACGTTACTCTGCATGATGAACAGTGAAAAGATTCACAGCAGCAGAAAGAACATCTTTATGTAATTTTCAGAGAAGAATGGCTAGCTGATGTTTTAAATGGTGATAAGACAAAATGATTAGATTGGGTGGAGGAAAGTCACTTCTAATATCTGGCAGTGGAATGCAATTTCAATTCAACAGCAGCAGTCCTCTTGGGAGATTTGACCAAAGGGGAGTACTGGAAAAAGATAAAGGTCAAGGGATGGTGGACTAGGCTGTGGGAATCGTGTAGATAAAATTCCAAATCTGGATGAGCAGTATCTCAGCTTTTTGGCCTCCTTTCATTCCATTCAAAATACAGCTGCAAAGATTTGCTATCTTGCTCTTTCCTTATTTCCTTACACATTAAGTTCAAGCTTCTCTTCCTCATTATCGAAACACTTCACAGGTCCACTTCTGGTTGCACCACTGCCCTCCTCACCTCTTCCTGCTCTCTGCAGCCTGCCAGCTCTCCTTTTCTGACTGCTCTCTTTGTCTTCCAAATCCACTGAACATTTTGCACCTTTTTTACTATGCCACCCTGTAGCTCTGGAACAGCCTTCTGATTATTCCGGGCCAAACTCAGTTCCTCTACTGCCCTCAAAACCTTCTTTAAAAATACCTGACATTTGATGTTTTGGTGTATCAGGCTTTCTTCCCTTGAGCTGATATATAGAGGGATAACTTTCATGTGTAATTTCTGGCAGCCCACATCCACATACGGAAGAAGGGGAGATAATGAGCCAGATTTCATGAATGAAGGTATAAGGGGTCTCAGTACTTAGCAAACCACCGCAGCCTAGGAATGGAGGCAACTACAAGATTTTAAACATGTGGAGTTAAAACAAACTGAAAGGGTGTAGGGACACTCTTATTCAGTTTGCTTCAGTCTTGATTTTAATTCATTTAAACCGCAGCTTACTTTGAAGCCAGCAAAAACCACACCGATCCATATGAGGGTGAAATATAGCAGCTTGCATGAATTAATAAATTACTCTTTCATAGCACTTTTCATCAGCACATGTGAAAACACTTCACAGGGAATACGGCTGGACTGTTCCCACTTTGAAGAAGGAGAGACTGAAGTACAGAGACTTGAGATCCTTTTCCAAGGACAAAACAGTCAGTAGCAGAGAGGTAGAAATAAATCCAGGTCGCCTGAATTCCAGCTTTGAGGTCTATCCACTACAGCATGTGGCCAACTGTCTGTTGTATCCTACTTCTAGCAAAGCCTTATAACTGTAGGATGTAATGAGAGAACAAAATTCAGTGGTCAGACCACGAGGTCACTTTTTCTCTCATGTTATAAGATGTTTATGAACTTGGCCATAAGGTTTGGAACAGGCTTCTAAAGTAAAGCAAATAAAAGCTTTGTCTTATTTTTATTTTCAACTAATTGAATTCACATTTTTGTTGCATAGGGGTAAGTAAATCGCCTTAATTGGGTTCTTTCCTCTAAGAATGAAAAAGAAGTCAGAAACATTTCCTCATAAAATGTTGAAAAACAAATATCCTCCTCTTCAAGAACGAAGAATCATTAACCCTGCCTAGTGGCTCGTGCCCATTGCTTTCTGGTTTGTCTGGCCGGGTTCAGTAGGAAAATAGTTTTGATTTGAACACTTTTGGAGTTATTAGGAAAAAAAATCTCTTTGGAAAATGAGAAAGTCAGGTAATGCTTAACTTATGCACTCACTTATATTCATTTATGAATTCCAGTAACATGGGCATAAGACTGAAATAAAAGCACCCATTTTAGACAGCTATAAATAAACTGGAAATGCAGTCCTGCCGACAGAAAGAGCTCATGGGGCTCTTTATTTTTGGTTTGCCACTGAAAAGAAGCTCTTGCCTTTCACATATGTTTTACAATGAAACTGTGTTCAGGCTAGATAGTGCTATAAGGTCAATATATATATTTGGAAAAGAAAACTTGCGGAAGACATATGAACAATTTCCTTTGTTTAATACAGAGGGTTGTGTTGGGATCTCCTAAGAGAATGTATTGGTGGTTTGATTCAAAAAATGAATAAAAACATGACCTTTTGAGAACCAAAGGTTAATCTAACAAAACTGCATCCAGAGGAGATGTTATAACTACTCAGAAACCCCACAGAATAGCCTGAGGCAATAACTCCCAAACAGTGAAGAGAGTTTTCATCCTACCCAAGTAGGATAAAAACTTCTATTTTTGATAAAAAAAAATATTCCTAGCTGGAATATAGACTTTAATTCAAGGCTACATATACTGTCAGCAAGATGCATATAGGTTCTCTGCTTCGGTCCCCCAGGCTCTCAGGCACTTTGGGAGTAAAAACTAGCCATTCTGTGAGTTTCAGGTTTTTTATGAAATTAAAAAAGAGCATGAATAATTTAGCCTACCTTGTGTTTTTTTTTATTTTGATGTCAAAGGCATAGTTATTAACTTTTCGCTGTTGAATGTTAGTTTGTAGAATATGCAATTTGTACCGTAATTCACACAGACCAGTGTGCAAAGTCCCTATAAAAATCGAGCAAATCAGAGTGTAAGTACAACAGGTAAATCCAGTGGAGTATACTTTTAACCAATGTTAATATTTTAATTAATATTTAACAATAAAAAAAGTTTGTGATTCTGAAACATAGTAACAGTAGTTTTGGTAGTGTGATGACACCAGCTAGCAATCTCATTCTCCTAACAAGCAGAGGTTGTGAATGAGGATAGTGTACAGTTTCCTCAGATACTTCTTAAAATGGTGATGGTATTTATTTACATATGCATTTTTTTAGGGTGCTCAGAAGATTATATATGTAGCCGTAGAAGTTTTTTTTGCACAGGTTTTCTACAGAGGCAAATTCTCTACTATAGAATCCTAAAATATTGATGATTATTGCAGGATCTGATTTATGCAGACACAACAGAAACTGTGTATCACATTTGGCTAAATAGATAGTTTTGAAATGACTATGATATGAATTTGTGTCCTGGAATTTTCTGGACAAAAACTTATAAAACTAAAGATTTCATGTGCCTTTGAGATTAAAAAAAAAAATCAAAACCTACATAAAGTTATCCTAGAATTTTCTGTGTAGCATAAAAAAATACTGTCTGTCCAGTAACCCTTTGCAGGCTATTTCATTACTAAGAAAACCAGTGGTTTCCAATCAGTATTTTTTTTCACAGTGGTGCATTTTACAGCCAGGCTTCTTCCATCTTTGCATGGGTTACCTCCAACTGAAAGAGAGCCACCTGCACTCCTGCCTCCTCTTTCTCTCCTTCAGCTCTTGACTGGATACTTTTTAAAATTGCCACTATAGACTGTGATGTAAAAGAAGAGCATTGGCAAAATGATTAACTGTAAGTAGAGGAACAGATGTTTGCTCTCTGGAAAAGCTTAATCATTTGGGATTGGGTAAACCAATTATTATGTTTTTCAGTTTTGGCTTCACTGCAGTTCTTCATGAAACTCTGTGATTAGTCTTTCTATGTTATACTTCCCAACAGTAAAAAACTTTACTTCCTGACAGATGTTGACAGGAAGTACTGAAACATGAATATAGCCTGCAAGTGTCTCCTGCTATTTCTAGCAAATCTGTGTTAGACACCTGATTTCCCAACTCTTTTTTCTTTTTTCTTTTTCTTTTTCTTTTTCTTTTTCTTTTTCTTTTTCTTTTTCTTTTTCTTTTTCTTTTTCTTTTTCTTTTTCTTTTTCTTTTTCTTTTTCTTTTTCTTTTTCTTTTTCTTTTTCTTTTTCTTTTTCTCTTTTTTCCTTTTTCTTTTCCTTTTTCTTCTTTTTCTTTTCCTTTTTCTTTTCCCTTTTCCTTTCCTTTTTCCTTTACTTTTTCTTTTTTTCCTTTTCTTTTCCTTTTTCCTTTTCATGTTCTTTTTCTTTTCTTCTTTTCCTTTTCCTCTAAATTAGTTTCTCTAAGAACTGCTTAAGAGGGTACTGGTGAATGTAAATGTAAAAATTTTATTAAGCACCTGCAATATGTAGTTTGGCTTTCAAAATTCTTCTTAGTAAGTATTTATTTTTGAATGTCCAAGAATAGTAATGCAAATTATTTCCAGCAGCTGTCCGAGTCTGCAACATCATGTTGCATATCTGGATCCATTAATGTTTAACAATGTCAGTATACAATGTAACTATGTAAAAATATATAACTATATACTAACAATGTTAGTATATAACTATAGAACAATGTTAGCATACAGATTTTAAAAGCAAACAAACGATTTATGATAGACAAACTTGAATGAATGCTGAAGCTGCACACCAAAAATTCTTGAGAAAAAAAGTACATCAGTTTCTAGTTTAACTTACCTAAAAATATACACTAACCAGCATATAGTAAGGGAATTTGGCATAGGATTTGTAAATACAAAAATAACAGGCTAGAAAAACTGTTCTTTTTGTGTGTCCCATATTCCTTCTTGCTCAGCTGTGTGTGTCCTGTAGGGCATTTGGAAGCAAAGCCATCTAAACAACTTGGACTTATTAAGAACGTATTTACTTCGCAGAAATACTCCTGAACAATATGAGAAAATGGGATGTGTTTTGTGTTTGGAAGTGAAAAATAGCACCTGGTATGCAAAGTGACTGTATGTTTATTGTTGACAAATCAAGGTAGATGGAGCACAGCTTTCCCATCTCTTCGGAAATAGCTCATTTACTGTGGTGTTGGGATTACAAAATGCACTCTGTTTCTCTCTCCACTCCTTCCTGGAGAGACACGAATCATGCTGGAAGTATGGTTCTTATGTCTAAGCAATGTTTAGGGTCATCAGCCTCCTCACTATATTTAATTGTCTCATCAACAGGAAGGGGGCAAATGCACTTGGCTGCTCCATTTTTAATTAATTATCCAAATGAGTTAGTGCCTGTGAAAGAAATCCAGGCAGAGAGGAGAGTGAGAACCTCTGTTTATAGGTAAAAAGAGGCTTCCTGCAGCTCCAGGACCAATGCTGTCGAGCAGTGTTTCTGGTCTTCCAGTAACACAGATAACAGGAATAAAAAGAAATAGTAATAATTTCATCTATAGATTTACCATATTACTGAAAAGCTGAACCCTTTTTCTGGGTTTCATTGTAAAGGTTGTAGATCTCTACCAGACTGTCTTTCTGTACGAAGCCCATAGGACATCTTTAAAACATTTATCACACTGTCAGATTCAGTTGAAATTGGTCAATGTGTTCAGGAGCTATTTAAAGGGCACACAGGCAGACAGACACATAGAAATATCTCTTCTATTTCCTTAGAAATTAGCCTAAAAACAGGAGCTGAAGTTGAGTTCTTCACTTTCTCTTCTGTTTCAAAATAAGTGACCTATCTATCAAAAATGCTTGAGTACATAGCAACCTTCATTATATCAGAAATATGATGCCTGAGGAAAAAGCGTAAGAAATATTTCTGAAGCTGTTGCACCTCTAATTTAAAAGAAAATCCCTGTTTACCATCCGCAGTTAAAGAAGAGCTAAGCCTATCAGTACTGGCAAGCTAATTGCTTGGGATTTAATGTACCGTTAATGCTTTTAATTGTATAGATAATCCTATCTACCACATCTCTTTTGTTTTCTTCTTTTGGGACTCCTGGGATAAGGAGTTATTTCATCTTTCAATAGGCTGTGTAGCTATGAAACAGATTTTTATGTTTTTTCTGCAGTTATATCAATAAATCATTTACATTAGCAATGCAAAAAAAAAAAATGCCCTCAGCAAAAAGCTCTATGGTTTGGTAAATCAAACAGCAGAGTGAGGTTCAAGAAACAAAGACATGCTAGAATAAAATCCTAGCATTTGTTTCTCTCTAAAATGGGGATAATGATAACAGGATTTCAATGTACGGTGTATTGGTATTTATAGGTAAAGTGCAGTAAGAAAAAGTGATGCCTTATTACAAACTGATTTGTTGAAATTAATATGGTTTAATGTTCATAGAAAGTCACAGAAGATGGTTATGAATAGAAGTTGGTCCCTTCTGCCAACGTCATTACTATAGACATATACAGACTCAGCAAGCTGGTTGAAAAAATCAAGTATCAAATAAGTGAAAGGTGTTGCATTGCACAGTTGTGTGAAGATTAAAAAAGTTTTGGTCCTTCTAGCAAGTAGGAGAGGAGTTTAATAATCCGATATTATTACTCTTTAAACATGCATTCCATTGAAACCGTAAAGAATGACACAGGTAGCCTGACTGGACTAAGCTTTGATTATTAGTACTGATAAATTGGAATAGATCTGAATTCTTCCTGAATGAAAGATAGAAGGCTAATCCTTTTGCCATGTGGTTTGGAAACACTATTACCCTTACAGTCTCAGATGTTGGTCTCAAGTGATCATTATAGTTGTGCAATATAAACTATCCCCTGTGGCTCATTAATTAGCTTAGAGGTTAGAGAGATAACTGAACTGTTATTAAAACAAAAGACTTGAGAATTGCCCAAGTAATAGCAAAAAGAGAGATCTGGAAGGAATAAGAAAAGCTTTCTGAAAGAATTGGTAATGGGATCTAACAACTTGAGAACCATTAGAAAGAATCGGGTTCTCTGCTAGAAAAACAAGTGGGAACAATTTTCCACAATTTGGCAAACAGTCATTAATTATACTGAAGAGACAGGAAATATAGAATAGACTTTTAACTTTATGTGGCTTATACTATGGTAACTTAAGGATGAATTGTTTAAATAACTTTAAGGCTTGGAACTTAATGAAACAGGGGGAAATGGTTTGTGCCCAGGGTAAACTTGACAGCACAGAATGCTGGGGCCTCTGCTAACTTATCAATCAGACTTGCAGAACCAATATAAAATGATTTTCTGACATATTAATTTATCCACAGGTGACTGTTAGGGGATTTTGTATCTATATTACTAAGCACTCTCCACTCATTAATCTTTGTATGATATACAAATATAAAAGCGAGCCTTATGCCTCATAAACTACTATTCTTCAACAATGAACTGTGAATAGATATTTTTCAGTGGAGTATCAAATACAAGAGATATTGTTTATGGGCCAAAATTTATTTTTTCTTGATTCTATTTTAGAAATAGAACTGACTTTCTACTCCAGGATGAAACTTTCCTCACATTTGACATCAAAGTTTTTAGTTGGCGAAAAAAAAATAATTCCACTAATAAAGAATAATAATGAATTATAGGAACAGTAACCTTTGCAACTGCCTTGGAAAGTAGTATTTCGTTTTAATGACACTTTAATGTGTTTCCAAAGACAAAGAAGAGAAGAAATGCATGGTTTTTTAGTGAGTTATTCCAAATAGGCCTTCTTGCAAGCCTGCAAACTAAGGTGTTCACTAAACTTTGTTCTTATCTATGAAGGTAAGCATTACCCTAAATACTTGTAGTGTTAGGACTTTACATAATAACTGCAAAAAGCCTTCCAAACATTCTAGAAAAACAAACCATAGAGCAGAAAACAATTTGAGGTAGGTATTCTTAGAACGCACTCACAAAACATTCCATACATTTCAAGGATTATACGTGGAATTTAGCTAGTACACACGCAAAATTTCTACAGCTGAGTCAAAAAATAAATAAATATGCCTTTCCCACTCAAAGCCATACTGGTACATTTATCAGTAATGTTTCCTTTAAGTCATCAGTGAATAATTCAAATCTTTCCTTTCATTTTTTGACCAGTGATTGTGTTTTTTATGATTATTTCATAGGAGTATCAATAATGATGGCAGTTTTATGCTATCTTTATATAATGATCCAGGAAACAGCGATACCAGTGACTAACCTCCAGTACATACCATGAATACTACCACCTTATTACATTTTAATGAGGATAATTTCTAACATTTTATTTCTGTTCAAATAGCTTTGAGAAATGCAGGGGGATATGAAGGCCCTTGCAGTCCTCCCATTAGCATCACAGACAGCAGTGTGTTTAGATTTGATTGTGGGACATGGGAGCGCCTTTGTGGTTGCGCACCTTCCTTTCCTAATCAGATTAAGCATATGTTTGTCTCCATTTTTATTAGGGTTGAAATAGGAGAAGTGTTCATAGTGAAAGCTTTGTACTTTCTAACCACAACATTCACCTGAAACTCAGTTCTCATTGAATTAATCACTGTAGTGGTAAATAATTTGAGCAGGTACTACTTTAGAAAACGTCAAGACAGATTTTTAAATTTATCTTGATAACCATTTCATTTTTAGGTATTTAGGAATGATGGAGTGTCCCAGTAGGTGTTCATTTACTTTATTAGTTATGCAAACAGCTTATTTTCTAGCTCCTCATGCAGAGAAACAAATAAGGAAGAAACAGTCAAAAAAAGATTACGTGACTTTCACAGGTGTCAGTGAGTGACTGAATCAGGAACTACCAGAAAATGTATTTCTTTCAAACAAACTGCCTTGCTATTTTTTTCATGGTCTAATTGCTAATGCAGCCCTCTCAGCGAAGCCCAGGAAATTCTAGGGCTGTATGTTTACCCCCGTGTGTAGTCATAAGCTGTACACTGGAATAGCAATAAGATACCATGAGATGGGTACAAGGAGTAGGTGAACTGGTTACATCCCAGTCAATGTGACTACGTGTACAGCTATTTGTTCCAATTAAGTGTAGGCATCTGAGACATTTAAATTAGCAGCCAAGTTTCCCGAAGCTCTTTCTATGATCAGTGGAGAGATGCAACCCTTTCCATGGCAATTTAGACTGAATCTCTAGCAGTTCTTTAAATCCATTATTAGCGGTACTGCCTTCTCGAGATGCCTGTTTCTTTTCCCCCAAGCATGGATAAACCGAAGGTGGGTAGGCTGTTAAATTAGCACCTGCAGCCGCAGGAACTAATCCTGCCCTCAGTGTCCATAGCAGCTCTGTGCTGTAACTCCGGTGGGACATGGAGAAGACAAGTAGCTGAAGTTTCCTTCAGTGTTTGAGTGGAGGACCTTTTTTCCTGTGTTTTTCCCCCAGCTCACTGAGGTAACTCTAGCCAAAATGCCAACAGAGTGTAACATGCACGATATATCCGCATCCAGGGAAGAAAATTCTTCCTATTTCACTAATTTCCAGAAGATTTTCCTTTTTGACTGATTTCCAGATTTCCAGAACATTTGTCATTGCTCTTGGCATTGGAGTTGTGCTTTCCTATTCACCCAAGAAATAATTAGGACAATAAACAATAATTACCAGATTGTATTTGATTTTAATACTCTTTAAGTGTTTTAGACACACAATAAATTCAAGGACATGTTTTTCTTAAAGGAAGTTATGCCTGCTGCTTCTTAGAACCCTAGTCTGCTACAACAGGATATTTAAGCATGTGTTTTTAGACAACCCAGCTGCAAGAGCATCAAGTATCAAGAATCTGGGAGTAAATTTTTGAGAAATTGTTTTTATTTGATAAAAACAACAGTGGATTTTAGAAGGTTTTACAACCTGATTTTTCATTCTGTGAATGTATGAATAATGTAATAGGAAAATACTGTTTGGATTGATGAGCTTCCAGTCTGTAAGATTTTGATAAATTTCTAGCTTTGAATGTCAGTAACGTGTAATGGCAAGTAATACAACTACGTGGAAGTTGGAGAAAAATAATGAAATAACAAAAAGTTCATTCTGAAAGGAGAACTAATAATAGAGTCAGCTAGACCTGATACTTTATTCTACGAAGAAAGGACACTGTTCTGGTTCTCTGAACACAGGAAGATTTTAACAGAGTCATTCCTGAGTTTGTGTTTCTATGTGTCTCTTCAAAGGCTCACTGCCTCTCTTTGTTTAGACAGTGGTACCTTAACAATGGGTTTCTGTCAGGTTTGTGATCCCATTTTAGGCTTTGGAAGTCAAGAACCTTACAAAAAGTAAAATATTCATGCCAGTATTTGGTGTAATGAGTCTAAATTTTCACTGGAAATATTTGGGAACTGTTGGTCACTTCTTAACTGTCACAGTCTGACCTGCAACCATTTTATATTGTCTTTGAAGATATGATTTTATTTGAAGCTGAGGTAAGAGATTATTTAGTACAGAATAAATTGCATTTCAGGGAAAATATAACTTCTTGTATAATACAAGCTTCAGTAAATGTGAATTTACAATTAAACGATAAATTTGATTTTAAATCTCTTAGCTGTTAATAATTGGAAGGAGACATCTAATTCATGCAGCTAAATTTACCAGTAGAATGAAGTGTCACTGAAGTCTTTTTAAATCTGTGAACTATATTATCCGTCACTTTGAACTATGTTAACCATTACTTGTAAAAACCAAACAATGTGGCTTGTAGCATCATGCAAGAGAATTTCTGCTGTCTATCTTTATATAGAACAGAACAAGCCCCATGTAACCACGTAATTATTAGTTATGCAAATATGTAGAAACTTGATCCAAGGAGCAAACATTTCCAATGTTTGCCCAACAAATAAACCTCTAGTCTCCAAACCGGCTGAAGCCAGTTCAGAAAACATCCCCCTTTAACACTTTATTATATTCTCCAGAATCCCCCCAAAATTTTGATTCATTACCTTCACAAAACACACAGCTGAACCAACTGCTGCCGCAAGCTGAAGTGTGCACACACTTTAAAGGTGATTCAGTGCTGGTGGCACTGAACAACAGTGTTTTTCCAATGGCAAAAGGGAGTAGGGAAGACTGCAACGCCGGTGGGCAGAGAAGACCAGAGGCCTTCAATTAGCAGAAGCGTATACATCCTCTGCGCTTTGAAGGCTGTGATAAATTGTATAAACTTGGCATTGAGGACTTGGCATTGCAGACTTGGCATTAGACGTATGCTGTCAAGTCTGAAAGGTACAGGCATATGGTAAGCACTCAAATATCTCCTGCTTAAGGGTATGGGAAGCAACAAGGAAGAACTGGTAGCACATGTTTCTTTAGGATGCATGTGTATTTAGGTCCTACGGAAGGACCCACAGCTTTAATGACAACTACTAACATTTAAGCTATGCAAGTTCCTTTAAACCTACCTCACCTGTAGAGCTTTCTGTGTAATCCAGCCATTTCCTCAACATCTCAAGATAACCTTGTCTTTTCCATATAATTAGACAGGACAGATACAGAAAAGGTCATAAAGCTGATTCTCTAACCATTTAAAATTACAAGTTTTCTTAATAAAAGAGTTGGTTGGTGTAATTAAAATTATCCATTGATATTTTTTCTCTAAAACCTCAAATTAGTGACAAGGATCTGTAGAAAGAAATTGGGAAGTTTAGAGTGTGTGGCTGGGATAAAATAACTCCAGTTCAAAAAGTATCCTACGAATGAATATAATTACCTCAAAAATCCAGTGTGACTGTTTTCACTATTTCAGAAATGCAGACATAAACAATCCTGTTTCATTTATTTGGGACTTCTCTTGCAATATATGGGATTTCTATTACCCATTCACTGGTCTAAGCAAATTGTTTTGTTGTTGTTTTTTTTTTTTTTGATAAAATTTTTTACATATTCTATATAGTTGACTAACAGAAAAATGACATTTTTTAGGATCTGACCCTGCAGTTTCTACTCAGATGGCCTATCGCAGTGGACTCCTTGGAAATTTTGTCCTAAAGAGCTCAAATCATTTTTCCTTGTTTTTTTTCCCTTAATGTAGTTTATTATGCAGTTCTTCCTAAACATTCCTAAAGGCACGGATAGTAATTTGCACCTAGGGATGAGATGATACAACACGAGGACAGGTTATCATGGGAATGACAGACTTAAAAAGACAGTAGAAAAAAATTGCAAGACAATTCAGAAATTATTTTCTGATTCCAGTAAAGTTTTATGTACAAAAGCAGGTCATTTATTGCAAATTTTGTAACAGCATAAGTGGAATTGTTAGAGTCTAACTGTATACAAAAATATTTGCTACTAAAGTGATTAGAAATGCTTTTCTAATAATAGGGGGAATCTTTCTAATAAAGATAGGGGAGTATTTATCCTGTACATTTTTTAATATATTCCAAAATGGATGGAACATGACACAGTACATGGCAGGATACCCTGCCACAATGTGATGCAAAATTCATTCAAATGAACAGAAAGATTCACAGTTATTTCAGTGTCTTCATATTGAGATCATAATAACTTAGCAGCAGGGTAGGTCTAAGTCAGATCTTTTCAAGTTATCAAATATCCAGAGGTTTATCCTGGACCTCCGTTTCCTTTTTTTCTCACACGTTCTCTCAAATGGTTGCCTGTTGCCTTCCAAGACTTTGGCTTTTTTCCCTGCTTTCCTGTCTTAGCCAGTGCTTGACACACTACTTATTTTCTTTCCTCCGTGTGGTCCACAAAACAGCTTTTTCCGCTACTCTTTCTCAAGGACCCTGCCTCCTTTCTGAATATTAATCACTCAATGAATTAAGTCACGTATAGGGAATGATCTGATCCTCCCCATATGTGCTGTGGTATAGTCTTAGTTTATTACATGTCTAATGGTGACCAACACCTGCAGAGCTGGAGGAAACTAAAAGACAAAAGAGCTGATGATACATATTTAAAGATATGCATACGTAAGAACAGTGAAGTAATGTAAGGGAAAGTATTACACTGACTGGATAATACAAAATTCATTGAAATAAATTGAAAGATTCCAAATTTACTATAAAATATTACTTATAATATCAATGCGTATATGAACAAATGAAAAAAGTTTTAAAGAACAAGGATTATCTCTTATTAGAGAGATAGATAGATAATAGAGTTATTACTGAATTATTTTATAATGTAATGGCTATGTTGAATATATTTTATATTAATTAGGTGGGTTTTTTCACCTCCCATGAATATCCAAAACTTGTTATTGGGATTGAAATCAAAGTCTCCTATAATACCACCTTCTCTATTTAAAGATTAATGGATTTATGCCTAAGTGACTGGTTAGTGATCACGACCATAATTCATCTTTTCCAAACTTTACAGTTGTTATAAAGTTACCAGTATTTAGTGAAAATAAGATGACCTTTTCTAAAACTAGAAACACAATGTATGAAATGAGAGGCAGCAAAGATTTACAGCTGGAGGGAGAAAAAATCAAAGTTCTTAGTGCTGCAGTATGCCATTTTTGTTACACTTTTACTAGAAAACTCTAGAAAAGGATCAGATACAAAGGCTCTTATTTGGCAAAAATACATCCATTGATTTGTTTTTCTTTTTTATTGCTGTGAGCCAAATCCTACTCTGTCCAGCACATGCATGTTTATTTCTTGTCTGAACATAACACTCACGAAGTATTTTATAGTATTGAAGAAAGAGACAGAAAGGAACACAGTTCCAAGTGTTTCTTGATAAAAGCGTACATAATTTAAGTAATAAAATGCATGCTGTAACATGTAGTGTGTGCTAGCAGATGTCTTGCTATTTATTTGCTGTTTCCCCTTGCCTTGTGAGAATCCACACACCTTGTACCTGAAGATGATCTTGTTCCTCCATGCAAAAGAACTTCTTACCCTCTCTAAATTCAGACACTCTAATAAGAAAAAAAAACCAACAAAACAAAACAAAACACCAAAACCAGGATTTTGTATGTAGATTTTTTTTTTTCTGTAAGCACACATCAGGATTGAATCCCTACACTTCAGAGATTGTTAAGGAACTAACATTTCTCCATGGACCTAATTGACCATTGTAAGAAATATAAAGTATTCAAGAGAGAAAGGGAATAATTTCTTCACCAAGATAACAAGTGTTATGCTGTACTTCCTCTGACTCTTAAGAGAAAAACTTATAAATAGGCATGAGAACCTATAGCATTTTTACTGCTCTTCATTCCTTACCCTTTGAGAGCTTTTCTTACATGGTAGCATGATGTAATCAGACTGGAAATTTCAGTCTTTGCAGAATCTGTGCTTAAAATAGGGCTATGACAAACAGAAGCAGCAACACTAGAAAAGTTTTAGTTTGGTAGAAATAAGATTGTATTCTAATGTATCTATTTAATGCCTAAGTAACAGAATTTTCATCTTTAAAATCATGAATGGTAAGAGAGTGAATGCTGACTGTTGTTTACCTTCTCTTCCACTAAGAAAACCAGGGAACATCAAACAAAATGAAAGGAAAAGGTAACAAACAAATAAACAGGGGTGTTGTCTCTTAAATGAAATTATGAAGGCTGTAAACTATGGAACTTCTTGCCATCGCTTGGTGGTAAGTTCTACATGAATACGGAGGAAGGCTGAGAATGTTCATGGAAGTGAAAGCCATCAAGGACGTCATTTTTATCTCAGGAAGACCAAGAATCAAACCGTTGAAAGTATTATGGGTTTACATAGTTTTAGTTTTACTCTCTTTTTATGTTCTGTTTAGACATTGTCATCAGATTCTATTGCAAATAATGTGTTGGGCTAAATAGACTTTTGATAAGATGTAATACATCTGTTATATACTTTAACAAGTTTCTCAATTATTACAAAATGCCTTGGTAAAGCTTCTTTGAAATGATGCTTTTAAATGATATTAATTAAATCTTTTAGCAAATATTTTCCAACAGAATTCAGATATTGGACTTGCCTTCAGTCTGTGAAAGGTAAAAAAGTCTTAAGTCATAATGAAAAACTAGAAAACTGATTGTCCCACTGTGGTAAATTTGCAAAAGCTATAATTTCACCTGAAGCCATAACAAGAGCTTGAAAATACAGGAATAAAACCTAAAGTGTAATGGAGAGGTTGTTTTAGGAGAAAACTTTGATCAATATTTCATAGGTGTTTATCTGTTTTGGTATTTCATGCCTTTTGTGCTGTGTCCTCCCATGTTAGTCTCTTCTTTGAAGTTCTGAGTTACACAACCAAGTGCAGAGGTCAGAGCAATGCATTCCCGTTTCAGTCACACCTTTGGCTTTCAATAATCCTCATTTCAATTTGTCTACTATTCATTGTCAAGATCTGGTTGAGATTCCTTCGGTCTTGCTCTGCAAGGCCAACTTTATTGCCGCAGTGGGAACAGCTACAAGGTCTAAAAAGTGTGATATCAAAACCTCACAAGCCATTAAAAAGTTATAGACTCTGACTAAGGGATTAACAGTAATTTGCATTGTTTTTCACGGCAGATTTTCAGTTAGCCCAGGAGAAGTTATTTAGTTGAGATTTTTACTTAATTTTTTTTAATATTCGTGGAAATAAATTAACAGAATGAAACCTGCAACTACAGTGGTGTATTTTCATTATTCTTCACAACTACATTTCTGTTTTTTTCCACTCCTAGATCTTTCCAGTAATTTAGCATTAGGCAGAGTTACGTATCTAAAGAAAACTATTGTTTCCTATTTGTATTGCTGATTTTTGGTTTGTATTTCCTCTTGGCGGTTATTGAAATCCATGATTCCTTTCCTCCATTCAAACAGCCTACTACGAGCTACTCTCTGCATTAGTGACACAGCACCTTGCAGCCAGAGGGCCCTCTGTACACAAGTTAGGCAACAAGGATTTCTCTAATTCACCTTCCCTCTTCATCTCCCAGCTGCACGCTGTATTACTGCCATTCCCCCCCATGGAAACAGAGCATATTATCTGTACTAGCCCTAGCACAGAATTTCCATAAGAATTAAATATGAGCTTTTGTCTACAGAAATACAGCCTTTTACACATCGACTTAAAAATAAACAATAGCTAAGACTTCTTATCCCCGAATTTTCAGTAAAGGCATAAGTATCAAAATTATTGTGTCACTTGTATGCGCTGCGTAGGAGACTTGGCTTGTTAGTCTGTGCGCAAAGGAATGCAAATGACGTATTTGCTACCCCGCGCCTCACCCAGGTCTTTGTAGCAACAGTAGGTTTTTATCCTGGGGTGGACCACACAGGATTCACAACAAAATTTCCCTGTTGCATAACACTGTTTCATCTTTCAGTAGGAAGCCAAAGACTAAATGAAACTCCATTTTAAAGTAAATATATCTTAATAAACTACACTTTTGTGAATGATTTGCTCGTGGGCCAGGACTTTGTACCTCTACAGTTCAGGATTAGTCCGGAAGGAAACTGAAAGGAGTGGAGTGGTGTGATTTATATAAGGAGCAGTAGGAAAAGAAAGGCAGTTCAATAATTAGTCTGGTATAAACTCTATATGGTATAAGTAATGAACTAACAGTTCTAATATTTTTCAGCTAGTTAGTTTCCTGATTCTATTTTGGTCTTTGTATGTATAATTAATTCCCCTGGGATCAGTTAGGCATCTCTGTCACCCTACAAACATTAATGAATGTGTCCTTAAAACAGACTGTGAAGTGGGGAAGTACTGTTAATTCCTATTTTAGAGTTGGGTGCTAGGGCACCAAAGAAAGGCAATTTATATAGACTCAGGAAATTTGTGGCAGAGCTGAAAACTAAAGGGGAATCCTACACTTTTTTTCATTTTTTCTCTATTTTGTAGCCACAGGGAACCAATTTTAATGATACAAAATTTAGGCAAATTTGTTTCAACAGCTTATAAATTATTAATATTTTCATCAAAAGATTTCATAAGGTCGTATTGAATGAATGTCTAATTTAGTGTAGCCACTCATTATGCACCACATACTGTAACTGGTCATTATACCCCATATGTACTATACCCTATCATAGGCCACGATTCACACCACTGCGAGCGTTGGCAGCATCCCTAAAACTGGTAGAGCTGGTCCCAGTAATGGTGTCAGACAAACCGTGACCTGTATGAAGTTGTCCTTTCCACTATGCAAAGAAAAGGATTAAAATGTGTCTTCAGGAAGACACTGGGGATTCTTCTGTGCAGTACAAAGTCAGCACAGATGGATCTGTATTTCTCTTTTCACAATGAAAGGGAAATATCCCACAGAAGGAATAAGAAGAGGTGGCTGAGCAGATCTTGGTGGTCTCCAAGTTTGTCAGGTGAAACACAAGCAGACAGCCCCTCTCCATTCCACCTAAATTCTCTCCACCGAGGAGTATAACTTCCATGTCTTCTTCACTTGTCATAAAATAGCTTCTAAGTGTTGCAGTTACAGTAACTTGCAATGATCAATAAAAGAAGCTGAGCCTCAAAACGTAATTATCTCGACAGCTGTGCAATGTTCTTGAAGACCATTATCTTTATATTAGGTAAAGGAAAAATGTGATTCCAAATTTCTTATAAGCAAGATCTTGCTTTCTTGAAGTTGAAATAGTTTAGGAAGTATGAACTCAGCAAATATATTGCTGACTTATTGAGTTAATCATCCCACTTCAGATATACAATTCACGTGTCATAAACAGCATCTTCATCAGTATGTCTTTTGTATCTACTTTTTCTTAAAGGGCCTATGACTGACATTCTTATCTGATACATTTCTGGAAATAAGTTTTCCTTTTCTGACTTTTATTCCAATAAAGGAGAACACATCTAGTTAGATTTCAAGTGCTTTTACATCTTGAACGTTGTTTCATAAGGTTGTTTGGTTTAAGAAAAGGAAAATAATACAAACATATTCTGACTTGATATTGTAAACATTCAATGCAAACAAAAACCAACAAAAAAAAAAAAAGGAATTTCCAGTGTTTTGTGAAGCTAATGAAGGCTGGATTTGTGTTCTCTCAAACTTTTCTGCAGCAGTAACCATGGCAGAACACAGGCAACAATTGGGAAAGATTTAACATGTGCTGCGGATAATCCAGAAGTACACACGCTCTTTGTTGCCATATTGGCAGGCCAGCCATCTGTCTGAGTGCAATATATAGTTCTGTCTGTCTGATCTATGAGTCCTATCTGTCTGAATTTGATCTGCCTTTCCCACAACGGGACTGCTAATTCAAATCTCTTTCCAGTAGGCAGATGGCTATTTTCACAAAACTTGTAGAAATTTAATGCTTTTTTAGACTTTCGCCTTCTTTCAAGTTTGTTTGAAATGCTCAAAGGTGATCAGGAAAAGAATGCAGGGAGACAAATTAACAGATGGGTAGAGAGGCAGCTAATGCAAATGCACATACCTTAATTCATGGGGAAATAGTGGGAGCTCAACGATGGCAACAGAATTGACGGTCTTTAGTAAGATTAGAGAAGTACCCAAACTTGTACCCTTCAGATCATGCAGATGTAGGGAATGTCATAGTATGCAATTAGCAAGGCAAATTTCTAAATAAGTGCAGCTTACAGAATGTAGAGTCAAAATGTTCATACACTGAAATTGCACTGCACTGCTTAAATAAGAATTCAAAACTCCTAAATGTTAGTTTAATAGTAACATTACCTTTGCCTTGTAGATGGGTGCAGTGGGGGAGGGCAATCAGCCCTCTCTAGGGAAGTGATTTCCAAGGATTACGATACAGGACTGGTTTGCTCTGGTTTAGATGTAGCCTGGATAATGAAGTTGGGTCCATACAGAATCCTTAGAAAGAAAAATCAGCTGAAGGCAGTATTCTTCATCCCGCAGAGTCCCTAATGTAGAGAACTATGTAAAGGAAGGTGGATAATGGGACACATTGCTGGTATACAAGCAGACAACATCCACGCATTTTCTTCTTTATGAGAAGCCCTAGGGAACCTCTAGAATTGGAATCATCTGGAGAGACAATGGTTTTTTCTTGTAGAAGGTAATTTACTGATCTTACATCCTAAAAATGAGCTCTCTTCAGTCATTGTAACCTGAGGCAACTGGCTTTGAGTTCCTCAGCTCAATATGTATGCATAAACATTTAGGTGGTCACAGGAAAGAGTCTCTTAAGTCACATTGGTGACTTATGCATCTTACCACTAAGGTGACTACTGCTTTTAGGCCATTAAAATAACCTAGACATTTTTTAAAATAAGTCTTAGTCCTATTCATTTGATTAAAACTTTACCACATATAAGTTGATCTGTGTAGCTGATGCAACCTAGTTGTAAAAAGCTACTCTGCCTTTTCTACTGCTCGTCTTTTTTTTGGGGTTTTGGGCTTTTTTTGGTTGTTTGGATTTTTTTACTTACACCTTAATGACTAATCAAAGGTCTAGAATGAAGTTAGAATGTAGAGGCTGGCATATAATTCTCCCAACAGATCCTCTTTCTTCTGTATTTGTTGGTCCTTTGGTTGCTGTCAGTACTGTCTTGGTCATTTCTGTGTCTTATTAACTAAACACTGTAACATATTATTGAAATCAGTTTTCGTATTTTGTTTGATGAAATAAGATAGTTGGCAGGCATAATAAATGTAACTTTCATCTCGGCTTATGTTGAAAAGCTTCTGTCCCTTTAAAATATTGGGTGTATTCAGTTAGCTAAAAATTGTGCTGCAGTAATATAATATATCATCTTTCTAATAAAACACAGACTGGAATGTATGTATCTGTTTGTTGTCTTCACAGTTTCACAGTTGTTGAGAAACAGAATTTCTCCTTTAATTCCCAGTCATAGACTTCTGGAGAATATTTCCAGAACTATAGATTCAATTGTTTTCTGCTGTTCTTGCAGTGAACAAAAATAGCTGATTTTGATTATACCACTTCCCTTTTGATCCAAAGATTCAAAACAGAAGATACTTTCAGATTCAAGGGTGAGGGAGGTTACATTCCTCCTCATTATTTTATAGCTCAGGCTAGTTGGTGCAATCGATTGGTCCTCTTTAAAAATATCTTGGTCAACTTCTATGCTGGTGAAGACTAACTTTTAAACAGCAGTGTAGGATCTAACATAGTAAGGCACGAGCTCCTTAACATGGAAAATGGCTTTGACAGAGGCTCTTTAATTCAAAATTGTAAGAAAGATGGGGACAGACTTTTTAGAATGGCCTGTTGCAATAGGACAAGGGATAATGGTTTTAAATTAAAAGAAGGTAATTTCAAACTATATTATACATGTGGCTTTTTATTTGTATTTGACTTCTTAATAAAGCATCTCTATCGTCAGTTTTGTAGTGCCCTTGCATTTTAATGTACCTGAATTGACACGAATCCTACCAGCTGTGGGGGAGCAAAAGCTAACAGGACAATAACATATATCCTCTACATAAAGCATTATAGGCAATAATTAATACTTTCTGTCACATGAAAGGGAGAAAAATTGTTGTCTTAAGGGACAGCTTAGGGTCAATTATTTAGGGCCTTGCTTATCATTACAAATCAACTGCTGTGGATCCAGGTGCTGTTCCCTTTTATATTTCTACATCCAGAATCTTACTCATAGACTTCATGGGGAATGCTATGCAAAATTTTGAGGTCTTTTTATTTAATGAAAAGTTTTCACAACTGGCCATTCCAGGTTCTAGAGTTATCATTTACCAGATGTGTCCTTAAGATATTTAAAAGATCCTTCTAAATACTCTACTTACTAAGATTGCAGAGAGTGGTGTTTTGAAATGACATTTCAGGTAATTTTTTTTTTTTTATGAGAAATAATATATCCCATTATCAGTGCAGTTCTCAGTACAGATGTGTTTCTCCTTTAAATTTATTGGGATTTTCCCTGTAATAATGGGGGTTTTTTTAGTAGATCGGAGGAACACCTAAGAATAATTTCTTATGGCTACTTGAAATAAAACACTTCTACATATTAAAAGGAAGGAAGCAAGCCCAGCAACATTTATTTCATTATTTTTAATCTCAGTAAATATTTTCTGCTGTATTTTTTCCTGCTTTACAAAAATAATTTCCATCTATCATTAGTCTTTTACAGAAAGATGAATGAATCTACAACTGTTAAACCCTTTTAAAGAGATCAGCTCTCATCCGAGGTCAATCGGAAGTCAAACCAGACATTTTTTAAGCAATTGAATAGGAGAATATTCCATTATAGATGTCAAGATGAGATGTGACTAATGTTATAAAAGTTAAAGGTTAGGGGCTAATCCACTGAGAAGTCATTCATGGATCATATTTAAATTGCTTCAGACACTTTTAAAAAGTGTATTCCCTCATAAGATCTCTGCTGTCTTACAATAGCTGCAGCTGCACGTGTAAGCAGACTTCCCTTACTATCTGTGTTAGCATTCAAATTGCTGAATTAGTCTTTTCCTTAAAAATAGAAGAAAGGCTTTGTTGATTAATTAAAAACAATCTCTTCCAAAATATATTAGTTTAGTAAGACCAATATTTTTTTTAAATCCATTCACTCTTTCTGGAAGATCTTCTAAATAAAAAGGCAACCCAAATAAAAGAGGTATCTGAGTGAGCAGAATTCTGAGTGTTAACGTGGTGAACAAATTCTAGTATAAGAAAGGCTATTTGCTATTTGTAAAAGTATGTACATTTAATAAAACTGCTTTAAAGAATCTATTTTGATGGAAGAAGTTAAGTTGTATATAGCCTTTTTTTTCAAATGGAAGCTGCCAGAAGATCAAATTAAATAAACAGTTGAAAAAAATTAAGAATGATTTAATGAATTTAAGCTGTTCTTGGTTTAAGCGGAAAACATGTCAGTGTTTGTTTATGAGCAGAAGGTACTGATGAAAAATAGCAGCATAGCAAGCATTTCAGGACTAAGCCATGCCCTTCGATGTCCTTGCACTACATACATGGAAGTTTTAGTGGGAAGAATGTCATTGTCCAAACTGGATTATGGCCAAATTACAATGAATCCTCCTTGATATATTGTTATAGTGATTTCAAGAAAAAAATAGTGTAATTCAATGAATAAATGTAGATGTCTGCTGTAGATGTATGATCTAGTCACCAGTGTTCTCTTTATAGACATTAGACCTATATAGACATATAATTTTCATCCTAAAATATTAAAATGTATTAATTAAATCCAAGGTATCTACCCAAAATAATGATAACCAGTTTGGGTAGAGATGACGGAGTGCTTCAGTTGTTTTTCTACAGTCTAACATGGCAGAGAAAGAGAAGTTTCCTTTTCTACCACAACCTTTGCAAATCTGCCTTATTAAAAGATACTCAGATGAAAGACTTTGTGAAGAAGAGGAGGATTTAACTCCTGATGAATATCCTGCATATCATAAAGACACTGGAAATTGTTGAATTTCATCTGAGCAAAAAAGAAAATGTAACTGTTAATTATTACAGTCATGTCTGGCCAGACAGGTGTATACTGACAGCTCACATTTGAAATACACCTTTTGAGGAATACCTCTAGAGTTTCCATTTGGGAAAATAAAGAAAACACTTTGCTTATACTCTGTGTATTGCTCTAATCTTTCAGGACTTTAAAAAGTTTTCTGAATCTATCTGTGGAGACAAGCTTTGAGGTTAAGTGCTTGAAAGACAAATAAATTGAACAAAATGTTTATGCAATAATAGCTCTGTGTATTTGATTTGGAAAGGAGGGGAAAGTGTCTATTTTCCCTTTGGGGATTTTTTGAACAACTAACTTTCTAACTATACTAATATTTGTGGCTGTTTGAAACCATACAGCTGGCTTTTTTGTTGCCTTTGAACTGCATTGTCAAACATAAGCTAAGAACTGTGTGATCCCTCATCTATTTTCATCTTCAGTCCCCAAATGTGTCATAACAGTGTTGGTAATTGTTCTGATTTTCACAGTTTCATGATGCTTTATATTAAGTTCATTGGGTAAAATACTTTTTTGAAGAATCATAATTTATGACAGTTTCCAGCCCTTTTTCCTACAATCATATAATCAAAGGTTGGAAAAGGCCTTTGGTGGTCATCAGGTCAGCCCCAACACTCGAAGCAGGGCTGATTATAAATTGCGTAGCTCAAGGTAGCAATAAGATGTCCTCTCTGCCTTCTCTTTCTAAAGATGAACAAGTGCAGTTCTCAGCTTCTGCTCACATATCACATGCTGCAACCCTGTAATCACCTTCATGGTCTTCTCCTAGACTCGCTCAAGTGAAAGCAAGAAGAAAAGAAGTGAAAGATTAACTTAATGTTTTCACTGTTTCTCAGATGCAAAGTGGTTGGGGAAGATTTCTTCATCCCTTAGATTTTAATTTCAATATACTTGCTCTCTTTCCCTTGTTGGAGATTTCAGTGCTTCCATGAGATGGAAAGCAAAGCAAACAAGCAGTTGAGACACTGGTTTGGGTGAGATTCCTGCCTGTGAAACAATTCCTGCCTCTGAACGAAAACACATTTCCTCACGTGTTCCTTTTTGTGATTCCATGTATTTCTTGTGCTTTTTCACTTGGACTGCAACTCTTTGGAGGTTAGGACTGTTTCATCCTGCCTCAGCAGCACCTAGTATAAAGAAGCCATGCTCTTGCAATACTGACCTTGATGCTGTGGCACTGCTTTCCCTCCCCCTTGTCCTTTGTTTCAGAGGTGGAATAAGTAATGCCTCAGAAATGTGTCCTCTCAGCCACGGTGTCTCCTGAAGCTCTCCTGACTTCCATGCCACACATTCCAAGTGCCTTAATGCACTTCCCAGCCTCAGCATACAATTAATAAAAGTCTACAGTTCCTGCTATGAGCAATTACTGAATCTCTCTGCTCAAAATATGCTCTGTTCAGCTGGAGTACCCCACTCAGAGTTTATTAAGGCTTGGCTCTGTTATCATCTGTTTCCCAGCCAGGAACTATGAGAGTTATGACACAGGAGGAAAACTAAAAAAGCAGAACTGACATTGATTTCCATGTGTGCATGATCTTGCTCCAAAGACTAGTAACATAGCAACAAGGGTTGGATTTTTTTCCCCATCTTTTTTTCCATGTTTATATAGTCCTATTCATCTTTTTTAAGACTGTGGTTTAAGTTGTATGCTTCCTTCAGGGCATTGTGCTTATATTCAAAATAGAGGATGAGTTCACAATACCTTGTTCACAGTACTCACTTCCAAATGTATTATGCTTATGATAGTTAAACCCTGATGTAGCATCTGGTTTTGATGGAGTTTCTGCTTTTATTCACTAATGCTGTTGGTCTGACCAGGTCATCATGTGTGACTTCATCTGATATCAAACAGCATGGTTTAATTAGTTTATTTTACATCTGAACCTCAAACATCTCCATTTCACTCTTGACAACACTCTTGTGTAACATTCTTCCGTAACATCAATCAAGAGTAAGCTGATTTTTAAAGTTGCATTTTATTTCCACCCTCCACTCAGGTTCCCTTTTCGTGTCAATACATTATTATCCTCTCCTAACCTTAGCAGTGGAGCAGAGCTACCAAGTTATGTATGAGCATTAAGACATGTAACACAATAATAGCAAAGTCGCAGCCAAATTTTTGGGTATCCCACTCCCTGAACACTTTATGTACTCAGGGTAGACATCGTGTCTCATTAGCTGGTGCATGAGGCTACCGTGCACTACAGAGGGGAGTTTCCAGGTAGCTCCGTGCTCAAGAAGTTGAACAGTCAGAAATGATAAAGCAGCATACGGTGTTTTAACATTTACCCTTCTGACAATTTGGCAGGTACGTGTCTCAGCTCAGAATTCAAAGCTATGAAACTTCTCAAAGATTTTTTTTTTTCCCCCAAGAGGAAAAAGTGAGGATGAAATCCTTGACAAGATACAATTTTCTTCTTATACTGAGTGTTTAGAGAACTTTCTGATAGTGAAGCTGAGGTTGAAATCCTTTATTAAAGGGAAAATGCTCCCATGTCTGTTATTTTTATCACCTAACTTCACTACACAGCTAAGCAGATTTTACTGTGAAAAAGAGACAGGATGAACCAGAGCAAGAACCTACTTACATATTGACCTAGTTATTTGTAGCAATTTTGGTATCTGCTTATGAGAAAAATCAAGCTCCTGAAAGAAAAAAAATCCTGTCTGTAAGTGCTTTATCAAACCATACTAAGGTGAAATACTTCCTAGTACAAAATTTTAGTCCTTCTCCCTCAGACAAAAAGTTTGAGTCTTTCAGAACAAAGTAATCCCACAGAAGCTCAAGGTATCAATCATGCTCATTCTGTCAACCTAAACCCTCTTGCCAGAGCCAGCCTGCCTTCACTCCCCTTCGACCAAGCTTCTAGCAGGCTTTTATGAGGACCAGGTGATCGTCAAGCTATTATTTGATCCCCCATCTCACATGTACAATTTGGAGGCAGCTGATTAGTTGCAGATGGAGCGGGTTTAAATTTTAAGGACTTTAAGAACTACCACCATTGGTAGTACCTAATGCCAGATTTCAACTAAGTGCCAGGGCTCTGATCATTTGTTTGATCTCCAGATGTGCACATATTCAGAAATTGTTAATTTTGTAGTTTCTAACTATCTCATAAAGCTTTCCTGTACTTGGGCAGGGGCCAAAACCCATATAGCTTTCAGTTAGCTTAATTATGCCTGGTGACAAGAATCAGGAGGACAAAAGATATAACAGACACTAGATTTGAATGTTACTGAATTTCAGCAACTTCAGTTGTCAAAAAAGATTCTCAGCAGTAGGGACTGGTTGCATAATTCTCTTACTGGAGCTCAGCACAAGTAAGAAAGAGGAGGTTTTGTGTTTCTGTTATCGGTGAATGACTTTTAAAAGGAAAACTGAACCTATTAGGATTTGCAGATAGCGAATTTCTGTCTGTCCCCAGAGAGGACTATATTAGGACTGCTTTGGAACTGTGTATTTACAGGTGGCATCTGTTATTTTGAAGAAACAAGCAAGTAGTAAAACTGATGAGACTTAAATACCTTGTTTCTTTTAAACAATTTTCTTTTTGGCCAGAAATTGTGTTACTGCAGCCAGAGATTATGCTGTTTGCTACAAATTAAAGAATTCTTCTATCTTTTTGATTCCTGGGAAACTAGAACAGAAATACCTATGAAGAAGATATACTGATAAATTCAAACAGACATTTCGGTGTTCTAAATAATTTATTGATACTTAGAAAAGAACAGATAAATACGCAGGTGGCTAATTTTTAATGTGAGCCTCTCAATGATTTACTAAGAACATCTGCCAGTTGGTTTATATGTGTTCCGTTCAGTACTCAAACTCTCATAAAGAAGTTGTCCTGAAGGAATGAGATAACTGCTTCAGAGCAGGCGTGATGTACACATTGCAACGCACATGCCAGTGCTGATAGAGAGATTAAGTTTCTCTCAAGGATTGTCAAGTACAAATGGCCTTTTATTTTTTTTTCTTTTAGTCATGCCTAAGTTTAGTTGGAGGGTGAAAAATATAGAGAAAGGATTTGGTGGAGATTTTGAGCAGACATAAATTGTATAGCTCTCCATGAACACATGGATGAAAAGACTTTTATGAGCTAGTAAAACTTTCTTCAATAGTCTGTTGCAATTTCAGCAAGGTAGCTTTCGTATACGGTTTACTTTGACTGTATATATGATTCCACTTACTTTGGCTGAACTCAAGCAAAACTCGTGAATGAATTTAGTCTACAATGGAAGTCAAATAAAATTGCAATGCTAAGTATATGAGGCTGAGGATAGTTCTTATCAAAGTAACTTGGGCATACTAATGTGACTATAATAGAGAACTGAGCCTTTGGTGTACTCACATGTCACTAAAGTCAGTCTTCACCCTGAAACACAGGATTTTGCAGTAGATTATAGCTGTCACTTGCCAGTATGTCCAAACAGACCAGGTTGTTAAAGTTAAGGATGGGGGCAAGTGCTCCCTGAAAGGCAGCTGCTCGATGGAGGAACTCAGGAATACAAACCCTATCCAGTGCTGTGGCAGGCACTACAGTAAAGCACTTAAATACCTCTGTAACTTAAAGCAAACAGTGCAGTCCCCCTAATTTCTAAGAGCGTTCTCCTGTGCCTTAGAGGAAGCCCACATTTCACCCCTTTGCTGTCCAAGGTAAGAATACCCAGGTATAAGTTTTGAATCTTTAAAACAGAATTGAGCTATCTTTAATTTTATTTTTTTTTTTTACTTCGCTGTTACTCCTCTTTGGATGATTTTTTGGACTGGGAAGCCCATTACAAATACAAGTAGTGTACACAATTATTCAACTAATTTGTTTGATATATTTGTGCAACTAGTAAGTAGTAACATTTCTCTACTAATATTCTTGTGCTGAAATCCCCAAAAGATACTTCAGCAAATAATGCAGTTATACTTAAAATAACTGAAAGAACCCAAATCACTGTCATGAATTTATTACTACTTAATGACTTCAATATTTTCCATTATTTTGTTCTGAGCAAAAGAACTTCTCTTGTCATTGCTTGGCCTGGATACAAAATGAAGGTTTCTATCCCGTTGTACCAAATATACCAATACACCACTATTCTTTATTAAAGCTATGCACTGAACAAAAGAAAGTGCTTTTCTTGATGACTTATAAGGCAGGACTGAATTCATCTTATTCTTCTGTTTCTTTTGCCAAGCTAACATGAGTTAAAAAAGGATAAGTTTATTTTTATCATTACGTCAAGTTCATTTGTTACAGATTGGGAATCTGAAATCTTAGAAACTGAAGACAAAGAATTCAAATAATTCCCAGGATCCAGACCACTGAGCTCATCTGTATAACTATCTTTTGTGCGTTGCTTCAAAAGGTTGAGCTACCCCTGAGTACCTTGAAAACAGCAGGGAAACCAAGTAAATAATAAATTAACCCACCCACTTACAAGATTCTTCTTCCCTTCTCTCTCAAAAAATCCTACCCAAACCTCCCAAACCATAAAAAGGAACTGTGAAGGTAGAAGGCTGAAAAAAAAAATCTCAAATGGAAGCTGTTTGTGTTTAGTATATCTTTTGTCAGTTAAGCTTACAGCTTTTATTTGACTAAAAGGAAGCAAAGCTACAATGCTTATCTTCCGATCTTCTCACTAGTGTCCTTCAGGAAGATATTCCAAACAAAATCATTCACAGCTAACTGGGGATGAAAGGATGATATAAATAGGACATAGTGACTGTGCTTTTGCCCTTTGAGATTCTGCATATTCTAATCTGTTTTTACTTAGTGTCCACCTGGCTTATTGTCTTTAGCTCTTTCACATTTTTTGACCACATTTAATGTCATCCTGAAAAAAAGAAAGCAATCCCAGGTATTATAGCCAGTATTGTAGAACAAAGGGGAAAATAGAATTTCAGTATGCAGATCAACACTGACTAAAAGTACTGCTACCTTGTATAAACACATGAAAGCAAAAAACGTTTAAGCTCTGTATGAGCCCTGGACAGATATTTTTGTCTGCAGCAGGTGTAACATTTTAGAATTTTCTTTAACATTCTTGGTAAGAAAGCCTTCAATAAAGCAGCCTCTCCACTTCTCAAGCTGAAGTTAAATAAATAAAAAGCCATTTAATGGTTGCTCTTAATGCAT
The DNA here is from genome assembly GCF_964199755.1 of Larus michahellis. Classification (NCBI taxonomy): domain Eukaryota; kingdom Metazoa; phylum Chordata; class Aves; order Charadriiformes; family Laridae; genus Larus; species Larus michahellis. Next base: position 10,432,136 of record NC_133896.1, read on the forward strand.
GTTGACATAGTAGGTAATGGCTGATTCAACATTAAAAAGCTAATGAAAATCAATGTAAGGATGATGCATGATCTGGAAAATACACCTTTGACTTTCTACTGTATAACTTTGTATCATGAAATCTTGAGGAGCTCTTATCTGCCAATAAATCAGAAAAAAAAAAAAAGATTAATGAGATTGTTTTGACTTTAACATTTTCTCATTTGTCTTTATTCTCTAGTTAGGCTTTGAGTCATCAAAGCAGTTAATCAAAGCCCTAAATTTAAGCATAACAGTGTTAAGCAGATGTTTCAAAGTAAGCCACCTTGCCATTGTCTTTTGTTAAATTGGAAAGGGATTATCAGATAGCATGATGTGATATATCACGATCCTTTAGTTAAAGCACACAGTATGAGACACGTGTACCTCCGCTGTAGTGGTGGTAGACAGTCCAACACAGCCTTTGCACCAGCTGCATCATCTGCCAAAAGTGCCCGTAGGTGGGGACCACAGATGGGGAGACAATTAACACTTTCTACTTCATCCAAGGTCTTCCTTCCACCCCTTAGTGGTTTCATCTAGGTGATCTCTACTGATATAACCATCAGGCTGAACAACTGTGCACTTTCCTTTTTGTCTGCCTACCCTGCAGTCAAAGGTGTAATTTCAGGATGCGTAGGCATATTGGGACTGGTGTAAACCAGCTGCCCCACGGACCTGTAAATGGCACAAAATGGCAAAAACATTACACAGCTGAACAAATACTGCAAGTCTAAAGGCACAATATTCCACATCCTAGGTGTATGATAAAATCAATCAGAGGTAGTTTTTCAGCACATATTCAAGGCACAGAACAGACATACCCTAAGCATATAGTATTGAAAAGGATTAGGGAACAAACTACTCCCTAGAAGATGACAAACACGAGCTGCAGTACTAAAAATCATTGCTTAAATAAAAGCAAGCTGTTGTGGGCCCAACTCAGCATCCTTTCTCTACAAACAGCCTGTGCCAAAGTCAGTGGGAGAGCTTGCCTTTACAAATATGGAAAGATCACGTCAATTCCTTCCAATAATAGTCATTACTCTTTAAAAATATGTGAGGAGTAATAAAAAAAGCAAACAGTGTTTGAAAGCTAGTGTTACTTTTACCCCTGGTGTAGGAAATTTGAATGCTGTATATTTCTTCAAATAATAAAATTCATCGTTTTTTCACTCTATAAAATAATTAAATCACCTGGTAAACTTTCATATTTGTTTTCTTTATTCTTGTTTCTAACCCGAAAATCTACGTGTTCTTTGTTTAAAAAAACCTGTAACATTCTTTCACATATTCCTCCATTACTATGAATCCAGGCACAATAACTTTGTGTTATTCCATCATCCAACAAGACAGATACATGTATGTGTCTGTCAATGTGTCAGGGCACAGGTCCTGCCCAGGATATCACAGATGAAGATGGAAGCATAACACATAGAGTAATCCCATTTCTCCAGGCCTTGAATCTCCACCCTATTTTCCACCCTTTAAAGGTGGAATGGTTTCTGCTCCCTCAAGCCTTTAATGCTCTCAATTTTCTTTTGTTAATATATACTCAAAATCTACTGAGTACTTCAAACCTCTAAAGATTTGTTAAAAGTATCATTTTATTTAACTTTCCAATCCTTTCACATTCCTATTCATAAAATCGTTAGGTTTAAATCCTGGACTGTTTCAAGTCATTGACAAAATTTGCAATGAGTACATTTACAGCTGGAGCTTCAACCTATTTTTATATTTGATAAATATTTCATGAAAGACACTGTATTTAGCAAAAGTTGAGATACTCTGACATGTTGGTACATACTTTTGGTCATCCGTTTTTGTTTTTCAACTTCTTTGTCTTCCAGAGTTGCAAAGCTGCTATTTTAAGCATGTGTTACGGCAATGGAACCACATGCTGTACAAATTTCTAGCAGTAACAGGTATATGTGTCATGTCAAGTTATATTTTGCGGTATAACATCAAAGTATGATTGGAAACAAAAGATGTATACTACTAAAATCTCATTCAGATTTGATTTTCTGTGAAATGCTGGCAGTGAAAATAGATGTTTTCATTATCTGTCAATAAAGACAGACTCCTCATCATAATGTGTGTTCCATGTTAATAGTCTTGAAACATAATTTATGCATAGGTGACTATCAGAATGGTCTCTCCAGGAACTCTCCTTGAACATGTATCTCTCAGATTGCACTTACTGCTTTTTGCAGCCACAGACAAAACAAGGTAGGCAAATTATACTGTTCTGTTTTCTAGATTTCAAGAATGAGGGAAGAAATTAATGTAAATGTTATAATTTCATTAAACAGTACCAAATGAAGGCATATAATAATGATAAAATTATTTTTTTAACCTGAGCTTATACATTTGGAAGATTCTTTCCATAAAAAGCCTTAAAAGAAGCAGAAAATATTTATACCCTAACATTGCAGACTCCCTGTATATTTTATTTTTTTTTTTAAGATGGCAATAGTTCATCCTTGAAATCAGTGAGATTTGCCCCCAGGTGTCTTCTGGCTTTTGCTTTATCCTCAGGATCTGAGATGAAGCACTTAGTTTGGTAACTAGAAATTTGAGTGCCACAGAATCACAGAATCACAGAATGGTAGGAGTTGGAAGGGGCCTCTGGAGATCATCTACCCGCCTGCCAGAGCAGGGTCACCCAGAGCAGGTTGCACAGGAACGTGTCCAGGAGGGTTTGGAATGTCTCCAGAGACGGAGACTCCACCACCTCTCTGGGCAGCCTGTGCCAGTGCTCTGCAACCCTCAAAGTAAAGAAGTTCCTCCTCATGTTGAGATGAGACTTCCTATGTTCAAGTTTGTGCCCGTTACCTCTTGTCTCTGGGCACCACTGAAAAAAGACCTGCCCTATATATGTGTCATATGACCTCAGTACTCACTACTTCCTGTTTTTGTTGTCTGGATCAAAGAGCCTCAAGAAGTGAAACATCTTGGGACTAAGTTTATTGTAGTAAGGTTTTGCTTAGCTCCCATAGTTACTAGACTAAACTACCTCACTCCTAGTGCTTTTTTTCAGAGAAGCCAGTAAGTGTGGCTGTCATCACTTTTATGCTTTCATTTATGCTATTTTCCAGGTTTGCAGATGGAGCTGTTATTGTCTGAGAAGTTTTAATAAAGTATTTTGGCTTGATATATTTACTGCTATAAATGTTTTGATATAATATTATACTTAAAATAATAACAATATGTTACATGCTATTATTGAACATAGTGTGAACAGAGAGGTTAATGTAAAGAGTACTGCATAAAGTTACACAGTATATGAAGGAAAATAAAGCTTCACTGTTGCTTGACACCTTAAGCGTGACATTTTCCTTATATATTTTATTTGTGAGTCTGTTACTCAATTAGTTTCTGCTTTCAGTCAGTCTTGAACTGTTACTGTAAGAATAAAAAAATGTCTTTACACACAGACTGTACATAATTCTCTGCCAATGCAGAATTACTGTAGTGTGATTTCATGTAGATTATTGTTTGCTTTGGCAGTTTTTTCTCTTTTTGACATTTTTCCACTGCTCGTTGAATGTATCTTCTTTTTGACAACTACCATAACTTAGGTGCAAAGTGAAAAGATGCTCCAGCACTGAAACTTAGAAGAGAAAAAAAGACCTAGATTTTGTTACAGTTCATTAACATGTTCCAGACAGCTCAAATGTTGATGTTAGGTAAACATGCTTGGGTTCAGATCTTTCCTGTTGGAATAAATTAAAGATTATCTTTCTCCTATTTTCTACATCCCTTTTTCAATGTTAATGTATATTTTTAAATTATATAAACTCAAATATCACTCATTAAATGTGATGCATATGTTCTTGTTGATCAAGGACACATCATTGCTTTAAAAAGTTATGTTCAAAGATCTTTTGTTGAGCTTGTTGTGTGGCTTTCATTAAGAAATGGATCATCAGTAATGTTTTTTGCCTTTCTTTTTTTTTTTTTATAAACTCAAACCTGAAACTTTACAAATGGAGATGATATATTCCCATATAGGTTTTACTTTCACCAAAGTCAGGAAGTTCATAATGATGGTTCCCACCACAACTGTAGCTTGGCCTCAAACATATATTTAGTACTTTGTCAGATATGTTGTTAAATTTCTATGTTAATACAAACTAAAAAGTATATAAAGTATATAAAAGCAAATTTCCTGTAATTTCAGCTCAATATTTTCAATCATAATGTTGGTTTGTTAGATTTTTGCAATTTATTTTCCAGTAACTTGCAAGATATTACACCTGAAAATTTCAAGAGGATATTCCAAACTCATGATAGAATCTATACTTGCAGATTTCTCATTCCAGAGCCGTAGATTTGGGGGTCACTCCTATATGAATTAGCTTCAGTGCCATAAACTTTAGTCTGGCTGAAAGAATATATCAAATCAGGTAATCCTCCCATGTAACTTACTCTCAGACATAAACAGATTAGGGCATACGGTTGACACATTTACTTGACTCTTTTCATCGGTGATAATGTTTTGTTAGTTGGTTGGTAATTGATTATCAAGTATACGAAGGGAGGTTTCGGTCTGCAATACTTAAGGATATCATGAAGCTCTAGCAACAAAAATCACAGCTTTTATATTGCCTAAGGAGCTGAAGAATGTTCTGTCTTGGCAAATACATGGACCGAAAAAGCTGGTGGATTCACCCTTTTCCAGGCTATGTGATGAGGTGTGGTTTATGATTTTCTGGCAGTTCCTAGCTATTGAGTGACTGCTGTCAACTAGAGTAAGTTTCAGGGAAACTTTGTGGATAAATGGTTATTTACTTTCCTTCAATGTGCAGCTGAATGTAGTTCAACAGAAACTTAAGAAAAGAGGCCACAGTTTGCATCCAGCTAGCACTGTATCAATCATAATTTGGAAAGAAACTGTGGAGCTGTCTAATGTCTATGATTAGGGATTTTCCCACTTTTCTGCTGACAGTGTCATAAGACGGTAAATGTGTCATCATCTTCAGGTGAAGCTTTGCATTCCCTATTTAAGTCTCAGGAATTTGATAAAAGTAAGAAATCAGAGTTGTTCAGTGTTTATGTAGGAATGCTTTCTGAGGAAGCCAAAGATAAAGATAATACCTTTATCAATGATGTGGATGAGGAGATTGAGTGCACCCTCAGTAAGTTTGCAGACGACACCAACTTAGGCGGGAGAGTTGACCTGCTTGAGGGTAGAAAGGTGTTATAGAAGGATCTGGACAGGCTGGATCGATGGGCCAAGGCCAATTGCATGAGGTTTAATAAGGCCAAGTGCCGGGTCCTGCATTTCGGTCACAACAATCCCAAGCAACGCTACAGGCTTGGGGAAGAGTGGCTGGAAAGCTGCCCGGCAGAAAAGGACCTGGGAGTGCTGGTCAGCGTCTGGCTGAATGTGAACCAGTGATGTGCCCAGGTGGCCAAGAAGGCCAACAGCATCCTGGCTTGTATCGTGATCTTGAAGTGATCGTCCCCCTGTACTTGGCACTGGTGAGGCTCCACCTTGAGTACCGTGTCCAGTTTTGGACCCCTCACCACAAAAAAAGACATTGAGATGCTGGAGTGTGTTCAGAGAAGGGCAAAAAAGCTGCTGAGGGGTCTGGAGAATAAGTCTTATGAGGAGCATCTGAGGGAGCTGGGGTTGTTAGCCTGGAGAAAAGGAGGCTGAGGGGAGACCTTATCCCTCTCTACAACTACCTGAAAGGAGCTTGTAGCAAGGTGGGGATTGGTCTCTTCTCCCAAGTAACAGGCAATAGACAAGAGGAAACAGACTCAAGATGCACGGGGAAGGTTTAGACTGGATATTAGGAAAAATTTTTACACCAAAAGGGTTATTAAGCATTGAACAGGCTGCCCAGGGAAGAGGTCGAGGCACCGTCCCTGAAGGTATTTAAAAGACAGGTGGACATAGTGCTTAGAGGTATGGTTTAGTGGTGTTTTTTGTCGGAGTTAGGTTGATGGTTGGACTCAATGATCTGAGACATCCCTTCCAACCTAGGCAATTCTATGATTCTATGATTCTAATATACTTAGGACATGAGCAAAGGAAAACATCAGATCATTTGTATCGGTTTGATAGGAATGGCCAACAGTCAACACGCTATCACAGCAACATGACAGAAAAAGAAAAAAAGGAAAGGAAATGTTAAGGGTTTTTTTGTTCTCTCACATTTTGCATTTCTGAGGCATCCTTTCTCCTTTCAACAATCTTTGTGGATCACCAGCAACACAACACAGTTTTGGCTTTCTTATGGTAGAAACACTAACTCCTGATCCCTCTCCAGAATTTCTATTCTAAAATTACAACATATCATCTTTACATCCTTTTTTAGGACAATTTTACGGGATAATTTTATCTTGCACAACTGAAGATGTGTCATATTATTGCTGAGAGTATTTCCAAGGGATTCCTCTAATTATATTATGTGGGTGGAGGGGGAGAGTTGGGCTTGTTAAAATAAAATGGAGCACAGGATTCTGAATGTGGGTGTCTGCTAGAAAAAGACTGTGTTAGCAGGTCATCGTTTCAAGCTGTAAGAATTTAGGAATACTTTGTTTTAAAATGTTAGAGACTGCTGAATGCACTAGTTCAATGAACGTGAGGCTGTTGTGACTCCATGTTCCAAGTTTCAGCAAGGCTGAGCATGAATGAGTGTCCTTGTCCAGGGAACTGGTAGATTCCCCAACACTGGACACAATTTTAGAAAAAAAATGCAAGGTTTGGTCTCATTTGAATACTGTTGAATAGTTACCTGATCTGTTTTTCGGAGAAGTCTCTCTCTGGTCCTTGGTAGCAAGGTAAATGGGCCTCACAGGGGACTTACTGACCCTAGTGTCTTCTTTTCAACTGCAGCCAAATCTTCAAATCACAAACCATACAGTCTGCAGCAATGAGTTAACTTCCCATAGAGAAATATCCTTCTTTCACCCCATACAATAAAATTTTGTAAAATGCTATTAAGCCTGTATGACTAAAATATAAGGGAGAGGGCTTGATTTTACTTTGTGTAAGAATGAAGCATAAGTTAATTTTTACAGGATGATATAGGTTCTAATTTTTTTGTGCGGTTGTTTGTTGTTTTTTTTCATATGCAAATGACACTTTCTTGTGATGGAGACATTTAATGAGACTATATTGGTCTTAATAAACTCTGGAAAGGAAAAAATATTTGATCAGGTAGGTAGTATGGAACACTCCTTCAAGTCTGAAAGTAAGTTCACTCTCCTGTGATGTAAGTACAATGGTAGGGCCATCAGACTGTACAGTGCAGCCCACTAACATCGTATCATTAGCTTTCTCTTTGTATTTCAGCACCCACTACATGGTTATTAAGCTGTAGACTTTCCAACATAAGTCATTTTGACACCATTAATGTTTTCGTTACATAGTAGTCTATAGAAATAGTGCATCACTATATGTTATTTTAAATATTTTATGAAGAGTTTGTGCTTTGGGAACTTTATTTTTCACTATGTAGCATTCAGACTATGTATTACTGTATATCATACATGTGTTTCATTTAAAATGTATATGGTTTCAGTGCACTTTGTGCCAGAACATGAATTATAAACCAAGTAGCACTTCATAAGTTTGAGAAACGGAAAATGTTGCAGAAGCCAGATGCTTTCTGGGGAGTATGTAGGAACTTCATTACTTAACTTCCCTTTTGTCCTTAAACAGTAGTTAAGAAGAAGACACAGTGGTTCTCATTTGTAATTGTGTCCCTTTCCCACAGACCAAAGTAACAAAATCTGGTAAAGCCTGATAAAAAGAGAATTTCCAACTTCAAGAGGATTATATATTGATCTGTTGATCTATCTATATGATCTATATGGATGTAATGGCTACAGCATGCCCTTATAAAGACCTGCAACGTAAGTGGAGGGCAAGCTAAAAAGACATTAACACCTATAAACTGTTGGTCTAAAATATGAGCTGAAGCATATCAATAAAAAAATTCTGAGGAAAATAGTGGATAATTAAGAATGTAGAGAGAATAAGAATGCCCTCAGTGCAAAAGAGGAATCAGCAATTTTTGTGATGTTATGAGAAATGAAGAGAGTTATGAAGCAAACAAATGTGTGGGAAAAAAAATAAAAATAGTAGAATCATAGAATCATAGAGTCATAGAATCTTCATGGTTGGAAAGGACCTTTGAGATCATCGAGTCCAACCAAACAACCTACTATCTCTGCCACTAGAGCATACCCTGAAGTGCCACATCTAGACGTTTCTTAAATACCTCTAGGGATGGTGACTCAACCACCTCCCTGCGCAGGCTGTTCCAGTGCCTGACCACTCTTGCAGTAAAGTAATTCCTCCTAATATCTAATCTAAACCTCCCCTGCCGCAACTTCAGACCATTTCCTCTAGTCCTGTCATTATTCACTTGGGAGAAGAGGCCAACACCCACCTCTCTCCAACCTCCTTTCAGGTAGTTGTAGAGGGCAATGAGGTCTCCCCTCAGCCTCCTCTTCTCCAAGCTAAACATGCCCAGCTCCCTCAGCCTCTCCTCATACGACCTGGTCTCCAGACCCCTCACCAGCCTCGTAGCTCTCCTCTGGACATGCTCCAGTACCTCAATGTCCCTCTTGTACAGAGGGGCCCAGAACTGAACACAGTACTCGAGGTGAGGCTGCACCAGTGCCAAGTACAGAGGCTCCATCACTTCTCTGCTCCTGCTGGCCACGCCATTCCTGATACAAGCCAGAATGCTGTTGGCCTTCTTGGCCACCTGGGCACACTGCTGGCTCATGTTAAGCTGGCCGTCCACCAGCACCCCCAGGTGCTTTTCTCCCAGGCAGCTTTCCAGCCACTCTTCCCCAAGCCTGTAGCGTTGCTTGGGGTTGCTGTGACCAAAATGCAGGACCCGGCACTTGGCCTTATTAAACCTCATGCAATTGGCCTTGGCCCATCGATCCAGCCTGTCCAGGTCCCTCTGTAGAGCCTTCCTACCCTCAAGCAGATCAACACTCCCACCTAGTTTGGTGTCGTCTGCAAACTTACTGAGGGTGCACTCAATCCCCTCATCCAGATCATCGATAGAGATATTAAACTGGTCCCAAACTGAGCCCTGAGGGACACCACTGGTGACCGGCCTCCAAGAGGATTTCGCCCCATTAATCACAACTCTCTGGGCACGGCCATCCAGCCAGTTTTTAACCCAGCAAAGAGTACACTTGTCTATGCCGTGATACGCCAGCTTCTCCAGCAGAATGCTGTGGGGGACGGTGTCAAAGGCCTTACCAAAGTCCAGATAGACAACATCCACTGCCTTCGTCCACAGCCTTCATCCACAGCCTTGCTAGGAAAGCAACTGTCAGTGGAAAAGGCCTGGAAAGCAACACATAATTTAGAAGAGCAGGTAAATGTAGAAAAGAAAACTAATTAAATGGAGAAATTAAACTATACCTAGACACAGTATCAAAGAACAAGTTAATAGCTAAGCAAGAAATAACCTTGGGGAGAAGAGTGATTAAGCACACAAAATTCGAGTCCACATGATTTTCCAATATACAACAGTACATGGACAGATTTGGAATGAACCAAGATGCTTCTTCTGAGCTTGAAATACTTCCCACTTTTTAGAAGACCGAGATTAGTTTTTATCTGAGTGGTGCAGAAATGCCCTTGCCTCTGAATGACACTGAGCATTGTCAAAATCTTGAATCCGATGATCTGAAATTTGGAAAAAGATGAATTATTGTGCAGGTGCCTTTTGTGGAATCTTTTCAGCTAGAGAAAATATTTACTGTTTTATTCTTGCTTATTTTCTTACTATTTCCCCTGGAGAGCTAGCAAGAGCAGCATTGCTAATTACCTTTGTTAGCCAAACTTTTGAAAGAGACAGGCTTGCGCAGGCTTAGTTAGAGAGCTGCAGAGAGGTGTGTAGAAGCAGAAAACATTAAAAATACTGTTAGTGAAAGAGTTCTAGCAAAAGTTGAGAAAACTGAATCAAAAGACAAAATTATGCAGGGTTTGAAAGAAAAAAAAGTTTTGGGATCCACACTATAGTGAAATTAGTTAGAAAGTTTTATTTTGTGTTTCCTCTGCAGAAAAGAACAGAATTTTGGAGATGAGAAGTTTTTAATATTTCTGTGTGTTTTCTCCCATCATTTGTGATGAAGAATTCTCATCTGGGAAATTATCCATCAAAAATACACGTTTAAATAACAGTATTATCTATCCGTGTGGTGATATTTTGTAGCCAACATTTCTTCATGAAAAAGAGACGGCAAAGAACAAGCTTGTGAAAACACATATAGGAGAATGACTATTACAGAGAAGTATTTTGGTTGAATGAGAAATTTAACTCAAGAAAAATATTTCAAAAGTACAGTATTGTACAGTACAGTACAAAAGTACACAATTTCAAAAATTTATATATAAGATTTATAACCCATTAGTACTTTTGACTACATCTACGTAGCAGACTTAGAATGGGATCTAAACTCAGTCAAATGTTAGTTTAATGAATTAGTGGCCAACACAAACTGGAGTTACTGACCCTTCACGTGCTGTATGCTCATGGTGAACGTGAGGCTAAGTGTGTTAATAATATTTGCGTTAAAGTGCTTCACCTCATATTTGTGAGATGGTTTGCATTGGTTTTCATCAGCATTATATTTGAGCCCAGTACCTGTAAAGCAGTGTAACACAGAACTCATCTTCTCTAAGGTTAGCCGTTTCATCGGGGTCTATCATTGAGCTATTCCAAGGCTGATTCATCCCCTTCTGAAATAGGAGTCTAAGAAGAGTGAAATGAACCACCAATTGTAGTCTGGTGATACCTTCTCCCTCACCTCTCAGTGCTGGGGAATCCTGGCCAATGAAGATGAAAGTCCAGTGAGATTTATCTTTACCCTCAAGCATTTACCAAATTCTTTGTATCAAGTTTAACATGAGATTCTGGGAAAAGTAAAAAGATAACTTGTGGTTTCTGCACTCTACTGGGTGTAAGGATAGGATAGTTCACCACCAGAGCTAGTGGCAGCAGATGGGACAGCTTACTAGGTTCAGTGTAAAGCACCATCTGAAAAAATACAGCCACAGCTTTGCACTTGGTGGGGACATCACTCTTTTCTAACTATGGCATTCCAGACCTTCCACCAAGCATTGTCATCCAGTGAGAACCGGTAAATGCAAATAAATTCATAACAGTTCAAAGGATTAATATAATGGTAATTTCTGCATTGTATGTTTACTGAATGTATAAGTCTATGTTAAAATAAAATTAATTAAACAGCCTCTGATAATGAAAGAATTATCAAGGCTAAGTTTACTTGCGCAAACACAAATAACCATCTAGTGCATATGCATGTGTTACGCCCTTTCGCAGAAGCAAAATTAGTCAATCAATATCATATTTCAAATGAAAAAGAATATGTCTTATTTCCTAATTTTGAGAGTTCATAATTTACAGATATTTTTGGATGTGTAGGATCAACACTTCAAAAACCAGACTCATTTAAGTAACAACTCTGTTGCATTACCACTCTCGGCCACTAGCAAGTTCGAACTGTAGATTCATTGTTCAGACATGTCTACGAGCACAGGTAACCACCTATTAACTGTCTGTAATCACAGGTTGTTATTCTTTACATGTGTGAGATAAATGAATACTCATACATTTTGCCCTGGATTTCACTACAGAAGATGATGAAGCACAAATGCAGAGCTCAAGCCATGCTCCTCATTTCCTCTCCAACCTTCTCATCTCCTTCAAGGTTCAAGTGGCACCTTTCAGGTCCTGCTGATTCCACTTCTCCCAAATTTTATTCTCACCAGAGAGCCCCTTGTCTCTTTCTGTTTCAGTCCAATTTCCTTTGTATGTGTGGTGGCTTTATTGCCACAGCTGTCTCTGCACCAAAGACAAAGGTCATATTCCAACCTTTTTTTTTCCCTACCATTTTGAATGATGAAGGAAATACCTTCTCAAAGAAAGGGATGATAAGAATTTAACATAGTCACATGGTTTTATTCTCAGACTTATTGTCAGCCTGTTACAGGTTTTCTTTTTGTTTCATTAACAAACTGAAACAAAGCCTTCGGAGGTGTGACTGAAACCTTCAGAGCAAAGGTATGACCTATGGCAGACTTGTGGAAGTTCACCGTAAAATACTAGTTTTGTCAAAACTGTAAACAACTAAACATAAAGTTTCATGATGGAAATTACTGGGTGCTCTTAATAACAAGAAGTGGTATACCACCCCTGAATATGAAAGTGCGTGAACTGCATTTATGCTTTGGCAGTAGATTTCCTGAAGTAGCTGTTAAAGGAGTCTGTTCCCAGGTCATCTCTGCCCATCTCTGCTTTCTTTGGTGCTGAAATCCCTCTGACAGGTTTCCAGTACTCATGTTTCCCTTTCACCTGACTTCCCAAAACACGCTAATCTTGCAGCCAGGACTCTCTGGCCACACACGAGTTGTGATTTACTGCTGTGAGATTTTGATGCCAAGGCCAGGATGTATTTTTCCACCAAGAATAGCACACGGAATGTGACAAGCTTCCTGTCTGGTCTCACTGCTTTTGCCGTTTTGGACTGGCATAAGAGGCCGCTGCAGAAAGGCTCAGCTCATGAGCTGTCTTTTGTCCTGCTGCCATTTTCCTTTGACTTCAATCTGAAAAACTTGTTCCATTCTGAATGGTTTATTACTAGCCGGGGCTTACAAAAATAGCATAAAGAGACTATTTTATGCAAGGAAAATACACTTTTACTTCCAATGTGGTCTTGATATACTTCGTAAGTCAATACGTTAAGTTGTGAAAATTGTTATTTTTGTTCTCTTATTTTTTATTGTAAATTGCAAAATTGTTGTATTTTTAAAAGTATTTGGAGAAAAAATAGGTTCCTTTCACAAAAACTGCTATAGCTCTTTGTTTGTACATACATATAACAGGGCAGCATTTTCTGCTATGCAGAGAACTGGACTGAAAATTTTACCTAGCTCTTACTCTACCTTTGGATTGCTAGATAACTTTAGGGAAGAAATTTTCCGTTTCCGTGCTTTAATTTCTCTTCAGGGTCACTCCGAAGAAGTTAGAGCTTTAAACAAAATTTAGTAACTGAATGGTCAAGCTGTGAGATTCGAGTGCCGCAGATGGTGTATCCCATGTTCAGTATGTGATTTATCACATGATAGTATTTGCAAATGGAAACATCTCTAGCTGGCAACAGTCCTGTATTTTTATCTGTGTGAGTGAGCCAAGAAAAGTAGTTATTATTTATTTGACTTCCTTTATTCGTATAGGAGAAGAAGTTTCAACAAAAAAGTCACTTATTATGAGACCCCCTTAGGCCTGATGAATTTACAGTCACCTAAGATGAAAAGGGAAGAGGAAGAAGCACTGTTATCTCATTTCAAGAGGTAGAGAGTTATGGGCTTAGACACATGGACAAGTTCCCACGGAGATAACAAGTTACTGAATAGCAACCAACGTGTTGTAACTGTCCTTTTGTGTTCTCTTGGTTTGTGGCAAATGAGGAGTAATTAAAATAATCCTTATCCTCTTTCATCACATATTTTGTTGAGGACCAAAGAAATGTAAATCAGTTCACACTTGTCACAGGCTAAGAGATTGAAGATAAACGTTGTTCCAGATCAGCTATATTGGGTAACTCATTATGGCACCATGACTTTACACGTGTCTGTGACTTGAGACCTAGGTTGACTTTCTGTGCCAAACATTGAGTTTACGCTTGTGTAGACTTCTTACTCCTATGTCTAGCCTAAAGACAAAATCAATGTCACTTTCATATTTTGTCAGTGCCAGCCATGATGCAAAGAGTAACTCAAGAAAACCTAGCCCTAAGCTCTAGCTGGCCTGACGGGGGAGGGGGGAAGTTATTAAATGCATTGAAAGAACTAGATTTCCAGCTGTCATTTGTAGACTCAAGAAGCTTGGATATTCAGATAAGCAAATAGCATTTGGAATATTTAGTCAGTGAAAGTAAAGTTGAAACTTCTGGGTGCTAGCCAGTTCTCCATCGCTATTCATTATTATTAACATGGTGTTATTCCAAACAACAATCTTTTATTTGACAAGATTATGATTGCACCTAATAATGTATCTTGAGGACAAGAGAAAAATTCTAGCAATGCATCTGAAGCAGCTGCTCAGTTTTAGTATGGTCACTGTGATCTTTAAATCATTACTCCCACATGCTGTGTGTTTCTTTTTTGATTTGTGGGGAATAAAGGTTTTTGGTTTGTGGTTGTTTTTTTTTTTTTTTCTCAGAATAGAGTTTGACACTGGGAAGAGAAACTGGGATCCTTAATGCTCGGTCAGAACACCAGCATAATGAATTACAATTTTTCTTCTTCCAACACACTACCAATTGTTTGGGCTCAGGAGAAAGAGGTTATCAGCTTTTAATTTCTGTAGCATGTGGCTGGTAGTATATACATAGCCTTTGTGTTTCAGAAAAAGGGGGACGGAGGTGGGTTAAAAATTATAATAAGCGAGATTTGATGAAAGTAAATTCATAATTTATTCTTTCCTTACAAATGTCTCAGTACCACTTGGTGAAAATCTTGCACTCTGGTTCTTTTGGTTGCTTAAAAAATACAGGAGTGTTAAAATCCATAATGTCCATGACTCCTGGACCAATCTGTGGTCCATTTTCTGCTGAAGTAATCTCTGGAAGTACATGTAACAGCAGTAACAGTTCCTCATGAGCAATAAAGAGGAGCCAACACAGACAGAGAAGTTTATTGCACAGTCTATTCACATTATCTAATTTCAGCTAAACTCAGTGCCTGGAAATAACTCTATTTAACTGTCTTTGAAACAAACTGTCTGGAAGAAGATTCCATAGTGTGTAAAAGTATCATCTTCTTTTGGGTGGAATCAATGATTTATTTCAGCACTTGCTTGGTTGTGCTTCAGAACTTCCTTGACTTCTTTTCCCATCTTCCCCAAATTCTATCCTCCAAACCACAGTCTTTTATGCATTTCAGTCTTTATTATGGGTGAGATTTATATGTTCTTGGTCATACGTTTTCCTCTTTCAGGAAGATTGGGTGAGATGGGTGTACCTGAGGACAAAGAGAGAAAGTATCAGAGACTTCAGGAAGTGACAGGCAAAAGCCTGCAAACGTGGGGCTGGGGAAATGTGGCTCAGAGATGATGAAGGTGCTGTGAAAAACAGGACTGATCAGCCCAGATTTAGATGAAACAAAATGAGAAATTCCCTAGTGATTAGAGCATAAAAAAAGTTCACTGCGTTTCAAAGACCATTGAGTTAATTACAACATCGTATGAAAGCGAAGTTCCACCTGCAAGGATGTATGAGGAAAGAGGAAGTTGGTGCATAAATATTTCTTATTTCTTTTCTGTAATCCTTGGATAAAAAACAGTTCTAAAATATTCCTCTGTATAAAAAGAATTCACAAATTCTAGTTTTCTTTCTTATAAAAATGTAATTATATTGATTTTAAAAGCCTTGTGCTCTTCTTCAGGGAGCTCATTATAAGGGAAAGGTCTAGATAGGTCTACTTCAAAGCATCCTATCAATATTTTTCAAAGAAAAGTCTCTCATCTGAAGTCTGCACTATCACTTCTCTCTTTCTCTGTCTTTCTCCCTGTGTGTATGTGTCTGTATGCATACATATCTATGTATGTGCAACTATATGTTTGTATGCATGTGTATACACGTCGATATATCTATGTAAACATATGTGAAGATATATATACATTCTCAAGTACATCTATTACCTCATTCAACAGAAAGTTGCTTAAGGAAGTGTCATTTTAATTAATTTGTTATTTGCAAAACATTATTGAAAAATATATTTCACATGTAAATGCATATCATACTGATTTGGCAAGAACAAAGCCAGTTAATTGATCCCAGTTGCAATGAACAGAATTTCTCTCCCACCATTTCACTCCTGCTTATGAAGGTACCTTCTGAAGTTAAAATCGCACATGTGGCATAGACCTGTATTTAAGCAAATGAGTTCTGTTAGCGTAGTCATTAGGGTTAAATTTATATGAACAGGAGACCAGCAGCAGTCTATTAGTCCCAGTGGATTCCTTCAGTTTGGATTCACAATTTGTGTAAGTTATGATAACAGTCTAATTAGTGCTTTGGACGTACAGTTTTCCACTTGGCAGATAGACTACAATAGCTCTTTCAGAAATTCTACTCATTACGTCTTATTAGTATCAGGCAAGACAATATAAATCTCATTTCACAAGAGATTTATAAGAACTCCTAGTGGGAAGTGGTCCTTTTTCAAATGACCCCTGGTTTCTTTTTCTGTGTGCCAGCTGGATATTTCTAGAATAGAGTCTTTTATACAAAGTATAGCTCATAGCAGTATCTAAAAATGTCAGTGTCTGAGAGAGTAAATAGCATTTCTAATCTAAATTTAAATCTAAAACTTCTTTGGGGAAAAAAAGTGATGCTAACATTAATGTTTCACCAAATGACTATCAAAATGAAAACATTTTTAGTATATATTTCCTAATTACACTCTAAAAAATTCTAAATGGCTTAACTGCAACTCATTTTCATTCACATGTGAAGCTGAAAGTCTTTCTGAACATATGGATTCTAGACAGGAACTTTGAGTTTAGGTCAAAAGAAGTGTTTATTTGTTCTATTAAAAAAAATTGTTCTATTTTTTATTAAACTAGAAATTCAGAAATCACCAAAGCTTTACGCAGTTGATCTGTTTTTAGAGAAGCAGGGTTTGATTTTTAATTGTCCTGGAATTAACATGTCTTCATTTTTGTTGGCTTTTATGGGAATACAGCAAGTCTAATTAAGTGTTGAGAAAGTATTAAAATTCTTAAGATACCTTTATCTTATATAGTGAAAAAAGAAAATTGAAAATACTATTAATTCTGCTTTGAGTATGAATAGCTGTTTTATAAGCACAAGTTTCCCATACTAGAAAATTAGTCAGCTTATTCCAAACCACAGGCAGAGGGTGACCCAGCATGTTCAGTGTTGGGAACTGGAGCCTGAACTCAGAGCCATGACTTGGTAGAAATCCCATAGCTAGATTTGGACTACAACCAGCTGGATCCGGGATAAGCTGCACAGAGAATAATTTCAGTATAAGGTATGGTAATGGTTCATTTATCATAACTTTCTACACTGTTACTGTGGTTTTTGCTGCCTTTGATGACCAAATCTGAACAACGTTAATTACACTGTGTATGGTGTCATGCCATTTGAAAGAGGTTTGTGTGAATAAGAAGAAAGTAATGGGCCTCTGTGTTTCATATTGCATTGGCAGGAAAGTGCACATGATTTGGTAATTTCAGTATTCATGGAGCATATTCTATATTCCGTGTGAATTATACGAGTGTCCAAACTTTCCATGCAGTGACAAATCCTACAGAAAGTACTTGATATTTGTTTTTAGGAATTAACGTGGTTCCTATTGCACTGTAAGAGATTCTGTATGTCTTGATTGCAGTTCACATCTTTAGTGCTAGCAAAACAACCTATTTCTCTGTATGAAAACAGAGAGGCTAAAATGCCTTTACTTACATCCGCATGGGCCAATGACTCATGCTGTATTTTAGAAACAGGCCAATTTTCAGTCTTTGATCACTGTCAGATGAATAATAATTTGCAAAGCCAAAAAAGAACAAAAAGTGTGATTTCTTCATCTGTTAAAGCTAAGTACAGTGTACTTAGTTACAATGAAAATCAAGTGCACAGAGCCAAATTCTGGTTACATACAACAAACTTCATTTGCAATAAACCCTTTGAATGTATTTATGGTAAAGTACATGTAAGCAGATGCATTTCCCAGTTGCTCTGAACAAGGAATGAAAGCAAAGTCTATAAATCAATGAACTGTTCATTTTACCTGAACACAGGTCTCAATTGCCTTATATCTTGGATATCTTTTACCCCCCATTTGTTTTTAGTTTCTTATTTTTTTTTATTTGGTAGCCTTTTACTTTCCTGCTGCATATATGGGAATCATAGAATGGTTTCGGTTGGAAGGGACCTTTAAAGATCACCTAGTCCAACCCCCTGCCATAGGCGGGGACATCTTTCACTAGATCAGGTTGTTCAAGACCCCACCAACCTGACCTTGAACACTTCCACTGATGGGACAGCAACAACATCTCTGGACAACCTGTTTCACTTTCTCACCACCCTCCTTGTAAAAAGTTTGTTCCTTCTTTCCAATCTAAATCTACTCTCAGTTTAAAACCTTTGCCCCTTGTCCTGTCACTACAGGCCTCGGTAAAGGTCTCTCCGTCATTCTTCTAATCCCCCTTTAAGTACTGAAAGGCTGCAATAAGGTCTCTCCAGAGCCTTCTCTTCTCCAGGCTGAACAATCCCAACTCAGTTTTTCTTCATAGGAGAGGTGCTCCAGCCCTCTGACCACTTTTATGCTGATTCCCCAAGACCTGGATAAAATCAATGCAGAGACTTACAAGACACACATAAGGTATTTTCTTTCCACAGATTTAACAGAAAATAGACTTCCTTACCAACATCTAGGGTGCCAAAGAAGCCCTGATTTATGATAAACATATCTAGTAATATTTTGGGGGGTTTACAGGAACTTTCCGGTTTCAAAGCAAAACCCAGCTCAAAGCATGTCTTCAAAAAATGTCTCTTCTTTTAAAAAAGGGGTTGTATTTAGAACTTATCCCAACATAATTGTACTGATTCTCTGCAGAAACCACCACTGTTCTACACCTTGTAGTTTTTTCTAGTTAGTCTGGTGGGTTATGAATCATAAGTACTAGGTGGGTTATGAATCATAAGTACTGTCACAGGAGTAGCACAAAGTACAACAAAACACTCGTCAGCTTGCAGAACGCATTGCACAGACTTTGGGATGTCCATCCCCACAGTCACAGTTGCTCTACAGGAAGAGAAATTAAACTGATACTACTGGCACCAACAGTCTCTGAGCCCACATTAAAAGACAGGAGGACTCCACTCTCTGCTCCCAGATCTCTTCCTGAGTGCCCCATAGTTGTTGCCTGGCTCTGTACCCCTGGATTTCTGGATTTCTTTTCAAATAAAAGGAAGGGAAGAAACCAACACTCGTTACAATGCATCCGCTAATCGGCACAGCTTGGTGGCCTACCACAGGGTATAGCTGCACCACACATGGTTAGTTATGCATGCTGTACCACGTGGCCTGAGGTTACTTGCGAGGAATAATGCAGATAGAAAATGGACAATGCTTTTGCAATGAGCTTTTTACGGCTGTACAGAGCTCTGTTGACTTAGGGGTTGTGCTGGGGTCCAGAATTCTGCCTCATATGGCATCAAAGTCATACAGAGTTTGAAAGAAAAGGTAAAAGAACTTTTCCCTGTTTTACCAGCTGCCTGCAACGCCTGCTGATTCCATGCAAACTGAACTCAAAATGTCACCTTCTTTTTAATTACAAAGCCAAGACTCAAACTATGCTTAGCAAAATATAAAAATAGAAATCTCTGCAGACAAGATACCATTACCCAATGTCTTGTTAGTAATTCATTTGTTTTAGAAGGAATTGCCAAGAACAAGTCACTGTTAATTGTATAGCAGGTTATATTTACTTTTCACGAGAATGTCAGATGGAACTGCATTTTCAAAACCCTTTTTATAAGTAAATCTCAAACTTTCCAGTCTTGTCTAAAAAAGGAAGTTAGTCTTCAGTAAGGTAGGATGTAATTTTACGGTACACTAGTTATCCCACATTAACTCCAATGTGAACAGTCCAGCTCTAGAAGTAGGTAATGTGCCAGAAATTTCTATATTAATTTACACAAAAAAAATTTCCTGTGAAGAAAATGCCTCAGGCACCTTTTATTCAACAAAAACCTGTTTTTTTTTCACTAAAGCTGTATTTTACTGCAAGATTTCTATGTCTGTGCTGTAGAAACTCAATTTGCTGGAGCAGTTGCAAGAAAAACTTAATGAATACGGCAGCATCTTAACTTTACATCTTGCAATGCAACACCCCCCACTTCCCAGTAGATCCCAGCACGTGACTCTCAAAATGGTACAGAGACGGGGGAGCAAGGAAAGCCATCCTCAGAGAATTATTTGAGCTGCCGTGAGATCTTACCCACACCAACTATGGCAGCCTAGTTAATACTCAGGGGGCTCCTACCTTTCCAGGGATGACCAGCCACTTTGATCAAAGAACTAAGACTGTTCTAGTTGCAGCATGGATGACATCATAATGCCGGGAAGAAATGTGGAACTTCCATAATCTCCGTCTCATTTCAAATGAACAAATTCTTGCATTTGCTCAGTGAATTCACCACAGCAGTGAATATCTCTCATCCTATTTATGCTTTTTATATCCTTAGGAATTATAAACCTGCATTCACACACCATTCATAGCAATTCATTATTACTTGAAGGAAAAACTAACGAAACTTAGATACTGGGTTGCACACAGTCATTGTACATGCACTGAGCAAGAGAATCAACATGTAAATGTGTCTAAAAAAGTACACTAAGTCCTTTGAATTTGAAAGTTATATTCACATATCCATATAATTAGTATTACAGCTACAATGAACCCCCCCCAAAGCCTCAATAAACAATAAGAATTTTATATTAGCAACAAAGTTTATGGTGACAAGCCAGCCTTTTATATACAATAGATCTCAAAGACCTTTTTGATTTCTTCAAAGTCATTATGTCATCGCTATTCAGGAAAAAGGAGAGCCACTATTGATTTTATTTTTTCTCCATAAATTGTCCAGCAGCAGAAGTGGAAAGTGCATTAGCCTATATAAAAGGTTAGTAAACAATACCTGTCTCAGTAATTGAGTTTTGTTGTTGAAAACGGCACATTCAGTCACATCTACTTGTGGCCAGACTCAGTGACCCCTTGTAGCTCCCTCAAGTAGCAACTTCATATTTTCAAAGCATTTAACAGTCACTGCTAATTTCTTCCTCTTGCAACCCAGACAAATGTTATTTTAATTTTTTTTTTTTTTTTTTTTTATAGGAGGAAGCAAGTAGGGCAAAGAAATTAGGATTGTTCTCCAAGATAAAACAAAATTTTCTGGGAGACACGGGACTACCCCTGAAGAGTCTTGGTTTCCTGGACTGTACTCAGGCCACTTTCTCACTTTCCTTCAAATAATACAAGTATAAGCACTCATCTGTTGGCTTAATATATATTTTCTGAGCTTAAAGTCTATGGTGTTAACATCGCATTGTTAACCTTTTTTCTCTTTTTTATTTCAGCATTAAACTACAAACCTTTACAGTAATGCTTCGGGACAGAAGGAGGCCATGCAGTCCACTGCAGTCCTTCCCAGTAACACATCCCTAATGTTTTCATTGCTTCAAAGTGCTTCTCTAACACTTTTTGAATGATCACAGCTGTGGTTTCTGGTGCCATCTCAGATGATCCATTCTCCATGTTAATTATCCCTTTGCATTCTGCTGATTGTCATAGTGCCTGATCTTCACTTGTTTGACCTTGTGTCTGTCAGCATTAAAAATTACAAAGTTCTATGTAACTTTATCGTATTTCTTAATTGTGTCTTTTCTCTTGAATGTTTGCATTGCACAGAGAAGCATGAAAAGGGGTTATAACCCTGAACTTTTGTGTATTAAAGCCTGACTCCCTGCACATGAACTTAAGATGGATGGAGATGAGAATCCAGGTTTCAGATACCTTGAGTTACTTGACAACGCTTAGTAAGAATTTCTATTCTACATTCCTCTACTTAGGCGAGGAAATGCGATTATCTTTTCCGTGGGTACAAGAAGCCAGATATTAAAATTCAGAGGCCAGATTGATACTGTATCTCCCACAGACTTTCAAGGAAATTTCTTTTGACTGTGGAAAGCTGACTGACAGAGCATTTCTTCCTTGCCAGTTGCACCGCAGCAATGACCCTTTCAATTATAATAATACTTAAAGTTTTAGGCTTATGTCTACATTTCACATTCCACGTCTAGTTCGGTGAAAGATAGTGGTTACGATCAACCACATATATGTTGTGATTTGAGACCATCTAGTGTGGCACCCCAGCAGGGCAGCGCTGAAGCAATCAGGACAGCAACATTTAACAGTTCATGAAATTTCACATTGAAGTCTGGAGTACCAGAGAACCCAAGAACAGAAGAGCTTACAGAGATGACTTTAAGGATGGGAGGCATCCTGTGATCTAGCTCCAGCAGCAGTGTGCAGATGCAACAAGGTGATTTGCATTTATGTTTTTAGTATTTTTCTTTCCTGCTTGTAGTTCGGGAGAACCTGCCTAAATATGGAAGCTTTAGGTACTCGGCAGAGCCCCACATGAAGGCAAATTTCAGCCAGTTACCTGCCTCTGGTTAGGCATCTGCTTTTGTTCCCATTGTGTTCCTATGAATACTATGGAAAAGGCTGGCTGGGGGATCACTGTCTCTCATAAAAGCACAACACCGACAACCACGTATTCTGCCACATTTCGCCTCTTTGCGAGGCCATGGCTCCTAGACTCTGGCTCCCAGATGCTCTCAGCTCTGAGAATTTACACCTCTTCTACAGGCACTATCTTCTTTCTGTAAGAGGCAGCAGATATAAATTAAAATGTTTATATCCTGAAAAGTATTTTCTGCATTCATTTCCTGTTCATTTTTCCTAAACATTTAGTATTTACCATTCACTATACATTAATAGCATAGCTATTACTCAAACTCATATTTTGTTTCTCTATTTATTTCTAGAAGAAATACTTTGTGTTGCCCCTACATACTCACTCTCCCAAAATTCTTTTTTCAAAGACTTTTTGAATCCTTTCTCCCTAATTTTCAGTATCTTGCTTATCTGTTCTGCTATTTTAAAATATAAATAGTGCATAAGAGTCTCCCCTCTATTTCAGCAGCTTTCCGCTATCTTTTTTCCTTAGCTCCATCTGTAGAGTTTTTGCATCGTTCAGAAATGGACTTCAGGCACAGTAAACGTCTTTTACTTTGGATACTTGGTAAACCTTTGGCATCACGAAAATTAATGAAGTTCAAGGAAAACTAAAGTTCACTCAAATATGTATTTCTTGCTGTCCATCCTGATTCTTCTCAACCCATTCAATTCTTTCTTCTAATTATGCTCTGAAAAGACACCTTGTGAGCTGAAAAAGAACAGAATGGTATTGTGGCTCTATTTGATAACTTTCAGTATTGCCTTGCTGAGTTTCATAAATATGTTTTCTTCTTCCGTTGTTTGTAATCTGCAAATTGCAGAATTATCTCCCAGTGTGATCTAATCACTGAATCGTAGTGAGAAGATTTTGCCAGCTTCCATTTCTTTTTCCTGATTAATATTTTCTTCATGTCCTAGAGGTTTGTGTGGTTTGTGGATGCTGTGGAACAGTTCTCAGCTCATCTTTTGATCCTGCAGTTTTCAAAATTGTCCTCCTTTCATGGCTGGATTCCGCTTGAATTTTAATGTATCTCCCCAGTGCCTTCAAAGGCCACAATGAGCACATTTAGATGATATTTTTGTATTTGCCAAGCATGCCTGGATGGCATTTACCCCTAAATGGCAAGAGGTAAGCATCTCTGCCTGGGGGCCTGTCCCTCCCTCAGCTCCAAGCCAGCCCACAGCCATGCAAAGTCCAACAGGCCAAAAGGCAGGAGGTATGAGCTCAAGCTTGGGAGAATTTAACTACACTCCTATGGCTCACCTTTGACTCTGTACATTGGCAGTCTTCTCTGCCTGCTTACAAAATATTATATTACCAGATTCTTTATGAACCTGGTCCTTCTTCTGCCTCCCTGCTTAAGACCGCAGTGAGCGTCTGATGCGATATGCCAACATTATGCATTACTGTTAACTTGGCAATGCATGATAGTGATTCCCATTTAAAATGCGATGTCCCTCCATTCCCTCAGGAAATTAGCTCTTAATATGCCTTTTATAACATATTCAAATTTCCCTTTCTTTGGGGATTTGGACTCCAAACGCATTGGAATATCCCAAACATGCCGGTTAGCTTCCAGGCAATGTCCAGTCTTTCTCCAGAAGTTAGACTGCACACATATCCGTTATTTCTTGACAAACAGTAAGTCTCTTAGCCATCTCTGTCAAAACAGTAAATTGTAACTTCCTGACTTAAGGCTGCAAATGTGTCCAGAGATGACTTTCCCTGGTTTGTATCACATTTAGACAACCACAGAGTTAGCAGTGGTGAACTATGTGTGAGCTTTGTCTGATTTGTGTCTTTCTTATAACATCTATGGCACGTCTTACATTTTATTCAACATGGTTGTAGCTATTGATCTCTCTTCTAACTGTGGTGAGGTGTTAAAAATTAGAGCTTCTATATATCTGTCTCCACATTCTGTGCTCTACAGCAGTCGTTTACCAGTATGTGAGTCTGAGTGTGACTCATTTCCGTGAAAATGAAAAAGTCTTCTTCCACTTGACAGTAGCTGTGGATGGGGAATTGCACTCTTCCTTCACATTTTTTTTTTTTTGACTGGTTAAGAGGTTTGAGTTGGGTTTGGCTTAGCCTGAAACCTCCACGAGATCTGTTCTTGCTGTCCTTCTCAGAGAAGCCATTTTGCACTGTAACTTAGTAGAGCACTTGGTGTGCACTCACAATTTTTTTTTTAAACTGTATAACCTGAACATGGTTCTCATTGCTGGTCTGTTATGCTGCGCTTGTTTCCACAGCATGCATCTCAGTTCTTGCATAATGTAACTTTTCCCATCAACTTGTAAGCAGCTAAGGAGTCAGAGCTGAATAAATCTGAAATAAAGGCTGTTATGTGTGATGTAAATAGATGTGAACTGGCAATTTAATATTGCCCTTTCATTTTTCCATACTGTATAGGACTAAGAAAGCCGAATCTGGCAGAAACTATGCAGTGTTCACAACTAACAAGTAAGCTTTGAATCTAAACTTGATAATTTATGTGTGTGCAAGTCCATGCCTGTGAGTGAGATGAAATGATTTAGTACAATGGCAGCACAGACTCTAATCTACAGAATTTTAAGACTCAGATTTGTAGCCACTGAAATGCAAAGCAACATATGCTTCACCAATGGATTAATAAACTAAACTAAGATTTAGCCAAAGATCTATATAAAGTACTAGCAATACTTGTACATATATTCTCTGTTATACATATTATTTGAATGATAAACTGAAACCACTGATGAAAAATTAAAATGAGACCTGTACAGTTTTAAACTACTCTTAAAATATAACATCCTGTTACTAGATAGTTTACAGACAAATTATTGGACTCAATAGAGGGGAAATTCTTTTGCCTGTGTTATACAGGAGGTCAGGTTTGATGATCGAATGGTCCCTTCTGGCCTTAAAAGCTATGAATCTACTCCTTTTCTACAATGTACACATAAAAGGTCAAATTTCCAAGACTGGAATATTTCACTGAAGGACCAGAAGCTCCCTAAGATATCTTTAAAATAACGAGGGGGGTAAAAAAGACATGAAATTAGGACAAGAGAAAGAATACAAGATAAACTAAACTAAGGATTTTCTATCTTTCCCCCTACAAATGAGAATAAAACATTAAATATCAGAGCATGCCATGTGCTTCCAGAAGTACTTATGTGGCAGCGTTTAAAAAACAACTCCAGCAGACAGCTCAAGCTAGTCTGTTTTGCAAGGAATGTTTATGCATAATCTCTCACCTAACAAGAACCTGAAATTCTTTACTCGGGGGAAAAATATTTTGTGAACTGAATGTGTACATGTCACCCCATGTAAATACATAAACATAATGAAGGAGTTGCAGTGAGAAATACCAGGATCAAAATAGCTACTAGCTACCGAACAACATTACCACAGTCGCGGTATTAACATCCACCCTCCCATACCACCCTGAGGGTGAAATATCTACAGAACAACGTTTTCATTTTTGGAGTTTATATTCTAATCTCTGTAGTGACTTCAGTGTTTAGAGCAAGTCTCAATGAAGGTCACCCTTTAAAAAAGGTGTACACGCTTTTGAGGCACGTTTTAGATTTTGTTTCTGTGTCTTATTTATAAAGACATTATTCACTAAAAGTGAAGTTCTACTACTTTAACCCTGTATAGTTATTTGGTGGCACTGTGAAAAAAAACCCCCACTCAACTGCAAACGGTACAAGCCTATACTCTTAACAATCAGTACATAATTTAGGTTCCTCCAAATATTTGCATTTCTCATAGATGACTTATCAAATACAAACAGTAATGAACATTCCTTCTCCTCCATCTTGGTGAGCTCAGCTTCTTAGCAACATTTACTCTTTTATAATAACAGATTTCTAAACTGTAATAGAAAAAAGATACATTAAAACAATACACATGCTACACGTTCGTTCCCTCCATCCATATGATCTTTATTTTGTGCCCCATTAACCTCCACCACTTGACAAGGGTTTAATTTCTAATCCATACCACTATTTTCTGACAAACTCTCTGTGCCTGCAGATAAGGCAGAAGTAGAAAGACATGATATTTGGAAGAATAAATGCTGAGCTGGAGAACACGGTAAGAGGTGGTTTATTTAAATGACAGTCTTTCATATAGCAGCTCTTATCCAAAGACCCAAGAGGACTCAAATTTTACAGGCTATATGCTAGATCACTGTATCCATTATTGAAATTCAGCTACGGCTGGAGAAAGAATAGTACAGCGTTGTGAACATATATCAAGATGACACAGAAGGTAGGAGAGTAATAAGGAATCTTCGTAACAGTGTAAGAAATGTAGGAGCAATTAGTTAAGTGAAATTTAGTCAAGATACAAGAATTACGGTACTGTGTCACTCAAATCTAGCTTTATAACACTTACATCTTACTCAAAGGATAATATCTCTCAGAATTTCTGTAAAGATATATTGTGCTTCTATTTAGTATAATATATTTTGCGTTCCTCATTATTATTAAAAGCAACCAATTACTGCAGATAAATTCCCTGATATGGGTGGGTCAGAGTTTTACTTGCTGTGCAAAGATTTGTGAAGTTTTTTGCAGGATTAATAGTTTCATTTCTAAATCTAAAAAATAAGATTTTTTGGTGAACTGCTTATACTCGGAAAGCAGTCAGAAACAATGCTGTAAATCTTGTTTTCCAAGGTACCTGAGCTAAATCCATTTAGGCTCATATTATGCAAGTTTTAAAAATAAGATGAAGAATGGAACTCTTATTCTGTTTAAATAGAATTCTTATTTTAGAACTAGCTGTGATAACATCATAAAATTTCTTGCTGGGTCCATTTCTGTAAAAACACAAAGCAGGTTTTATACAACTTCTCTTCCCTATACCCCAACACCCCCAACCCATACTTAGGAAAGGGAAATTCTTGACAGAAAGCCCTCATTGGCAATGACCATCTGTCTTTGTGTTCACTGGTAGGTGCTAATTGGCACGAGTGAAAGGAGGTGGTAATAAACACTTAGCCCGGTGTAGCCAGGCCTATTTGACTGAAAAAGGAAAATTCTTTGAACTTTACTGGATCTTCAACAAGTAGAGCTTTGCAGGGTAACAAATGCTTAGATTTTTACCAATGTTAACAACACAGTAGTTGTGTCTATAGGGATATGGAAAAACATACAGGTCTGACTCCGTGATCGGTTTTATAGCAAAGGAAAAAGAATTTAAGTTCTGGTACATTTTCAGCCGTTAACATGGCTTTTGTTTTAACACTCACCACCCCAAAGGAACACTTTTGGTGCTTGTAGCCTACAAGCAGAATTATGTTTTAGAGAACAGAGGCTTTGGTGTACCCTATACCTTCGTACAATGCCCTGATTTCACTGGAAGTTTCTCAAATGTCATAGGGTTTAAGAGTAAGGTTGAAACGTGAAAAAGGAAAGTGAAAATCACAGTGTCACTCTGTACATGTGTTTTGTATATGAATGGCACAACATGGCAGTCATACTTAACGTATGTGCTCAATAGCACATTTGTTTCCACCAATCTGAAATTCATACCACTGAATTCAATAAGCTAACTCAAGGCAGGGAGCAACTGGAAGAATCAGATCTGTCTGATATCTTTAAATGTATCTTTAAAGATTTTATTTTTGCCTAACTGGAAAGCTAATCTGAGCCTTTTTAGGTATGAGTTCTACAGAATAAATTTTAAAATCCCTCAAGAATATCTCTTCAGCAAGAGTAACAGGTTGTGCTGAAAAATCATAGTATGATCTTTTGAAACTGTTAGATAATAGAACTATGTTGGAGTGATATTTAGTACTGCTAAATACTAAAGCCAATAAAAACATTTTAGGACTTAACAAAAAAAAAGAAGTATTGACTAATTTTGAGTGCTAATTGTCTGTGATTTTTAAGTTATCCTTATTGTACTCATCAGTGTTCAACAAGCACCTTGGGATTTCAGATTAGAAGTCTAATTTTTGTATGTAAAAACATAGGTGAGACAAAATTAATCTCTAGTTTCTGTTTGCAGCAATGCTATTACTCCTCTACCCCTGCTAAATCCATTCCTGCCTTATGCTTATCGTTCTCCATGTGAGTTCAAGCCATAAATAAATTAATAGATGTAAATTCAAAATTTGTGACCTTTTCCTTCTTTCAGTTCTTTTGCAAATTTCAATCATCACAGGAACAGTATTTCACAAAGTATCTGCGTAGCACACAGCATAAGAAGGACTACATCTTAGCTGGTGATTCCATTTGCTACTGACATCAAGAAAAGAGCCTATATCGTTCATTTCATATGCCATTATAGATCTGACCCCAAACACCTAGAATTCTCAGCTACATCACGGTTCTAGAAGATTAGAGAAAGAAAATAAATTTCTAAATTTACATATTTGCAAAGTGACACTTGCTGGTAAAGTTTTCAGAATCTTATTATGTTTCTTCAGTTGGAAGGTTTATAAAAGCTGCTTCATTCATATTAAATTCTAAAGTGAAATAGATTTATGTGGGAGAGAACTTCATCTCGGTTTAACATCAGTACAGTACCCCAAAGGATCACAGTTCATGTCTAATTGAGCTTTTGCAGCACAGTCACAATCACCTACATGAGGAGATAAAAAAGATGTCATAACTCTAAAAGAGAAATTACTTTATTCTGTCCCACTTATTCCTTCCCTCTTGCTTTTCGCTCCTTCCTCTTCCACCTCATTTAGAGCAACAACAGACTGCATTTTAAACATTCCCACAACAGTTACTTAGAGATATTTTCCTACTGACAACCTTGTTTATCAATACTTGAAAAACTTAAAATTATGTCTGGCCTTTGTTTTATACTAAAAATGAGAATGTTTTTTTGCAATTCCTGTTGAACTCCTCCTGTAAGAAATTAAACCACTCAGTTCTGGCGGTTGGGAAGAGCACTGTAATGCTGATTAACAGGGTTAGCACTGTGGCTGCCACATAAAATTTAAAGACCCCCTATAGCTGAGTGTATGGACTTCTCCAACTTAAAGTATGAAAATCAGCCTCCACTATTCAGTCCATAATACATCTTATCTTCTGTGGAATGGGCAAAGAATGAAGATCCCTACCACACGGTTTCTAGTAGCCTACTTTAGATCATCCTTTTAGCAAAAATACTCCAGGGTAACATTTTTAGTAATATTAACTTACCAGGAAAAAGCAGAGTTATTGGAGAAGCATTAGCATATTTTTTTTCCGTGTTGCACTGATCAACCATAACGATTCTATTACCTTACAGTAATGTGAAATATATACTACTCACTATCAAAATATGGTACAATGCCTTCCATTAGATTAATGGAAACAGGGTGCTCAGACTAGCTCTGTCAAGAGTGCTGCCTTCGGTCTGGGTGTAACAATTTCTCTCAACCTCCTCACCTGTTCCAAATTCCCTGCAGAAATGTGATCATATCTAAAGCCGTCAAATGACAGCGGTGCATTTTAGGTAGGAAATGTTTTGCAAGTCTACTTATTACAGTGTAGAAAAGTTGGTGTTACGTGTTTTGCCCAAAAGGCCTTGCATTTAATATCTGCAATTACTTGCTGTGTCTTTCTGAAATACTTACAAGAAAAAAAACCACACTTGTTATTTCTCCTCAAATCATGTCTTCTCTCATTTTCTTTGGATGACTGTATTGAATCAATCCAGTTGTTAGAGGGTGATTGAGGAAGACGTTCAATCAGATAGCTTTTAAGGTAGGAACAATTGGGGATTAACACTGACAAGCAGGAATTAGTGCCCAAAACCAAGAAGAGAGTCCAGACTAAGTAGGAACAAAGGGCACATTTTTTTGTCTGATGCAATGCAGCATTTCCCTCCCAGATCCGGAGCTTAATTTTTTTGTGATAGTTTTACAAAGAAGAAATGAACAGGCCTTATTGTATAATATTTATGGATCTTGGCTCTCTACTTACTTTCATTCTTTTTTTTTCTTTTCTTGAAAAACTATACTGTGACACAGTTAATATCTTCATGTGCCAAGAACTTTAGCTTGTTGCTAGTTAATTTTATCAGTCAAGAACAACTTGAGTTAACTCAGTCAGTAAATCACTGTCTTAATGCTACACTGCTACATTAGACCAAATGTTTACCTTCTTAAATACCAAGTAGAATGTGTTCAGTTGTCTAATAGCACAAGTAACCTTGAATATGATTATCACACTCATATGTCAACACATTACTAACATGTTTGGCCCTAGTTTGAGAACAACTGGTAGCATATAACGATTTTACTTAATGCTTTCAGTAGTGAACTTAAATGGGACAAAACCAAGTCATCTAAATAAAAGAAGGTGGCGGCTACACGGCATCCATAGAGTGTTGCTGTAATACTTTCCTACTGAAACCTTTTTTCATGTCGAAAGCAATCTAACTGATGCTGAACAGGAACATCGGGGAGCCTTCTGTGGAGAATGGTTATACACTAGTTTGATGGGACTTAGAGCAAATTGCAAGTGTCAAAAATATTTTTATTTCTAGATTTTGAGGGAGCTTTTAGAGAAGCAAATAAAGAGTGCTACAGCTGCATGAGAAAGGGAACAAGGAAAATCTGAAATACCAATGTACTTACAAGGGGAAAAAAATCTTCTGGCTTTCAACTGCCACAACATTGGTAACTTTGTGATTGATATTCAGTATGCACAGTCCTAAAAATAAAACAACGCACATTTTGAATGCTGTCTGTTGGGATACACATGATTCTACATTTTTATGTTTTTGGGTCCAGACAGTGAATCTTGTGTTATGATTTTACAGTTATAATGTGATTCATAGCTTTAAAGTCATTAGGATTAATATCAGTAAAACCAGTTAAGATCCATATTCAGAATAAAATTAAATTTTTTAAAAAAGAAGTTTTGTCTGGAGTGGAGATGTGCCTTGAGTATGTAATCATTTTTTTTCTATTTTCCATCTGACTTACAGTCTATTATTACATGTTGCTGGTAGCAACCTTAAAGCCAAAGAATGGCTTTGTATTCCACAATCCCTTTGGAAGTTAAGCTCCTCAGAAGGATGGCTGACTGTTACATAAATCAGATTTTACATAAATCAGTCTTGATAAAAGAACCATTATAACTGTACCCTGTTTGGGGGTATGCTATCCATTAGGAAACAAACAGCTTTTTCCAGCCACATGTAAGGAAGTGCCAGCCTGTCCTCAGTGCCTCCACAACTGTTTCTAGGGGTTCTGATGGTTATAATGCATGATGCTTGCCAAGTGCACCCAAGGCTCCTGGAAAGTAGCTATAGCAATGAAAGAATATGTCAGACAGGCCAAAATCAACTGTCATTGCAAACATCAGGAATGTTGCACTGGATAATGGTCATTGTTAGACACAGAAGAGCCTTAGCTGAAATCCTCTGTGGTCATTAAGGAAAAAAAAAAATAGAATAGGTTTAAATATTGATTTATAACTCATGGGAATCAAAAAAGGATTTAACAACCTGGAAAATACCCGCAGAATAAAAGGCCTGAGATCAGTCTCTATGCACAAAGCTTTGCCTCCAGCTTGGTAAGCATTGGCATGTTCCTAGAAGAGAACAAACATATGCTATATCAGACCCTGTTATAGGTCTCTGATGAGAATGTCTCTCATAAATACCTTAAGTGCCATAAACTGATATAGTCTTACCTCCTGAATAATACAGGATATATATATACATTTTTCAGGTGTAATTCAATATTAAAAATAATCTAGTTTTTCCTGTACGCCAGCTAAATGTCACTATATGTGACTAAAGCACAGCTTCCAAAATGCACTTAGTTTTATTTTGAGGAATTTGAAGTGTTGAATCCAACATGTTCTAATCTGTAACATGATTGCATTAAGAAAGGATAATGACCTTTTTTTTTATTTATTTTTTTTCTGTAAAATCTGTTGTTACGGACGCTCATTATGCCTTTCACCATAAAAGATATCCTTCATATTTTTATTCTCATTTTGCAAAGTCTTAAACACTGGTAATCCTACTGATAAATAGCCATAATTTATGTGAATCTGTCTTTTTGTCTTGTTGTTAATCATTGCCTATGATGATATTAAAGAAATACACAACCTTTACTGACATCTTAACTTTGGAAGTACCAGAGCAAATATTGGAAGTGTCTCTCCTCGCATTAACAGCACCTGATTCAACTTTCATAATATAGCTTGAAAACTTGAAGGAATCATGCAGCCAGTAGACTCTTTTCAGGACCAGTGTAAGATGTGTGCAATCATTTCAGGCTCTCTGTATTTGGATTTTCTTAAAAACAGATGAATGACTTTAATTAGACTGAGTATCACCTGTGACCAGGAATAGTCTCAGAGAAATAAATGGGACTACTTGTGAAATAAGGACCTAATTTAGGTCAGGGTGAGGTGACATAGCTTGATACTTGCTTTGCCAGTTTAGCAGGCAATTTATTTTTGGACTGTTTTCTTGACAGTTAAAAAATTTCTATCTATCTTTTGTGCAGTTTTGTTAAGACTGATCAACAGGCCAAAGCTGCCTAAGAAAGTGAACTGGCACTCAAGTAAAATCATTGGCATAATAAAAATAAATGTAAAGATCTTTCTTGTCAGCAATTAATTTATCTTTTCTCTTCTTCTGCTCTCTGAAACACCTCTTTCCTGATCTTGACAGAATAAGGAAATACCAGTGCATTTGAGCTATCAGAGAATGTACTATAAAGCAAAAGCAATTTAAATCTTTTGGATATAAGTAACATAGGCAGGACTATCAGTTTCTGACTGACTTTTTCTCCTTGATATGAGAATATATATTTGAAGTGTTTTGTTGTTTTTTTGTTTTTTTTTTTTTATTCTGGCTAGTAATTCTCATCAAACAAGGAGCCAGGAATACTCTCCTGTGAAAAATTACTCCATGCTTCCCATTAGTTTTCTTGCATCTTTCTCTGAATTACCTGGTTCCCACCACTGTAGAGGAAAAAATTCTAAACTTGACAAGAGTGATTCATTATAATAGTTGTTGTATTTTAGGAAGTGTATTAGTCATTGACAGCAAATAAAAATATTCATGATGCTGCACAGCCATGCTCTTGCATTTTCTAGAAAGTATTTGTTCCTATGTAAGTTGAGGATGCTACTCAATCATTTTATGTTCACTTCTTACTTCTATATCTGAAACAAATGATTGGGTTATCCTGAAGATGCAAGTAATCTAGCTACACTCTGAACATATTTTATTTCATTATAAGTAATTTTAAAAACTGAATTTTTATTTTCTAGAAGTCTATTAAGTGTCATTATAGAGTATACAGGTCCTATAACTTACCAGTTTCATCCATTATACTATTCACTATGCTAACTCTGCACAAAATTTTATTTTTTTCTTTTTCTCAGCAACCACCTATAATGTCTATGCATAGAAATTAAGCCATTAGGTTAGGCTGCTGCTTCTAAGTCAAGAAGGGTTTATTCACTAAGATGGGGAAAAAATATCTTGCCAAATCAAGACTGCACTGCTTTTAAATGCCCAGTAGTTACCAGCTGCAAATAGACATTCTTCCTCCTGCTGCTCTCCCTTGCCTGTTTATCAACTCCATAAATTTCCCATGAGGTTTCGTTGATTTGGTGGGAGGGGAGGAATCTACATTTCAGAGGAAACACCCTTTCTATTGGCAGGGACTTCATGAAACCACCCTTCTTTTGTGTTGTTGATTAAATTGCCAGGTTAAACAGCAAGAGGAAAGGCAACAGGGCATTGCTGTTAGTGTTTTATACAGCATAAAAAGCAAAGAAGCATTCAAAGTGATATTAAATGATGTTGATGAAGCAGAATTGCGAATGTTATGTCACTGAATAAATAGCACAGTGCCATTTATATAAAAACAAGGATAAAATATTCCATATAACTCTGAAGACATTTTAAAAAAATTATTCCAAGAGCCTAACAAAATATTGGACTATAATTTTACATGATGTCAAGAGTTAACACACGTAGACCAAAAAATCTGGAGTCCATCTGAGCTAAAAGACAGCAAGACAAAAATGAAACTAAGCATTTTGCTTTTAAGGGTCTTCAACATGAAAGTTGAGAAATCTTCAACAACCACGTGGAAATTTTCTGCCTGCTTGGAAACTTCCGATTTCAACTTTCTAAGCATGGAAATGATCATAAATAAAAGAAAGCTATATATTTTTTGCTGTAAGCAGCACTGGTCCATAATAAAGAAAAATCTATTTTTGAACTTGTTTCATAGTTTGTTTTTCAGGCTTAGACTTTTCTTCTCATTAACTTCATGTTTCAACCCAGGGTAGAAGGGTATCTACTTGGGCATAGTATAAGAAAAGAGAATGTACAGGACCATTACCTAACCACATTTGCCACATGTCAGGCTGCGCATTACAGACTGTGTGAAAAGGAGACAGGAACCTTGCCAAGCAGAGCTCTTGCTAGCTGAAGCTCTCCAAGGCACTGTGGTATCACACTATCTCCACAGCAAAGGAGCTCTCAAAAGCTCTAAGTCAGTCACTGGGTCTGGCAGGTGGGTGTCTGTCCTTAGAAAAGAGCCTAGAACAATGTAATTTGGAGAAATTAATCTCCAAGTGGTTGATTACTCTCTTTACATAAAAGTTGTTCTCCTTACCATGTTGCAGTTTCCTGTACAAATACTGTATGATATATCCTAGGAAAACTGTAAATGTGTTACTTCAGAGATACTTTTTTATTATTATTTATTTTTTTTCTTCTTTTTCTTCTTCTCTTTAAATAGAATTAGACAGCACTGTGGTCTATCTATGTAACCAGGAAAAAGCAGGTTTCATGTCTGCAGAGGAAAAAACAGATCGTGTGAAAACAATTATTTTTTTTTAAGTTACAAGTAGAACACTTGAAAACTGTGATATTTCACCTTCAAATCTGTAGAATTTGATGGGATTATTGGGTAAGGGGTCTGTATTCTGTCTCCTCACTGTTTAAATGCTTTCTAATTACTATAAATGTCTAACTTAAATAGAATAGATATTTTAGAAAATCAGATTTTTTTATAGAAATAAGTCATTTTTATTGATCATTAATTTCTTACCTATCTACCTAATGACAAGCTGAATTAATATTCCATGGACTTTGCAACTAAAGACTTGTGTGAAGCCTAGGCACAAGTGATTATATGAGTAAAGATTCCTGTGTACAATGTTAAAAAATGTGTGCAATATTAAAGAAGTCAATGAATCTACTTATTTGGCTTATAATTTTTCATGCAATAATTTTATATTTGAATCTTCAGTGTCAAATGCTGAAGATCAGCTTTGAACTAAATGGTCTTGTAGATAAAAAGGAAATAGCAATATGAGGGAATCATTAAGAAAAATTAAAACATATGGTGATATAATTTATTCCAAATATGAGTAACTGTCAGCTAAGGAGTGAGAGTTTCCAATTTTAGAAAGTGAATTCTGTGACAAATCAAAAGCAATGTCAGCAGTTAAAAAGTTGTGTAGTTTGAATCTAGTATTTAGCTGCTTTCATATTTTTTCTCTGTTTTATCAGAAAATGTTTTGGGTTTCTATGGAAATTAATAAAAGAAAACCTCGCAAGTTCTGTGCTGTGTTAAATGGATCATTATTACAATTACTATTCTCATATGCCTACAGAACAGTATTACAATTACCATTCTGGTGTACCTACAGAATTTTAAAACTTGTAGCATCTTTGTACTAGGGGTCAAAATTTAATACAAAAATAAGTGTCAGTCAAATTTATCACAGGATATATAAAGTACAGCAAATGTAAAGGTGTATGGGTTGGTATCAGAAATGTATCTTCCTTGGTTTGTAGCAGATACTGGGAGAAGAAGGGCTAATACAATTTCTTTTCAATATATTTGATATCTTGGGCATTCTGGAGACAATTGAGTGCAAAAGAAAATAATAAAAAATAGCTTCTGTCTATTTATATGCCAGTATTTGAGACTGGGACCTATAGTATTCGTCCACACTCAGGTGTGTCATAAAAAACGTTCTGTCAAACAGTTGAAAAAGGGAGGAAGGAAAGAAAAAAAAAATGACCTTTTCAGGTCATTCAGATTCGCATAGGAAGGCAGCGAAGCAGAACCACATCACATTGACTTGTTGGACTGTGCCACAATTTGTCACTCCATTCTAGTGCAAACTTCATCGGTTTTGTACCATTATAAAAGCAGAAATCTATGCAAAAGAAAAAGTCTTTCATATGAACAGTACTGACAGATACAGTAGTTCTATAGAGATTTCTCCTGTAACATTTTCTTTTGAAGGAAAAGCAACATTCCTTCTTACTGAATATTATGTTAGTTTTACCACGTCTAACATAAATAACACATCGTAGTTTTATGGTTCACTTACAGAGCTACTACTCTTTTTATGCTTTTGTGCAGTATGAGCATGATCTCTACTTCGATAATTAATAACATCTGCCTGTCTTGCATGACAAATGATCTTTCTTAAACCCAAGTTGTCTCATTTCCACAAGTTTTGCATGGGACTCCTAGAAAAAGTTTTAAAATATTTAGGTTTGTGAAACTTTCTAAAGAGCTTCAAGGTTCTGTGAAAGCAGGTTATCTTAAACTTTTAAATCTGAAAGAACACAGTTTATTTAAAATTCAGCTTGTTTCTGTCATGGTTGTTTAAGTAGGGAATATACGAATAGGAAGAATTAGTCTTACACTGTGATGTGTAAAGTATTTTGAATTTAAACATGTATAAACTTTTATAAGATGATTCTCTATCCAAAAAAGTCTTGGTATCTTCAGAGTCCATAAATATTCAAATGAATATCTTTGCTGTACACTTTTGACATGAAAAGTAATATCTCTGTTTTTTCTTATGGGAAACCTCAAACATAAAGAAATGAAGTGACGCGAACAAATATCACAAAAGCAGAGCCAGGAATTGAATCTGGATCTCTTGAATGCTAATCCTGTGTTTTTATTTGCTGAATTAGCCCTTTAGGAAAGAAATTATAAGAAGCTGTTTAGCATCTTCCATTTGATATTCCTGCAGTTGTTCTTTTGGTTCCCAATAAAGCTGTCACATGGCTTAGAAAGCTGCAAAAATCTGCATATTCATTTCAGGAATTGAAAGGAAGCAGGTGGCTAGTTGTTATTAAAATAAATTCAATTCTTCTGGACTTTGACACTAACTTGCTATTGTTTATAGCCATCTGATGAACTAAGAAAAAAAGAGTTGCACGATTCATGATGCTATCTAATGTCTGCCAATTGGAAGAAATGGTCTTGTCATTAGGAATCACATTTTCTGGTGAAAAATGCAATATATAGTCAGTATTTTGGGGACACTGATTGCATTCTTGATGAACTTGAGCAATTCAGGTAGATTTTAGCTCAGCTACATTTAGCTGCTTAAATAGGTATAGACATCTGTAGACCGTAAATGTCTAAACATCCTTAAGGTCAGTAAAGAGATGTACCTTCAATACAGCTTAAAATAGGTTTCTGAGACTTAACACTAGTAGTTGACTAATATTAAGGTGAAAATAGCTCTGTGTTCGTGCAAGGCCTATTTAAGCTACATGACCAAGACATCAGATATACCCCAAGGGGAGAAGAAGCCAGAAGAGAAGAAGATGTCTTGTCACCAGGTGGGGCAAGGAAGTCAAAAATGAAAATGACAAATAGAGAGATCTGAGGCATACCTGGCGTTGTATGTGTTACACTTAAGAGGTAATTATTTTAAAATTAATTCTATCCCTAGAAAAAAATAAAATAAAATAAGACTGCTAAGCAGTTATATTTATCCTCTAGGAATTAAGTCGTTGCTCTGTTTATCTGCCTGTTTAAGTGTGCTCTTTTCTTCCTTGGATGAAAATTTTGTTTGTTAAACAAGGTTTGTTAAAACTTTTTTTGTCAGGTTAGAAAATCAGCTTATTGAGCAGCAGAAGTGTTTGTATAATTTTCCCAGGTTTCTGGATAGACCCAGTGTTTTTGTAGTGGCCCCTATAAAATTTAAACCCAGCTCTGGTTGCTGCTGGTCAGATTTTGGCAGAAGGAAACATTGTACCAATATCTCATGATCTTCACACTGAGGATTCAAAATCATAACCCTGTTCTCCAAAACAGAAACAAACTTTACAAATAAAAGCCCTTTCCAATATTTTTTTTATTTGATGATTTTTTAACTGTAGAAAACATCCATATGAAGAAACTCTATAGAAAGGGAAGAAAATGGTAGGGGAGGTATGAGGGAGACTCAAATATGTGCCTAAAAGCAAGTTATCTGCAATAAAAGGGAAATAATTATTAAGTAGTCCAAACACTTCACATTTTATTTTTATGATGTTTTTATTATAAGGGAATATAATCCAAAATATCCAGTGAGGGTTGGAATCACATGTCAATATCTGGTGTTAATAAAAATATTATCTTTAATAGACGGAACTCAGACACAAATGTTATGTTATTTGTAAGATGGAAAGAAATGAGGAATTCCAGCCTGAAAAAGAGTAGCATTTTGGGGCATTTTGGTCAATGCAGTATCACAATGTTGCTATGAGCCTTTACAGTAGACTAAAGACCAGGAAATTTAAATGGGCTTTTTGCTACCAGGGGGTCAATTAAAAGTTGACCCCCAGGGACGAAGGGCAGCCTGAGTTAAGGAGAAGATCCAAATTGAAACCAGGTCTCAAAACTATTACTGATTATTATTTTTTATTCTTCCTAAATGCTTTGTATTCTCTATGTTTCAAATAACACAGAGTAAAAAGTACAAATTTATGAAGAATACAGTTCCAAAATTAATACAGGCTACGGAATTAAACTTCTGATTCAAATTCACAACTTGCAGAGTACTAAATATTTTAGAGATTTGTTCCAGGACAAATCCAGTCCAGAACATTAGAAGCTACAACAGGCTAATTTCTGGTTTTATTTTCCAGAGGTGAGTGTGAAATATTTGGGCTGAGTCCCGTTTTCAGCTAGATTTAGTACCCTAAAATGACATGAGATGTCTTGTGGTGGCCTCAGTAAAAGACAACAAAGATATATTTGATTGCATAAAATCATGTGGCTCTTATGAACAAGATTGATGGTGTGTTTTTTCCCTCATCAATACTGAGGTGCACTTGAGCACCAAAATGTGCACTGTCTCTCTCTCTCTCTGTGGTGTTGCTTCTAAAATTAAATGAAGATACTTAGACCCAAAAGCTGACAAAGCAACTCCTTTTTGAACTGATGGCTTGTCCTGCTGCTGTGGCTGTGGAGGCAAAGTAGCCTGTAAACATGAACCATCCATGCCCATTCTTTTCATAGCCACAGTCATTGGGACCTTCCTACTGCAATATGGCAGTTTCTATGTTCCTTTTAGCTCCTTTGAAACCTCCTACTGTACTTTTGCCTTCACTTTTCTCACATCCTATCCTAAAAACACATTCTGTCATTACCTGAAATGACATTTCTCAATTTCAATATACATCTATCTTCACCTCTTTGCATTGTCTCCTCTTTGACAGTTTTTGGCAGCAAGGCTCTCTCTTCCCCTCTTTTGTCTAAAGGAATATAGAATCATTTCTGGTGATTTCTATTTGTGTTTGTTGTTTGTTTCAAACCAGACACCACTCTTCATAAATGTTAATTTCCCACAAAAATGACTGAGAAAGATGATGCTGGTGAATAAATGCCCAGTAAAGGTCTGAAATTACTGAATGCAGAAAACATAGTTGGTTAATATATTTCTCAGATCATGGGTTTTGGGGGTCAAATTTGTGCGTCTTCTATAGAAATTATAAGAAAATAATGATAAGGTCCTGAGAGCATTAAAATCTGGAGGAAATCTTTATCCTAAGACAGATTCCTGAGCATATATATGGAAAGAACTAGTTCAATGACACAAACTTAGAATTAAGTCTTTCCAAAAGTTAAGTGCCACTGAAAGACATGTGTGAGTATACAATTTTATTTTTAGGGAGATCATTTAAAGATATTTTAAAAACAGGATATTAGCTGTGGAAAATTACTGGCCCTTGAACTGAAATAAATAAAATACGACCTTCAGTACAAAATAATTCCTCCCATCTTACAGCTATTCAAACAGTGGAGTCAATTGGTCATTTTTTGGGTGTTCAGCCCTCAGAAAAATAAGCTCCCAGCTATGGCTGATCAAGATCTATGTATTTATAAATATATACTTTTAGTTGGCAGGCTTTCTTGGTCAAGCACACCCCTTTTTTAGAAGAAAATGGCACATTTCCATAAAAGTGACAAGTAATAGTAATCTTTCTCAGACAGGCTTCCATTCTGCTGAGTGTTTTAGTCTGATGATCTGAACATGGGAACAGAGTGCCAGATCTGCTAAGGTCCTGTGAATAGTGCTATGTGAATAATTGTATTTCAGTACTTTAAAAGTGAAAATGAAGTTTTAAGTTGAATAAAATGTGAAATTCTTTTTCTCTTTCTCAAAAAATAAAAGTGTTTCTCCTGTGAACCTCAGAGGAAAGGCCCAACTAAGTCTATGTCAGATAATCTTCTTGTTTGAGGTGGGCATGCAAAAATACTGGATCATGGTTCAACTTTATGCACTGCCTAATTAAAAAAACAAAACAAACAAACAAAAACAACATCAAGACAACACTTTAGCTTCATGGGTTTAAATCAAATTGTGACATAGTTTAAGGTGGTATCTTTCACATCTGGACATCTAATCACTGGTCTATTGGATCGACATAGGTAAGATACACCCTCTTGCTTTAGAAGTTTTATGAGCCTAATCACTTCCTCACTATTTCCATGAAAAGTAGTTGTATCTGAAATGATTCAATTAACTTGATGTGAATTTGTCAGCAGCCAGGAGACAACTTAGTCTTTTTTACCATTTTGTATACCATTAAAAAGACCTGTCATCTATGCTATGTGAGTTCCAGGAGTTTAATTTTGGATTAGTTCTAGTCTGATTCCCTGGACTGGTGCCCAGTAACAGTAGGAGCATGTTGGGTGCAATCCTGGAATGTATCTTCCAGTTTAGTTTCATCAGAAAGGAATCCAGTTTGCATCTTCTCCCACTGCTCTGCAATGTGAACTGAAGCCTGTTATGTGAATCAGAAGGTTCACTCCAAAGTCATAGTCCTGTCAGAACAAAAGTGCTCATGTAGACAGATGCACCCTTAAACTAGTACCTTGTTTCTCCCCAGGCAAAGTTTTAGTGCAGTCAAAACGGGGTATAAATTCTCCAGGTTATAGTATTTACTTTTCTTCTATATAAAATAATTCATGACACTCTTTTCTTTGGATTCATAACAATCATTTTAACGTAGGCTTCAGGTGAATCTTCTCAAACTCAAACATCCTTTGACCTTGAGACCAGAAATGACCTACGGTGATTGCAGATTATGGCACTAGGAATGAAATAAGGAAGGAGTCAAATGAAGTCCCAAACCTTTCAAAGAGGAAAGCAGTAATTTCAGTTACAAACAGGTTGTTTTGTTTCCACTGACACAGTTAGAAAAAGGACAGAAAAGTCCCTTGAATAAGGCATATTCAAGAAACTTCGTAAGTGGTATAGAGAAACTGTGTGGATTACAAAGATATGGTCAGAAACTGAAGAATAGCTAGAGTTGTGTGATGACAGAAGTGACTAACCTAGCCTTCTAAATCGTATTTATTTCCAGGAAAGGGAAATAACTGGTAGGCGCTGATTAGAATTTGTTCTCACAAAATAGTATCTGACTGCGAAAAGCTTGCACAGCATAAACAGAGATAGGCAATTGCCTACAAGTGCGTCCTGCAAGATCCAACAGACAGTCCCCTTTGCCTGCAGCTGGGATGGGAAGGAATCTTCAAGCCTATCTATCTACTCATGCACAGGCTGGGGGAGGCAGGAACATGCTTTCCACAGCAGAAGTTTCTGGATCTCATGCTGACCCTGACCTTATGAAGAGGAGGAACCCAATCCACCCCCATTCTCTGTAAAAGCAGCTCAGCCCGAGATACACAGAAAGATGTATAGGAGAGGTGTCAGTGGCACGGAAAGAGGCAGGGCGCTTACTCTGCAGTGGGAGCGCGGAGCTGCTGTAGCAGGGAAGGCAGAGGGGTCTGCAGGTATGGGGAGGAGGGAATGGCTCCTCTCCCACAGATGAAAAGGGAGAACAAAAGAGAAAGGTCCTTGCCCTCACTCCTGTCCCTCTAAAATATCTTGGAATCCACCTCAGTCTCTTTTCATTGAGCCAGTTTAGGACTCATTAGTATTCCTGTTGCTCCCTGACTCTTTTTTGGACTGTTCCAACCAGGTCTCTCCAGTTCAGGAGACAACTCACTGCAGGGATGCCTCTGGGCAGGTGGCACAAAAAGGCTGCACCTGTTTTTATCCTATACAGTCCTTCAACTCTATCTCTGTAGGCTTCGCAACCCCAGAAAGGCTCACAAGCCTTCATAACTCACCCAATGACGTGCAATTTTGTTTCATAAACCTTAATTTTGTTTTATAAAAATGCCAAACTAGTGAACTGCAACACAAGCCCCAAGGTATCATTAGACAGTTTGAGACTAATAAAACACACAGGGTGATAATCACACCTCTGGAACCAGGACTTTGGTCCACACTTTATGTAAGGTGGGTGTGGCCAATCTGCAGTACAGTGCATTAACCCTAAGCAGTGTGGACATAGGTCAGTTTGTGCCAGCCCTCGACCCTTTTAGCATTGGAGAGGTACCTTCCAATCCCACTTCCACCCCGGCCCCCTTTGCCTGCTTCACTTCTCTGAAACATTCTCTGCCCAACTGACCCCATAAAACCTCAGTTTTCCACCACCTCAGGACTCATTTTTTACTGTACAGATGCAAAAAACCATGATTTCTATTTGGAATCAGTTTTGCAGAAATTATCATCTGTTTTGGGGGAATTCCTGAAACATGAAAAACAAGTTTAAGGAAGGATTAGTTTGGTTTTTTTCTAACACTGTTACTGGGAACAACATTTCTTTGGTTTATTTCCTATTTTTCTATAATTAATAAACTCATGATTTTGAACTTTGACCCAGCAAATCACTTAACCGTGTGTTTAACTTAAAGCACGTGAATGATGCTGTTGAAATCAGTGGGACTGTTTGCAGTCTGAAGGATAAGTCTGAAGTATTTCCTTGGATTACTGGAATAAAGAAGTGTATTTTATCTATTGTGTTTTCAGTTCTCACAAACAGTGTTGCAACTAATTTGATGCAACCCCAGAAATTCAGTCTGGGGAATTTAACACATAAAATAGGGGGATTTTTTGAACGAATGTTTTTAGCATAATCGCATTCCTCACCAATAGAGTTATAATTTCAGGATATTTGGGGTTCCTAGCTGTCCCTATTAATAGATATTGAATCAAGTCATTTCATACAACCAGAAAATGAGGCCATCCTGTTTCTGGCCTTTCTGGTGATGCAATAATTTGGCTCTGAAACCTTAGGAAAATATAACTGAAGGAATAAGAGCTATGCAGACTGCAGAAGAGATAACAGTAACCAAAATGAGAGGGTTCTG
Organism: Larus michahellis; assembly: GCF_964199755.1. NCBI lineage: Eukaryota > Metazoa > Chordata > Aves > Charadriiformes > Laridae > Larus > Larus michahellis. The sequence continues at coordinate 10,475,970 of NC_133896.1, forward strand.
CATTTTACAGACCACTTTTGTATTCCAAATGATTTAACAACTGCCTAATATTTTCATTATCGTTATTTTTAAAAACTTTATCATAGTAACTGCGATTGTAATTGTGCTGAGCATCAACTAGCACAGCAACATCACACTGTATAACTTGCTGTATTGTAAATCAGGGCTTCCCCCAGGCAGCCATAATTTGTATGTCCTTCTGGTTTTGCCTACTTTAGCTTTTCTATTTTAGGGAATACACATGTGCTTTGTGTTAGAGCAGGGAAGTCGTAGCAGACTAAACTACAGTCTATGGTGGCTTTCCCTTTTGGGTCATGCCCTCCTTTGGTGTTGGAGGAAGATGGTCACTCATAAAAACAAATTATGATTCAGAGAATCCCTACAGAGAAATTAACCAGAGAAGTGTGGTTTTCACTGTGCCCTCACCAAGTATACAAAGTCCCTATATAAATAGTCTTGTACTTGTCTAATTAATCAGCTCTCTAATCCTTGCCTTGCCCATTACATACAGAGTGGTTTTGTTAATCCAAAATAGACATGGTCCTGAGCCACAACATTTATAAGATCATAGCATCTAGGGATGGAAAACAACTGATACATCATCCGGTACACCTCCCCAGCAGGGCAGGGTAGCCTAGTTAAAAATGACCCAAATAACATGGTTTTAACCACATCCCGAGCAAGCTAGTCAGCTGTCTAGTTCATCCTGCTGCCACGACGCTTTCCTTGATTTTTCTTGATACCCTGTTTCATAGCTCCAGCTTCTCACTTGGAATTCAGCTCAGCTATGGTGAGGGAGTGAATCTCCCTTGCTTGAGGACAACTTTCCACATTCATACAATTGCTCACCTCCTGTTCATGCTTCTGTCTTGTTGATGTTCTTTTGAATTGGGGAAATTTGTGTATATGAAATGTCTGTATCAGCCAACACAGCCTTAGGATTTGATTTTTTATGTTTTTCTCACATCTGGCTATACTACTGCACTTTTCCTGCACAGCTGCAAAACTGGATTTCTAAGTAGTTATTCTAATGACTGTAACCATTGATTTTGTTACTGGAACAACGTCAAGTGACTATGAAGATGGCAGTATCTTAGCAGATGAGGGTAATACTTGTCCACCCTTAATAATGATATAAATGATCTCAACAGGCAGACAATAGATTTCCCTTAGATAAAGTATTTACTTATCTAGTTGCAAAATAGGCTGACATTCCTCTCTCATTTCTTCAAGTTCTGAATTTAAAGGATTGACTTAATGCTGTTTGATACCCTGTCCAGATATTTCTTGAAAGCTGAAGTTGTTGGCTGTTCAATAAAGAAAATGTATTAAAGCCTCTGCTTGCTTTTTTTTCTCTTCTTTCTTTCTTTTTTTTTTTTCTTTAAGTGAATATGTTGGTGGTTCAAACAAATATCTGCCTAGGCGGATGTCAAAAGTGAAATCCAATAATAATGACTTTTTTGATGATACTAATAAAGCAGATGGCAAAAAAAAAAAGCGTCTATGGTGTAAGGAACACCCAAGTTCTGAATGCAAAGCCAGATCTTCTTGTTTCAACTACCACACAACAAAGGGTAATAAGTCATTCAGACAAAGAGTTCTCTTATATAGAGATATTATTGGCCATGGGTGCGTATGCGTGTGCACGTGTGGTAAAGCAGTTAGAAATACAGCAATGGATTTTTTTTTGTTTTTCTCTGTTGAAACTGAGGATCTTGTTAATGCTGAGATTTCTAAAGACCTTAAAGGAAATAAGACTGTTCAGTCCCCACCACACTGGGCTCCTCATTCCTTTGAGATGTTTTGTACAGAATTTGAAAGGTTCGACATCTCCTGCACTTCCCAAAGCTGTCTATGGCTAGAGCGAGATCAGCCGCTGCTCACCAGGAAGTGCTGCAAAATACTGGGGATTTCTGTGCTTCAGTGCTCATCATCACAGTACCTAAATATTAGCTGCCTGACAACTGTAAAGGGATTCAAAGCAGGATATTTACCTATGAGCGTCTTTAAACCAAGGAGACAATTAATGCTTTAACCACTGTGACACAGAAGCATATCAGCTAAGCTTCTTTCTGTATTTCAGTTGAACACAGACAGCTTGTTTCCAAGCATGCTCCATATTAAACACCTGAAAGTCTGTCTTTAGATTTCCTTCATCTTTTCTTCAGTTTCTGGGCCCACGTTGCTGTCACAGGAAATCTAATTCAATCCTGAAAGCAGATTATGTCCCACTGATGCAAATCACAGCATATACTAATTCTTGTTCTCTGCTTTTGGGATCTGTCATGGTGTATGTCTTCCACTAATAGGTCTAAGTGAAAATATGAACTAAGTGTAGCCCAGGACTTATGTCCAGGCCGATGATGTCATCACCTTGCTCATGTAGGGATGTGGAATCCATTAGCAGGCAATAAAACTGGAACTGATTTTCAAATATTTTGCATCAAAATGCATCTGCAGTTTTTAAAACCTGCAACCGATTTGTGGTCAAAATGGTTTATTTTTAACAAATGCTTTCCATTTCACCTTTAAGATGATAATTACATTTAAAGATGGCTGTAGGCTTCAGACAGAAAATTTGTAGGTTATATCTTTGTGTGTCTGATCAAGGAAAGTAAACTTCTGTTTACAGCTGCCTCTGATGATGGCCAAACCACTTCATTCTTCCGTAAGAAATTAATAGCTAAGAACCGAAGCATCTAAATGGCACCTTTAAGGCATAAAATGTCATTCTTACATAACCAGTGTTTTGTTTGTTGCTTGTTTCTTCTTTAAATAGTGAAGAATCAAGAATCAACTGGAAGCAAAAATCATTTAAAAGGAGAACTACACAGTATTCGCATTGTTCGTTTGGGATAAAAAAGGGCATAATTAACTTTTAATAAAATATATTCCTCATTCTGAGTTAATAGGAGATATCTGAGAGCCACAATTACTTAATATTAGACTTTTGACCATTACATCTTTATTTCCTGCTCAGTGATCAGTGGAAAATATGATATGCCATATTTCATCTTGATCTTCTACAAACAACTAACTGTTTCATGTATTATTTTTTTCTTTTGAGAGACTTCAGCAATTATTTAGTAGCAAAAATATCATCAAAAATATATCCCCCTAGAGAAATCAGTAATTTGATTTTCATCCATAACTAACTGTATAGATTGCTGTGACCCATGTACTGATCTTAAGTCAGGCACGTGGAGTTGATTTCAGGAATAAGATACGCTGATATGCCTTTTTTATTAGTGCAACCTATAAAAAAATCCCTCAGTAGGGCTGCATTTGAAGAAAGAAACGTTTATTCCACCTGATTTTTATAGGTTAACCAAAGTATACGATCTATGTCCCAAGTAGTATTGACATTCACCTGTAATTAGTCATAGAAATGACGTTACTGCAAACAACAATGTTCCAAGGACAGTATGTTTCAATATTTACTTGTCAAAACCCAGTCTTTCTGGAATTAAGAGGAATTTAATTTAATTGAGAATTCTTTTTTTCCTCCAGAGCATTAATTTACCGTGTAATTTTGTGGCTAGTTTGAAGTACAGGTTCATGTTCAGTCAAACTCCTTTACTTAATGAATATTGTCTAAATTTGATCTTGGATCAAAGGGAGAATTCACTGTGTATAAAACAAGAGAAATAACACTTCCCCGTCCTGGAAACATTACATATAAACACATCTACTTTCAAACAGGGTTAGGATCCAACTTTTGCAGACAAAAGCAAAAGCCTAAAACATTTCTAGTCTGACAATTCTATATGAGGACTAAGTTTTATTATTATTTCCTCTTATTTCCTTGTATCAAACAGGTTCTGGCAACATTCTTCTGCTATCAGTTAGCATATCCTCCTGAGGGTCAGTGGGGTCATCTGAGTGGTGGTTCTGCTCCTTTCGTTGAGAGAGATCCCAGAAGATATTATTGAGCGATTACTCACCTGTTGGATCAGCTTTTTTGTGTTCTTGTTGTGTCTTGTCAGCGCTCTTACTTCCTGGGTCCACAGAATTCTTTACGGGTTGATTGCGAGTTATGAGGCTGCAGAACCCGCACCGCGCCGATGCCAAGCAGTTTTGTGCTACCGTTTCTTCCTGTACTGCTGACACAAGAGAGCCAGTTACCAGTTTGTAACGGAGACTGGAGCAGACATGAATTCCCACCTCAAAGGCTGAGATAAGACAGAGATAACAATTACATGATATATAGAACTTTCCTTCATCTCCTACATCTGTTGTAGGGATTTCTGTATGATAGAATTTGAAAGCTGACGTGTCAAGAAGAACTGCAATGCCCAGTAGATAAGTAGTGACATAAAAAAGTTTTACAGATGAAGTACTGTAAAAGAAGTGTCTTTAATACTTTGTCTACTAAATTAAGGAAGATATGATTACCTTTGCAACACAGCTACCACAAGCTACAGTACAGATAACGAAGATACAGACATCATTAACTTCAGTGAAGGCCACACAGCTCCTCTTGGGGTTGCACACCTTCTTTTGATCTGCAAGTATAGTCCAATAAAGAAAGAGAATTCCTCCCGCGGCTCAGTGTATCATCATCAGAAGAAGGAGGCAGTCTTGTAACTTTTAAACCTAGTTTGAAGTTATGGTTATGGCAATTCTCGGACCACCCTAGCTTTAAAATTTCTAAACACTTCATTTTGCTTTATAGTGATGATGTTTAGAATTTGTTACTGGTGCTAGTAGCTGCAGATCTACTTATTTATATCCTGCTCCTGCGTTTACATTTCACTCTATCAGTTAAACTTAAACCAGTTCACACAATATGTCAGAAGTATTTTGTGTTAGAGAGTTGAGATTTACAGGCTCAATGACTTCATTAGAATTGCTCTGGGTCTGCAGCGGCTGCAGCAAATCAAACTATGGTTCACAGACTTTACATAGCAATTCACAATTAATTTGTAGTTCTTTTAATTGACTTCTTTACTGGACATAAACAATGCAAATATACACAACCTTATTTTTTTCCTTTTCTATTAAGAAAACCTGTTGTCTTCCTATTTAGGACAGCATAATTATAGGGATTCTACCCCAGCAATCAAATACAGGGTTTGCATTATGAATTTTCAAATAATCTTTACTTACAGGTTTCCAGGCACAATTTTTTACTTATCTGTCAGCATTTACTTAACTGGAGATTTTACTACTGAAACAAACTCATGTCTGACAGAGGTCTGTTGTGTTTGCCTTATTAACAGAAAAAAAGCAGTAAACCCACCTTGTTTACTCTTCAGAGACCCAGCACCGTACTGCATGCGGGCTCCACAGCCCTGGGGCATCTGTGTTTGTTCTCATCTAAGACTGAATCCTAATATTTGAACATCTTTGTTGCCATCCTTCTACCACTGTTTGAAATCCTTCAGGAAGAAGTCGCTGAAAATACCCCTTGAGGCAAGACCATATGCCTATTTAATTGAAAAGATGCTGAGGCAAGGAGCTTGACTGCCTTGCCTGGGGCCACACGTTTCTCTTGAAATTGCGTGTACCTTTCCGATACTTGCTTTGTATCAAAACTTGTTGTGTGAGGGTGGAGGGTGGTGTAAGGCTTGTGATCCTTATGTAGCAACCTGAGAAAAACAAAGTGGGGAATCACCCTGTGAGAATATTCACTTTTCTTAGGGGAAAAAAAAAAAAATCATGGTCCTGCATATACTGATACATCTATTCTGTTAGGTCTCTTTCCAGTGTGGACATCTTTCCCCGTGCTCAGCAGCCATTCCCAGCTTTCCCATGCCGGCACCTCTTGCTGACAGCCAAAGCCTTAACGTCGAGTGGCAGCTCCAGCTCCTGCTTCTGCACCTTTGCTCGGCAGCCCTTCCCTCGGCAGGCAGGGGAAGGAGCCTGAGGCACCCGCACGGCCCACCCTGCTAGAGAATCAGATTTCAGACAGAAAAAAAAAAAAAGCTTTGTCCTTGGGCACAAATATGAAAATCAGCTTGTTCGGGTATTTCTGACTCTACTGGAGCTCCAGCCCTGGGTCACGTTGTGTTTGTAGGGAGCCAAGGAGCTGTGTAATGGCTGGGGATGTGTGGGGTTAGAACAGCGTGTGAGTGCATGTGAGTTGATGTTGGCGGGGAATTGCCCTTATTTGTGTGTATAGCTTGTTTGAATAGACCTGCTGCACCCTATGTCTTATCTAAATACAAAATAAGGCCCATAGTCTCCAGCAGCTCCCTTGTCCCTTCCGCTCCCCAGTTCCCTTTCCCCAACTGGAAAATTAAACCAGAAGTTTAAAGCTGGGGAAATTGTTTTGAACTTGCCGCACTAATTTTTTGGTTCCACCTGAGGATACCTGAAGTCTAACTGTTCAGTCTGGTGAGCATCTACAACCTTAGCTGCAGCCTGGGAAAATTAATAAATAAAATGCTACTACAGCTTGGAGGGAGTTCTAGAGAGAGGCAGGATTTGTGGGTATGCACTCATGTTTTCTTTATTCACTAAATATGGTTTTAGTTTTCATACTTTGAGCTCACATTTATATTTTTTTGTCCTTTTTGAAAATACTTATATTAAATTAGAAGGAGTGTTAAGTTTTCCATATCTGGATCCTTCAAAGAAAAAATTCCCTTTGGACTATCTCAGGATTGAAATTGTTTAAATTTTGCAGACTTACATTGAGGAAGAATGAGTCTCTGAGAATTATGCTAATTGAACCTTTTTTTTTGTTTTGTTTGGGGGGAATACAAATATTTCAATAAGAACTCACAGAATCACATCCAAAGACAAATGAAAATTTTCAGAGAGTCTTCACTAATGTCAACAGGCAGCAGATCATACTCATTTACAGCACATTTTAATGGTCAAATGCCACACATTTGTATGCCTCAGTACTACAGAAAGGTGCCAATAATAATAATCCCATCGGGTAGATGATAAACTCATGCGTGTTGAGGTCAGTGCTTGGAGGCAGAGCCTGCATTGCCTTCTCCACTGACAATGTCTCCAGCACACACGCTGAGCTACTGCCAGACAACCGGCATATCAGCATAAAACTCAGTGCAACCTGCAGTTGTGCGCAAGAAGTGGAGCAAATATCTGTGTGATTTAGCTCTTGCTCCTGTGGTTTAACTGCTGTTGGCACAGTTTCCAGCTGATTTAAAGCAAGCCCAGGTATGTGTATGTGACCTGCTCTTGGAGAACTAACAGGTAGACATGACCTCCTCCCCACTCCTGATTATACAGCCTGCAGGAGTCCTTGGGCATTCTCATGATTTACTTCTGTCTTTTCACCAAAGTTGCATTTTTTTTTTTCCTCTCCTAGTTGTTCATATTTTTTATTCTTGAACAGATCTGTCTTCTCCCACCCAAGCATCCTGCCATTACAATGATTAGCAATGATTAGCATTTCCCTATATTATTGCATTAGGGTCTTTTCAGTTTGGTGGCACACAGAAATTTCTTACTAAATCTTTCTCTCCACATATCATTATCTTTTGTTGGCTACAAAATTTATTTGAGTGCTTTATTGTCAAATGCATATATTAGTTTTCTTTTTCTTTTCTTTGTGATTCTTTTTCTATATAAAACAATGGGAAGTATAAAGACTTAATATGACTTTAATGCTCCATCCCATTAAAAAAAGTGCAATTGTTAATGACTAAAATGCACCTCAGAAAATTCTAAATGATTCTATGCATGAGGTCTTAATTACAGAGAACTTTATTCTTTAATTAATGTATTCCAGACATAGGTGTATGTCTTGATTTATAAAAATTTAGTTCTTGCCATGGGTATATTTTTAAGTTACAAATCATGCGAATCTGGTATTTGTGAGCCGCAATATAAGGGGTAGCTGCTTGATACTTGTAAATCTGATGCTGTTTATCATGTTATCACAGCACTTCACTCAGGCTTTTTTTTTCTTCCTTTTTTTTTTTAAATGCTGCCCAATCCTACAGGCACCTAATTAGATAAGTAATTTTACTGACATCTATAGATGACCTAAGGATCCAGACTCACAGACATTTAAAATGTAACGGGGAGAAGCCACTGTGTAAAACCACATTTGGAAAAAAAAATAAAAAAGCTAAATCTTTTTCTTTAAAGCAAGAAAGGACATACGACTGGAATCTTTTTATTCTGATCCACTTAGTAGCATGCTGTTTAATGACTCTAAGTGATAATGTACTTAAATAGTTAATTCAAGGGTTAATCCTCCTCTAAAACTGAGCTGGGAACAAAAGCTGAAATGACTTTTCAAAAGGGAGGGATGGGAGGAATTCTGACCCTTCTCCCGGTGCTTTACAACGAGAAACCACAAAGCAATTGAGGAATCAGTGCACGGCACGTGGATTAAAACGCTTCTTGGAGCTGCTAGTACTGTACATTGCCTCAACCCTCCCTGAACTTTCTCAGTAAATACAGCAGCCTGACAGCCCGGCTTCCCCGCTGGGTGGATTCTGCAACTCCAGGAGGGAATGGCACTTCTTGTTTTTAATTAGCAAAGGTGAAAGGTGAATTAAAACTAGCTGTTTGGCAAGTCAGAGCAAGGGGCTGAGTTCTGAAGAGCACCAAGGAGGAGGGTGCTTTCTTCTTTTTTTTTTTTTCCCCTCTCTTTTTTTTTTTCCCTCCCTCCTTCTCTGAATGAATTGCCTTGCAGGAGGGACTGAAAATACAGCTTCTTCCTGAATCCACTGGCAGAGTTACTAAAGAGAGCTCAAGACACAACACTGCAGAGTAACGCCTTGGAATGTCCTCGCACTTTATAAACAATTGTCCTAGGGAGGGAATATTTTTACATGACATTTGCACAGCTTGACAAATGGCTAGCAGAGGCTGTGTGCTTCTCTGATGAACGTTGAATTTCCCATAGAGATACCCCACAAACTGACCAAAGAGACATCTAACTGCACTGGGAAAGTAGAAGTGGAACTTGGAGCCTTAAAAAAAACCTGCCAAAACAACAAACAAACAGCAGCAGTTAAGTGAAGAGCGCAAGAATCTGATCTTGGGCAGGATGGCATCTGCCCAGGACATTTTAATCCTGGCACTATATGGCTTGTTACTAGAGTTACCGACTGGATGTCATGCAACAGATACGAGGCAGCCAAGGTTACGTCTGTCACATAAAGGTAGGTCAGTGTGTCAGGTTTTTAAAGACTTTATGCTAATGCAAGTTCATTAACTTCATTGAAAGTATTGCACTGGAGTTAAATTATGGTCCTTTGACACAGCAAAATATTCCTGTTCAGAAATCTTGTGAATTGTTTCCTTGTATTAAACTGTATCCATAATTAAATTTACTGAATTCAGGAAGATTAAAGCACTTACAGGGATTATTTTAGGCTACTGAAATGTTCTTCTACCTGAAAGTGTGTTAGATTTGCTTGTCATTCTGTCTTATCCTCCATGCTGTAAGAAGGATGTCTGGTCTCTTACTAGAGGGAGAGAAATGGAAAGATAAGCTGAAATTATTGCTGAATAAATATACTTTTATGCATCAAACAATTAAATGTCTGTTTCACTTTTAGAATTCTATCTATCTACGAATATAGCTAAGGCAAAAAGACTGAATTCCTGTGCAACCATATGATTCATTTTCTAAACTAGCAAGTGTCATCACACTATAATTAAAATGACTAACTGCCAATGTAAGTCTGCTTGCAGTTTAACTGAGTTACCCAAAGAAAAAAATGTTATTTTTTCTGGCATATGTATATACAGTACTTATAACTCTCCTTTTTTGTTTTAAACCATTTAAGTTTCAGTTTACCTGAAGCCTGAACATTTCTTCCTTAGCTCCTTCAGTGTCTCCTTGTTCAGTTCTGGATTGCATGTGATTTAAACTCTTCCCTATGATTTGGCTTTAATCCGGTGTATATATAAAAATACTTGTGCAGAACCATGACATTTCAGTTCTCTGCAGCAGTACATACATTTGTAGACTATGTACTTAGAAATATATGACAGGCAGTTATTGCAGTAGGAGTGAAAAAATCTAAGTGTGCAAGATAAATTGATGATTGGCCAATCAGTAATGTTTTGATATTACCTCTTATGCAAAGATGAAAAGAAAATGCCTTTTTGCTGACATAGTTGGGAATGAGCAAATGCCAATTTACTCAAGAACATTTCTCTGGTTATGAAAGTGATAACTAAGCTGCATCAGTGTGAAGTACATTAGAATACCTATTTTAAGCACGGCTAAGATTTAAGAATTAGCATCAGCTACAGCTCCACGTGTAGACAGCTTTAGTCTAAACAAGGTTTAATTGTGTTTTATATAGCAAGCTAAATTACCAATTATACAGAAAGGAGAAGCTGAATAGGATAATTGGTCTGAACGTCTTGCTAGGAAGCTGTAAGAAATGGGGTTTGCTTTTATAGGGCAGTGAAACACATTTTAAAGAAAGAAAGATTTGTCATGGAAAGCTGTCTTGTAAGTAAACAATTAGTTGCTCTGGATTAAATAAATTATATTACCCCCTTTAATATATAAACTACTTTTTTATCCCATGGTTTCAGAATACAGCAGGAATGAGTGGCAAATGCTGATTATGTAATCCTTTCACATCTCTTGCTGTTGAAAATGTGCATTTGAAGATTGATTTATTTCTAGGTGTAATTACTAAGGCTATCGTTATTCTTGATATTTGTTTGCTTATGATGGGGTAAGGGAGATGGGAAAATCCCAGTAAATGAGACAAATAGACCTACTGTTACGTTGGTTCAGGACTCTGGCTTAGCTGCCAGTTTTGGCAACCTCCCCATGATGGTGCTGCAACTATTAACTGCTTCTCTGCTCACTTGTGGAAGTAATTGTTTTTCCGCTGGCTGGAATCAATGTACATTTCACTGCAGACTACTTCCATTTTCAGCAGGGAGCCACTAATTTGGCCACAGCACATCATAACTCTGATATTTTCAAGGAGATTTTAAAACACCCATCTCTCACAGAGGGCCAAACCTCCCCTGCCTGATGTCAGTTCGCTCAGACGCAATGACACAGAAAGATCTGTCCCAAGTAAATTCTCTACCGTGGACACACACATCACCACCTTATATTTTGCCTTGTACAATACCCTGTCACGTTTTCCACACTTGGGAAATGTGACTGAGTTTACAAGCTGGGTTGCAGTCCGTGGGTGCATGACCACGGATCCCGAGTCAAAGGTTGGAAATGGCATACCTGCCTTCACCCTGGGAACAGCTATTGCAACCCTCCCAGCCAAAAGAATGTAGCGACCAAGCATGAAGACAATGAGTAAATGTCGTTGCTGCATTCACTAATCAAACAGGAACAGCAGGAGGGTCCCTCACCTTAATTGCATTTACCCCAGAGAGAGGCTGCAGTGGGTACCAGTGAGGCACAAGGTAGTTAGGAGGAAGCAGTTGTGTATCCTCTTTACAAAGCTGCTCCAGCCTGGCCTGGGAGATGCTGTGTGGTACAGATGATGAAGCCCATATGTGTAAATTTTCAGTGTGGAGGAGCTGTAAATTCAGTTTAAAATTTCACTGGAAAGACCCTGAAACATGAAAGTAAGCACGCCTGCTCACTGCCTCCCTTTGTAACTGTGGATGCTGGTGGTTAATTGGGATTCAGGCCATGGCAAGAAAGGCTAGCGCTGACTGGTAAACTCAAAGCTGCTATGGCGAGTATAATGAGGTTCATGGACATGAGAATACTTTGTTACGGAATAAGTATTTAAAACTAGTCTGTTTTAAAATCTTGTTACTTTGAAGAGCCAAGAGAGAGCTTCCAGAAATTAGAAAAAGAGACTCTTTCATTCTTATAAATTCACAAATTCTCTCTTTTTTTTTCTTTCTCTAAAAGTGATGCTCAGTGAAAGCGTAGTGAACTGACAGTGAATGAGAACCTTTTGCTCTCACAGCAAACCAGGCTTCACCTGCAGCGCACACATGCCTCCAAACCCACTGCAACAAGATCAGGTCCTAACCCTTGCGCAGAGGGGTCGCCTGATGGATAGGAATACCACAATCCCCTTGCCAATTAAGGGATATAATGCGCAACCCCTGCTTGACTCTGTGGTCATTTACTCAGCTTCAGTGGGAATTAATGGAAGTCCTGCATTCTTGAACTACTGTTAAACCTGTCAATTTAATGCAAACTGTAACAGTGATTTTTGGTAAGGTAGAGGATGGCCTTTATTCACAGTAAATTCATACATGAGAATTTTCCCATTCCTTTATATGAATTAGATGTTATCTTCTAATCAATCTAAAGGGATTAGAATTAAATCTACAACCACCTAACAGTCATTTTATGGTTCTAACTTAGTTTTTAGTAAGATGAACTATATTTATATCCAGGACTTGAAGGTGTTTTCCTCAAACCGCCAGCATGTGTCTATCAGAAAATTTACACCGCAATTAGTACCACTTGTGGTATTAGTGGTATGGTTGCACAAAAGGTCAGTGTTTGATGATGACCAAAGAAGATCTTGCTTGGAGTAATAATGTACTCCAATAGCTTCATGTTGATTTGTAGATATGAAAAAGTATTATCGCTCGCTTAGTAACACAGAGAAATAAAGTTTCTACATTATTAAGTTATAGGTTGACAACTACATTTAAAAATCATTAGCTTATTTTACGTACGCTACAGGCTCTGCCTAATGAGGTGTTAATGGAAGCCAAGCTTCAGCCCCTATTCTTTATAGGCTGCTGGTTAAATTCTTTCCCAGTATCCCACAGTTCAAGTTCTCGCAATGGGAAATATATAATTAAGGTGAAATCAGCACACACTGCATGTTAAAAAGAAACTATTTACATTACAGATTGAAATGGATTGGGTTTCCAGAGGACAGGAGGGATATATTTATATAAGCCTAACAGAGCTACACTCAGGCATGTAGGCCTGAAGAGCCCATGAAGGATGTAATTGTATAATTCAAGCATTACGCATGGTTTGCAGTGTATTTCTAACTGTTTTGTTTGGGTTTTTTCCTCCTACTTTGTGAATATGGTAAAGACTGAAGGTAACAGTATGAAAATGAGATGTTGAGGCCTTCCAGCGGTCTGTACAATTTTGTCGCTGCAACGGGATCTGGCATAGTCGGTTACGTGCAGAGATTTGCAGATCATGAAGGATCTGTTTTCTGTTTTACCCACTTTGTCCATTGCACTTGAGTGATTTGAGGGATTTTGCCATCACCTGATCTCAGGTTGTGTAGCTATGCACTGGACATTCCTCTTGTCTGGAAAAGGTGCGGTTAAGTAGCTGTTGTGCCTGCCTTATCCATCCAAATATCTCCCTTTTACCTGCTGTGGGAACTGCTTGCTGCTTACTATAGTAGAGTCAAGCTGCAGCAGGCAGAAGGAGCAGACTGAATTTAGAAGGAAACAATCTGGAATAGAAACTTTATTCTCCAAGCATAAATATTTCAAACAATAGCAGCAGACAACTAAGGAAGGGAGAGCTAAAATGTTGCAGAAGAAAAGTGATACTCTCCATGTTCATATACAGATTTTAACGTGTAGCACATGTAATATAAAACATTGAATGTATAAGAATCCAGGTTTGTTAGGACTGGCTAATCATCTTTGAGGGCTGCTAAGGTCTGTTAGAGCTGAAAAAACGTTTCATTGCCATTTGCAGCAGCCAGACTCTCAGCATACCTACTTTAACTTTCTTGATAATTGTAATTTAGAATTCAATTTAATTAACACTAAGAGTTTCATCATGCTTATCCATGATATCTTATTGTGTCCACTCTCTAGCTAGGTGGCAGCAAAATTTACTCAGGGACTAATGACTAAATTGGATAACAAAAATGTAGGGAATTTTTGGACAGGCATTTGTGAATTCTGAAGTAGGTCAATGTACTTAATGCAAGTATAGTATTTTCAATTAGCCGTCACCTGGCCACATAAATCATGGCTAATTAATGACTAGCCACATAACCCATAACTGAATCATGACTGATTCAGTTTCATGCATGAAAATGTTTTCTATTTTTAGCAGCTTTCAATGTAATAGAATTTTGGTTTTGAATGACTAGGAGGGACTACTTTTTCTACCAAGGTGAATTCCAATTTGAGAAAGATGTTAATTCATGTTAGATATACATCACCTTGAATTTGTACCAGAATAAGGATTTAGCTTGTGGTCTATGCTTACATATAGTCCAGAGAAGTCTGTATTAAAAAAAAAAAAAAAGATGTATGATTAGGTGTATGTATATACACACACACGTATATGTATCTATAAAATATATGTGTATATATATGACAGATTGAATTTTGGATTTTTCTTACAGTGAATTAAAGAGCAGTATAATTCCAAGGGTTTAGGAACTAAAGGCCTGTATTATCCTGTATTATGGCTCCAGGTCTAAATATGTTTGGGTATAAGGGCTGATAACTAGGATTCCGAGTGTTTGGAAAAACCACATGACCGGCAGTCTCTTCTTACCCAAATTCTCGAGGCCACAGAGAACTGAATGTCAGCTTGGAAATGTCTTAGGGAAAGATACACAAATATGTCTGGGCCACCTGTGGGGTAGAGAGGAGAGCTTTTGCTCTCCCACCGGACAGACAATTGGTTCTTCACCAACAATCAGGACAAGCTTTATGTTTATTATTCATCCATATCACAAGAGGTGGCAGCAAGTTCAGGAGTGTTTCCAAGTAATCCTGGAGGGACTTGCTCACCAAGACAGGAATATTTTTGGCAGAGAAGCTATGCTAGCTCCTTTCATAGCTGCATTTTGTTGACAAAGGCTTCTGTAAGTATTGCTGTAGCAGAACTCTGAAGCGATAAGCACCACCACGGGGGATGCAAGAAGCAGACTGTTTGCTGCGTAACATCAATCACTTTCCCGCTTTTGCTTTAGAGAACTAAGTACCATCTGAAGGTGCAAGACCAGAATATCCTGCATGCTGCTGCTTCTATGCAGCTACCTCCCTGCTTTCAAAGTGATAACACCATCTGCTATTTTAAATTCTTCATCAGATATTGTACTTACTATTATTTCCCTGAAAGAAAGCTTTATATTTTACTTAAAACAGGATTAATGCTGTTTGTATGATTTACGGTAATCTGTGCAAGGGTGAGCATCTGTTTAAAGCCTTTTGAGAAACTTTCAGTCAATAAATATTCACAAAGTGTGCAATGGGAACACTAAATATTATTAAAACTGCCACCCTGGTTTTCTTCATGTAGCCAGGCAAATATGATGAAGTTATAGCATGCAACCAACATTAATTAGAAAAATCTTAATTTCTTAAAGAAATTCATAGCCTGCAGGGATAAAGATAATAATCTTTGCTTTACAGAAAAAAGCCCTCTTCACTTGACTATACCATTTAAAATGTTTTGTGTTGGTTAGTTAATGTTTGGCATTTAAATAATCAGTTAAGGATTCATGATTAAACATGAAAGAAAATATTAAAAGAGAAAAACTATGAAAATATTGCATTATATAAAAAATCTGTAGTGTAGTTTGGCTATAATTCCAAATGCCTGTAAAGAAGGGATGTAAAAGACTGATAAAACAATATTTCAGAAGTTTTTAAAATAAATTCCATCTTTAAATTGATGAAAAATTTAAATTGTCATCACTGAGATTCAGTCTGAGGAACTGAATGACTTTACTACATACGTTAAACCAAATAAAATTATCATGATTCCCTCAGAGCATAGTTTCATTAACAAATGTCACCAACCTATTGTTTCCCCACTGTTATCATTGCACATTGACAAATTCCTTTTTCCCTTGATCTTGGTTCTTCTGATCATCCTCAAGGCTACAAATTCTCATTTTGGAAGAGAGATTTCACCTTGTTAACCAATTCAATCGAAGGCTGACATCACTGTGTTTCTCCTCTAACCATCTTCTCTTAGTTTTGATGAAGCTATAAATTGAGATGCTTTCACTCAGGCTGCATCCCTTTGGCAAACTGTTTTATAGCACTCCGAAGACGACTTTTTTTTTTTCTTCCCCTTTCAAAGCAATGTAAAGCAGGAACATATCATTATATACTCAGTTTTTTCTGATTTTTTTTTCAGTTTTTCTGAGATGATTTTCATGCCTATAAACATCACCTAAGAAAAAGTGTTTTGAGGTTTCTTTTTTTTTTTTACGAAACAACATTACAAACACAAGGAAGGGCTTCTCTGTTTTTTTTTTGTTTTGTTTTTTTTTCCCTCAGGGTTTCTCTGTGACATTTCTTGATGTTAGACCTTTTCAGAGGATTTGTAAATTGCAGCGCATTATGATCAGGGGTCTGGATTTAGCTGCACTGCTCCAGGTGAATGTATCATCTTAGTGATGAATCTCTTTTCTTCTATTCTACTCTCATTCTTATTTTACATGTAATTTGCAGGACCTCCGGAATATAATGGCATGTCAAAGGTTCCTTTTACAGTTTCTGTGCAAGTAGGTACAGGAGGTCTGTAACCACAAAGATGTCAACAAAGTGATGCCTTCCAAACACCTTGGCCCTGGCATGACACACAGACTGTGTGTGTAGCCAGCAGCTGCAAAACTTGGATCACTCCTGTAGCTGAAAAATAATTTTTGATGGAATAAAAGTTGAATCTCATCTTTAAATTGCTTTTTATTAGTCTCAGGTGAAAGCAGATAATTGGTAGTTGTTTATGTCATGTCTTGCTACCCGTCTCAATATAATACTTTGTGTGCTTTATTACCTCTTCTGTCAATCAGAATCTACTCAACTCTTCTTAAAAGTCAACAAGAGTCTTCCAGTTACATATAATTACCTAAGATTTGTCCTTGAATGCAGCGCAATGTTTCAGACTGAAACTTCATTTGCCTGGTAGAAATGCCATTCATTTACTTCGTACACTTCCTGGTACAAAATCAATGAAGTTTACCCGGAAACAACAATACTCTCTGCCATATTGTCCCTGCCTTCCATGGAGAAACTTGCTGCCATAGCACTTTCTGTAACTCACCTGCCTGTTACTGGTTGACTCCTGGTACTTAGAACTCCAGTATCAAGGGATGGATTAAAAACTGATTTTTTCAATGTTTCTGCAGTTTAAAAATTCAACACAAAGGGAGCCCTGTAACAGTGTAATGGCAAAGACTTATTTGCCACAGACATGCAACATCATCTAGCTTCTAAAATTGCATTATTGTTCTTAGTTGAATTTGCTTGATATGAGCTTTTCATATCAGAAACCTAGTTGTGAAGGATATGTTCCCAGTCAAGGAAGATTGTATGACAGACATGAGACTTTTGTGCTTTGTGTGATCTATTGTAATATAGTTCAAAGGATCCCTATGGATATTAAATGTCAAAATACAGAAGAAATAAAAGGTAGAAAAATTCATTTACAAAAAAACCCAAAAACCTCCCAAAAACCAAACTCAACCGAACAAAGCCTCTTAGCCAAAAACAGGAGAAAGAAAAAAAAAATGTTTTCTCATATCCCTTTGGTCTAAGCAGATGATGTTCGTTATTTATAAGAATTTGATGACAGGCAATATATAGTCCTCTTTAGACTGTGATTTGGCAACAGAAGCTAAGGGAAAAAAAAAAGAAAAAGATGTTTATGATCCTTCTGAAATCATGTTGCTAACATTTCTACTTCATCGGTACTGAAGAATTTCAGGTATTAGGAAATCCACTCATTCACTGCAGCATATGAAGTTTATCCTCTCTTTCTATACCTTTAAATCCCCCCAAATATATTTTTACTTACAAATTTAAATTTTTCTTGACTAGATCCCTCTAGTATGATGATGGGGTTTCTTTTGCAAACTATTTGCAACATAATTCTCTAAACCAAGGAACCAATGATTGGAAGACAGGCATTCAGTGAAAGAAGACTTCACTCCTCTTAACCTCCTTAATGTATCTATTCTCTACTTCTTCTCTGTTTATTTTTATCTAAAGGATTCCTGACTTCATACTGTGAAGCAATTGAGGCTTCTGTGGGGAGTCAAACAATGGTCTTTTTACTGTTGCTAAGTTTGCTTTATAGGCTTTTTCTTACAACACATTTGTTTAATAGGCCTAGTAAAATGGTGAATACAGCTGTAAATATATCTTTTATTTGTTGATGTGCAATAAACATCACAGGGACGTTGGCCTTTTCTTATTGTGATCTTCCTGACACTGGTGAAAGGAAATTGTACAAAATGAATGAAAAGTGCCTTAAACTGATTTCAGAAAACAACAGTCCCCAAATACCTAGGGGTCAGTACCTTGTTTCTCTTTTAACAGATGGTTTCTCCCAGCAGTGTTACTAAAACTTAATAATAGTAAAATAATAGGTTGCTTGATGTGAGGGAATTATTCCAGATAGCACTATTCACTGAGGTCATCACTGAAGGTCATTTTTCAGCCACAAAGCTAAAGGTTAGCAAGTGTTGCTCAATTCCATGAGCTCCTGCATCTCTTTATTTATGATTAAGCTGAGTGCTTTCCCGTGGGTGTGTGGTAAAAGCCAAGAGTAAAGGAAAATAAACCCATTCCTTTATGTATTAAATATTTCATGTCAGTTGATTGAGAATGGTATGATGCAAAGCTTGAAAATGTGTGTTGTCTGGAAGCCCAGAAAGACGTAAGCTGTTCTACAAGGTCGTGTTCTTATTAGTGTTGCTGAAAAAATGCCTTGTCTTTATGTGCCTGTGTTTACATGCAGTAAGTCATTATTTTCTCTTCTCTGCTTATCTTAGGCATGGCCATGTCCTTCTGCATATTTTCAGGTTACACAAGCATCTGGGATAGTAGTATCTAAACACACTATTGAGGAAGTGTTAAGTATTCAGCATGTTGAGCATTTATTATAGCTCAGAACCAGGCTGTAAACAGTCCCAAGCTCGTTATTGATTCCATAGTACTCCTTATTGAGTGGCTGCAGCTTCTGTGGGTCAACACTCAAACACTGCAATGGGTTATTTCATTTCTAAAATACTTGAATTCTTGTCGAAAAAATGCTTCACATTTAGAAGATAAAATAAGCAGTTACAGTAAAGAGTGGTTCTCCAACAACGGCTTTGAATGCAGCACAATGTCCTTAAATTCTACTGCAAAATTTATGAAACCTTTAATAGAAAAATAGAACAGAAGCCTTATTTCACTGTTACTAAGGACAATGGCAAACCTCCCACAAACTTTTGTGCCTAACGAGTTGATAAGATACTCCTCGTTCCTGACTTCACTTTCTGAACAAGGTGATCCGTTTGGTTGCTGCACTTAGCCTGGAAGTGTATTTCAGTCTCTCCTGAGTATAAAAGGAGAATAATAGTCAGCTTAAACCAGAGGCCTAGCTTACACTCAGATAAAAGTATGTGAGATGGACTTGGGATGAATGTCTGACGATAGGTCTGCGATGTTACACGTCCGAGGATTAACCCCTTCAACTGAGAATGACTTTACTGGAGCGCTTACAAGCTGCATCACAATTGCCTTGATAAAGTATAAGTGAAGATATTATTACTAAGTAGTGTGTCTTTGATCTAATAATGGTCTGGAAGATGAGGACAAAGGAGGAGTCACTTGAGCAGTGACTTGAGCAATGTAAGTGGCTACCAAAGCTGCTGGACACAGCTATCTCTGGACCGCAGTAATGACTCGGACGTGTTCTACATCTGCTTCTGTGCACAATATGCTTACTTTGTTTAAGCACATTATGCTAATTTAGGGTAAGCATGATATGGTGACTAAGGTTAAGCACCTTTCAGAACAGTTTAAACTAAACCGATGCACTTCATATTGAAATAGGTGAGCCTTTCGCAGCTGCCTGCCAGAGATCAGATCTAGCCAAGAAGCAGTAATAAAGTTTGGTTATATATAAGTTATTTCCGCTACACACAAAGCAGCCTTATAGACCATATCCTAAATCTTTGATTCTATAAATACTTGATCATGTGTGTTCCTTTAATCATACAAATGACTCCATTGATTAAAAGTTAAGTTGGGGTTTGTTTGCAAGATCAAAGTCTACGGCACAGATTCTTTGTGGCCATCCCTGTAGCGTGATTGATTAAAACCAATCATGACAGAAGTGGTTCTATTTTGCCCATACCCTAGGCATTACAAAACAACATGACACTCTGACAATTTTGATTTATGTGTATAATTTCACTTTCCATTTTATTCTTTGGTTAAAACACTTATGAAAAGGCTTGAGACTTACAACTTGCCATGCTCCTTTGTTATGAGGAAAATGGTATTTTCAGAAAATGCTTCTTTGAGGATTTTATAGAGCACTTTAACATGTGTGGGTACCTGTTGTTCAGAATTGTGAAATAGATGTTACAAGTGCTATATGTGGTCTCTGTAATTTTCTTGACACAGATCAAGCCCTTACTTTGCTGGAAAACACAACAAATTACTTCATAATATCAGGTTAATGGATTAGATTTTTTTTGTGGTTTCACATTTACTGCTTTAATGTGTAATAGCACTAAAACCCTTGAGCTGTAAAATTAGATCTCTGGGCTGTTGAAAACTCCTTGTACTCTTAATTCAAAAGTATAACAAAACCAAAATCTTACAGCATGGAGATTTGAAAATAATAATAACTGATGTTTATACATTCTTGTGAAACAGCTCCTGAAGTGTGCTGGGAATTTGATAGCAGCATAGAAATGCTCTACCTTGGGATTTCTGAAAGGTATTGACACGTACTGATATTTGATACTATTGCCTGGGAGTGTTGCAGGACCCATGGGGAATATCTGAGAGTTAGAGTTGTCATGCCTGAGCATGTTTTATATTTTAAATGGTGTAAACTATAAATTAACACAAAGAACGTAGATTTCTAATCTATGATGAAAAGGTACTTCAGAGTTTTCCTGAATTAGTCATACATCATATCCATGACTGTAGTCCTGCTATGACCTTGTTGGCGTGGTTTGGCTTCTGTGTTTAACTGTTGGCAACATGATGATCAAGTTTCTACAGATGTGGATTTCTGTGCAAACTCTGAATCAGCGGTTTTGCTTTGTAAGTGTTTGGTCCTTCGGTCTGTAAGGTTTGCTCTTGTCAGACATTGTAATATTGATGGCAGAGGTCAGCTATTGCTGCATCCACCCGAGTCCCATACTTACTGTTGTAACTGAATTACAGTGGCACAGGGTAATAACATGTTTCTGTTGTCATCTTGAAGTTCTGCAGTTTCTTTCACAGGGATTTTAATAATGCTGATACTACTTAGTCACCACAGGATTGTTTACAGGCCTTTAAAAATGCGTCTGAGAGCACTAAAGGGTGGAGGTGCATCCTGAGAGCAGTTTGCATAACTGGATTAGAAAGCCTTCAGGCTGACCTTACCGTTGTTGTTTGGACAAGACTTGTTTTTAACCAATCAGTTCCTAACCTAAGCAGTTACTGATTTTTACCCTTGTAAAGACCTCACACCTGCTGAAAATGTAGATGGGGAACCTCAATAAAGACTTCATAACTGCTAGTAGCTATCTTAGATGGTGAACTCCAGAGATCTGACATGATGCTTATAGAAGCTGTAGTACCCATAAGCCATGTCTGTGTGCAATTTTAAACCAAATCCTTCTAAATCTGAAATATTTCATTTGGGAAAGAAGAGCTACAGTCCTTTTCTTTCATTGAGAGTTTTCCTGTCATGCCAATTGGATCAACAATAATGTGTTAATAATCTAATAGATTTGAGAAATCTGAATTCACTTTGAAGTTTTATGAAAAACTTTCAACAAGCTTCTGGGATCCTCAAGTATTTAAGTCTTGCTAAATCTCATATTTTTTTTCCCAGTGGAATTATGTAACCTAATTGTGAGAATAAAATTTCCTCCCAACTACCTATTTTTTTGCTTAGTTAGACTGAAATTTCTATGAGCAGCGTGACAATGGCAGTAAGAATTATTAACAAGGACATGCCTCAATAGGAGGCAATCATTAAAGCAGAAAATAACATGAAAAGAGAAATAAATGTATTCTAGTCTCCCATACACTTATATCTCATGTCCCTTGGGCTTTCTCTGTTCTTTCCCCTACTGAAATAGTTTGAGATCTTCCTGTCTTTATCAGTAGTTTTTTTAGTATCTCCAGTTCTTAAGAAATCACTTAATCCTTCCAAAGTCATACTCACCTTTCCTCAACCCTGATGTTTTCCTACTGCAGCACACGTAACGGTATACCAGGCAGTAAAGTCTCCCTTAGAGCAACTCCCTCCCTCTCATGTAACCTTCAGTGGTATTCCTGCAACTCTTTATATTCATTAACCAATTTTTGTCTCCCTGGGTGCACAAATAAGTAGCAGAAGTATGTTTGTTTCTGCATGTGCTTGTTGACCAGTCGGTTTGCATGTACTAATGGACCAGTTGCCTGTTAATTGGATTTGTTGGATAACGACTTTGTTCTTCCTTTTTGGTTAAGGAACCAGTGGAGTATTTCCAATTCTTAAACTGCTGGTTTTCATGAAACTTAGAAAAACTTAACATTTTTAAGACTGCTTTTACTCCCCACCCTTTTCCCAAGAAATTTGAAATTGCTTAGAGGGATCTCATGTGTCATAGAGAACAAACTGCTAAATGGATTGTGTCACCAATGAGCAGTGATTAAAAAAGCCTCATTTTATTAGGAAATGAGACTGTTGTTTTTGTCACAAGAGAATCAAATAATCCTTACCGTGATAGTTCGTCATCTTCTTAGTCCTTCCAAATTGGTATTTCTGTAGTGAAGTCAAATAACCTCCTGTCGATTTAGTGTCGATGCAATTATCTTTTCCAGTAGTTCCTATGGAAATTTCAGTCTTCTCCTTTGTTACAGGTAGTTGTTCCTAGGAAATCCAATTGATCACCAAGCACAATTGAGGCAGCAGATATTTTCTTATTACATGAGTTAAAGGCACTAGGTCTGCTTTCTTTATAAATAATTGGGGACAGTGCAATGAATATATGGAAGAGATTTTCTGTGGCACTCCCTGCTTTCAGATGAGTTATTATCCCAGCGCTTCCCTGTAGAATTTTGACATGATCTTATTCCCAGGGGAGTGTTAGAGATGTACACACATGGAGCTTTCTAGAGAGAGAACATTAAAGCAAGAAGCCAAGGAATGAAGAAGACTGTCCAGGTCAATACAGTGTTAAAGGAAAAGAACATCTGGAAAAAAAGATGACATAAGGTCTATCTGACTGTTGAAGATTAAAGAGTACTTACTAGAAAAACATACAGACTGGAAGTTTTAGAGAAGACCAGATAGGTAGCCTAGTGAAACAGGGCTTTATCTAACTTAAATCAATCCCACTATATCATTAGCAGCTAGTTTTCACCAATAGACTTGGTAATATGAACAGTTAAAAAAAAGTACTTATCAGGCTAGCAGCTGACAAGTGTGTAGACAAGCAAGATTAAACATAAAATCTATGGGTATCTGAACGTATTCTAATTTAGGAGTAATAACAAAAAAACATTCTCTGTTTACTTTGCAGTATCTTAGATGGTGTCACTCATCTCTGAGTGATAAACTATTAATAAATTGTTTTATGTTCTGCTAACAAGCAGTTTTATTTATCACTAACCTCCAAAGTACTTAACTACAGCAGCATTTTATTTAAAGTGCTTTGAGATAGTAAGTCAGATAAATGAACCTTTTTCCTTTTATTGATTGTACTGTAAATGCATTCCAAAAATTCTAGTTTGCAGATGAAACCACATTTCTCCTTAGGCTGCTGCCACTTATTCTTTTGCAATGTTTATCTAGATACTGTTAATTACCTTCTATTTTGCAGATAGTTTAGGAATGTTAAAACAAGCCTTGTTGTTTCTCAATTCCCAGAAACAGTAGCAACACTTTTAAAGAAAAAATGGCAAGTGTTGTCTTTCAACTCTAGTTTCCACAGGAATGCTTATTTTTGCTAGCAATTAAGTATTTAATTCAAAAATTCCATATGAACTGTCTTAGCGATGCTGAGACTTCCATATTAATAAATTAAGGTACAGCATTTTCCTTTCAAGTTTTAGGTACTGAAATCTAAAGATGTTTAAGAATATAAGCATTATTTTTTTAAAATTATAGTGTTCAGCATTGCAAAGAATTCTTGAAAACAGAAAACCCCAAATACTGGGAAAAAAAAAGGACAGTACATTTAAACAGCTTTGCATTTATTTCTTGAAACACTATATGCTTTCCTGGAAAGCCTTATCCTCCATTTTGCCTGAGTTTTGCAAAAATTCTTTTTGATAAATGTCAATAAGTACTGATAACTCCTTAATATATTATAAGTGATTTTAAGTGGTACTTTTTCTCTAGGACCTTAACTTATTATTACTTGGAGCAAGTATGTCTTGAACAGGTATTTATGTAAATGATTGTGGTGAAGAACAACTGCAAGGAAATGTTCAGTGGCTCATTTGTTGCAAGGTAGCCCAGGGGTCACATACATCCTTCTGCAGACTTTTTATCTGGTCTTGAGTTTGACTACTCATTCTTCAGATTTCACTGCAGCTTTGCAAATCACAGACACAGGACTCAGGGACACACTCAGTTTGCAATGGACTTGCAATGCAAGTCATGTGGGATCTGGGTGCAAGTTCATGGCCTGCAGCAAATATAAATTAAAGCAACTTATCATTTATCATTGTAATTTGGGGCCAAAATTACTTTGATTCTAAGGCATCCAGTTATCACAAGTTAGCTGGTTCATGTTAACTTGTCATCTCATCATAACTTGGTCATGCATCAAATCCCCATCAGTTCACATGTCATAGTTGGTTCTCTTCTGTTGGCCTCAGTGGACTGTTTCTTTTTTAAAAATGGTTTCTGCTTGACTCAAAAAAAGGTCTAAGACTCATGCTGCTTTGCTTTGTGGGTTTTTTAAAATTCATTTTCCTGAATGTGTATGATTGGTGTAACTTCCAGCTAGTAATACAAGCATTTAAATTAACTTCCAAATTATTTTGATCTTTTTCATTTTATTTTTGTATATATTTTGCTTTTGATTTTGAATGTCTTCTGAAGTTTCATATTATAAGGTTAATTTCTTTTTCTTTTTTCTTTTTTAATATTATTCCCCCTCTAAGAGAGCTAAATTTAATTCTGATGTAGTCACTATTACTTAATGTTTCAAGTATAACTACTTTTTCATTTTTTTACTAGCTCTTCCTTTGATATGTTCCAAAACAAACCATTCCAAGAAGGAAAAATTTAACAGGCAAAATAGAACTACCTTAAATGTTTTCTTTATTATGCCAGCTAATCAGTTTACAAAAGAGACATCCAAGACATTTTCTAATGTGATTTTATTATTTTGTGTGGCCTCATTGACCTCAGCCAAGACTGTGTCATTAACATTCTCTCCAGTAGGAGTAGTACCATATCCATATGGTACTCTCTATGTTCTCTGCAGACATCAGTTTAAGAAAGAAATACATTTCTCATATTTAGAGTATATTTACTCCGTTTCTGCAGTTCTTGTTTGTTGACTATAGCAGTGTTCTTGCACATTGTTTTGTGGTATATGTCTCTTCCTCAATTTTGGGGGGTCTGGATGAAGAAAAACATAAGATTTTATAAAAAGAGGGGGTTTTATCCTGTCTGCTTTTCTTGAGTGAAACTTCCTTTTACTATATTTGAATATATTCAAATATAATAAATAACAATATTCAAATATAGACAATACAGAAAGCAACCATTAAATTTTTAAATCAAGGTAGAGGCTTTACTTTGACTTACTAAGCCAATTTAGCACCAAAAAAAAATGGTTAATTTCAATGAGTTGTTATGTTTTTATTGCACATGCTTAAAACCTCTAGAAACTATCATGATTCATTTAGAGTAATTTTTATTTAAAGTCTAGATAAGGAGCAGGTTTACAAAAATGAGTTGTTTTGTTACTGGAAGATATTGGATATTGAGACTGTAATGATTGAAGCATAGCACTGAAGCGGTACCATATCAGTATTCCTGGTAGCCTGACTGACAAAAAACTGTCAGTAATAGACCTTTTCATTCTGTAGAGTATTAAAGCTTTTGTTTCCCTGTAGAGATTTTTAAGGAAGATTAGGAAAGATAATTGACTTCTTAAATAGGGCTTGATTGATTTGGAAAAATATTTATTTAACTAAGTGGTAGAAATAGTGGAAATAAGTAATTATGGTTCTGATTATTAGCCCTTGCACAGCTTATGTTTTGATATGTGTGCAACACTGTAGGCATGACGAAGAGACTGAAGATCTGCCTGGTGGAAAAAGACCTGGGGGTGTTGGTCAACAGCCAGCTGAATATGAGCCAGCAGTGTGCCCAGGCGGCCAAGAAGGCCAACAGCATCCTGGCTTGTATCAGAAGCAGTGTGGCCAGCAGGACTAGGGAAGTGATTGTCCCCCTGTACTCGGCACTGGTGAGGCCGTACCTCTAGTACTGTGTCCAGTTCTGGACCTCTCACTACACAAGGGACATTGAGGTGCTGGAGCATGTCCAAAGAACGACAACGAAGCTGGTGAAAGGTCTAGAGCACAAGTCTTCTAAGGAACAGCTGTGGGAGCTGGGGTCGTTTAGCCTGGAAAAAAGGAGGCTGAGGGGAGACCTTATCGCTCTCTACAACTACCTGAAAGGAGTTTGTAGATGGGTGGGGGTTGGTCTCTTCTCCCAAGTAACAGGCAATAGACATGAGGAAACAGCCTCAAGTTCTGCCAGGGGAGGTTTAGGTTGGATATTAGGAAAAAGTTCTTCACTGAAAGGGCTGTCAAACATTGTAACAGGCTGCCAGGGAAGTGGTGGAATCACCATCCCTGGAGGTATTTAAAAAATGTATAGATGTGGCACTTAAGGACATGGTTTAGTGGTGGACTTGGTAGTGTTAGGTTAATAGTTAGACTTGATGATCTTAAGGGTCTTTTCCAACCTAAATGATTCCATAATTCTGTATTTTCCGGTGTTTGAAAAGACACAGGGCCACCCTTTGTTTTAATCCTGTCCATATGTTCCTAATCCCATGATTCAGGCTCTAGACCACTTTCTGAAGGTGAGAAATTTGTTTTTTTTCTCTTGATTGATAACTTGGATTCAACATTTAAGGGTTTTGTGATTCCCCCCCCCCCCCCTTGTGTTGTTTTTTTACTTTTTTTTTTCTTTCTTCTAAGAAGCACTGGAGAATGGCAAAAAGTAGAACCAGGCTTCATGCTTCTCTCAGCATAAAATTGTCAGGTACATATTTATTATGTCCTTCTCACATAATCAATATTAAACTGACAACCAGATTTGGTATCAAAATAAATATTCAGCTTTTCCCCAATTTTCTCCTCCTTCTTTGTGATGCTGGCACTTCTTCAGATCAGCTATAACTTTAATCTAACAAACTCCTGCCAATACAGTCATTGGCAACATGCTTGAACTACCTTCCTTTGGTACTTTTCATTTACAGCTTTGCCTGTGGTGTTCAGATTGTTATAGGAAATTGGAAACTGTGTTGTGGTCTGTAGCCCGTACTGATGTCTGGAATATTAGTAACTCCTGGGAGTCCTCCTAAACCACGCACTTGTAGGGTTACTTTAGTTAGGTGGAACTGGACATATGCCTTTCCAAATTTTCATTACATTAATTTTTAAGATTTGTCAATGCCAATGGGAATAGAGACATCAAATTGTCAGTCAACTTCAGAATATACCAATATTTCTAAATGGTGTGCATTTCAGACCAGCAGTTGCTATAATGCTATTAAACTAGTCAGATAAGGAGGAACCCCTACAATTTTTTTGACAAATTATATGTTACTTAAAACATTTAAGCTGAGATTAGAACATGTTTGTTGGTAGTGGAATTGCCTGTCTTTTGGTTCCAAAAGCTGTTGACTTTTTTCAGAAATCAGCTTTATTTTTTATTTGCTCCTTTAAACTTCCACTGCAACCCGAAAAAAGTCTAAAGAATTCCAGTAGTAGAAAGTTGTGTGTTAACTCTGAGAGATGGACAAACACTGACTGAATCCTTAGTTAAAATGACTAAACTTTGGATCTAAGACAAATGCAATCTCTCAATTTGCAGTAAGTTCCTGGGTAAAATTTATATGTCTTAATTAATAGACTATATTTTTGGTATACTGTTCAGGTTATCCTGAGTTTTACAGCAAATGAAACTTTCTTCCGTCCTTGGATAATCTGGAAAGAGAGTGACATAATCAAACAGAACAATAGATCATTCATGACTACTGAATAAGTGGCATGTTTTTGTTTTCTCAAGCTGAGCATTTCTAAATTGAATACTCTTTTGTGTCTGTTTCTGTGTTAAAAGCATACATTCCTTTGGATAAGGATTTTATAATGATGACTGATGATATAAGAATATATGAGATTTGTTCTGAGTTGTAGAAATCAGTGCATAATGAATTCAGAAAATATCCGATGAATAATGCATTGTATTCTATGTAATTTCAAGACTGACTTGTCTTTCAGCTGATGAACAGATAGTTCTAGAAAAATATCCTAGAGGAAATGGGGAAGAAAAAGGACAAGGAGGCCCTACTTGTATATACATCACATTTGTATTAAATTTTGTATGCATTAAGGTCAGCTGAACAAGATTCGAGCTATATATCGCATGCTGAAGCTCAAGTTCAGCATATCCTCTGAACATGTGTTTGGGACTTCTGTGAACGTATCCTCTGACATTTTAGTGCTTCAGTTGGCTGAAACTCTTCTGATCTTTTCCAAATTTTGAGGGAACTTGTGTTTTTTGGAAGCTTAATTAGTTTTGTTTTCACTGCATCCTCACTGCAAAATCAGGACAGAACTAGCTCACATACCACAGCCCAAGCTGGGCTTTTCACTTTGCTTGAAGAATTCCTAAACTTGGCCTTGGGTTTGTTGTATGACTAAAAACTGAGTAAAAGCCCAAATTAACAGTGTACTGTAGATGTGCGATCCTTTCAAATGTTATTTCTTTCTTTCTCTTTGTAGGTAACTAAATCTCCTCAAGGTATTAGAAACATGCTGATGAATTTGTACCATTTGGGAAGTAAAGCTGACTTTAGGCCCTGGTGGTTACTAATTATATTCAGGCAGAGTATTCCCTTCTGATTCATAAAATAGTATGACTAAGTAATTTTTCTGGGGTTTTGTGAATCCACACCCATTTTCTGGTTGTTTATGACTCTACAGTCTTTTCCTATAGTTATGTGCACTTAGGATCTGTGGTTGCATCTATGTTGGAAAAGAAATAGTCTGAAAGCACCCTCTGAAACAATTTCAGGGTCCAGGAGGGAAAGAATGGGACAAAGTCATTCCCTGACCTGCCCACCCATAATTTCCACCCTCCCCAACCCTCCCCCCCCCCCGAAAAAAAAAGAAAGAAAACCAAAAAAGAAACCCCCCAAACCAAAACAACATCAAAACCAACCACATCTAGAAATCCACTGGAGTTTGATTCAGTATGGTACAGCTTAATGTGTTGAAATTGGGTAAGGCTTTGCCACTGTGACACATTTCCTCTGGCATGGGTTCTTAAAATTATCTCAGCAGGCTTTGGGCCCATACATACTCCCATCACACCTCATCACAACCAGAATCATGATAGATATACAAGATTCACACCTTGTTATGAGAATCCACAGCTGCCTTATTATTTACAGGGTCCAGGTCCTCATAGCAGAAAGTCAGAGAGAAGCAACTGAAAAAAAACAAAACGCTGAGCTTCATCTGAACTGATAGATCAATATCAGCCATGTAGATAATCTCAACCTACGTTAGTTGTATTTTTAATGTTGCAGAGTTAGAGACAGATAAGCACTGCAGAAATGGGAAGTCTTTCTGATTTTTCAGCTCTGTATTCAGTGGGAGAGATGGGTTATCTTCCTCAGTAGGACACTCAGTGTAACTAAAATGCTAATTATTTTTCTGTGGGATCACAATCCTTCATTTGAGGTGAAAGTATAACATCTGAGAGACCTGTTGGATAGATTTTGTGTCTGAAAGCTTGTTGCTTTTTCCAACTGTTTTAGCAGTTGGAAGCTGTAGCCTCTTTGTTTTCGTTACCTACATTCTCAGAAAATCATAACCACAGCCCACAACTAAAATTTAGGAAGTGATTGACTTATTTTAAAACTAGTCTTTAGCAAAGATTCATATAATAAAACCCTCCAAAACAATTACTCTGTTGAAATGAAAATGAAAACAAAGAACAGCAATGTTGCGGGATATTAAATATTTAGATAATTTATCTAAATATCTTTGCTATTTCCCTTATGCCTTGTTTTTACCCTTGTAGTTATAACTGGGATCATAAATAGAAGTGTGACAATATTCTAAAGGAAGATATAGAATTACAAAAAATCCTTCAAATATGATTTCCTTTGCATATCCGTCCCATCTTAAATCAGTCCAATAACTCTGAATTTCATACATTGGTAGTTCTGCACTTGGGAATACTGTTTGAGGTAAGCAATTTTAGGACAAATTGGCTATTTGGAACTGCTGGAATGGAAATCAATGTTGCCTTTCCGCAGCTACAGTTGGTCATCTCAAGCTGACACGCATAAGTACATTGAAAACAGATTTGAACTGAAGAACTATGTTGCATTATACCGCATTATGCTTTGATAGGATCTGACACAACCTTAAATGCCAAGTTCTCTCTTGGCATGATGAATACAATTTTTCAAAATAGCTGGGGTTTTTTAGTGACTCACATTTGACAAGGAACTATGAGTTTCTCTTTACTTGAAATATTGTGATATTTTTGTTCTATTTATTATTATTGTTTCAAATAACAGCAATAGCTGCAAAAAAAATTCAGTCTGGTCCCAGATAGACGCAATGTAGATGGAGCAGAATGTGTATGTTTATGTGTCTGTACATTTTTTTCTCCTTAACAATACACAGCTCAGCCTATGGAAAATAACCATGAACAGCAATGAGGCAGATCTCATGAATTTTTTACACATGATCTTGCAAAAGCTATACCCTTGGTCAAATGAAAACATAAATTTCGTTATAGGTTAATACTGCTTCTTTTTGAAAGACGTAACCATAATAAATACAGGTATAAAATAATCTTACCACAAAAACTATTCTCACTTTTCAGATTACATGAATGATCTTTAGAGACAAAGTCCATATACTGCCTAGGTCCTGATTTGAATACCTTGTCATTTATGATTTGGTTCTTTGTTCTACAAGAACCAAATCATAAATGGATTTAATAATGGATTTAATAATTAATTAAATATAATATTTGCTGTCTTTATTAAATATTGTATTTTGCAGTGTGTTATTTTGATACTTATAAAGCATGATAGCTGTTTTTCTGTTCATCCCAGTAAGCAGCTTTATAAATTGTTTATTGGTTTTGTGACTATATTAAGGCATTTAACACTTGGCTATTTGTAGTCCTTGGATAGCTACATACAATATTTCAATACTATATCTTGGTGTTTAAAGAAGTCTTCCTTGTCGTTTTAATACCACTTGAAGTTCTGAAGCCAGATTCCTTAAACCTATGGGGCTGTCTGGAAAATAGATGAACTGTTTTAATACAAAGGTTAGCATATCTTAGCTGAGTAACCTTTGTAGTTCACCCTGCCAGGAAGAGCCATTAACCACTTTGTCCGCCTCCCATCAGCAAATCCAGACCTTCAAAAGATGCTGTAGACGACTCTGTGACTTAAGCAACAAATCTCATGTTTTCAATTTTCTCTTCAAGACTTCAATTTTGAGTAGCCTGCAGGACACTGAAATCCTGCACAGAGTGTAACAATTGCCGTTCACTACATGAAATCGAGAAGCAGAGATCCCTGGTGTTTCAGCTTACTAGGGAGTAGATCCATGGAGTATAGCCAGTTTCCTGCACTATTAATTAAGTCAAGGATAGAGTTTTCTACTTCACTATGGATCAGTTAGGCAGTTTATCATTATTACTGATCCGAAAAAACACATCTGTCTACATCTCGTGGAGCGATATTTTTTTCACCCTATGTATTGAAATAACATATGTCTTTCACCAGCAGGAAGTCCTGTTGTTCGCCTGCAGTGATAAGTAGCTGCACTTTTTCAGAGAGAACGTGATGTTCACAGTTAAAAAAGGCTGTCCAGTTTTCTTTTCTCCGACTCAGCGTATTCAGTTGACTAGCCGAATTCTGCTTTAACAAAAGGAATTGTAATGACTGCAATCTCAAGCACAGTCAGACAAAAGTGGGGCCTCCAGAGGAGAAAGTCAATATAAGTATTGGAAGAGTTTGCTTAGGAGATTGCACAACCTGTTTTGCAGCAACAATTGTTTCAGTAAGAGCATGTCTCTGTCTCAACCTGTACCTGATCATCTTGAGGTGATTGACTGTAAAAAGACGTTTGGGCAAGTGTGCAGTAATAAGCCCTGAGCAATTTTTGTCCACACCTGGCTGTTTCTATAACCTTTCTACAGAAAAGAAACCTGAAGAATCTGAGACAAATTTTGTGATCTGGCTTAACTATTTGTTTTAAGTATTGGTACAAACATAGTTTCACAACTTCTGTGTGATAAATCAATGTAAAGTTTGTAGCATTACAGTAGAAATCAGGGCTGGTGATGACAATGATGATCATTTTATCCTTTAATGAATGCTGTTATGTAAAATGAGTCTAGTCTACACCTGGCATTTCAATCATCATACTTCAAAACACTTTTTTTTCCTGGAGTGACTACACACTTATTCATGAAGCAAGTATTTCAATAGCACCACACTTCTCTCTGAAAAAATAGTTTTCCAATTTGAGATACTGAGTAATCCAGGAATTAAAATTTTCTTTGTTATGCTGCATGTGCATAAATTTCTACTTACACTTTCTCTGCTTATGCCAGGTACTGGCGTTTCCCAGTACTTAATTTTAATATAGTCAGACTAACTACTGTTACCAGTCAGTGCAAATTAAATTGCATTCAAATTGCAAATCCATTGCAATTTACATTACCATTCAGCGTTAAGTTGATGTATCATCCATGACTTCAGTGGCTCTACAATGATTTCACTATTTCACATCAGTGCAGGTTCAGTCTACATATTCCTTCCTTAGACTTGCAGAGATGTGCTGGACCAGCCCATGTGCGTAGTGACGGATGATAATTAAGACCATTTCCCAAATATAAATGAAACCATTACAGTATTTTGTTTTAAAAAGAAGATATTAAAATCGCATTAAACTGAATTGGAGCATAGCAGATATTTTTTCTGTATCAAAGTGAACATAGTTCTCATAAAAAATGCCCATCATCCTGGCAAAGATAAGACTTTTGCAAGACCATTTGGAAGAAAGCCCCTCAGGCATGCTCCCAGTCACATTAATTCTTCAGATTCAATTCCTAGAGAAATTTCTAGTCACTCTAACTGCAGAACAGGTGTAAAAAGGAAAGACTGCAGTAAAGCAAGTCATCCTACATGTGCCAGTATGGATTAATAATGTTTTTTTTCTTGACCCCATAAAAGCATATATTTTTTGCTTGACACCAGTCAGAAAGTTGGCAGGGAATAGGGTGGTAGGCATACAGTATTGTAACTGTGGATTAGCTGAATAGGCTCAAATAACGTTTTGCAAGAGCCAGTGGAGGCCTTTGCTCTGTCTGGGACCTGATGTGTCACCAGGAACAACCTGTACCGAAGGTTGGCATCTGCTTGACATTTTCAAACCCTCTTGCACTGAGGCAATCATCCCACCTGGCTACCAAGTGCAGCGTTGTGCTTATCATTTCCACTCAGTCTTTAGCCCCACTTCTGAGTCCAACAGGGAATGATTTATTCACTAAGTTTACTAGTAACTTGAGTCAGTAAAGTAAAGATAAATTCTTCATTGTGTTAGGTATTGAACAAACATTTATTAGCCCAGGATACGGTTGGCTTTCTGGGCTGCAAGTATGCGTTGCCTGCTCATGTTGGGCATCTCATCCACCAGCACCCTCAAGCACCCACCACCTTCTCCTCAGGGCTGCTCTCAAACCATTCTCCGCCCAGCCTGTATTTGTGCTTGGGATTGCCATGACCCAGGTGCAGGACCTTGCACTTGGACTGGTTGAACTTCATGAGGTTCGCACAGGCCCACCTCTCAAGCCTGTCAAGGTCCCTATGGATGGCATCCCTTCCCTCCAGTGTGTCAGCCGTGCCACACAGCTTGGTGTTGTCAGCAAACTTGCTGCGGGTGCACTCAATCCCACTGTCCATGTCACCAACAAAGGTGTTAAACAGCACGGGTCCCAGTACTGACCCCTGAGGAACACCATTCGTCACCAGTTTCCATGTGGACATTGAGCCACTGACTGCAACCCTTTGAGTGTGGCCATCTAGCCAGTTCCTTATCCACCGAGTTGTCTACCCATCAAATCCATGCTTTTCCAATTTAGAGACCAGGACGTCATGCAGGACAGTGTCAAACACTTTGCATAAGTCCAGGTAGATGACGTCGGTTGCTCTTCCCTTATCCACCAATGCTGTGGCAACATCATAGAAGGCCACCAAATTTGTCAGGCACAATTTGCCTTTGGTGAAGCCATGTTGGCTATAGAATCATAGAATCTTCATGGTTGGAAAGGGCCTTTGAGATCATCGAGTCCAACCATACACACACACACAAAAAAACCAAACCAAACCAAAACAAACCCCCCTACAATCTCTGCCACTAAAGCATGCCCTGAAGTGCCAAATCTAGATGTTTCTTAAACACCTCTAGGGATGGTGACTCAACCACCTCCCTGGGCAGGCTGTTCCAGTGCCTGACCACTCTTGCAGTAAAGTAATTCCTCCTAATATCTAATCTAAACCTCCCCTGCCGCAACTTCAGACCATTTCCTCTGGTCCTGTCATTATTCACTTGGGAGAAGAAGCCAACACCCACCTCTCTCCAACCTCCTTTCAGGTAGTTGTAGAGGGCAATGAGGTCTCCCCTCAGCCTCCTCTTCTCCAAGCTAAACATGCCGAGCTCCCTCAGCCTCTCCTCATATGACCTGGTCTCCAGAGCCCTCACCAGCCTCGTAGCCCTCCTCTGGACACGCTCCAGCACTTCAATGTCCCTCTTGTACAGAGGGGCCCAGAACTGAACACAGTACTCGAGGTGAGGCCTCACCAGGGCCGAGTACAGAGGCACCATCACTTCCCTGCTCCTACTGGCCACGCTATTTCTGACACAAGCCAGAATGCTGTTGGCCTTCTTGGCCACCTGGGCACACTGCTGGCTCATGTTAAGCTGGCCGTCCACCAGCACCCCCAGGTGCTTTTCTCCCAGGCAGCTTTCCAGCCACTCTTCCCCAAGCCTGTAGCATTGCTTGGGGTTGTTGTGACCGAAATGCAGGACCCGGCACTTGGCCTTATTAAACCTCATGCAATTGGCCTTGGCCCATCGATCCAGCCTGTCCAGGTCCCTCTGTAGAACTTTTCTACCCTCAAGCAGATCAACACTCCCACCTAGTTTGATGTCATCTGCAAACTTACTGAGGGTGCACTCAATCCCCTCATCACCAATCCCCTGTCACCAATCACCTCCTTATTTTCCATGTGCCTTAGCAGAGATTGCAGGAGGATCTGCTCCGTGATCTTGCCAGGCACAGAGGCGAGACTGACCAGTCTGTAGTTCCCTGGGTCATCCTTTTTTCCCTTTTTGAAAATGGGGGTTATGTTTCCCCTTTTCCAATCAGCAGGAACTTCACCAGACTGCCATGACTTTTCAAATATAATGGAAAACGGGTTGGCGACTTCATCTGCCAGCTCCCTCAGGACCCATGGATGGGTTTCGTCTGGTCCCATGGACTTAAGCACCTTCAGATTCCTTAAATGGTCCCGAACCTGATCTTCTCCTACAGTGGGCAGTTCTTCATTCTCATAGACCCTGCCTTTGCATCCTGCAACTTGGATGGTGTGGTTGGAGCCCTTGCTGGTGAAGACCAAGGCGAAAAAGTCATTCAGCACCTCAGCCTTCTCCATATCCCGGGTGACTAGGTCACCTGTCTCCTTCCTGAGAGGGCCCACATCTTTCCTAGTCTTGCCTTTACCCCTGATGTACTTATAGAAGATTTTGTTGTTGTCCTTGATGCCCCTAGCCATAGCAGCCTTCCAGTACCTAAAGGGGGCCTACAGGAGGGATGGGGAAGGACTTTTTATCAGGGTAAGGACACAGAGTAAGGGCCTCAAACTGAAAGAGGGGAGATTTAGATTGGATATCAGGAAGAAATTCTTTATGGTAAGGGTGGTGAGGCACTGGAACAAGTTGCCCAGAGAAGCTGTGGATGCCCCATCCCTGGAGGTGTTCAAGGCCAGGCTGGATGAGGCTTTGAGCAGCCTGGTCCAGAGGGAGGTGTCCCTGCCCATGGTAGAGTGGTTGGAACTAGATGAGCTTTAAGGTCCCTTCCAACCCGGACCATTCTGTGATTCTGTGTGTGATTCTGTAAAAAAAAAAAAAAGAAAAAAAAATCAGAAAAAGAGAGGATGGTAAACGCACCTATCTCCCAGTTTAGATGGGAGTGCCTACACACCAATTAGGAAATACTACTGCCTACCTGGAAGATTGTTTTCACAGCTATTGGAGCCAAATTAGAGGCATGAAGTTTAAGAGCCTCATAACGTAGACTTTTCAGTTGTCTTGGTGGATGTTGAGGTATAATTTTACATGATTGTCTGTGTCTAGATAGAAGTTGAAAACTGACCTCACTAATTGATATATGTGGAAATATTATATGTGTATTCTGTTGCATACTGTTAGCTAGTCTTAGCTAATATGAGGACATAATTCTGTCTTTAGGTTCTCATATATATTGGTCATATAATGTTATATACGTATATATTACATGTATTGTTAAATGATGTTAAGTTTTTCTCAATAAACGTATATGTCTAACTACAAATATTTATCTAGCAGTGCCTATAATGTGACATTTCCTATGAGAATATCTCTGGTACAAGAAATAGACTTTTCATATCTCTGATTATTGAAATAGTACAGCCTGTACTGCGTACACATGATCAGAATAGGTTGGTTTAAAGTTCTCTTATATCCTTCAGATTTCTGAGACATTTCTTATTTGGCATAATTCAGTCCAGCTCTGCTGAATGCATACTCACGTACAGGCTTAGTACAATTTCACTGTCAATAGACTCCTAATTTATAAAGGCAGTTCTGATACCTTTTCATCACTACTGTTCAGTTTTCATCTAATGCATATTTTTTTTCATTGGACTCTGAGCAAACATATGAAATATATCATTTCAGCTGCTACTGCATGCCTGAATTTAAAAAGAAAGAAAAAAATGTAGGAAGTTTTATCCTGTATAACCACTGCATATTTTTTCCATCCTCAGGGAAAAAAAATAATTCTGGTTGAAAAGGATACTCTGCTGTGTATAGCATAATGTTTTCTCTGATTTTAATGGATTTCACTGTTTTAGAAAGCACTGGAAATGGAAAACTTTAGACACTAACAAGTAAAATCACATCACATTGCTTTTATTAAAAGCAAAAAACCCTTAGAAAAGAGAGCAGAAAGAAGCATAGATTCAGCAGTGTTCCTTTCTTTGGAAAGAAAGAGATTTCCAGGATATATTTTCTTTAGAAACATATGTAAGTATGCTTAATTAACATACTCAGACAGAGACATTTAATTATGAACAATTAGTTTTCAACTGAGTGAAACAGCTGTCACTTTAATAGTTTGTATAAATCTAGGGACTCTGCATGCATTCACTTATCATAAAGCATTAATGTGACTTGATATTTGATATAACATCTGAAAACTTTCTGGGATCCATCCAGCTATGCTTTGACATTTTTAGCACCATTCCCAGTTATGTTCTAAGTTAAAGGCTCACATATATAGATACATAACTGCAAGTACAATGTTTAAAATGCCATGTCTGGAATATCATAGAATTTTAACAAGAGATTCCACTCAGTCCATTTGCACTAGTGATAACTATGTTAGCAGAATCATCCCTACTGACTTACAGCTTCATAAAAAGTAATTACTAATGTGAATTGATTTTGCAATTTTTTGTGGAAAGGATTTTTTGATGGAAGTACCCAAGAAGTGGAATTATTAATAGAAATTTTTTATTTCATAAAATATCAAAAATGTATTTTCCACAAAGAAATTGAATCAGCACGTTTCTTTTCAGGAAAATGCAACCTGAAAACAGCATATACTTTTCTTAACCATTTTATTTTGAGTTAAACACTAGACTACTCCTCCTGTTGGTGACTTGCATTTTTAAAGAAGTTTCCCATCAAACACTCAGATTCTTCTTTGGCTCAAGTACATTATAGCTAAATACAACATAACTCTAGATCAGTGGTTGTGCCTGTGCGAGTTTGTTACTGAAACATTCACAGTAGCTGACATTTTCAATGAAGGCTGTGGGATTTCAGTGACCAAGTCCTTACCTAATCCACTTAAATCCCTTTGAAAATCCTACCACTAAGTATTGAATTCTCCTAATGAATAATTTCTGAAAGTACTCCTGTACTTCTCAAATGATATATAATGTAGCCCTTTGAAATACACTTGTCTTTGAGGGGAACAACAGGCCATTTTCAAGTGATATTCATTAACTATTCAAATAAACTAGTTGACTTTTTAATTATTTTATGTACAGTTCTACTTTTTTGCTGCACATGTAGCAGCAGTTCAACAACATGTTTAATTAATTATCTTCTGAGAAAGTTATAAAAACAATTCTAAAAGTATATAAAAAAGTATGAATTATTAAAAGACGGCTAAAAAAATGACTATACTTACATCTAGCAATATAATCTAGCACAGTTTCTATTTATCATTCTCCCTAAAATGTTTTTTATATTTTTAAATTATATTCTAAATCATATATCAGTTTTGTATCAAATATTCATAAACATACAAATTTAAAGCATGCTTTTCTAAGATTAGTTGAATAACAATAGTCTGGCCATTCCATCTCAACACGAGGGAAAACTTTCCTTTGAGGGTGGCAGAGCACTGGCACAGGCTGCCCAGAGAGGTGGTGGAGTCTCCGTCTCTGGAGACATTCAAACCCCGCCTGGACGCGTTCCTGTGCAACCTGCTCTGGGTGACCCTGCTCTGGCAGGGGGTTGGAATAGAGGATCTCTGAAGGTCCCTTCCAGCCCCTACAATTCTGTGATTCTGTGATATCTATATGTCTTCAGTTATTAACATTTTTAATGTTATTATTCCCTTTATCCGTTATGGGTGTAAGTAAGATTAGGGTGACATTTGTACAAAACTGTAGCAAGATTCTCCTGTTCCTGGGGAGCACAACTTGGGTTTTGTCTAAAAATATCCATAGTTTTAAAGTCAGTTTTGGTTACATAACCATATACTGTCTGTTCTTGCTGGAAAAATAAGTATTAGAGCAATTTACTACTATTCTGGCAAAATCCATAGGATTTAATGAGATGGTTCTCATTTTTGTAATGTTGTAATCCAATCCAATCTAACTTTAAAATGTTATTCTTCTGAGCATTTAATTCAGTTTTTATATGCAGAGGTCAAATTCTTTGCTTATATTGGTTTAATTACACTGAAAAAAATGTAGTTGTCTGCAGTGTATACGAGTGCACAGACACGAATGATGCTATATGAGATTTACACAGACAAAACAGGGTTCAAAATCTAGCTTATGAATTTATAATTACACATTACAGAAGGCCAAACACAACCATATGTATGGTTCACTGCAGCCATTTGACATCATCGATGTTGACTTTTGAGCCATTCATTTTTAACAAGATATATCCTGTTTTCCCTTTACCTTCATAATCAGATCTGTAAAGTTACTTTTTTTGTTTGATTGAAAAAGAGCATGGAGACCCCACATTCAGTCAGCAGCTAATTGACTCTTAAACTTTTCTTGCTACCAAGAAAAGCAATCTAATTTTGTTCATAATGTGATCTTAGAAACCCCTAATCATGGTGTTATTGTTGGGTGGTCGAAACGGTATATTGTTTGTTAGTATTTAACTGAACTGAGTTAAATTTCTGTGGAAACAAAAATGATATGGAAGCAGAGCTAGCAGGTTATTCACTCAGTATGAACATAGCTAATTATAACATTTCTAAGAGAAACTATCATATTCTTGCTTGATTCTCAAATATAACACCCCTTTTTGTAAATAAGAATCTCATGTTTTAATTCTATTTCACTGTTTGCAACAGAATCTTTGATTGTAAGGGGCAATAGAAACTTATGTTTTTAGCATCAATCTGTATATTGATCTGATAACTCTGTATTCTTACATTTTACCCTTCAGTTCCCTTCAGATTTGTGTGATGTCTTGTAAAGCAAGAGAGATATATACTTGTAAATTAAAAAACAGAAAGAAAAACTTTCTCCATAGATGAGAAGAGGGTCTGTCTTTATTTTTCTCTTGATCTTTTAACATAGTCAGAACACCACGATCTATGAAAACGAGAATATATGTATTGTTTTGCTAAAGAACTCAATCCTCATCTTAGCTGAGCCCTAAACTTTACCTGAGGGTTTGGTTTTGCATTGTCAGAAAGTCTTTGCAACACATTAATGAGTGTGGTGAGTTGTTCATACTAGTGAAAGAATTCTCGTCAACATTTTGATATATATATATTTATTTTTTTTAATGTACTTACTTTATGACTGTGGTAACCACTGTTTTCTGTGAGATCCCTGAATAATGACATTTAAGTTTAGCCTTGGAGTCAAATGGTCCCATGCAAGGTCTTGGACTTAGGAGTTCTCCTTGTCATCAACACTTTTAAAATATTCATTTAGAGAACTACTCATCTAATCAATGAGTACATTGGAAAAAGATTACCAGCATTCAACATTGGAAAGATCACCAACATCTAATTTCTCTTTTATTGATTCTCTACTTGTTCCAGCATTCTAGCTACCAACCCCATTCAGTTTTGGAGAACTTTGAGTTCCTTACTTAGAACTAAAGTTCCATTTTGGGAGCAGCCAAAATACAAGAGTTTTCATCTTCTCACTTACTGATAAAGGTGCCTGCTCTTGAAAGTCTTATCATGAATAAATAACGAGATTGAGGTAGTATTTTGAATATCTCTTGTATATCAGTTCATTTGAAATATCAAAAGCTTTTCAAAGCTAAAACAAGGCCCTTTTTTTTTTTATTTTGGGGAGGGTTATTTTAAATATTAGTTTCACAAGACATTGTAGCACTATTTAGTTAGGAACATGGAAAACAGAGAAGGGAATAAGGCTTGTCTACTAATTGTAAAATATCTTGAATTCCCCTTGCTCATCTCTGAAAAAAACACAGCCTACTAAAAAGCAAGATGAGAGTAAAAGGTTTAAAAAACTGAAGGGTTTTAGACTTTATTATTTGCAGTGGCTAAAACCTAGTTGTAATGGAAATCCAGTGGGTATAAAAAGTGAAAATATAAAATGGAAGTTTAAAATTATACATAAGTAGCATTATTCAAGCAAGAGTAAAATTTGATGTCAGAATGACACAGATGCTTACAGTTGGAACTAAAACGTAACATTTTGTAGCACTATGCTGTGGACATTATTTGAGTGGTACTGAAGATTAAATTGATTTAAATTATACTTAGCTATTATAACTATTAATTTCTGTATCTCAACTATTTGTATTTTAACTTTACTTTTCCCTTGGAGATCTCAGAACACTTTAGAAGATGTTAAATATATGGTGCTCATTTAATCAGTCATCTGCCTGGTTTACTCATTTGGAAAGCTAAGATGTGTCTTCTGTATTTATATAATTTTTGGTGCCCTCTTCAAGGCAGAGGTCAAAATAACAACACACCTGTGCATGGCAACTGTGAAAAGTCAGTCAGTATAAACCACCCATGTTAGTGCCACATCTGAAAAATTATTATTAGCCATGTGTCTAAATTATAGAGGCAAGTGACAAGAACTTGAGAATCTTGTATCCCAGTCCCCTTCCCTTTCTAGCTAAAAAGACTAACTTTTAACTCTAACTAATTATAGAGAGTTAGACTAACTCTAACTTTTGCAATCCAAAAAAAATAATTCTCCCCCCACTTTACTCCCACCCCATGGAGCACTCCAAGCTCCAGTAACTCTCAAGTATACTTAGTTAAGCTTGTATGTTTCTTATTATAGAAATATTTTCTAGTAGAGGATATAAATTCATTGAAACAGAGCCATTTCCAGTTTGCAAACTATACAGGCTTTGCCAGTGAAGGCATCTTTAAGAAATGCATTAAAAATCTTGAAGAGTGACATTTTATGGTGTCTCTGCCCAGTTCCAAGAGCTATAATTTAAAAACTATTCAGCTGATGGCCTTCAGATTTAATTTGATTTTTAAGTCACAAAGTGCTATTAAAAAAAACCACCTCCAATATGCTTAATCTTTTATTTACAAGTTATTTCATCAGCAATTTTAAATGGGAGGGTTATATTCCATGTGCTGATTTTTCGTTTGTTTATTTATTATCTTATCTCTTCGTCAACTTCACGAAATAATCAGAAAGAATTTACAGTTGGGGAGAGATGAATTGTGGAAAATTTTATCATAATGGGTAAAATAATTGAAAGCAACTGGCCAGTAAGTAATAAAGCAGAAATATTCTACAGTAAGTAGCTCTATCATTAAATAACTATAGGATGAATTTTCTTTCATTCTGTCTGCCCTCTCTTTCCAGAACAAATGCCTCATTAGGGCCAGAAATTACAAGAAGTTTGATTTTAGAAGGTATTTGGACAAATATGAGACAATATGAGAACAACGGAGAAGTTAAATCCCCCTTCTCTGTTATAATTTAAATTAAAAAAAAAAATGGAATAAATTATGTATACTGCTATCTCCCCAATGCGAGATATGAGAGAATGAACCAGAAAAAAAGACATCTCAAGATGTTTGCTGATTTAATAAAAATTCCTGTGCTCCACTACTTAATTGAGACTCTTGTCCTCTGCAATGAAGGCTAAGGCCCTAGGTTAGTGCTCAGTCACCTGTTACCTGTGTAAGTAAGTTATGTATCTCAGTAGACTGAAAACAGCCATCAATCTGTCAAATATACTATTTAAGTCAGAAACAAACTCAGGAATTGCACTGTTCTAGTCCATAGGAAAAAAGGTCAACATTGTAGTCCCGGTCCCCAGGTAAATGATGACTTCAGACATCTGCAAGACAGGGCTATGAACCTTTTTATTTTTTAAAGGTAATCAGCTACTTTTGAAATAAGAGAAGAGGTCTCAATTTTCCTCTCTTGACATAGCTTCATTCCCACCTAACTTAATAGGTAGAACTTTTTTTTATTTGAGATTTAAGAGGTCTGAAATCAACTTCCTTTCTTGGCTGATGACAATTCAACCTTTTATCCTACACCTCCAATGGAGACTTTTGATATTGTGTAGGGGACCCTTGCCTTTCCTCCCACTGCAGCTATCACTTTTATAAAAACATTCCAGTCATCAAAGAGAGGATACAAGTGAAAGTAAGGCTAGCATATGGTAACCTGAAAGGTACCGCAATGCCCTGGCTAAGGAAATTCTGGACATCCAGAATCTGAAGTCCTCCACATATTTAGGCAGTTGTCTGCATCCTAGCTTTAAGTACTTAAAACTAAATTTCTAACTATTTTTTTAACTGTTATCATCATTTCAGAATTTTATTACACAGCTAGTAAAAACTGCATGTATCATCTGTACTGTAGCACTGAGTTTAGC
This sequence comes from Larus michahellis, assembly GCF_964199755.1. Lineage (NCBI taxonomy): Eukaryota > Metazoa > Chordata > Aves > Charadriiformes > Laridae > Larus > Larus michahellis. The sequence goes on from NC_133896.1 coordinate 10,519,494, forward strand.
TTTCTCCGAGACTGCTGTAACCTTGCCTTGCTTTTCACATCAATTCCTATTTTAAATTCTGAGCAGGAGGCCGGTCATTTAAAAGTGTGCAAGGATGTTGATGTATTATTAAGTTATTCTAATAGGTTATTCTCAGAGCTTTAAAAATCAGTATTTGCAGTGAAAATATGAGTCTGGGAGAGGCAGATCCTACTTATCTGCTAACTGATTGAGACTGGGGATTTGGTGATTCAGAAGTTCATTTTTAATTGCTTTGAAGACTTTTCAGCTTTCACAGGCCTGTTCTGGAAAAGAATGTTTGCTTTTGCTAACAAATGAGAAAAAACAACAATGGATAAATGTATTAAATAAAGCAATGTCTGGACGCTAAATTTTCCTTTGGTCTGGGTGCCTATTAGCCAATGTCAGTCCCTGGGAGATTTGCTGCCAGTAGCTAGTTATATTTGTTTATTTATATATCAGAAGTGGTTTTGCTTCTTGAATCACTGAAACCCGAATGCAGTTTAGAGTTTCTTCTGGGCTCTCTATCTCAGATCTTAATGAGGATGGTTAGATTAAGACTAAGAGTTAAATGCCCACCCAAAAGGGTAAAAACAGGACAACCCACAACTGGTTTATATTCCAGTGACAGGACAAGGGGCAATGGGCACAAGCTAGAACATAGGAAGTTCCGTTCAAATACACGGAAAAACTTCTTTACAGTGAGGGTGACAGAGCACTGGAACAGGCTGCCCAGGGAGGTTGTGGAGTCCCCTTCTCTGGAGATTTTCAAGACCCGCCTGGATGCAGCCCTGAGGGATGTGCTTTAGGCAATCCTGCTCTAGCAGGGGAGTTGGACTAGATGATCTCTAGAGGTCCCTTCCAACTCTGAAGATTCCGTGATTCCGTGATTCCGTGATTCCTTCAAGAGCTTCCCAGGCTGTCAGGGCTGCCTGGAGCACTGAGCTGGCTCTGCCTGTCCAGCCCAGGTAACACGGTGCAGACAGGGAATTATCCCTGCCTTTGGCTTGGTTCCTCCGCTTGCTGGCCAATGTAGCTGAGCTGGCATGGAGGTGGGACAGTCAGTTATTTCTGGGAAAGACCATAAGCAAATGGAAAGGCTGTGGGAGCAAGGAGAAAGCAAGGGAGGAATAATGACTCAGAGGGATGTTTGTGAGTCACGGTGTTTCCCTGGGCTACCCAGGAGTTACACGCAGGCTCCTACTTGGAGGAAAATTAAGGGCATAATCTCGTTCAACAGCAAAGTGAGCACTCAGAACTTGAGCTTAGAAGTATGGGTTTGCAAAGAGTGACTTGTTAATGATGTTTGTGTTTTTGTGTGCTTTCAACTTGAGTTGAGGGCATCTGAAGTAGCTCTGATGAAGTCATTAGCAAATCTGAGATCATGATTCTGCTTCATTCCTTCCATCGTGTTCATTATGAATCTCACAGAAGTAGAACTACAACTCTATACATCACAATAGAAGTATAAAGACGTGGTTTCACACTCTAGAAGGCCTGCAGCCTCACTGATGGCCATCTGCCAGCTGAAACTGAGTTTTAAACACCCATTTAGTGATGGTGCAGCTGAGTGTTTCCTAGGAGCAGGAATAATTTTTTCTACAGCTTCACTCTACTCTAATGGAGACTGTTAAGTGTCCCTGTATTTCCGTGCATGTTGAAATACATTCATGTTCAAATATTCTAATAGAGCTAAAATGTTAACATTTCTGTGAATATATCTACAGAGGAAATACACTTTGGTCCCACAGTTATCCATGATAAATCCCTTCAACTCAGTATCAATCCATTCCTCCCTAGGATGGCAATTATGCTTAACTAATGTCCTAAATAAGGATGCTCATATGAATCAGAGCATACACCTACAGAAGACCAGTGGCAACATTTCTCTTTGTCTTACTGAATAGCTGCCTTGGTGAAGGAAGCAAAATGTGCAACAGCTTGTGGCTCCTATTTCCCGTGCCTTATTCTCATAATCTGAAAAACAGCTAATCTTTGTGTACACCTGATTTGCTGCTTTTACATCGATGTGGGGGAAAGACATCTTAGCTTTTACTCGCTCTCACCATAATCACTCTAAGAACTGGTCCTAGCAGACTTCCAAGCATTAAAATTTCAGTGATTTGCTGGAAGAATCTCTATAAAGGCCCTTAAAGCTTCATTTCAAGTGTTTCTAGTAAAATGAGACGAAAGTGTACCCTTGAACCGATACAATCCAGCATTAGGTAATAATTTGGTGCTCTTGAAGTTCAGTGAGAAATTTGTGAGGCACTGGGCTCCAGGTGCCCATTTGAAAAAAACCACCTTGGCATCAGATGAAGGGCAGGTAGCTGGCAGCTTAATTTTCCAGTGATCATATATTCTTCTGATACAGTAAGATGAAGATAACAGTGTTAAGATGAAGATAATAGTTTGTGCATTTGTGTTTATGTGTTTATATGTATATTGACGTAGTGTGTATATGAGTGTATATATATACACATATTTCTTTAATGTGTATCTGTACACATGTATACATAGATATAATGCATATGTGCATAAACACATACCTCCACATTTTTGGTTTATAAAGTTTCATTCTTGTTTAAATATACACCTTCTATGAAAGCCCTTGCAGTAATTGTTCCTGTGCTGTGGGTTAGCACTGTACTGTATTTGCTTACGGTTAAAATCCTGTGCAGAAGTTCTATGGAGTTTTTCACTTAGAGCAAAATAGGTATTCAGTATTTAGTTACCTTTTCCAGCCAGTTTTTTATAAATATATATTTTTATCATTCACATGTTTCTATTTAACTAAAAAAAGAGGCAACTAATGTGGCAAAATTCTTACACATAGAACAGAAATCCAAAATCAGTTATTTCTTTATGTACATTATTTGAAGTATAAACGTTTTCCATATCTTTAAATATCAGCATTTCATACCAAGAAATTTACATTTTTATAAGGAAGCTTCCCATTAAAAACAGTTCTGTCCCCAAGCCCTGAGGTTTCATCCAGCTTCGCAGTTTGAGCGGTCATACTCCTCCGAGGGAGAAAATCCCTCTTTTGGGGAAACAAGAAAGATAATACATGCATTCATAGTCTAAAATCTGTGCAGTAAGCTTCAAGTTTAACATTCAGCTTCCTTAAGAAAGTAGAAAGACGCTTCTGTTTGTGGTATAAATACACATGAAAATGTTTCCAAATGAAGACTTTCCACCCTGCCTGAAACCAGAACATATGTAATTCCATTTATTTAGGAACAGTTTCTGAAACTCTTTTGTGTTCTGATTTACTAGGAAAAAATTGCCAGGTTTGCATTTTTCATTTACGTTAGTGCAAAAGTCATTTTTCATCAACCTTCAAGGTATAAAAGGGAAGAACCTTGCAATTACCTTTTTTTTCTTTCTTTTGGTGTAAGAAAGAAGCTGACCCACACTGACAGTAATGAAAGAAAAGCACCAAGAGTTATTTCTTAGCGAACCTTGACATAATCTTTTCATCTCATCCCCACGTTTTGCTGCAGTCAGATATCAGCTTTAGCCAGTTTGCGTGAGTCAGAATGTCCCAGTAGCATGGGCTGCACATGCCAGTGCTGCAAACTATTAAAACTTTTGAAAAACCTTTGTTTCAAGGAATTTTAATTATGGCTCACAAGGTCATTCATGTTGAGACTTTATATCACGGGCCAAACTTCAGATCTTCGTGAATGAGGCAAGAGGTTAGCATGTGTAAGTGTATCGCCGTTGCAGAGTTCATATGCTGCTGATTATAAGCTTGTAAACAAATCCTTCATATCTCTCCTGTCTGAAACAGCTTTATAAGAAGTTTGTTTTTTAGAAAAATAAGAACAGGTGACAAGGACAAATTGTCCTGAAGTATGTGCAAGAAAGCTAAACCCCCAATTTCTGATGAAAAAGAGATTATAATCAGAGACATCAGATCTCTTTAGACTATGCTCTTAGGTCATGTCACAGTTCTGCTGTCAATGAACGCTCGTGCTTGGCTTCAGTGAGATACAGGATGACTTCCCTTTTCATTTTTCTCAGCATCTGATCTCCCCTCTTTTCTCTCTTTCTCCATGCAGATGTACTTTTTATAGACTATACTTGAGTTGAAAACACTGAATCAAACTCCTTGCTTGCCAGATTATAAATTCCTTAACGTATTTGGCAATTTGAATGAGCAAAATGTTTACGAATGCTACCATCTCTCAAGGGACTTAGGCAAGGTCTATAAAATTTTAATACATGTTCTCCTTTGGATATTATTCATTTGCATGCAGTAGAAATCATAGTGACGTTTCTGCTATTTATTCTCCACTTTTTATTTTACAGACAACCATGTGTAGAGTCTGTTTGGTCAGTGGAGCAACGCTGCATATATGTTGTATACTGCTTTTTTATTTGAAAAGGCATAGTTATTTTTTTCTGTCTTTTTTTGAAAAGAACTGTTCTAGCTCATCTGCCTCTCTCACTTTATTTGACATATGCGACTTGTCTTATGCCTTAAGAATTAATTTGGCTCACTTGTGTAATTTGCTCTTTTAGCCTGCTCTTATCATCTTTGCTTCAGAGAACATTTATGTCTTCAACTGAGACTAAATTGTGTTAATTAGGAAAATATCTAATGGCAACTTGCCCATCACCATGCCTGAATGGCCATGTGAAGTTAAAAAAAAAGAAAAAAAAAAAGCACTGTTTCTCTTGAATTCATAGGAAGTCCTTCCAAAAATGCCGGCATTGAGTAATTTATCTTTTTCAGACACTCGCAATATAGCAGACAAAGACATAATAAGAGAGAATTGGATGGGAAATTATGTAGACACTTTCTTTTTTTTTTTTTTTTTTTAAATAATGAGAATAATTAATTATTGGGAGAATTTTCTAGCCAAAGTGACGAAGCAGCTATAGCTGAGTGTCCTTCTAAATCATGTACTCGAGCTCATCAGGAAGTTATTAGGCTTGATGTAGAAATTACTTAATTAAATTTTATGCCCTGTGTAATGAAAGAGGTCAAACTTAATAGTCACAGTAATCCTTTTTGGTCCTCACTTGCAGGTGAAATTGTGGTCAAGTGAATCCAGGGCCTAACTCCTATTGATTTCAATAAGAAAATTATTTAATCCAATACATTTATGAATAAAACTTTCACTTAAGTTAGGTGGAGACAGAAGCAGAAAGTATTAGAGATAATTTATTTTTACTCTATTGGGTTATGTAATCAGGTGTTATGAAGCAGAATGAGAAGTGGCTACAATGGCAAACACATATTTATGGTTTTGCTATGGCAATTAAGAGTTATATTCCTAATTCTACTTTGTAGCAAAGGATTCAGAAGTGCTTTGTAAACTCATAAACCAAATCCAAATTTCGCTCAGTAACGAAACAAAGTTGTCCCTTCAGTAAAAATACTTTGTTTGACTATTTTGATAGCTTTGTGCACTGCTGGTTTTGTGGTGGTGATATGGTATACTAATAATTGGAAAATGGACTCATAGACATATGAAATGAAAGCCCTTCAGTGTGAAATGTGAGTCGTGACAACAGTAGCTGTGAAACAGCTCTGAAAAGCCTGAAAATTTATTTGCATATCTTCTGCTGATCTGTTACTTTCAGCAACAGTTCTGAATCTGGGGCAGTTCTGCACATAAGGAACTTGAAAGTAAAACAAAGAGGTGTCCCAATGGGCACTGTGGTAGCTTTAATATTGAGACAACAACTCAGACAGTTTTCATATGATTGCAATGAGAGGTGCCTCCAGAAGCTTCAGATAAACTGTGAGTTCCTGCTGAGAGTAACAACCTCTATTTCAGCTTATTTCAGTTTGGCTCTAGTTTTTCCACCTTATGGAACAGTTTTTCTTGGTATCAATATTACGTTTTCAACTATGATTAATGGTTTGAGTTGATTTAGTTTAGACCCAGAGCATCTTTGCACAACTGGAAGAATATCTGTTTCTTAGGCTGTACATTAAGAGTTTCATGGAGTCATAAATCAGTAGTAATAAAAAAAAAAAAAAAAAGCCTATTTGAAATGGAATGGAATGGAGTGGAATATTCAGTTAGAAGGAATCTACAAAAATCGTCTACTCCAACTGCCTGACCACATCAGGGCTGACCAAAAATAACTAAGCGTTAATATCTTCGTAACAAAATATTTTGTAATTTGTTTGGGCATTAGTTTCATTCTCAATGAATTCATTACAGAAGCCCTTAGGTATGGTGTCAAAGTGTTAGCTATCTACTGAGTTAATGCCCAGTTGTCCTCTGAGGAGACGGACTCAATGATGTAAAAGGTTTTGTTATTATTATCTTGTGTGTCTTTACTGAGAAACAAAAACAATAAAAGTATACCCTTTATCATAGAATCGTAGAATGGTTAGAGTTGGAAGGGACCTTAAATATCATCTAGTTCTAAGCCCCCTGCCATGGGCAGGGACACTTCCCACTAGACCAGGTCGTTCAAAGCTCCATCCAATCTGTCCTTTATCATGTTGAGAAAACAGCTGAATGTCCCTATGGAAATTTAGCATCTTTCCATTTGCCTTTTCTTAGCTTATTATGACTGACACAACTTACAATGAACCTGCTAAGATTTTACTTAATATTGGGCTATAATATTTACTATATTGAATATTTTGATAGTATGTGTATATATACACGTCATATATATTATATGCTGAGGAGCAGATCTTAATCCTCTTCTAGTCAATTACAGAACTCTCTGACTTCCCTGAGACAGAGGTTTAGGTCTTTGCTGCTTTTTCTCTTTTGCAAGTTAATGTCTATATTTTTAGCTCCTTCATATAATGTAGTAGAGAGAATCATGCAATTTAGAATCTAGCAGGGGTCAGTCTGCTGTTGTGACCTCTAATTGCTTCTGTCTTAAAACATTTCGCTATTTCTAAGATGTGTAATTTTTTTTTTCTTTTCAATGCACATGAAAAGGGATAATGTTAGCGTTTTGCAGTTAATTCAATTACTTTCCACTTGTGAAAATGCTGACAGGATTTCCGACCACTGGAAGAAGTGCCCTGACTGTTAGATGTGATTGGCAGCCCAGACATAACTTATAAATTGCAGCTGAAATTAAAGCATTTTATCTTCACTCATATATATCCTTCATGACAAACCGTTCAGCAATACTTTTAAGCCATTATTTCAGTGAATTGATTTTCAACAGCAATTAATGACCAATTTGTTAGATAATGTTCTCAGTCAAATCACAGAGTCAGGATCTGCTTCAGTAATGGACAAGTCTTCAATGCACTTCTGCACATAAGTCATAGATGTTTTTTTTTAAAATACTACAGATATTTTTTTTTTTTTTCAGATTTACACCATCTGCAATGCCACTATTATCAGAAGACTGTGCCCTGTCCATTCCATATAAACTAAAAATATGAAAAATAAAGCTTATTCAAAAAGAAAAGTGCCATTGCCTGCATGCTGGAGAAAATACCTTGCCATGTTAAAACCATTATTTTTAAAAAATGTTATTTAAAGGTAATAGTAAGAACTTGCCAATAGTGTAATAAGATAGTCATTTGGAAAATAAAGCTCGTCAAAAGCAATTATGAAACACACAGAAGAAAAAAAGACCTACTTTAAAATATGGTTAGCTAAGGCTTATAGTCGTTACATCTAACTTTATTTAAAGAGCTCAGATTTTCTCGATAGTCTATGGAAAGAAAGAGACACTTCCAAAGGTAATTCGTGTGGTAGGTGGTCTGAATTTCCATGTATCAAGTGACTACCTTTTGTGGTGAGGTATACAGAGGTGGAGGATCACTCTGTACCTGTTTAGGCTGGGCATCTGAGTTTTAGACAGCAAACATCAAGGGACATTAGCCTCTATTAACTCACTTCTGATGATATTAGCATGAGTTTATTACTTTAAAATGTAGAAGAAAGAGGAGAAACTATGAAAGGTGAAAATGCCAGTATGGCAAATCAATGATTTAATCCTGTCTTGGATTTTGCAGACATGTGCATGAACCCTACATTAAAACCTAACAGAATAGATAATAGCCACATATTGGAGTCATATTTCAGAATCCTGAAAAGACATAAAAAGGGGGAAATTTAAAGGATAGGAGAAAAATTTGAAAAGTATGAAGTCAAGTAATGGCCTAAAGAAGCAAAAGATACATTTTAGTATTGTGGGCAAGAATATTTATTTTTCCTTTGTTTCATTTTTTTAAAATTATTTTTAATTTGGCATATCTATCCTGAGCAGATAAATAGCAATCAACCAATGGTGAGGGCTTTCTTAATTGAAGACTGTCTGGCCAGTTGGTGCAGCCAGCTGCAGGAAGAGAAAGTCTGACTGGGACCACCCTGAACTCGCCTGAGTTTCACGGTTTGCAGAAGCAGATTTCTCTATCTATTAATTTTCCAGCTCTCTATGGGGAAGAAATGAACAGTTTCTTCTCAAGGCAACTGAGGCCTACTTGTTGACTTCTTGTCCCTCCTCAAGGAATAAAGGGAAACTGATGCACCTCAAAATTTGAAAAGCAGAGCTGAGGTTGAGTTGCCGTACCCCTTGCCTTGACATAGTATGGAATATCGGTTGAAATACCCTAGATATGCAGAAGATGTGTTTATGTTTTCAGCAGTGAACAACCAAAATATCATTACAGCTGATTTTTAACTGAAAAATATTGTCCTAAAGATGTGAAAGGAATTATTAAATCACATTAAATCTATACACAACTAAATGTTGTCAATGCACATGCTGTTCAAATTTATTTTTTTCTTTTTTATATATTTTTTATAATACAAACTCAATTATCTTCAAATACAAGATAATAAGAGATATGAGGATTAAAACTTATTAAGGAAAATTAAAGGAAAGAATAGATAATTTAAACCTCCCTTAGTACCATGAAAACTGATAAGATGATTTTATATTATTTTAATCAAATTTGCTTTTGCACTCTGATTCTTTTTAGTTAATAATTTCTACTTTTTTCAGTTACTTGGCTTCTAGAATGGTAATTAAATATACACAGTGGTTCATCCCTTTAGAAAGGAGTCAAAATGTTTCATTCATTTGAGAAATATCTCGATTGCTAAAGATGCATTTGTAGTCCAATAAGTAGCTTGTTCTTAAGATATAAAATAGAGCATTTGTTACATATCTCACAGGGTTATTTTGCAATATCACTTTAACTAGCACACAGTTGCAAGGTATATAGTGTAATTGCTTTTGTCATTTTAGTGCCTACAAGCCAAAACAAGTAAATATTTTTTATAAACATTTATTTGTTATGTCTGTGTCTAATTAAATTTAGGGATATGATTTTCCCCATCATCATGTGCTTTTGATTACAGTGATACGTGCATTAGCCTGTATTTTGGAGGATTTAAGTCTTAAATATTCACCATCTGTTAATAAAAGAGATTATCTCTCTGCATTTTGGAACAGGTATAGACTAATTAGAAACAATTGGTATTTTTTTAATTTTTTTTTTTTCTCATAAAGGAACTCTTGAACGTAGGAGTTACACAGTCAGAAATGTATCTTCTGGCTGAGTGCAGTTTTATTGGATCATTACTTAATCCATCAAAGATGTTGATTATATCTTTTAATAACTGGAATAGTTGGGACCGAAAAAAGAGATTGATTGAATGATATGGAAGTTTTAGCACAAAGCAGGCATTTTAAATCTAAGATGTTGCCTGAAAGGGGAGAAATTGCCTGAAGGCTATGGAGAAAGCATTATGGTATTTCAGTGACATATTTCCTTACTGCTACTTCAGCACGGTTTACAGCTGGCTGCTTCTGTTTGTGCTTGCAGAGTCTTCTAAGGATTATGAGATTATTCGTGTTGACTAAAATAAAATAAAGTGAAACTTGAGATTTCTGTGCAAACTTTGTATTGCTAAAATTATAGAGATGTATTCCTATGAGTATCTCTACACCAGTAATTAGTGGACTCCACTGCCTCAGTGATACTAGTTTTGAGACGAGTACAGTGATATAAAAAGACTGTGTGAGGCAGCCCGAAAACAAACCTCCTCTCTGAAGTAAATGCATTCTGACAGGAAGAACAAGAATGTATCAATTTAAATTGTGATGAGTAACTTATGGAGACAATTTGTAATTACTAATCTCTTGGTGAGCCTTAGAAAATTTATAAAGCCACAGAAAAAATCCTTCTCGAATGTTATATGGCAAGATATAATTTATGAATTTATCAGAAGATAATGACTTGTTTGGTGCAAAATGGATGGCACACAGAAATAAGCTCTTATAGAGTAAAATGACATTGGCCATAAACCTACCATGAATTATCACGATTTCGTATATATATATGGATTTACTTTTGTTTAAAGACAAATAAAATCAATTTATTTCACGGGCAACCCGCTCAATAAAAAGAAGAGTTGGAACTGATATTTTAATTTTACGTGTGTAATATTTGTAAACATTCTACATTAAGAGGCCATAACATCTTAGGTGAGAATGAGTATGGTCTTGGATTTTTTACTTGTTTCTTAATATTCCATGTACATGAATTTACCTTTTCAAAGGCAGGTTTCATTATTTTAAAACATGCACAGACATACAGGCTGCGTCAGTACAGAATATACAGTTTCATTTGGACTTTTCTCATAGACCATTTTAGATGGTTTAACAAGCTAGGTGAAAGAAGTCTTGTGAAATCCTCCAGTTGGTTCAGAAGTGACAGTTCTCATTCTGAATTTTGTGAGAACATTTTTATAGGTTGCCTAATCTCTGAAGCCTTGGCAAATTGTAATCCAAGATCTTAAGTGCTGCATGAATTTGTGTGATCTGTTCCTCATTGATGTTAGGTTTTCCACAGGCATTGGAGGAGACTGGAGTCGTAGCCAAATATTTTCCATAATCAGCCAAACTTCTATCAGTTTTAATAGCACCCCCTTTGCTGTCTGTGGACCAGCTATGGGCAGACCTCAAGACACTACGTGTTTTCAGCAGGTAATGTGGCTGTCAGATGAATTTCAGTATTCAGTGTGACACGCTTAGCTTCGGCCTCAGTGATTTCTTTTATCCCTAGTAAGTGCTGAATCAGGAGAATGTTATTTTATTTACTCTGATGAGATTTGAGATGCTGAAGGTGACCGGAAGAGCCAGCAACAATTGGGCTTTTAAGATTACAACACGAAGTCGTTGGACATGTTAGTTATGTTCACTAATGTATTGTTAATCTCAATATTGTGTCATGGGAATTTTGAAATACGCTCCATAGAGGATTTGTAATAGCTTTCCAAATACTTCCTTGGAAAACTATCCTATAATCAGAGTAAGAACTAAGAAATATGGAACAAAAAAGCTTTCAGCCAAGGTTTAACCCTCTTCATATTGTTTTCTTAGATAAAAAACTTCAAACAAAACTGAAGACTGAAAGCATGAATGACAAATTTTGCCTCCTAAAGCTCTGGTTCTAGTTCCAGCACATTGGTATTTATTATTTTATTTCTATCTCCATGTTTTCAGATCTTTTGATCTACTGATAACCTGTTAAACTTAAGCTAACTTCCAGGAAAACACAAAAGTAAAACATTATTCTTAGACAGATTGTGCCAAATATTCTAACAGAGTAACTGAAAGGGATCTGGAAGCTTTGCTTTAATGACGCTCAGGAGGTAGTGCTGCAGCTCAACTATGCATGAATAGGTGATAATGGACATTTAGGCAAAATTTGGAGTTCAATCTATATCTAGCAGGACAGCATACTTTTGCTTACTTATCACAGAATCATACTGGAAATGTTTCACATACTTTATAGCTTTTTCATGCGTTGGCTTGATAACGTGAGTAACCTGAGGTCTTGAGAGAAAAAACAATGTGTGAACAGTCAGTCCCCAGAAAAAAAAAATACCAAAACCATAGTCTGTGTACCAAGATGAGCATATTCTGAAATCCAAGGACATTAAAAACAGATGGGTCAACACTGTTAGATAAGGAGTCTTTAAAACTCAGGTTTTACCTTTGGAACTGCAAGTGAATTGTAGGGATGGGGGTAATGAAGCCTATCATATCAGTACTATGAGTATAAATAGGACTTCCAAATTCTTGTGCCAAAAGCTATACCTGAGCTTGTCATATGGGTATCCATTATAACCAGTGAAGAGAAATAAGCACTTCTAGAGTGCCTTTAATCTCAGCAATGCCGGACATATTTAAGGATGAGGTGAACAGCTAACTCCCTAGAACATCTCACTTCTCTGTTGTAGAGAGATTAGACAGCTAGATTCTATCTACATATCAGACTTCTGAAGTTGCGTGTACTACCTTTATGTCAGATTTTGTAAGGTGTTAAACATATATCTGCAGGGAAAAAAATGTTTCTAAGCTTAATTTTTTGGAGCTGTGATGCAAGGACAATGTCATTAACCTGTCCTCTAAATGGGGTCCTGAGATCTTATTTGAGAAGTGCTATGAATTAAAGTATTCTATAAATGCAAAAGTGAAAGCAGAGCCCAGTCTTCTGTCTCCTTTGGCTGTGCAAGCATTGCCAAATGCCTGCTTCCCTGGAAGATTTTACAGCACCCCTAGCAATTTTTAATGCACTTGACTGAAAACAATTGAAATTGCAATTGAATTGCAGTTGCTACAAAAGCTTGAGTTACCACTGCAATTTCTGATGGCAATTTCCTTGGCACTTAGTGAGGTTTTGAAAAGTACTTTAGTTGCAATTAATAGAAATAATGGTGTATCTGTAATTTCCTTTGGCCTAAAACCAAAATAGCCTTGACTCTGATTGACATATATTCTAATAACATTCTAATGAATGTTAAGTACTACTTTTTTCTTTTCTTTTTTTAAATTAAGTAAATGGGGTTGAATGTCTTTATTAGTACAAGACATGAAGCATGCAATTATTTGGCTAGCAAGTAAATAGTAACTGGCAAACTGTGTAGACAATCTGGAGCTCAGATATTTGGACCTTCCTGGTGGTCCCAAAGTCTGCAGTGAAGACTGAATGGCATGGGACTGAACTATTCTTGCAGCTGAGTGGGTGGTTCTTTGCAGTTCAGAGCGAAGACAAATAACTAGCAAAGGCAGCAAAATATTTACTGCCACTACCCACTACACATACTGTCATCATACATAATGTACTGGCATTGTGACTGAAAATAACTTTCCTGGCTCAAAGACTATCAAAGTAGCACATTCTCTATCAATAATATAAGATGTTTGTAAACCAAACAACATGGAAACAACATCTCATACAACATCATAACCACATCTGTGTCACTACATTCATTGTAGGAGTCAGAGCTTACGTTCATCTTCTCGAAATTCAGGCACCCTGTAATGCTTAAATTAGTATTATGGTTTTCCTAAGCTGCTTATGCAGTCAGTGGAAAAGGATGGGCCTTTCCAGAGGTGAATGTTGATCTTAAGTAGGCTGAATTACTCTTTGGAGAGGCATATTTCTCTCCATTGACAAATAGGGAATTTAGTTACTGGGTATGTAGCTTGAGTGCCTCTGATAAGGTCTTGCTTGGGGTGGAATGACTCTGAATCCAAATGACTCAAAAAATTATTGAGGATGGTGCAAAGGAAATGATAAAACATCCGGGATCTGGAGGACTGAAATGGTCTTCTATATTCAGCAGTCAGAAAAAATTGCTTTTCTTTTTTTCCCCCCTTGAGGTTCCTCTGAAATTCAATCCAATATTAGTGCTGAGTATGACAACCTTCAGCCAGTTAAATATGCCAAGTTTAACGAAAAGCACTTGATTTGTCCTAGTAACTGACTTGTTGGGTTTTATCTTTAAACAACTAGTCTTCTGTTATAGGAGGTGAAATAATGCAAGTTTCTAATCCATCAAAAAAACAATTCAATCAATATGCAACCTATCTTCACTGTCTTCTCGTGAAAAAGAAATCACTGTGGACATAGCAAGACAAACAATAACGTTTAACTGTTCTGGTGGTTTCTTCTCACCTTTTAGAATGAGATCCAGCCTGTTGCAACCATACATATGTTGACCTTTAGGAGCCCATAAGTCATCTAAATTCCAAACTATAAATCAGTGATTAGTGTATTCAATTAATCAAGAAATGTCATCAGATCCTGTATCTCGCACCCTGAAAGGTGTCTGCAACCTCTGGATTAAAAAAGTAAAATTTGTTCTTGGAAGCAGGAACCAGAACCTTGGAGTCTTCCCTCCAAAACAATGAACTAACTGTTAGGCTAGGGTCAATGTTTGCTCATTTAGCTGCACAAGCCCTCTCCGTTTTCACTGACCGACCTCTAGCAACTGCATTGCACCCTGCCTCATAAAAGTTCGCACTGATTTCCCTGAAGTCTCCTAATGAGTGGTTAATGATAAGTAAGAATGTCTTAATCAAAATAAGGAAAGTTAAGAGCTGAATTTTAGGTATGTGTCCCCAGTTCATATATACATATACATACATATATATATATAAAATATAAACATAAATATACACATAAAAATAAATAATAAAATTCTAAAATTATACAGCAATTTTGATGAAGCTCACTGCTAAAGGTTCCTAATCTAATCTCCTGGAGTATCTGACTAGCTGTTACTGTTCCTGGCATTTAAGAACTTTGTGGTCTTCATTTTAAAGCACAAGTATATATTTATGTATTTACACCCTTGAGCTACACCATCAAAGGCATCTTTGTAAGCTACAATTTTTAGTAAAAATAAATTAAAATTGTTCTGAATGCTACTGAAATAACAAACTGAGGCAATCCATCTGGAATTCATTTTACTTCATATTACGGGCTTTGTGTCACTGCTGTCCAATTTGACATCGAAAAGCACAAAAAATAACATTGACATAAGGATATAGTTATGTTTATACGTACAGAAGTGGATTTTTTTTCTGTTATTTTCAGAGTAGTATCCTTAGAATTGGCACCCTCAACTGGCTTTCAGAAAAAAGTATCTGTAGCGGGCATGTTAAAATGCGGCAGCAAAAGCCTATGAAATGAAAAAGCTGTCGGTTCAGCTACTGTTCTTAGTCAAGTACTTCCGTTGTACCCAATGGGAGGCTGGAACTGGGAGACATGCTTTCCTAGACTTGCTTTGAGCAAAAAGGTAGAGTACACGTCTGCTGGCTGCATCAATGCTTTTTTTCTTAGGATCCATTAAGTCGTGCCCATTAAAGTCAGTAGGGGCTTTTTTCTTTGATATGCCTAGTCTGTCTCCATCAAAGCAGAATAAAATCTGTTTTTTCTTTTTTATTTCCTGCCACATTCAATATGCTTATATAATACATATTTTTTTAAAACGTCTAGGAAGTTTAGCCTTCACAGTGGCTGCGCCTGTAAGATCTTTAGGTGTCTGAAACAAAGAAGATAAAGGAGAAGGAAATTAGATCACTGTTCAGTAAGGATTAGGCAGAATTTAGAGACGATGTAAGTATAACCCAAAGCTAAATGAAAATTCGCTTTCAGTATGGGCAGTAATATCAAATATGGGAATAAAGGATTATTAATAACAATAGATTTATACAAGGGAAGTATCTTTATTTGATTTAGGAAAAAAAAACAAACGAATGAAACATAAGGAGTTTGATAACGTCAAGTCAGAAAACAGTGCCTTCTTCGATGTAAACTATAGGCTTTTCCAGCTATCAAAAAGTAAGGTTCCCAGTCCGTTCAAGAGAGAAAATAGGTATCTCATTTAATTCCAAATATGTCTGTGTATATATATATATACAGGTGCATATGTATGAAGTGATTTACTCTTTACATATGCTTATGTCTTCCTACTGACTATTTGGATCCTAAAAGGCTACTTTACACTAGATGCCTACATTCTGTTTTGCTAAATTTAGGTGGAGTATCTTTTCAACTTAAAGCAAAATACACAGTCCTTAAAAGATGGAATGAAACCGACAGCAAGATGACACTGAAGACAGTTTCATCAAAGATAAATACAATTACTTGTACTAATTTATTGTTATTTGATATATGATTCATTTCTTCAGACAGATGAAAGGTAGTAGAGCAAATGCGTCTAGACTTCAGTAAAATATTTAATATAGTGCTATGAGATGCTATTAGTCAGCTAAAGGGTTGGGGTTGGACAGGTATTAGCACAGACCTTATAAAATAAATAAAGGAAGGAGAGTAACTGGGCTTGAAGAAGGGCTTTTTTTTGGAATTTCAGAGGGTTATTCATGGAATGCATCTTATTTAATAGAGTCATTTATGGACTTGGCATAAAAACAAGCAGTGTGCTAATGAAAGTCACAGATAATGCACAAAATAGACGACCTTAAGAAAAAAAAACGTTAGACTGAAATAAATGGAATGAAACTTTAATAATACTGAATGCTTGGTGGTGAACATAAAGGTCCATAACAAATGACGCTATTCAAAGCTTAGCCAACACTTTTGGGACCCACAGGGAGGGAGAAAACAGAAGTCTAAGGGCTGATCCCAGAGACATTATTAGCTAGACAGTGGAATTGGCCACGAAAAGAAAAATGGGTTCCTAAAATCTATTGAGCAAAGTAGTTCCAATGGAATTGGGAAATGCTGTTATACGAGGCATGGGTAAGGCTGCTAACAGATGCCAGCCCAACACCAGTGAGGATGTTGAGCACTACTTCCCGTATCAAGGCTTAAGACAAGCTTCGTTGTTACCTACCAGGGCTGAGCCCATGGACCGGGACTCCAAAACTCCAAGAAGTTTTGTGCAGCTCTGTAAAACTTCTCTGGGTCCCTACTTCTGATGCCAGAACCCACAGCAAAGCTCTGTGAACACATGGTGTCCCTGACGTGGCTCAGGTGCCAGGAGTTACTGACTTTTACTCAGGAAAAAAGCTAGAGTAGCATGATCTGAAAGAAGTCTGAGGTTGGTGGTGCACAGGGCTCGTGGAGCGCAGTACAAGTGCGTGGCGCAGTGTCCCCTCCTTTCCTTCCACACAGATGATCTCCCACTCATCACAGCTCATGCCGTAGAAAAATCCTCTTTGAGTTGTTTAGTAGCAAGACAGTAGTAAGCAGCTGAAAAACTGTAAATTTAGAAACACGACCCCAGCTAAAAATCATAATCAGTAAAAGAAAATGAACTCTGGGGGACAAAGAAGCTAATTTTATGCAAAATGTATCAAGGAATAAGGCAAGGAGAAAAGCGAAACAGAAAATATATTCTATTACAACAGTGTTTTCCCTAAATAGACTTTGTTTCAGAATTTTCCATGTGATATCAGCAGGTCTTATAAATGAAACAGAATGAACATGCCACTAAAATGTGACCAGAATGGAATACAGCTACGTTTATGCTGATAGAACATATTTCCGTGCAAACAATGGTTAGGTATAAACAGCAGGGAGTCCATTTATATGTTTATCTACTCTGTGAGTTACTGTTCACTAATTAGCAGCAGATGAGATATATTCTCCCTTTTCTGTAATTTTCTTTCTTTCCCTTTTATTTTTTTCTTTTTTCCCCCTGTTCTCTATGTCTTTGTATTTTGTGGTTTTGGCCTCTAGAGAGATTTCTTTGTATAATTTACCTGGTTTTAAGTGTAATAATTTTTCAGTGTCATAACATACACTTTCTTAAATAATTGCAATTTCTTTTCTGCTTTATAGAATTACATGAATGAATTCTCAAGGGGAAATGTTAGTGTAAAGTACAGGGATATGTATAGCAACCTTAGGTCAGTATTTCTCTTTTTTTTCCCATTTGTACTTTAAGCAAGGTTATGAAATTTAATACAGCGAAGAGTAGTTGAAGATGATAAAGGTAAATAACAGACCTGTACAGAATACTATATTATTTACATTCTTAGTACTGTATTTTAGTAATGGATTTCATTTATATTTTTCTCCTGGGAAAATGGTCTTCAAATATATTAAAGTAAATGAGAGAAACACCATTTTAAAGCTCCTAGAATACCTGCACCTTTCCCTGAAAGGTATAACAATTTTTCAGAATTCTAGAAAGCTTCAATGATGAGACGGGATTTTTTCAAAACGTGCAAAATTTTTACATGCATGTGACATAGAGCTTTACATCACAAAATAGTTGTATTTTCAAAGGAATTTAGGTTCCTGAAAATGTATCAAAGTCAATCTAGCCAGACTGGAAATAATGGGATTTGGTTGCCTAACGTCTTATGGGTACTTTTGAAAATTTTAGTAGGCTCCCAGTTTCTAAACAATTATGAAAAATCTTACCATGCTCTGTGTTTTTCAACCAAAATTGTGTTATCTAGCATTGAATATCAACATAATGCTTTATTAATTTAAATGGCTTCATAAGCTCATTTTTTAAGG
This sequence comes from Larus michahellis, assembly GCF_964199755.1. NCBI lineage: Eukaryota > Metazoa > Chordata > Aves > Charadriiformes > Laridae > Larus > Larus michahellis. The sequence goes on from NC_133896.1 coordinate 10,537,744, forward strand.
TTTTCTATTGTTGGTATTCAAATAATTTTATGTTTTATGCTTTGATACTGCTAACGAAGATTTTGTTCTAGTGACACGTTTTTCACAACACGAGTAAACTGAGAAAAAGCCAAATATTTTCTTGAAGAGGAACTTTCAGACTTCAACTGGTGGAGGTGTGCCATGGGAATATTTGCTTTTTATTAATACTTAAACTATTGAAGAAAATAATATCTTGGAGCTGATATCTTAGCCTAGGTTAATAATGTAATTTTCTTCTTACTTAAGATTAATCACTGTGAGTTTTGTTTGTCCCAATCTTATGGGAATATATTTAAATGTGATCTAGTTATGAAGGACCTAATTAAATGTAACAGCTAACAGAGAGTTGGGAAAGATTTTATATTCTCAAATACTTTAGGTAAGTGAATATGAAGACAAATATACAGCATTGTTTAAAATTATATCCACATGATAAAGTGGAAGTGCACTGAAAGGATTATGTGCTTTTAGCAACCTACAGGACTGAAGGTTTTACTTACACAACTGAGTGTATTAATAGAATTAGCTATGAGCTATTAATGCTATTGACATTAGCACTTATTTATGAATGACAATAGCAATCCATTTTCATGCTTCTAGATGTGCATTATATACCAGAAGACTCTGGGGCAACACACGTACTATGTCAGTCGCGCAGTATTAGAATTATCCATAGCTCCTGAAGCATCAGATTTTTGCCAGGGTCAGCAGTAAAATACCAGACAAGATAAGCAAATGATTTAATTTAAAACTAATCTTGCATTTTTTTTTTTAGTATCAGAAAAATATTTCAGAACAATTACTTACATGGACTTGAGGCAGTGGAAAATATATCTGTAATCCTCTTGTGGGGCTAATTAACTCCTTTGTGTTACTTTGATGTGGTTTTGTAGCTTAGATTGTTTAATTTTGGATTATGCAATTCAGCATGTCTACATTATAGAGTGGAAAATGTAGCACTATGCCTACAGCAAAAAGTGAGTGAGGATATATTGGCACAGCAATGTTGTTCCCGTAGCACACTCAAGCTTATTATTCATTCCTTAAATGAGAAAAGTTGGCTTTTGCAAATAAGATGGTGATTTATCACATAGTTGAAGTGAGAAGGCAAAGGTTGAGTAAGAGGTTGGCAGCATTACACTACTATGGTTTATAATATAGATTATATTAATATACACAAAAAAGGGAAAAGCTTGAAATTCTAAATAATGTATTCATAATAACAGCAATCATTTGTAGATTACTCCTTAAGGAGACATAGTAAATGGCTCTCTCCCCTGCCCAAAACCCACATCCTTTAAATATGCTGAGTAGTGTATCTGAGGCTCTGCTCAAAGCAGGAATCCCCACATCAGTACATAACCCTAACAGTTCTGGATGTGGGGGGCACTGATGACAGAAACAAAAAACATTGAAGCAAAATTCTGACTACAACCACCTTCAGATTCTGCTCTTGGCTCTAGAACAAGTCACAGTTGCTAAGTTACTTATAAAAAATAACATATTTTTCATGCAACTGTACTGTTTTCCCTAGGGACCAGAGTGTTTGTGCCTAGGCACAATATGATGTGCTTTATGAATATATACCTACTGTAGAACATATGTTTATCTGATGAGGAGACCACAATGGGTAAAAGTGACCTATATTATTTCACTATCTTCAGTGTAGTTACAATTTCCATGCTTTGAAGCAATCATTTCATATATTGTCAGTGTGAACTACCTGTTTTGTTAGATCCTAGAAACCTTTCCCATGATACAGATTTCCTGGGGGCTGCCCACGCCCTCAGAATGAGATTTGGATTAATTCAAATAAAAGAAATTTTATAATTTTGCATTCCATACTCAAGTGTTGCTGGCATTAAACAAGGTTATTATTATTATTGAGCTATGTGGTCAGCCTAAGTATGTCAAAGCAGCTTCTAACTAGATTTTAATTAACAGATTACAGATATGCTGTTCTTAAACTGTTGCTGATGGTAACTGAAGTTACCACTGCTCGTTAACATTATTGTGGTAACTTTATCTGTGCTCATTATTGCCCCTAGGTAGGATGCAGCAAGTGAATGTTTCCCTGCTATTTCTTCAAACTCAAAGGCAAAGAACTTTTGTTGTACGTATGTGAGATGCTTGGGACAATAGAAACTCTTCTCCCTTCGGTCTCTCACCTCCACTGTAATAAGTCAGTTAAATAATAATTATTCTATTCTGGAATAGAATAGACATGCAATAAAATAAGAAATTATCCAAATTAAAACAAACCTGGCCGTGATAAATTTAGCAAAGATTACATATAATTTTAAAAAGCAAATACAGAGCACAAGCACCCACTGAAGCACTGACCTGTGATTATCCCTAGTATTAAAATTTTTATGTTCTTCTTGGCAACTGTGAAAACTAGCACTCTTCCAAATAATATTTGGGCATAGTTCAGGAGACAGTACAACAAGGACCATTCTACATAGGGGGGTTGGATGACGTTATGTTGCTTGGAGATGAAGAGAGTGGAACAGTTTAGCTTTATGGATGTTTGCCATGTGGCCTCTGAGCCATAAAATGGTTTTATTTAGTAATATTTATGCAGCCAAGGAGACCACAGTCTTTCACACTAGCATGGCCTATTACAGCATTAATACTTCTCAAACAGAAGTGCTGGCTGTAGTTTCACAGCCATATAGGTTGTGTTGTAATTGCATCAGCTACAGCTCTTTGTTATTGATATTGTTATCTTATTTGAGAATAAGTAGCTAAATGCAATTTAAATAATGCTGACAAGTTCCAAATATAACTAATTAATTTTCTCCTATAAGGAGACTGTTAACACAGAGTTGTTCACTATGTTCACTTTTTAGTACAAATGAATTTTAATTCAGTCTCTGAAAACTATCTCTTGGTTTGTTCATTTACATTTCATAATTGAATGGAATGCAGAATAGAGAAAACATGATTGAGAATGACTTTCCTCCATACATTTTTATTAAATATCATAATTTTTTTTGCCAAGATGATCCAAGTCATCCCTGATTCCAGACATTGTAATTTACTATGCTATATTTTCCGGCATTCATCAACAAGCGACAGAAAAATAACACCATTTTGAGCTTTTTAATCACGTGAAAACATTTGTCAAGCTGACATTTTGGCTACTTCACAAAAATGCATGAAGTCCATCAACAGTGCTTAAAAAAGGTATAAAGTAAAGCTCTTTTTATGCCATTTTGAGATATGTGATTAATAGGATATAGCCTAGTTTGGTTAATCTATTCATTCATAGTATCTCATACTTGACATTTGTACCTAGCGGCTTCATTTATGAGAATTTTTCTTATAGCATTTATATACAAAAGGGAATTAATCATCCCTCCAGTTAGTCACCTTTTTGTCACTTACCCACCAGAAAGCCTTGGCTTTCCAGGGAGTGTTTCCACTAAACACTCTTGCTGCCATAATATTTGGTTTTTCCACCACACACTCAGTTTTCATCTCTCTTGGCAAAACTATTTTTTGTTCTACAACTTCTGTGGAGCGTAATGCTAACAAAGTATTTGAACTGAAAAAGCCACTGCTAGTCTATTTTCCGTTTCACATGTAATGAAAATAATCTGAATTTGAGTTGACACACATGCACTAATGGTGTCCATTCAAGAGAAAAAAAAAAAATAAACCCAAGCATCAGCAGTGCTGGAATCCTATACTTGTGTTTGACAAACAACTTCAGTGTTCGGTGACAGACTACATGGCTCGACTATATGCCTGGAAGCAGTAAAGACTGAAAAGAAGTGAGTTAAACTACAATAAGGGAGAGCATCCACCTATACAAAAGCCAAATTTAAGCTATTATTTTACTTCATTCCAATTGTGGATAATCCCACAGAAGCAAAATGCTCAGAGAGAAGTGCAGAAGAGACAAAAGAACCAGTAAAGGTCTGTGACAACCTCTGAACCTTTCACCAAGGCTTCTTCAACTTTTGACTCTGCTTTTATTCCAACTTGCATCAGCACCAGCATTGCAAGTTATGCTCTTTCCATGCTAACAACTATCTCTGGTGTTGGCACACACGAAGAACAAAGAGAAGCTGCTGCATGGTGTGCAGTGGGCCACATCCCTATAATGAAAGAAAAAAGGGCTAAAAGTTTTTCAAAAGCTGTTATGAAACTGAACTGAGAAAATTAACGTGTGACTCGCCAACTAGTTCAGAGTGAAAGAAGAAATCATTACAGAAACTGTAAGAAAATTAACTTAGTTTTAAGTTTCATGAGGGAAGACATTAAACACTTCTGTGTTGTGGGAGAGCAACAGAATATTTGTAACTATGAAGTGAGCTCATTAAAAGTCTGCCACTGAATCTGTCTCTTAAAACACGCACCATCGTATCTGTAAGTGAGGATGCTTGTTGGTAGTAATAATTATTGCTCACAGCACTAATAATGGATGTTTTCCCAGCAGTCAGTGCATGTTCTTTTCAAGACATGAAAAGTTTTAGTCTCAGTCATCTTCTTCTTGCCTCATTCCCCTTGCTTTTTCAAAGACAACTTCCCTCTCCCTGCTTTGAAGCCGAGAGGCTCATTTCTTTTGAACTTGTAGGTGAATAAAATACCTGGCTAGCAACCTGCCAACCATAGATCAGCTTCCAGTTTTGGGGTAGACTTTTACATAAGCTGGCATACTTTCAGAGTTTGTTAGCTCACCAAGTCTAAATCGCAGATTCCTGTGTGCTGAGCACTGTGTAGACTATGTAGACTGTGTAATTACCCGGCACAGAAACCCTACTGTTGCCATGTAATTCGTTGGTTTTTCTGGGCAGTGCTGCTGGTGCTACTTAATATGTCTTAAACAACCATTTCCAAATCTCTCTATTTCCTGCTCTTTCCTCAAGGAAGTCAGCACAAAACTGGAGATTCTCAGCAGCTCTGAAAGTAAAACCTGCTACCCGGCCCGAGCATAGACTGAAATGACAACATGTGAAGATCAGTTTTAAAATGATGGGGATTTTTCCACCTCTCATATGCAGCTCAGGTGCCACTGTCCACACCATTAGCGACTATATCATTCCCCGTGCACACATAATTAAGCAAACTCTAATAACCTTCTATTTACAGTAAGAGACAGGAGACCTTACCGAAGCTATACCAGTACATATTTTAATGCCTTTATTGCATTTTTAATTGAAATTGATCTCCCCTTAACACTCTACACTTAACCTCTAGGTACAATACAGTGTACAAGAGTTTTGAGATAGTCGCACGTTAATGGTGTGTAGTTAGGCATAAAGCCAAAGCTAAGTGCTCCTAGCTTCTGTGGAGAAGAATATCCTCCAAGGAATGCAAATATTTATATTCAGAAGGTATCCTTAGCAGCAAGTGATTCAGCCTTCAACAACCCCCAGTTCTTCAGAAGAAGGAAGCAGATTATTTTATAATGTTAGTGAATTATTAGTATTCTATTTCTATTGATTTGTATGCACGAGTAAATAAATACGCACTCTAGTACCACCACTTTTCCGTGTTTACAATATATTAAACAACGTTTAACTGATACAAATCCTCGAGATTGACAGGGATTTTCTCTTAGGTAGTTTGTGCTAAAAAATACGTGATGTGCATAGATCTGTTTGTTGTTCACACCATTTTAAAAAGTGGTAAATAAAACAAAAAAAACAAACCTCAGTTTTCACACTTGTGACCAATGGTGGATACAACCAAAACATGTGCTTTCTTTCAGCAGTTCAAAAATTTCATTTGATTGAGGTTTGCTGGCCATCCACAAGCTTCCAGATATCTCCAGCCTCTTCTGTGCGCGTTTTGCTTCTGTCAGAAACAAACTTTGCACATAACTAGTCATAATTTTAGAAGGTCAGTAGCTTACGCCAAAATTAATTTATGAAAGGAACAAAAGCTAATATACTGTGTAACTAAGCACTGCACAACCTGAGTAGTCAAATATATGTGTCAGATCATGGAGTCAGCTTAAAAATCAGAAGCCTTGACATTAAAGTATTTTAAAAATAATGAATTGAAAAGAAATTAAATGAAATTTGATTGTTTATTTTTCTTTTTTTTTTTTTTGGCTTCAAGATCTTCATGGTCCTGTGACACTTTCAACATCTTCTTCCCAACCACAAAAGAAACTTGCAGTTTAAAAAGATTAGCTTCTCACATACACTCAGCACCTCAGTCATAAGGACTTTCAGAAAAGTCATTGCTGCAACAGTCAGATGAAAATGATGGAAGCTGACAGTGTTGTAAAACAGGTTATAAATTGAGTAAAAGCAGTATGTTACACCTGCGTTGGCAATTTTAGTCTATGTGAGTACAACACCCATAAGGCTCTCCTAACATAAAGTTCGTAAAATTAGGAAGCTGTAGTTTTATGGAAAAAATAAGACAGCCTTCATGTCACTTAACAGACTGTCACTGGACTCTGGTTACAGAAAAATGGGAGATATAACCAGTTAATTTTTTTTTGTTTGCTTCACTGAGGAATTTTTGCATTATACATATTCCATTATCCCCTTCTAAAAATGAAAGTGTAGATATCCTATATCTGGCTGGTTGTCTGAAGAAGAGCTGCAAAACAACAGAAATACTCTGATTTGAAAAGAAAGCCAAGTATTGCACATCAACATATATTATGTTTCTAAACCATATGTACTAGAAATGTATTGAAATAACATGGAGTAAAACATTACAATTCTATTACACCATGAGTCATAACGTAGTGTGATGTAGCATTAATATAAACATTTAAGTTAATTCTCTGACTAGAAATACTTCTAAGTGAAAAGTATTTTTGAATATTACTGCACTCTTTTGTGACTTTCTTGTACCGAATGCTAAGTGCCTGGTTGCTCAGGGAATAAGAGGTATTTAATAGAAGTGGAGATAAGGATAGGTAAAAAACCAATTCTATCATTGCAGAAAAAGCATTTCATGGTGCTGCTGATGGTGCTATTCAACTAATGCTTCTATTGAATCATTATTTTAATTTGCAAGATATTGTTCACAATTAACAACACAAAGAAAAATCACATACATCTATAAGCAAAAAGCTTTCCCATTAATAAGAAAAGGCATAAAGCAGGCATTGTCTTTCTCTTAGTTCTGTCTGTCATTTCTAATAAAGATTGAACAATATAAATTCATGCTAAAATTAATCTTTTCTTTACAATAAGAAGGCTCTATAGTGCAGAAAAAATGATAAAATTTTTTGGTCTCGCTGTTTCTCAATCAAAGGGCATATCAGTTACTTTATATTACTGCAACATTCCAAGCATTAAATTAAATTACAGACAATAGAATCAAGTACAGTTTACATCTGTGGGGCATTAAAAAATGAGGCACGTTCAGCAGTTTATTTATTCCCAGTAGAAATATCCCTGCTATAATAGTGCTCTTAAAACATTCTTTCCTACCAGACTTTGCTGTTTCAAATGCATTCCCCAGGCAATGTACATATTTAGTTTTTAAATGTGACATGTAGAAATCAACCTTGATTTTCTTGGTTGGCTTGACTTTCTTTAGTTGTGCTACAGTTTAAGTAACCTTATCACTCCTGAGTTCTAACCTTGCTACTGGACCTATACAAACAGCCTGAAGCATGCTTATTCAACAGAGCTACAAATAAGCACCAAAGGCCCACCTGTGTTAATACGTTTTGAAGGCTTCTGCCACTTGTTACAAGTGATTAATGTGTAAGGAGAAGCCAAATACTGGGGAGGCTGAACCTGCAGTCTTTAGCCTAAACACATGAATCTGTACCATCTGAACTTAAAATTATACTGTTGGTTCAATATCATTAGAGCTCACTGCAGTCGTGAAAAAAGGGCTGTAAAGATTACTGGTAGGTATGGATGCCCGTTTCTTAATTTATATTAAAATTGTTTAGTAAATCAGAATTATTTTGAATTTTAATAGTAGGCATCATATCTACTTGTTCCTAACACTGGAAAATTCTTTCTTTAATTTAAATCAGCGGACTGTATAAATAAATCAGAAACAGAAATGCAGTGCATCTAGGGACAGATTCTACACAGGTATAAAATTCATTTATGCCAGTGGAAATAGGCTAACTGAAATGAGCTTCACCCTTCCATGACTGGCCCTCAGAATCTGTTTCAGGAGTGCAAAAATACTTGCAATTTATAAAACTAACTTTTGCACAATGTTCATGCCATCTTCTTTTGCTGATGATGTCTTTTGCTTGGAGATACTAAGGCCGAATGGCACATTTGAAATTGAATCCCTACCTATGTTGGATCCATCCTTTTCAGGATTTGTTACACTACAGTCTAACCACATAGATTTTTATTCCTGTTTTTCCCCCAAAACACTCATTGGAACTCAAGAAAAAAATGCCAGTACCTGCATAGAGTTTGTAGCTTAATGTGAAATTTAGTGTTTATAACTGTGTGTTGAGTTCTGTGACTGAAAGCCCAAATTGGGTGGTATTGGAAGACATATGAAGGTGATTAAGCATAAATGAATCCAAATTTCTTAGAACTCTTCTGTAATGAAACTTCTGAATGTTTACAGTAATATTCTGGAGAGTTGCTCTACTTGTTTTTTCATTTAAAGCTCTCTGACATAAGAATGTAAAAAGGAGGTAGAGTAAATATTTAACATGAAGGGATTCCTTAGACATCCTTGGTACAACTTACTTGAAGCAGAGGATGGTGTTTCAAGAGACATAATTTGTGTTAAAGTGCTGATGTTTATATTTTTGGTATAAATGCAAGAGGGGCAGCTGGACTTAGTGGAAGTCACAGCTGCTTTGATAATGTCAAGGCACCTATGCAAACACCGTGGCTTCTAGATTTCAGGACAGACAGCCTCTATACTGTCACCTTACTATAAAAGCATATGTAAACCCTTATTGTAGTAACCCACCAACAGAAACACAGTGAAAATAATTCTTTCTAAAGGACCTGCCTTCTGATTTTTATCCCTTCCAAAAAAGAGTAAGAAAACAAGCAGTGCAAATTCAAAAAAAATTAGGCTCTGAAATAATTTAATAATTGATACAGAGACACTGACCAACTGAGCTATGAATTACCAAAATGCTAAATTCTACAGGGAAGAAAAAAAAATTGTTTCAAATTGCTATTTAGTGGGTTTTTTTAAAGCTATTCTAGATTCTATTGTACTATAAAATGAGACCTTTGTCTGAAATAACATTTTATATATTCATATACACATACATATATCCATGCACACAAACGCATATTCTGCGGGTCACCGGATATTTTCCTGATGCCTGTACTCCCAAGGAGAGGGATGTAAATATCCTTTTTTATCTTACTGTTACATAGAAATATTTTACTTGGAAAGGTGACCCATGCAACTACTGACCTGGTATCAATATCCTGTGAGTACAGAAAACTCCGTTCTTTAGTGTAAATTGTACCATGGAAAATGAAGATGAGGAAATAACCTGGAAGATAGCTAATCCTTTTCCAACTACTGCATGGCTGTTAACTAGAGTAAATTGTCAAATTCTTCCTCCTGTTTTTTTTTTTTTTTAATTGTCTCATCTAGTAGCAGTTCTGGAGCTTGCCTTTGCAGATTATTCCGAAGCTAATAGATCTGACTGTCACATTATTTGTATCCTTACTATTAAATGACCCAACGCAATTCCTCCTCTTGTCCTTGCAGTGTTTGCTGTTTTCTTTCTGTTTTTTTTTCTTTTTTCCTTTTTTCTTTCAAAAGCAAGTTTTCAATTGTACTGTGTTTTAACAACTTTAGTTTCCGTTGCTTCCAACAGTGGGAAATGGGGAGAGAATGTTTTATACTTATCTTGGACTCGAACTTGAACAAGTGTATGAGGTTATAAAAGATGCAATGAAGCCCATTTTTGTTTGGTTTTCTTGTGATACAAATACAACATACATTGTAGCCCATGTGGTCTCTTAGTGCCAACCATCCACTGGTACCCAAGAGTTGTTTATGAAACTCTTAGATTGGGAAATATTTTCCTCTGCAAGAGAGCCTGCTCAACTCAGAAACTGTTTATATAGATGGTACTTATTTCTGTGAATAAAGCTGGCATAAATAAACTAGATATATTGCTTTAACATCTACACAAGTGAGCATTTTCTAATGCTTTTCCTGCTTTTTGTTTTTCTTTATAAAGGAAGCTGTCTCACTGTCTTCAGACCAGATCCTATTTTATAATATCCTACAAGGATCAGAACAGAATAAAATATTCCCAATTCTTTAATTCTTAAAGAGAGAAAATTCCCTTGAACTTCAGTTAAGCTTATATAGTAAGTGTCAGAACTACTTAAGTGTAACATTTTCCTCTGAAGTATTAATGAAATATAATATAAACAATTAAATAGCTTCCAGTTAAATAATATATGTTTAGGACCTGTTCATTCCCAAGTGTACTTACTTGTGGCAGTTTGATAAATATATTATTCTGTGACAAGCATACAGTTCATGATAGTTTTTTTACATATTTCCCATAGTATCAGGAATGGAGAATTGTATTGTGATAGATAAATACTAGGGCAATATGCAGCATCTATTACAAAATTAGCACATCCTCAGATAGCCCCATGCTCATAAATAATGTGCAGAATATGAATTTCTGTTTCTATTGTATTCTAAACAGAAACATAGCTGTCAGATTCAGTAATATTGTACTTGGGATATATCATTCTAATATAATAGCTTCACATTTTTCATATTTATATTTAGACTAATTTTGGAAGTAATCTTCATACCTAAAAAGTCAATATTTAGAAATTGTCTTGTAATCCTGTAAAAGGTTTCTATGTGTTGTATTCTACTTGTCTTTTCTTCTCTGCAACTTTCTGTCCGTACACACTACTATGAAAAATCCACAGCAGCTAAACTAATTAAATGCTCTTTTTGCAAAAGCCCTTTTTGTTTTAGAGGTAGCTGAATATTATTAGAGACTAAAATTTTTGATAGAAGGAATAACAGTAGGTCCTTTTGAACTATGTAGAAGTTCTTTGCTGGGTATATGGATTCTGGGTTGGGTTTTTTGGGTTTTGTTGTTTTGGTTTTTTTCCTCTATGAAACATTATGAAGTCATGGAAACTGAATGTTTTCATTGATTAATATTTTGGCCAAAAAAAAAGGATATTTAGATATTTTAAATTGAGACTTCTATTTTGTCCAAAAAGCATTTTATTTTGAAATGTTAGTTGACTTCCAATAAAAAGATGACACCACTTTAATCAAAATAAAATATGTAAAACTATCAAAATAGTTCCATCACATCAATGTGAAAATAACAGGCTTTTTCAGTGTTTTAAAATGTTCTGTATTTGAAGATTTTATTCCAGTTTGTCATGGAAACATTTTTCAAAGTCTTTAAAAACCCTTTCAGTGCTAGGAAAATATTCCCTCCCATTTCTAATACCTTGAGTGTGTTCTGCTCCCTTTTTTCTGAGGGCAAACTCTAATTACAGGATAGTAGCCTTCTGAGTCACCCATTGTACTTGCATTTAAAATATGAAGTGTCCAATAGTTACGTACAAACTTCCTGAATGATCATTGCAAATGAAGTAAAGCTAAATCTAAAGCTAAATCTCTGGGGTCCCCAGCACAAGAAAGACATGGTCCTGTTACAGTGGGTCCAGAGAAGAGCCACAAAAATGGCCAGAGGTTTGGAACACCTCCCCTACGAAGAAGGGCTGAGAGAGTTGCGGTTGTTCAGCCTGGAGAAGAGAAGGCTCTGGGGAGATTTGATTGAGGCCTTTCAATATATAAAGGCGGCTTATAAGAAAGAAGGAGAAAGACTTTTTGTCAGAGGTTGCAGTGATATGACAAGGGATAATTATTTTAAACTAAAAGATGGTAGATTTAGATTAGTTAAGAAGAAGAAATATTTTACAATGGGGCTAGTGAGACAGGGGAACAGGTTTCCCAGAGAAGTTGTGGATGCCCCATTCCTGGAAGGTTGGATGGGGCTTTGAGCAACCTGGTCTTATGAAAAATGTCCCTGCCCATGGCAGGGAGTTTTGAACTAGGTAATCTTTGAAGTTCCTTTCCAGCCCAAAGCATTCTATGATTCTATGATCTAATTCCTAGGTCACTATGGACTTCTGCGCAACATTCTAGTATACAAAAATAAATCTGCTGTATAACCCCCCATTTCCATAGTACCTCTATAATTCTAAAGATCAATAACCCTTGTGAGAATTAAAGGCTATTAATGAAATTATCTCATATTCTACCTACTGTACAGTCAGCTATAAGAAAAAAAGACAGGTCGACCCCAGAATATCTGAAGTTAAGCACCAATGCTAAACCAAGCATCAAGATGACAGTGAATTTGTAATGGTACAGTGAAGAAAAGTTAAGAGGGGAACACCCTGTAAGCGTACGGTGTTCATACATACTATGCAAAATGAATCAGGACAGAATCATACTGCGACAATGTTCCATTATGAAGGGACAGGGGTTGTTGGGCTTTTTACGGTTACCATCAGGTCAAATGAGGATATAGAGATGTTACTTGTCATTTTGGGACACTGTTTCTTGCTTCTACATGTAGATTTCTCTACAGTCTGACTGGGTTTTTATTACCACTGGGTATTTTTCTAAAAGCATCTGAAGGGTTTAAAAGCACAAATTACATCTAAAATCCAGGAAGATCTATTGTCTGACTCTGTTAGATGCTCAAATCTACCATAAGAAAAGATAATGTTTAAATCAAGTGTACAATAAACTTCTAAACAAGCACCAGGATTTCCCCCCTGCCTTGCAAAATCTGCCAGAAACAAATGAATAGTGTCGAAAAAGGAGGGGGAGGATGGGTGCACATATTTGTGAAGGTTTAAAGATAATATGCAATGCTTCATAATACAATTCATAATAGTTATGTGGCCACTAGCAGCTGCCTAATATTGACTTTTATTCTCCGGTTACGCTACTTAAGATCAATTCTGTTGAGTTCTACCAGCTCAAAGGCAAATGGCAGAAGCATGTCTCTGGTTTTGACTCTAATATTTGAAAAGCGTTATTGATTCTGAAAGGTTTCAAATCTGTCCCAAGCTATTCAAATAAAGTTTTCTCTGTCTCTTTCTTCCAAGGCATTTAACCTAGCCAGCATTTTACAGATAATTAGGCATATTAGGGGAAAAACAGTAGAGACAACAAAGATTCTTAAAGAAGACAGTTATTTCTATGCGTTGCCCTGCATTGCGGTTCTTAAAATTGCAAACACTGGCAAAGTACAACTTTAGTTTATGTATAGAATGCATTTTGGGGTGGAATTTATCTACATTTAACTGTGTATCTAAAACTTAGTAGAAATCCTTAAAATTTGGGGTATAAAAACTTTTAGATTATATGTGTTTAGATTCTTTTATAAAGGAATTTTAAAATCCCATTTAGGAATCCCTCTTTCTCTTGTTCTGACAAAAAAAGACAGCTGGATAAATACCTTAAACTAGACACCTGACTTTGAATAAAGCAAAAGCTGAATATGACATATACCACCTACAATAGAAGAGCTTGAATTCTTTATAAAAATCCATCTCCATAATTTAAGGGATATATATATGGATATATATATATAAAATGGATATATTAATGGATATATATGGATATAATATAATGGATTTATAAAAATCCATCCACAATTAAAATAAAGCCAACAAACAGACCTTTGATATTTTCATTAATATTCAAAAGCATCAGGAAAAGTAGGATCAAATCGTTGATACATTAGTGCTAGATGCCTCAAATTAGGTAGGTCTTCTGAAGACAGTGATGTTTAACAGCTGAATACTTGTTTCTTTCCTGTGAATTAAATCTTTGCAGAGAAGTTATTCTGTTCAATTAAAGAGAAGAGACTTTGGGGTAACAATATACTCATTTCTATATAAATCCATTCACTGTTGTTTAAAGTTGCTGTGCTCAGTAAAACTTGGGTTCATTTCAGTGTGTGAGGTGTAGCAAATCTTTCTAAACTCACCTATGGAGTATTATCTCAAACTCGGCATCTGCTGTAAGTAATTGATTTGGCAGGAAAAATATTTTGAAAGCTTCCTTTTATCTTTTTAGTTATTTCCATCCCAATTTTCCCTCTGCCTTTTGCTTTCTTTACAATGCCTCCTTTCTCCTTCATTCTGTTTTTTATCATGTTGATGATTCCAGATAGCCTTACGTATACTGTCAATCACATGCCATCCTGCCTAAGAGCATTTGCCCCTAAAAAAATCACACGGGATAGCTCATTTTTATCCATCTTTTTCAAAGGAAATTCAATTTAACAGTCATTTTGAATTGCATAAAACCCTGACTATTGGCATCTTCGTTTTAAATGAAAGCACCAGATTCTCTTTCTGTCAAAACACTAGATTTCTCCGTAGGAAGAATTCTACCCTTCCCAGATTGGTGTGGTAATAAGCATGTAGTAAGTGGTACACCTTAATAAATGAAGTCCTCAGGAGACTGGACTATCTGTGTTTCATCAGAAGAGGGCTGTGATTATTTGAACCATATGTATCTTCTAAAGCTCAAGAGTTTTATAAATTGACTCTTTCACTTGTTAACACTATTAAGATATTAAACATAATGTAAAACATCTTTTGGGAGTATAATTTAAAGGGGACATTTCTTTGTATGCTTACTACTGTAGCAATAAATTGGATAAAATAGATAATGTGCTCAAAGACTATTTCATGGATGCTTGTGTCATCCTTAGACTGTAAAAAATTAATATTAAAAATTTTCCAATTTATATTTCTGCTGGAACATTTTGATAGAAAAACGTATTTCTGAAGCTTTCTACCATGCATTCTCCATTTAGAACAAAATGTCTAACATTAATAAATGTTTTTAGTATTCACATTATCACTTATTATCACCTACTTAAAATGCTTCCTTAAAAAGATAAGGATCATTAGGGTTTGAAGTCACTAGAGAGTTTTAGCAGCCATATCATACTGGTTTAATATTGCTAGCAAGAATAAACATCTACCCTACCTGGGACTGAGACCTGGGGACTCGTAACAGCAATGGTGTTATGTCATTCTGCATAAGCAATGAATATGGTTTAATATTTTCTATTGCAACCACTTTTTTGAACTGTGTTGTCAGGGAGCAGTTTGGGGAAGTGTGTACCCTTTCTGAGAAAAATCACACTGGAAAGCTAAACAAATTTTTTTGATTAATAGAGTCCCTGGTGTGAGGAGTATGTCAACTTGACCATAGCAAATTTGTTTTAATGCACACAAAAAATTGCTGTCTAATACTGAAAAGAATCAAAAAAATAAATGATCCATCACTCAGTAAACAATATCTAGCTAACTGGAAACAGATATGGAATCAATATAGTAAAGTTAATTTTCAATCTTTGAAAATCAGTATTCACTGAATTATTATTGTTAAATATTATCATTAAAAGCATGTTGTGAATGCATGGAAGAAAATATGCTTTAAATAAATATTTAACATTGGAATTATGAAGATTCCCTCTCATTCTGAGTTGATTCCCTGCCTGTTGTTTCTCAGGTTCAGATAAAATATGGGAGGAAAACTATTATTAATATACTGTTTCACATCTATTTCATCGATATTGATGTGATTACCTAGCTTAAAGTTAATGAACTCAACTGGAAAAAATGGCAGATGAGCTCTGGATTAGATTTTGTATCAGAAGCTTACTACTGGTGTAATGAAAATCAACAATAACTTCCAGAAATTGGTAGGATCACATATATTGCTGTCAGAAAACAAATAGTGCTTCAACATACACTACAATTAAGCAGGTGCTGTAAATGTTTTCAGCTGATTCACAAAGAAGTTTTCCTCTAATACAGTCTGTAAATTGGCCATCATTACTAGGCAGGTTTGATGAAATGTGAAAAATACCAAGATTTTATCACACTGCATTGAATTTCCTTTTAAGAATTAGTAACATTAAATTGAATACCATATATTTTTTATTGGACTGGCGTGTGCTTCTAGAAAAGGATGTTAAAATTGAAGTACACCCAGCTTGTATGAAGATTGTGTGATTATTTTTAATTTAGTGTGCATTGTAGAAGTTTCCAGAAAGAACTAGAAACATTATGAAATACTGTGTAAACATACACTTTGTTTTTTTCGGTACTATGGATCATCTCAATACTATAAGCCCTGGTAGATTTGTAATGGTTATATTTCTGTTGTTTAGTAACTAAAACCAGATCAATGATAGTGGGACTAACTGAGTATGTTACTTTGCCAGCAGGGAAGAAAAACTAAATATTTGCTAGATGTCACAGAGTGTATATACGTCACATCATATATGTGACATATAATGATTTGAAATGGAAATGTCAAGGATTAGAAGAGGAGCTCCTAGACTTTCAAGTTCCACTGAAATTTTTCCACCATAAACTGAGTAGAATTAGAAGAAACAAAAATACACTGTATGATTTATTACATGTTCCAGTTATAGTTTTTTACACTATTCTTAGAAAAAAAGAGAGAAGAGAGTTTTGTATTGCATACAGATTTAAAATATTATTGTCTCCTCAAAGCGTACCTTTTAATTTCAGAAACTTTTGCCTCTGTAATTTAAACAAACTCACAGGGAAAGTTCTTTGTTTGAAGTTTTCACTATAATTTAAACTTCATCACTAGATCCACACATTCGGAGGAAGAGCACCAAACAAACAAAATTATTCGTGGACTTTGCTGCACCGGCTCGCTTCACGAAGCCAATTACATTCTCCAAATATAGCTAGATAGCCAAACTCACCTGCTGCTAAGAGCAGAGGTTGAATCATGTGAGAGTAGTTATGGACTAATGGGTTTTTGCTTGTCATTACTAGACTTTGCTTTCTGTCTCCTACCCTGCCAAGTTTCTGAGGCATCTGCCTGGCAGCCACACAGATAAAACCTCAAGCAGCGAAAGTTCATACTTCGGTCTCCCTCATAGCCTTTTAAGTTTATCTCCTATTGATTCATGTTGCCCAAATAAGATACTAAAATATCTTAAGAACTGTGTTTTAAAAGTATAGTGGCAACTTTCAGCGTTACTACTACAAAGATTTTTTAGTTAGTTTGCTGTTTGCAATTATTTCTGCCTTTAAAGTTCTTGGCTTAGATTTTGCTAGCAAACCTCGTGTGGCAGCAGTGACTTCAGCCATCTCTGGCCAATCTACACTATTGCTCAACTGGTTCAGTTGCTTGCTGGCTCACCTGAGTTAGTGTGTGCTTCCGCTAGTTGGCAATTACTATCATGGCTCTATAATTAATTTTGCAGCTATATAGATGACTCATGACTGTGAGCACAGGAAAGTAAAAAATGCTACTGCATTACTTCATCTTCAGCAGCATAGTTTTTTTGGAGTGAGTTTTTATCTCTATTTTTTTCCCAGGGAAGAAAACTTCTGCTTCCTGTTACCAATTTTATACGGAATATTGTCAGTTAGAGGTCTTAACCTTGTCAGAAAGATCCAACCACTTGTAAGATTATATTTTTGTCCTTGTGATGGATGACTCTTTAGAGTATCCTTGAATATAAGGATATTACTTTAAGGCAGTAATCTGCCTTAAAGTACTGGTGGTTTAAAACTGAAGGATACTTGCATTGCCTGATGTTGCTGTTAACCTGTGCTTCATAAACTGTGTCACAGATATTTAAGGCTCTCTCTTATGTCTCCTTTTTAGTTTTTCTCCTTTTTAGTTTTCCTCCTTTTTGTTTCTGTCCCTTTCTTGTCACGTGTAAGCAGATTTTGATTATCACTTTTCAGCTATATAGCAAAAAGCTGAACTAAATAAATTACATAAGGCTCACCAAATTCTTATAAATATTTATATTCAAGGACTAATAGTTGCTGGTAATTGGAAACACAGATTGTCACTCAGGTGTTCACATTACCTAGACTTTATATCTGTGGCCTTTTATATTATTGATGGGGACAGAAGGCAACCCCAGTCATTGCCCCTTCCTGTAAAGCAGCACTGAGACGTCCACCTTACGCACGCAACATGTTCAAAGTGCCAGACTCATTTGTCAGTGCCCTGCATCTGGAAAACATCTTTGCCAGAAGAATGTTCTGCAGAATGAAGTAGTGTGGGAGGTGAGACTATGTTTCTGTAGAATTTAAAAGGGGAACCAAAGATTTTTATGAGGGCAAAAAAGGGCAAAAGCAAAAGACTTGTGCAGTTGTGATGACGTAATGCTATGAAAAACAGAGCAGAGCAACAGCAACTTTTTCACTGCCTGAGAAAAAAAAAATAAATCTATCATTATATTTGTCTATATTCAAGATTCAAAGTTACATCTTACTGACTACATGCTTAATTTCTGAGAACATGTTATACAGGAGAACTCACTACGCTCTGGCTGCTGTGGAGCAGCAATGAGGTTTTTGTGTTTAATATCCTAAGCATGTTTTAGTTATTAAGCATTTATATTAAAAAAAAATCCAAATAACATAATAAAAGGGTGACTTTTTTTTTTTTTAATAGAAGAAATGGCTGTTTTAACACAGTCTTAGAAGTTAGAAATAATTAAATGCTGATCAGCAAAACATTAAAGAAATCAGCTAGTATGAATATAATTGACATTGTTTGACAAATGGCTAACGCAATCCATCTTGTCGAAGAAGATATAATATGAATATATTCACCAAAGTAGATTTACTATAAGAGAAATTGTGGTAAGCAAGATCACTCTGAATATTTGCCAGCAAGCTCCGGCAGACAGATAACAAACCTTCAGGTCTGTTCTCAGCATTTAAAACAGCAAGAAATAAGATTTGTTCTCTTAAGAAATGTAATCTGTATGTCCAGACCTGCTTTAAGGCTTTCACAGGTAAGTGAAGTGCCATATAGGAATATGTAAATATTGAAGCAGTCCTTCCTTTGTTGAGTAAAATGTTGTTTGTACTATAATAGTGTAGTTTTAGTTTTGGTGTTGAGTTTTTAGATTAAAATGGCAAAACACTATAGTACAAAAGCTGAACATCACTATTTCAAATTTGGGGATCAGTACATCGAGGCAACTTGAAGCTCTTTTTTTATCAAAAGATGGGAGTAGGAATGGTCTTTTGTCCTGTGTGTTGAGCACTAGCAGTATATTCTCCTTGAACAATTCATCCTCTTTTTCTCTTGCTTTTTATTTCTTTGCACAGGATCTTTATAGAGGAAGGGCTTTTTGTCACAAAAATCTATAGAAACTCCATAAAAGGAAGGGTTTTACTCAGCTGAAATCTTTAGACATTCCCATGTGAGAGAGGAGCTGAGGGTTTCTATTCCATGTGCTAGAACAGTTTATATACTTTATCCACTAACTGTTTAATATAAAATGCATAGACTATTTTGAGCACTAGAACCAGAGCCTCTTTCCCAGAAAAGCAATTTTTCTACTAAATTAGAGTCATGCTGCTGCTAGTTCAGTCTTCCTGAAGCTTGACTATTTTGTTGCACAGCTTCAACAGGAAATAGGAAAAGCATCCACCCTTCCCTACCAATCGAGCAGCTAATAGCTTGTGATTAGACCTCTTTATGGAAGGAGAAAGATCTGGGTTTCAATCCATTTAGAAAGGGAAATTGAACTCATGTCTGCTATTTCTCAGGTGACCGATTTAGGCACTAGAATATTTTACAAACCTTAAGCAGCACTATATTTTCTCTGGCCAGGTTCTCAAAGAAAATTGCAGTTGCACCTGATCTTGTAAATATGATCTTGTAAGTATGCTAGATGTGCTCAACATAAATGGAGCTATTAAATCCTAGAAGAACAACCTCTTTTTGGGTTATGCTCGAGTTTAGGCATTAATTTTTCAAATTAAGGGTGTGGGCATGAGCAGGAGCACAACTCTTGACACCTTGTGGAGTCTAAAGTCACAAGGTGACCCTTGCAAGCATAAGCTTCTTCAAGGTAATTGAGGGTAGATTTTTGGTGAAAGTTGCTTTGAGCTTTAAATTTAAGTGTTTGGCTCTGAATTGGGCCCTGATTTAAATGATTGAGGGTATCTCAACACTGCAGAGTGCAACAGTTCATAAACTAACAATTCACCAAATGCGTGTGCAGGCTGTGCAACCTGCGGCTGCAGCAGCTCAAGTCTGGAAGCAGTCCAGCCGCATTCCTGCAGTGCTGCATCAAAGCCAAACAGCTTTGCTGAAGGGGCATAGCACTATGGGAATGACATTCTGCTGCTTCAAAACCTGGGTCATTTACACCAAGCCAGATCATGGCGAGATTCAGTTGCCTAGAAATAACGGTCATCTAGTGCCATTTTAGACTCCCACCCGTTCTCCTGGAATTCAGAAGGTGCTGTATCCTGTTTACCTACACTATCATAATATCTCAGATATCTTACAATGTCCAGAAATCCTAGTATCTTTCAAAGGAACTACATAATACTAGTACATTTGTGTTTCAGTAAAAAACCACTCCCCAGGTCCCACTGCTTGGTGTTATCCAGCCCTTCCGGATGTCAGGTTCATTTCTGTACTTGTCTCTACACCCATGGCGAAAACCGTATCTTTGCTGGAGGTAGTCCTAGAAATATATCTTTTTACAAGTTTGATCTTGAAGGGTGTTTAATATTCCCAACTTTCATTTAAGACAATGAGAGTTGCAGGTGTACTCGGCAGGACTGAGCCTTACAAGAGTAGTAACCAGTTTATGTGGTCAGGTAGAAGACTGTTCGTTGTGCCTTGTGTTCTCATTGAGAACACATGCGTGATATCTCTGATCTATGTAAAGAAATATTCTCTCATTTATGAAAAATTTGCCTTCAGGATAACATGGAAATAAATCAGGGGAAGATAGTACAGTATCCTTTTGTGGCTTGTATATAACTAGAAGTTCAAATGCAATTCTTTTAACTCCAAGACTGACTCAAAAATAAAATATATTGGATGTTTTATATTCTTGCAAATAAAAAATAGCTTTATTTAGGACCAAAAGAATATATCTAGTTCTGCTTTCATTCTGTTTCTAATCTGATCACAAACAAGCAATGTTCTTCTGGAACAGCAATCTGCTGGATTTGCTTGGCAGGAGAAGCTTGCTTTGAAAGCACCATTTCCACACTGCTATGCAGTTTTGTGCTGAGTGTATCACTGTCAAAAAATGTAAATATGTCCACTGGTCAGTAAGCAAAGCTTAGACAAAAACGACTCTTATTTTGCTCATCATGATATTCCTTTCTGTGATTTAGTTTTTCCATTTGTTAAATGAGGCCAATCACACTCAGGTACAAAGTGTTTTGACCTCTACTGTTAAAAAAATGTTATGGAAAGCCTAGATATTAACATTATGCACAGCTATTTAATCAATAGATTCTTTTTGAAGATAGCTCAGGAAATATATCAGTTGTGAGGCTGAATTTCTAGTACGACTGCTTTGATAGAAATGTTATCATCTAGGCAAACAGCTTTCAGAAACCAGTTGCTTTCAGCTTCTCTTGATCTGAATCAAATCTAGTCAACAGATGGAATAAAACCTATATTTATCCTATTATTAAATTCTCTTATCATCACACACACAATATAAATAATAATTTAAAAGAAAAAGAAATAGTGTCAATTTGTTGGATAAAATTAATATCCTCATTGAAAGATAATTTTTTTTTTGCCTTGGCTCAAAATATTTGTTCTCTTTTCTGTACTTTAGGATATAAGTAAGGCATATCATAAGGAAAATTGGTCACGTTAGAACTTTTTCTGGGTAAGGTAGATTTGAATTCAAATATAGAATTCAGATGTTATTGGTTTGTAACGCCCTTTTCTCAGGGAACACAGGATCAATTTTTAACAATGATTATGAATTTTGGTGGTTTAATATTTTGGTTCCTTATGAGGCTGCATTCTCAGGTTAAAGATATACATAATTTTCTGAAAATCACAGCATATATGGATGGCATTATGGTATCCCAAGTGGACGCCATAGTGATAGACCTGTGCAAGGACTTTCTCTAACAGGTAGGACCAGCGCTTTTGCAGAGACCAGTGGTGGCCTCTATGTGGCTGACAAGGTGCAGCACAGACGAATGAACACAACTATTGGTGTGGCACAGAGCTCAAGCCTTCATCCCAATGGCATGGGGGCCCATTTATTGTCTTCACTAGCTCTGAAACAATCCCATTTCTCCCAGCATCAGCTGTTGGGCTACATCCAAATAAATGGAACAATTATGCTTAGGGATAGCTGTGAGGATAAGCTAAAATGAATTTAGTTCCTTTTACCAAGACTGATTTTCGTTTCTTCAAAATAAAATGATTTGCCAAAATGTAGACATAGGAATATAGCTTCTTTCCCCCAGTCCCAGCTCTGCTGTTTCAGAGGCAGTCCTAAGGTACTCTTTGTAATGACTTCTTTTGAGGCTTCCTGACAGCAAAATGGTTTTCGGCCTCTCTGCCCTGCTACGAGCCGGGCTGTGTTCTGCACCATCTGCTTGAGAGTGCAGAAACACCCCTGTGCTTGCCTCTTTCTTCCTTCCTGAGGCCTGATTCCAAGTTTCTGCAACATTACCCAGGATGAATTTCCTTTTCTCTGAGGAAGTGACTTTAGCCTGGATCATGTGCAGCTAAGCCCCAACTCCCCTTATCTGGTCAGCGTATTTCTTGACAAAGTCAGTAATCACTTGGAAAATTATTAATATGCATTTTACAGATTTCATACTGTTCTCACTGAATTTAGAGATGGTATTTTCAGTGAACTGAGTGGAGACAGTGCTGGGCTTAAAACAAGCAATCACTTTTCTCCTCAAAAAGCAAAACCAGAACAACATTGTGCATACAGTAAAAACCTGTAGTTTGACATGCCTGAGGGAAAGACAAGGAGACAATTTCCAGTAATTTTTTCAATTTCCATCAGTTCATTCATTTTTTCCCTGTTTGCAGTTAATGTCCTAAGCAGTGGGTTTTTTTATTTTTCAGAAAATGTTAAGAGGAAAACTTATTTTCCCCCATCCCCATCTCATGATATATTGACCACAAAGATTATGATGTAAAGATTCACACACAAATCTCCTGGAGAGCTGGCTCATCTTGAAAATTGTTCCCAGGTGTTTTGTGTCTCTTTCTTACTCAAAGATTATATGATTAGCATTTTAATGTCCTGCAACTTCTTGTCTAGGTCCCTAGGAGGATATGAAAATGAAACTATGAAAGCTAAGCTGTTTGGTATTTATCACGCACACTCTGGTTGTATTTCAGAGCTCTGGGATTTAAACAGGACGTCAGTCTTTCATAGCCCATTTGGATATCTTGGTCTTCATATAATGCTGCTGGATGAGTATCAAGAGCGATTGTTCGTGGGAGGAAGAGACCTCTTGTATTCCCTGAGTTTGGATCGAGTCAGCGACAACTACCGAGAGGTGGAGTAAAAAGCTATGTATATTAGTCACTTTATGTTGTAATGTGTAGCATAAAATATCAGAGTTTGCACAACTGGAAATGAGATAATGGAGTTTTTGTAGATGTTTAATGCACAAACCATAAGGTCATGTTTATATTTGAGAAAAATACACTAATTACCATTTTCTTCCCCAGTAATAACCCATAAGGGTCACTCTAGGTGAAGAGATCTGGGTGTCATGTATCTATTTCTTACTGTTTTTCAGCACGTTTACAGATGTTTAGGGCATCTCACACTTTGTGCATACCTCATTTCTGCATCTCTGCTATATAATCAAGATATAATTTCTCCCTGGTATTTGTGGTGAACTTTTCCACAGAAAATAAATAAATAAATAAATAAATTAGCACATAAACTATAAGAGATATTCAATAGTAACATAAACCATGCAGCTAATTTCTAGCCTTCTTTAGAAACTGGACTTTGCATTGGCTTTGAGCCAGAGGTGCTATTAAGTACTTTCTGAAAGTGGCATTTGAAGTCTACTCAGTGGTCTGTGGGAGGAAGGTGGTTTAAGCTATAATCCTACCAGAGAGACTGGTACATTGTAGAAACCACAGCTGACTGGCAAACTGGCAATTGAAGTGGAGAGGCCAGAGTCTGAGGTGATATGAGTCTTGGCTTCCTTACTCAATTCTGCCCTTGGAACCTAGGATTGAAAGCATGCAGTGGCAATGGAAGCTGGAGGAGCCATTGCTCCTGCCTCAACGATCTTGACTGTGGACAAACAATGTCTTGAAATATTTCAGTGTTTTTCTTATCTGCTTTTTGAAATTTCCCCAAGGTATTTTGATACATTTGCATTCATTCTCAAATAAGTAAATGAATGAAAAAGTGGGTAAATAAAGCCCCTCTGGAGAAATATGATTGTGTTGATTTCCATACTGCACTGACCACTGACGTTTCAAATGCTTTTCTTTCAACCCCCTTGCTGTAAGTGAATATCACTTTTCTCATGCCAACACTCTGGTCAGCTTTACTATAAGCAACCTTGCTTATCTCCAAGTGTAATGAGTGTATTCCTCTACTGTGAACAGATATAATATGCTTTATCCTTTTTATAAACAGTTTGGGAAAGGCAATTCTAGATATGGGGAAATGGATATACTCAGGGAGGCCATTTGAGAATTTATCTACATTTAAAAATATAAAATATATTTTTTTTAACTCCTCAGAGAGCACTGTTAAATACTGAGTTTTGCTCCTCCACAGTGAGATATGAGTTAACTCTTTTTCCATTTGATAAAAATTATTAATATCCTGTGACAAGATATTAGAGCTCAGGGATATGAAAATGTTTAGGGAGCAGTTGTTTCTATAAAATTAGCTTTTTTCCCCCCTCTCTTCTTCCCCCTTTGGTAGTAAATCTGTATGAGGAAAGATGACAGGATAGAGCACTTTATGCTTCTGTCCAACCACCATTGTCCCATCTGGACACACTCTTGAAGTTCGTTGCTCTCCTTCGTGTTATTTTTAGATGGAAGATCAACCATTTACTCTGAAACCATACTCTCTGTCTTGAGACCTGTTTGCAGAGTATGAAAAATTAATGGAAGCTCTTCTTGCCTGCTTGCCTGCTTTTATGATGTGCGGAAGATGAGAAACTGGAATAAATGGAGCTTCACCTAGCATGTTTAGAAACATGAGCTCACTGGGACTTAGCTCCCTTGAGTGCAAATGTCATGATCCTTTTCTCTTTTCCCAGTGTTCACTCAGTGCAGATCTCATTCAGTGATAGCTGGGGAAAACTTGATTGTCCTTCAGCACTATCAGCAAAAGTGTGGAATGAGACATTTCTGTTATACGAGAGCTTAATTACTGCGATAAACTGGGGGAAGTTCCTGGAATCGAGAGACTGGTTAATTCATTATTACCAAAGTTCTCCACTAATCTGCCTCTAACTGTGTGTTGGTTAGCCTTTGACCTTTTCTTTCAGACTGAAGACTTTAGCTTAATTAATCTAAAACCCCAGTTATAACCTAGTGACAGTATAAGAGTGGAGGCAAGTTCCTGAGTTTTATTCTCTCCCTGGTAACCAGGATGAGTCACTAGCTGCAAAAGAGATATTTCATGAAGTTGGTAGCTTTGGGGATGATTTGCATAGATCTTTTTCACCTTCTGTGTTCTAGAGAACAGTTCATGTGTTTTAATTCATTGCCATCCCTTTTCCACAATTTGGAATGTGAATATGCTCTCTAAAAACCAAAGTGAAACACATTCCCGATTAAAGATGTGTCCCTTCTGCTGTAAAATGTTCTTGTAATTCAGTTCTAGCAAGTGTATTAGAAGACTCCCAAAGAAAAACAACAAAATGCCTACTGATCATAAAATGCTTTTGCATTGAGACGTATTGACTGCCAAAGTAATCCAGCATTTCCAAAAAACTCAACTCGTGATGCATATGAGGTATGCATCATATAAATCCACATGTACTAGACTAAATTCTTCCTTAAGGTTCAATTCTCTTCGGCTTTCAAATACAAAGCAGCCCTCTGAAGTGTAGATTATAGCTTTTTCACATAAGCTGTTAGCTGTTTGTGTACATATCTACCAACATTACGTTAAACATATATTTTTCTGACCACTTGTCATATCCAGTAAAGAAAAGATACACACAA
Source organism: Larus michahellis (assembly GCF_964199755.1). Lineage (NCBI taxonomy): Eukaryota > Metazoa > Chordata > Aves > Charadriiformes > Laridae > Larus > Larus michahellis. Next base: position 10,563,730 of record NC_133896.1, read on the forward strand.
AATGGTAAAAATCTTCCAGGGAAGAAAACTACTACTGTCATTCTTGCATTGGTTGGGGAATTCAGCAGTCTGGGTTGAGATCGCAAATGCGGCACAGACTTTTCCATGTCATCTTGGACAAAGACAGTCTCACTTCTCAATTGGTCAAATTATATTTCCTTTGCCTACCTTGCATTTTTTGTACCCTTTGTATCTCTCCTTTAGTATAACACATACAGAAAATTTCTTGCTTAGAGTATTTAACATATCTTACCATAAATTTTTGAAACATAGTTACTCTTGCGCTTTGTTTTCTGTATGAAGAATGCCCTAACACTAACAGCAGCAAGAATAAGGGAGATTATGGAATGTGGATTTACAGAGAATTAAAGCCATACAAGTACTTGAAACCTTGTGTAAAGTCAAAGCTTTGGAGGTACCCTCCACGTGACCTTTGCTTTCCCTAATTTCTCATTCCCTTTAACACCACCTTTGGAATCAAACTTTACGCATATTTGGGATTTGATCCAAAGTCTTTAAGGCTTGTAATGATCTAACACACTGATAGAGAATTTTCTTTGATATCTGGTGCCAAATTTATTTTTAAAAGTATTTCAGCTCATTGTAATTGGTGCCAGAACAGATCTTTGTTGACAGCAAACTTGAACGAATGCCAGTAGTCCACCACCACTGATCTAACAGCTCATAGAGAGGGATGACCTTTGGTTCTCCTTTTCGTCTCTTGTTGGACTGAAAATAAACTGCCCTTCCTGTTTGTCCACAAACTCCTTATAGACACTCTTTCTTGCTAGCTTCTGCTTCAAAGGGCTCATGAAGGGCTTGCTCTGAAGAGAAGCCTTACTACTTTGGTAAATAGACTTGTGCAGGCAGGTTTCAATGTGCTGTTTCTGATCCAGTACGAGACAGCTCCAGATTAGGATTTATGTCTCTGTTGTAATAAACTATAGAGCTCTCATAACATTGTCTGCCTCTAGTGAAGCTAGCTATGTTTTCACACCAGAGCTGGCTGAACACAAGTCTGCAAGAGCTGGGCTTGCTTGTATCTCCTTCGAAAACCATGCAGGAATGTGCATATATTCAAACTGAAATAAGAAGCACACAGTTTAGCACTGAGTTTGATTATCCGTTGGAATTACGTCCCAGGAGGCACGGTGGCTATGTGTTTGTTGATACAAATACTGGATATATATAGTATCCAGTCATAACCAGATATTTTTGCAGAATTTGTGCTTCAGCCAAACACAAGTTACACTTGTGTAATTAAGCACTATTTATTGACTTAAACCAGTGATGGGATAGTTGAATTGCTTAATTGCTTTGTCAGTAGTTCAGACTAGCTCACACAGTAGTCTATTTTGGCCTGAAGTGTTATAAAGCTCATATAATTTCTTGAACTGAGTTTTCATTAGACATGCAATCCTGTTTTTTAAGGCTGGTGGCTGAATAGGGAAGCTGTTTGGAGACACTAATTAGCATTCAAGCTCCAATTAAAATTTTCCCCCTATGTGAATTTGCTCAGTAGCTGTTTTCTGTACTGCCTCATAATTCCATTTTTTCCCATGAGGAGTACATTTAAAAGTAGCTTTTTCCTGTCTTTTAAATACAATGCTAAAATTACATCATCCAGGTCTCAAGAATGATAATACTTTGGTGCAAGATGAGAAAACATCACTAACCAAGCAATTTAAAAATTTACTTCACAGTCACCTGCAAGGGTGAAAAGTTTTGAAAAATTACGTCCAAGCCAATAATTATGTCAAGCAGGCCAGTGAAATGTGTGTTAGTGTGATGTTATTCCAGTCTAGATGCACAGGAAAATTCCCCAACAATAGTTATTGACAGCTTGCCAAAAGATTTTAATCCTGGCAAAGAATCAGTTGAAAGTTAAAGCTGGTAGTTGTCATAACTTTAAAGTATAAACATCAGGAAAAAATAATATGTGGCAGGTTAAAGGCTACCATTACAGCTGATTAATATCTGGATTTCCATGCAGTGCAAACACATCCTATGTTATGCTAGTTAAGTAAAACAGCAATAATTACACAACTATAATTAAGTACCGTAAGTACACCTTGATAAATTATTACTACCTTGAGCCACTTACTATCTTTTCAAATGATCATAACAGACCAAGCAGCTCTTCTCAGTTGTTTTAACTGAGCTAAGAAATCTTCATGAAAATTTCAAGATTAAAAACACTAAAATACTTTTTTTTTATGTTTTGCAGAACATTTTTTTACCATGCATCTTTTTAACTACTGCGTTTAGACCCAAGATGCATGTAAAATCAAATTTTGAAATTTAGTATGATAGCAAAATCTGATATGCAGAGGCTTTTTTAGTCTCTAGTCTAAAATAATCTTGAAGATATTAAAAACTTAATGCTCATTTATGTTAAGACTCATAAGTCTCGTAAGAGTTATGGGTCTTAAAAAATAATTTCTGGATAAAAAACCTTCTTTAGGAGCCTCATATGTAGTACTAAAGTCATAATTCAGACACAACTACTTCAGGGAATTAACATGGGCTTGCCTTATAGGTAGGTAATATACTACGAGCATCTAAAAGAGATTCCTGCACCTCTGCACAACCTGTGGAAAATGTAAAGTGATGTCTGCCTTTTTTACTCCTTCTAGTAGGCATCTTTTGCTAAGATAAGCCATTGTAAGTATCCCGATAGGAAATACACATATGGCTGAACCAAGACACAATCAGGGCTTTGTTTGGAGAAAGATTTTTGCGGGAGTCACTTTGGAGAGCAAATACCTAGCAGAAGTGGTAGACACAGGGACAGAGGGTAGCTCCTGTTACACATTAACCTTTTGATGAGAGCAACTTGCCCAGGAAGCAAAGCTCTGCATCTCCGATGCAAGAAGTTTGTGCACACATTCCCTGCTTCTCGTTAGATCACAGAACAGATCATCCCAGAAGATATGTTGAAACATATGGAAGACAGGGAGGTGATTAGAGACAGCCAACATGGCTTGACCAAGGACAAATAGTTCCTGACTAACCTAGTGGCCTTCTATAGTGGAGTGACTGCATCAGTGGACAGGGGAAAAGCTACAGATTTCATCCCCCTAGATTTCTGTAAGGCCTGTGATTCCTACCTCTAAACTGGAGAGATATGGATTTGATGGATGCCCTACTACGTGGATAAGGAATTGGCTGGATGGCCACATCCAAAGAGTTACAGTCAAAGTCTCAATATCCAAGTGGAAACGGATAATGAGTTGTGTCCCTCAAGGGTCCATATTGGGAACATAACTATTTAATATCTTCATCAACAACACAGACAGTGAGACTGAGTGTACCCTCAGCAAGTTTGTGGATGACACCAAGCTGAGTGGTGAACTTGATACACATGAGGGAAGCGATGTCATCCGGAGGGACCTGGACAAGCTGGAGGAGTGGGCCCATGTGAACCTCATGAAGTTCAAGGAGGCCAAGTGCAAGATCCTGCACCTGGGTCAGGGCAATCCTCAGTATCCATACAGACTGGGGGATGAATATCCATTCATCCATTCATCCATTGAGACCAGTCCTATGGAGAAGCACTTGTTGATGAAAAATTAGACATGGGCTGGTAGTGTGCGCTTGCAGCCCAGAAGGCCAGTCGTATCCTGGGCTGCACCACAAGAAGCGTGGCCAGCAGGTCAAGGGAGGTGATTCTGCCCTCTTGCTCTGCTCTGGTGAGACCCCCACCTGGAGTACTGTGTCCAGCCCTGGGGTCCCCAGCACAAGCAAGATCTGTTAGAGCAGGTCCACAGGAGGACAATGAAAATGACCAGAAGGCTGGAGCACCCCTCCTATGAAGAAAGGCTGAGAGAGTTGTGGTTGTTCAGCCTCAAAAAGAGAAGGCTCTAGGGAGACCTTATTGAAGCCTTATTTGAGGGGCTTCTAAGAAACACAGAGACTTTTTACCAGGGGCTGTAGTGATATGACAAGAGACAAAGGTTTTAAACTGAAAGAGGCTAGACTTAGATTAGACATAAAGAAGAAATTTTTTACGATGAGGCTGGTGTGACACTGAAACAGGTTGTCCAGAGAAGTTGTGGCTGCCCCACCATTGGAAGTGTTGAACTAGATGATCTTTGAAGGTCCATTCCAACCCAAAACATTCTATGATTCTATGGTTCATTCTATGATTCTATGGTCCATTCTATGATTCTATGGTCCATACTGTGGTACGGACTAAATTCTTGCTGCTTACACTGCAGCTGCTTTTTAATATCCAGAGAAAGCAGGGGCATTGGGTTACCTCTTTGGCTTTTTTCTCTTAATTCTGTGTATGCATTTAATTCAGTATGTAGTAAGTGGAAAATGTGCATATAAAATGTTTTCAATAGCATTGGGACTAAGTATCCAAACACAATAATAATCACTTACACACATATTTAATATTAGGTTACGAAGTCAAGGGTTTTATTCCCTCTGTGTTTGTTCTGTTCCTAATAACCACCTACACCTGATATGGGCAGAAGCCCCCATTTTAGCCTGCTAGTTCGAACATTTCTTTGGGAAGTGGAAGCTGTGAGTTGAAACTTTTAGGCTCAGGAGGTCCTAGATTTCGTATCTCGTAACTTCTAGGCTTTGGTTGCCTATTCAGTCCTTGACCAGTGACTAAAATATATGACTGTGGACCCTGAGTTTTGCACTGAATGAACCAGGAATGGTCTGACCTGGACGACTGGATGAGTGCCCTCATGGCAGTTCAGGAAAGTTCAGGTACCTCCCCAGACCACACAGCAGCAATACAGAGCCTAGATGAGAATTACTTCTGATCATATGTAGAGGACTATAAGACCATCTGACTGGAAACAAATGTTCTGATTAATTTTGTGTTCCTTGCAGGATTTAGGTGGTGTCTGAACGTAAGTGGACTGATTCAGACAATGACACCTAAATACTGACACAGGCTGCTAAAGTTGACAAGAATATAGCTGACCTCTTGCTTTTAAGCACTAGGCCTCCAGGACTTATAATTTATCCCCACCTTTCTTATACTTTACTTTTCCTATAATTTATCCCCAGATTTTCTTGGGTTAGAATTATTTCAAGAAAACTAAGTTAATTCAATTACAAAAAAAGGAAGAAAAAAAAAAAAGCCTAGCAGAAGAAGGACTTAATTTTAAAATGTTTTCCAGATAGGACAATAATTTGTGATTGGACTATTGACAAGAATGTCTTAATGATGACATCCATTTTTTGATACTTGGTTTCAGCCAAGCGTGACAACACCGAAGGGAACATGTTTTTGTTTTCACTTTTAAAAGTTCTAAGAAATGAAGTAATCATTCCAGTCTGCTCAGTCATGTTTTAACATTGTTTTCACCCAAACAAATCATGTATCTAGAATGAAACATAAATTTGATACAGTAGGGAACTAAAAAAGTTCTCGCTTGTGTAATTTGGCTTCACTTCTAGTAAGTGACTGCGAAGAGCTGGTCCTACTCCCATAAGGTTAATTGCTGACCCTCATTAACTTCACTGAAAACCATTTTCTTTCCTAAGCGTCACTTAAAGCAGGAAATCAGTAGTTCAAAATTATAATTCTGTGTTGAAAGTCACTGACAATTTAGTGGAGATATTTCTACTGAATTTATATAAAATGTTCATTACATTAAATTCCTTTAAATTCTGGTGGCTAATATAGTTTGCTGAGTTACCCTAAGCAAAAAAGTTATGTTTTGACAAAAATATTTCTTACCTTATTGTAAAATTTTATAGATATTTAAAAATAAAACTGGAATATTTTACTTGACAACTGTTCAAATGATAACAGAAACTTGATTAAAATTTATAACATAAAATTAAAAGTGTATATATAGTATCCTAAGTCAAGTATAAAGACAAGTGCAAGGTCCTGCACCTGGGACAACATAACCAAAGCGCCCAGTACAGGCTGGGGTCTGTGTGGCTGGGGAGCAGCCTTGCTCAGAGGGACCTGGGGGTCCTGGTCAACATCAAGCTGAACATGGGTCAGCAGCGCACTGCTGCAGCAAGAAAGACAAATTGTATCCTGGCCTACATCCGCAGAGGCATTACTAGCAGTGATAGAAATGTGATCATCCCACTCTACTCAGAACTTCTTGGGCCTCACCTGGAGTAGCGTGTCCAGTTCTGGTCCCCACAATTCAAGAAAGATGTGGAAAGACAGGAAGGCATCCAAAGGAGGGTCACAGACATGATCAAAGGGCTGAAGAACTTGCCTTATGAGGAAAAACTGAAGGAGTTAAGTCTTTTGTCCCTGGAGAAGAAAAGGCTCAGGGGGAGCTCATCACAGTATTCCAGTACTTAAAGGGCAGCTACAAAGAGGACAGAGGCTCTCTCTTCACAAGGAACCATATGGAGAAGACAAGGGGAAATGGCTACAAGTTGTACCAGGAGATACTAAAGGAATTTTTTTCAGTGAGAACGATCAATCACTGAAACAACCTCCCCAGGGACATGGTGCGGTCTTCGTCACTGGAGACTTTAAAGATACAATAGGACAGAGTGCTAGATAATCTCATCTAGGCTCCCTTTCCCATGAAAGATTGTACCACATGATCTTTCGAGGTCCCTTTCAACCTGGGCTGTTCTATGATTCTTGATTCTATAATTGTGTTCTGTGAGACTTTCGCATGAAAAATAATGGAAAAACTGGATTGAAATGATCTGACTGCCAATTGAATGACTTTATATGTTTGGGTGTGGTTTTTTTTTCCTCAGATCCATTGGCCTAGTACACCTCTGCAGGCAGAAGAATGCATAATTAAAGGAAGAGATGCTGTAAGTATCATTAATTACAAATCAAATATACTTTAATTATACTAGTGTCTGATCCAAAACAAGGATTCAGGCATCCCTAAACTTCAGAGAGATCACAGTGCAGATATAATACTAAGTGTTGCAGCTTAAAAATGTGTAACTACTGTGAAAACACACTAAATTATTAGTTTAATTGCTTTCCAAACCAGCTCATAAACAGGCAATGAACACTTTTGATCATCTGAACTTTCTCCTAATTCTTTTTCTGTTGATATTCAAGAAAGTACCTTAATAATTCTCCCTTCCCATTTCTGTTCCCTTTCATTTTCATACACATGGGATACCTTGTCTATTCAAACTTTTCCACATTCTAATTTATCTTTAAAATTCACATTCTCCAGAATAATTTCAAAAAAACAGTTAAATTATTAGTAATTATAAAATATACTCCAAATTGTTTTGCCCTATAGGTTTTTTTGGTATATTAATAAAAATATTCTGTTTTAATGAGCCCGAAACTGTTCTGTTCTTGTGATTCAGTGCTTTGACTGTAATCAGTTCCCGGGGAAAGACCTGAAAGCTCACTGACATACAGCAGCTGATACCATTGGCACCACAGGATGAAAGTTCTACTGGATGGGAGCTCTCTTTAATTTTGCAGTGTACCAACCTCATTATCTGCACCTCATAAACACACAGCAAGTACAACACCTAATAAATCCCACAACTGAGAGAGCTCACACTGTACCAAAGGATTTGAAAATGATGATAGTTTTACAGCAACATTGACAGGACCGTAGGACATAGAAGGACACATGCACAGTTTTCCCACACAAACACAGCAAACGGGCAGCCTTGACGATAACCACAACATATTCCCAGTGAAGATTAGGAAGCTATAAAGATTCCTGTTGAAGTAAAAGCATGAGAACTGCCCACATCAAGGGAATCGGTGAACCAAATTGGAAAATAGTAATAATAATAATAAAAAACAACATGATACTTTACTCCTCACACACACCTGGCCTAGAACTGATCCTTTTGGAGGTATCTTGGAAGTTCATTGCATTTTTGTGGATGCTTTTGTACCCTTGAGGATTTCAGGTGGCTTTGGTTGAAAATAGTGTTTTTCTACATTATCCAAACTTTGTGGACATTTTAAATAAATCCGAAACCTAAATTCTTTGAGCTTTATTTAATACTACCTCTCAGCATAGGCTGTTATTACAGCTAAAGCTCTGTCATCTTTCCTTCACCACTACATGATGGCATTTATTTTCTGATGTTTTGACAATATTCTTTGGATTAAATAAGTATGGAAATAGATACTGCTGTTCTAACATAATGTAAAGGTATCCCCCTCAGACTCATGAGGTTCCCTAAAATTCAAAATCTTTTACAATCCAGTTTGTCATTATGAGTCTTCAAATTTGCATTGTAATGAATATGATCATTTAAAAAACCTCATGTGTTTCCCACATCTCTCTGTACTGTGAAAGTTAGGTGTCTCTATTTTTTAAAAGAAAACTACAGAATTTTTAAATAATCACAAGATTCCAGAACAGGACTCTTTAAGAAAAAGATGTTAACATTGTAAAAGCTGGAAATATTGTAACACCAAACAATAGCAAAGAATATTCCAATCCTCACATGAGACCTAATTATGTGTAGGACTATGTGAATGAGTAAGACTAATTAATTCCAGGGAAACCTTAGAAATTTTCATTAGCATGCTCAGTATTCAGTAAGCTAAATTGCTCAACCTGAAAGGAATCTAAATTAGAATCAAAAACTTTCCTATCACTTTTCTTTTCACCTTTATTTTTTGTAGCCATAAACCAATATTAGCTTAATGGCATTATGTCTTAAAATCAACCTTTGCTATTTCTAAATTCTGAATGCTGTATTTCACACCATAAAGTCTCAGAAAAAAAAATTACTTATCAGATCTTTGAAACCTTTTTACTTATTTCCATGCTGTTTCTTTCTTTAGTTTCCTTTGCAAAAGATCCTTTACTCAGTGAATAATTAATATTTAGTAGAACTGAAAATGTTGTAATAATGGTCTCAGTGTTGGGGTACTTCATGTGTTCTCTCCTACCTCTTTCTATATAACAGAACAGGCTACTTTTACAAGCTCTTACAACCTTTAAAAGTTATCAGTTCATCTTGTAGTAGTAAAACTGCAAGTACTGTAGTCATAAACACGGTTTCAGAGAGCTTGTAACAGACTGGCTGGGACAGTCAGAAAAGCCTTGTCTTAACCTTGTTTGTGCATCATCTTAAACTCAGGACACACTTTTCTGCTCTGGATCAAGCCAAGGGAAAAAATCCTTCTGCTCTCATCCAGTGTGACAGGAAACACACCTGTTGGCCTGTGGTGTGAGAGCTTTTGATCTTTTCAATTATTTTATCAGAACTGGAAATCATTCAGATATAAAAATCGAATTCTGTAGTGATGACTAACTCTTTTACACTGAGAAGTTTCAGATGAATAGAATTCCACAGATCTATTAATATGTCTAGGGAATCTCCTAAAGACAACCACAACATTTAATTAATTAATAGAGTAGGAAGAAAAATTATTTTAATGTTCCTTTGGCTGATGCATCTCTTCCTTGTTATGTGTACAGGATATTATTAATGGAGCCAGCAGCAATGCCTAGTTGCCTGACACTTCCCAGAATAGCACCTTTTTCATTTGTATATAAATGATAAATCTAGCCATTTGGAATGACTTTTTTCTATATTTGGTATCTGCCTCATCCTGGTTTTTTTCTGCAGAAATTTTCAGGCATTTCTATGAAAACACACATGAGAAAAAATGTGTAATTTTTGCCCCTTTTTAAAAATTCCTAATATCTCTCTTCCTGCCAGTGTTTTTGAGATGAAAATCAAGAGCTGCAGGAACATGTGGCTAAAAAGGGAAACTATGTAGTAAAGACCAGACCGCCACTGAGAGTGAACAGAGGGGATAAGTCAGAAAGGTCATACTTGGAGGGGAGGGAGAATCAGGAACAGCATCAGTGCCCAGTAAAGCATCTATTTAAAAACTGCAAAGCATCATAAAATTCCTAGGTATTACCATTCTACTACCACGAGTCATCAAGTGTTTGTGAAATGCACACGCAAAGTGGGCACCTCTGTCTTTGAGTGCTGATCCATGTATAGAGGATCACATCCTGCTATCCTCACCTCATTCTTCTCTCAATTTGTCTGACAATTCAAGCAGCATTTTTTCAGCAGGTCTGAAAATTTTTGTCCAGGTGAGAGACCATGTGGAGAATTTTTTTCTTACGATCCTTATTTATTTGTTGGAGCAGTTGGAAGACTTGCACTGAATGACACAAGGGTTTAAAGAAAGAAGAGAGATGGTTTCTTAGTTTTGAACTCTATGTGGATTTGCAAGAGCTGAATTCTGTCCATGGCCCTGACTCATCCTCTGTGACATTAAGTTCTTGCAGATGGTTAATAAGACCCAGGACTGTTCTCATATAAATATAGCAGTCTGAAAACCAGAGTAGTCATCAGTGAAGGACAGAAAATTTTCAAAAAGGAAATTGCTCCCCTCTGTTTTACACATTCATTTTAAGATAGAACGAATTGCCTTTTGGAGATGTCTGGACTTCTTCAATGACTATTGAAAAAATCCTAGGAGAATAGTATAAATTACATATCTAAACTTCTGAATAACTAAAATTAGCTAAAATTAATGCCATTGTAATTGTCGTCTTGAACTTGGTGTGACTGTCTTAAAACCCAGGGTCTGAGTTGCAGAAATATTGAGCAATGAATGGAAATTAATAAGAATTTTGATCCAAATGCAGAAATCTGTAAAACCAAGTCCCAGGAGTCACAAAATCAATGAATACTTTTATCTCACTGTCTCCATTCATGGTTTCGCACGGGAAGGATAATGACCGCACATCTCAAAGGGATGTTTGAAAATGTTTTAATTGTAATATTTATGAAGCTGCAAATACACTAATGAGTCCCGGAGTATTGCCCTGGGGGAAATGAATCATTTCTTCTTCAAAGGAGGGGGAACAGTGGGAACAGATAAAGCATAAGGCTATATAATATAAGAAAATATTGATTAGCAATTAACTACAAAAGAAAGTAATGGTCCAGTGGGGTCTTATGGAAAAAGGTAAGAAAAAAGTGTTATTTTTCTTGAGATAAAGTTTATTTAACCTGAGAGAGAAATCATTTGCTGACTATTTATATCTCATGCTGAATCCAATGTCTAGCGCATCTAATAATGCTTAGTAAAACAAATATTTATATTTGCAGAGTATCTCTGAGATTAAGGCAGCTCAAAAGTGTGTTTTATAACTTAATAACTCCTAACTGGTTAAGTATCTAAAATAAATTGTGATAAATCTCTTCTTTAAACTTTTTTCATGTCAAAAATGTTCATCCATGAAATTGGTGGCACTGAGGTACAGAGTGAAGTGGAGAACTAAGATGTTATATTTAACAGAATAGAAAGTTTCAATATGCAGAATATCACCTGAGGGCACCTAAGATATTTATTTTAAAAAAAAAAACACTAATATTTTCCTGTTTATTTTTTATATAAACTAGGATGAATGTGCAAATTACATCCGTGTCCTTCACCGATACAACAGAACACATCTTCTGGCTTGTGGAACAGGAGCTTTTGATCCGGTCTGTACTTTTATTAGAGCTGGACATCCATCAGAGGTAAGAAACTTGTTTTACAGTAATGACTTTTTTGGTCTGGATTCCAGAAAAGCCTCTATGGTTAAAAAGAAATATTTAAATTCAGATGCTTAGACTTCTCATACAAACCATACAAGAGATATTTCCCCTGATGAAATGTAATGCTGATCTAAAATTCAGTTTGTGACTGGAGGAACTCACCAATGAGTGACTAGAACCACATCGCCAGAAACAGTCTCCAAGGAGCCAACCTATGCTGTGCACCTCCAACTGCCGTTAAAATCAGAAACATCTCAGAAGTTAAGACTGCATAGCACTTACATTTGAAGTTATTTGAATTGTAGAAACACAGTGTCATCTGAAATTGAGGAAGGAACTAAATAAAAAGCAATTTTAAAATAAGGCAGCTTTACATGTCATCTTTGCTCCTCTCATGAACCTCCTGTCAGGCTTCCTGGTACAGTTTAAAGGAAGCAATGTCTGTATATTTAGGAACACTATTTAAGAAAACATAAGCAACAGGCTAATAAAAATAGAAACCAAACAAACAAAAAATGAGAAACAAGATTTGTATATAAGAATGTGTGGCCCACATGGTCCTCCCCTTATGTATCACTGTCCTTCCTTCCCTTCTTTTTGTTTATTCTTCTTTCTTGTCAAACTGAAGTTCTAAAATTTTGCCCATACTGAAGTCATGGGAAAATTACCATTTCTCTGTTTGTGTAGGCCAACAGGAAGTATATTTTCTACACTAGTAAGTAGTTATATTAGTTTTCATTATCTGAAAAGCTGACCATCGGGATTAAATAAGACAGGTGTCATGTGTATGGTAGGTTAAAAATAACACATGGTATGTGAGTGAGTGGGCAAATGGTAATTTTGCTTTCTTTGACTGATAAGGACATCATGTCACTGCAGGAAGTGAAGAGACAAGATCCTTCCTCAGAAAATTGCTGTTCGGTCCCTGTTTGGTGATTTTGCTATTTGGTCAGAGTATCCTGATCCACTGACTTCCGATTACTGTCCCCCCATTTCTGCCACCTCAGCTCTCTTTCCTTTTTTCTCACTCGCTGACTGTCAAGGAAAGGAGATTAACACACGAAAAAGTCTTAAAAATATAATGATGCTATTCAATTTTGAAACAAGACCTTTATTAAAAACCAGTAAAACTCAGACTTTAATTTGAAGGGTAAGTGCTGGTTTATAATATGCCATTATATACAGTTAAATGCAGTTCATAATATGCATCTGGCTGAAAGGAACGTTTCTTACATATTGTTGACATTTTTTATTAAATGTATTGAACTTCAATATAAGTAAAATCTAACTTTGTTCTGCAAACTAAGTTGTTTCTGAACGGCTTCTCTTTAAGTAGCACATGGTGTATTCAAGGCTTATATACATTTGAACAATGACACTTTGCAGACATGTTGAGGTATAAAGGGTGGGAGGTAAAACGGAAGCCCTTATAGCAGACCTATGTATCTAGATACCTGGCTAACACAGCCTATGAAGCTAGATTCACTCTTCCATATGGACCCACGAATCAGCAGTATCAGCACAGAGGAAATACTTGCTCTGTGGTCAGGGACATTAACCACAAGTTTCAGTAGTGCTCCCTGAGCTGATGGTGAAAGGGAAGGCGCAACCCTCTTAAAGTACAAACTGTGTATAAATACAACTTAGGGATACAGACATTTAAGAACATGAAAGAATAGAAGGACTGTATTTTCTACAACCTTATCTCTCTCAATTTACTGAGAAGGCCAAAGAGAAACAATCTGATGGAACAAAATATCCAGTTGTGGCTCCTGTTCTTGGTGCTCACTAGTCCTATTTTGCAGGAAAATGTATTTCATTGTTGGCTTGCAATGAAAGTTCATATCAAGTCATCCATTTCTGAAAAGCCATTTGGTAAGAAAACAAAGCATTACTGTTTTTCCTTTGAACAGTGAGAATATCCCAAAGCCATGATCATAATCATACTGTTCGGCATCCTGATCTAGTATCTAGCATGTTTTTTGTGAGGTGCAATCCAGTTAGGAAAAGGACCATTCTGCCTCCTGTATAAAGTCTTACATGCTTTTGCAACTACAAATTCATACTTATCAAAACCAGGTTTGAGCTGTGTCTCGCAGAACACTGAGCTCTTGTCAACAAATAGTGAAGCCAAAAGGAGATTTTTGACTCCAAAAATAGGCAGAATTTCATTGCTTCATTGTCAGATCATTACTCCTTGGAACTTACTGAAAATCAGAACATCTAAGTTTCTCAAAAAACACAGTAAAAATGCCCATTCCCCTAACCAGTCTCTCTAGAAAATATTAATGCAATTTACTATGTAGTAATTGAAATGTGCTTTGAAATCTTTCACAATCAAATAGTACCATGATACATTATATACATTTAAATGCTTCTTTCATGCTTTTCATTGTTTATAGAAATTTAATGATACCTTGTATTTTGTCTTAATATAAATAATTATATTTGAATATGTTGATCATATTAAACAACAAGCAATAAATGTTGGATTTATTGAATTCTACCTCAAACTTGTGTTGCACCACCAGGGTCTAACCAAATATATTTTTCTAAATCAAATTATTTATAAATTCTATGATAAATTATATATCCATTTGAAACGTTAAATATATAATGGTTTAATGCAGTCCTTCTATTTTAATATTGGTTTAATTGATATTGCTTTGGAATTCCAGGTTGTTCACTTTCATAAAGCTGTTGTCAGATATTACCTTTCTAAAAATATACAAGTATAGTCACTGACAGTAACATGCAGTTTTTTATCTTTTTCTCTCTTTCTAATTACTTTGACTCTGATGAACGTTGCTTCCCCAAATTTAAACACTTCAGCAAATTACCCAGTGTTTTTCTGCCATTTAGAAATAAACTACAAATTGGGAAAAATAGGAGTGCTGACTTTGCAGACAGAGCAACTACTGGTGTTTGCAAAAGAACACATTACAGAATCTTGTCCAAAAAACATAAGCAAGTTAGTTGCCAGACAGTGAGTGAGTTCTTTATCACTGACCTCATGAAATACTTCCAAATGTCAAAAATCTATGCAGGTCAGAAAAGGCTGGATTCCTCCAGTTTCTATTTGTCTATCATCCATAAATGAAGGAGAGTTCTTTTCATTAAAATCAATATCGTTTTTCCTGAAGAAAGCAAGAGTCAGAGACCCTCCACCGCAAATTTCCGATGATGAATCGAATATGCCTCCTTCCCATGTGCTCTGTGAGAACAAATCTGAGATAAGTCCTCAAACCAAGTACAGTAGATGAAGAAAAGTGCAGAAAAAAAATTTACTCTGTCTCCATTCTCACCAAATCAACATTTGGCACTTCCGTTGCCTTTCATGCTGACAGGGAAAAAAACAACCAAAACAACAACAGGAAAAAAAGCATCTGTATCCAGTCTCTTCCTTTTGCACTGATATAAACTCAGTTTTGGCAGTAGAAGGCAAATGGTGGAAGAAGTGCTTTCTGTCTCAGTCTATGTTTCTTCACATCTAGCTGCTAGTAGAACAGTACTCCACTTAAGCTCCTATGTAGCTTAAAATACCCTAGGTGAATTATGACCAATTTAGATAAATCAGATGAGCTATCTGCAGTCAGGCGATGATTTTATCTTAATGAATTATCTATTTAGCAGAGCAACAGGTTTTAAGGGTGCTCCAGAGGCCTTCTTATGATCCAAACTGCCTTATTAACTAACTCACAAAGCACCTTTAACAATTCCAGAGAGGAGTTCCACTAAACATGGCTAAAGATATTACTGTGCATCCATAGAACCTGCAAAAACAGTGGAAATTCCAAAAAAAAACATTATGCAGAAATAATATCCTAAAGTTTTGCATACTATATGGTGATGAGACAGGCCTGATTTCTGGGGGGAAAGCATCTCTGCATGACAAAACCTGTTGAGGGAATGAAAGTTGTGGGAAAGGACAGTGCCTGAAGAGTTTTTCTTCCAGAACTTGCTGTAAATTTTTAACATTGAGCTGGCAGAGTACCATTTTCAGTGTCTCATCTAACTGAGTTAACTGCCGACAGCTGTATTTCTCCACCTCAGAAAGCTGATGGACTAAGTCACCCTTTCCACAAAATGCACTGGCGGTTTCTGGGAGTCTCCCTTAGATGTCCCTAATCTGATGTATTGCATATGATGCTATTTCCTCTTCAATTAGCCAGATGAGATTCTGCTTATCAGGGAACAACAGCTCTAAATTCTAAGTCTTTAAGGCCTGTTAAGGAGGAATTGCCTTCAGTGAAGCAGCAAGTGTATTTGCTTGGAGGATAGTTCAGTCAAGCTGGAATTTCTTCTTTCTAGTCTTAGTCCTTAATATTTCATTGGATGTGGGGAGGGGCGCTTCTTTTTTACATAGTCTGTGATTCAAAGCATAAACAGGATAAGGTTCAACTGTGCAATAAGCTTTCCATTTGCCTCTCTCCCCAGGCAAATGGAGGCAATGTGAGGTCCTCAGCTCTTGCTTTAACAAATTGATGTGCATTGTCATGGAAGTTAAGAGAGAACGTTCCAGTCATGTCTCAGTTTGTTATATGACATAATTTTTCTGTTCTTGACCAGCATTTGGTAATATCACCATTCTTTCTGCTTTGTTATGAAACAAAACCATATACATACTTATATCTACTATTTTAGGATATTGTTTCTGACATATCTTTTTATAATCAAGACAAACAACGATTTGCCCGGTTACTCCCTCTCCATGTTTTTTCCTATTACCTCATCTCCGTTCTCAGTTTGCAGAAGATTAAGGAGGAGGAACATCTGGTTTCACTGACCAAAGAGAAGTGGGTGTTGGTCAATCCTTCATTAGATTCTTGCCCTGAAAATATTCACTCAGAGACACAGTGTCCCTCTGCATGGATAAACAGCCACCAGTTAGATCAACTTGATCTATTTATGGAATTGAATCTGCAATCTTAAATACTACAAAATTGCTTATTTATTGCAGTGCTGCGAATCTATAGTTCATGTGAAACTAGTCATTAAGCTGGAAGATGTTTAAACCAATACCAGGTGTTCATATATATGAAATGCTGCCAAATAAGCAATACAATGTCATAGAATTTTTTACCAGAGAGGTTCTTTACATCATCTAGGCTAAATGCCCACATCACAGGCTGACAAACTGCATCAAAAGATCCAAAAGCCCCAAGTTTCAGTTAGGTTAAAGCATTTTAGGTTTTGGAAGTTAAATATGCAAACATTTTGAGAGAGATTAAAATGGTAACTAAACTCCAAATAGGCAGGAAATTAATCAGGTGAGCATTACCCGTAAGCTCACAGCACACAACAAAGGTGCTCCGCTGCAAAAGGGGAAAAGAAAAAGCTGAAGACCCACATCAACCCTAACCTGAAGAAGTATTTTTTACTGAACCCATGGCTTATCTATGTTCTCCTAAGAGAATGAGAAAGTACTAGCCAAACAACACATTAAATAGATTTTCTGCACCAGCGCAAATAACAACCCAACCTCCGTGACTGGCCAATCTCTGAACCTTCAAAAAAAAATAAGACAAACATCTTCTTGTGAAACAGGGTGAAAAATTTCCTTACAAACCAATTGTGAGAAATTAAAGTTCAAGAGTTTTGTCTATAATGACCTTAATGAAGAGCGGTATATGTGAACATCAGCAAGGAAAATGAAGAAAGGGCGACTCTGTTCTTCCCATGCTTTGCTAGGAAAGCCATAATGGGTATTGCATAAATAGAAACAAAGGCCAGAAGAGGCCATCAGAACATTTTATGTGGTCAGTCACACACTGCATGGGTAATTTCTCCCAGATATTGAATTCAAACATATTCAGCAAAATATGTATTGTCATTTCAAAGAATCCAGATAATGGTAACTCCTCTATTTCTCTGGTAAGCTGTCCTAATATTTAATTACTTTCAATGTTAGGAAATAGCCCCTTACTCAAGGTTAATTTTATCTAAGTTCAACTTCCTGTCATTTGACCTTGATATGCCTTTGATAGTAAAGTTGAAAAGTCTCCCACTATCTTTTCCACATCTTTTCCACATGTAAGTACCTATGCACAAAGATCAAGCCACCTCTTTACTTTTTTTGATAAGCTGAATAAATATAGCTCCTTAAACCTCCTATCACAAGGATTCCTCAATCATGTTTGTGTCCTTCCTGTGAACTCTCTGCAGTATTTTCACATGTTCTGGAAGTGCGGACACTAGAACCAGACATGCTATTTGATGGTGTGTATACAGGGAAGGTCACTTCCCTACCTCTGTTTGAGATTCCTCTTTTCATAGACTCAAGTGCTGAGTTCTTGGCACAGCATCACAATGAGAAATCTCATTTTAGTATTTTGCACTTGACCCAAAGTTCTTCTCTGGAGCACAGAGTTATCCTAGTTTACACACTGAGTTGAGGCACCTAATTAACTGTCTCATATGACAAGGTCAATGACGAGATTTCTAGAGGTGCCTGTCACTGTCAGCTCTAACAAGGCACCTGGTATGCCAATGATCCTAAATGAGGCACCTCAGTCTAAAGCATGAAGATAGCCTCACTCCACCTTCTAGGGCATTCTCTATTGCAAGAGAGTGCACCTTGCTTACAGTTCTATTAAAATCTACTTTGTTAGCTTCTAATCTTTAACTTGGTATTCAGAGCATTCCATAACCCGAATGCACCCAGAGCTCTCATTAACCTTTCCCCTTCATTATTTATGCCTCCCCAGTCTTTTTGTAAAATTTACTAGGAAAGAAATCATACTGTTTTTTTTAAAATCACTGCTAAATTGAAAATTCTTCTATCAAAAACAAAATTTAAGGAAACCTTTAGTAAAGAAGGAGTCATCAATGCATACCTAGTAACAACTGTACTTCGATATATGTCAGCAGTTTATATTTCTTAATAATGCTACAATGGACATTGTTTCATCAAATAGCTATGCACTAAGTCAAATGCCCGGAAGAAAGCCAAGCATTCTGTATCAGCACAGCTGTTCTTATCAGTCAGTCTTACACATTGTAACAGGCAACAGGTTTGTTTGACAGTACTCTCCATCCATAAAATGAGATGAATGACATTCATTACTTTTGAGTACTGTCTAAATATGGCCGTACTTAAAGTTTAAGTTCAATTTGGCAGATTAGTAGAGAATGTGAATTGATCAGCCATATGAAATGAATTTTCCATCGTATTAAACCTGCCCTTTGCAAGATTAAAGACAGATGGTAAGGAGAGAACGAATCAGTACAGAGGAATAATACTATTATCCCAAAGAGAAAGAAATACTCCACCTGTGTGGTAATTTGGTGGGGGTAGGTAAAATATTTCAGCTCTCATCATAATGATTTTTAGATTCTGCCACCTTTATTTATGAGAGAAAGTAGTTTTCTAAGTGAGGGCCGCTGGTGAAGTCTATGGCATTGTTTGAGGAGTGGAGGTACTGCTCAATGAGATGTTAGCCATCATAAATAAAACCAGCAAAAAAGAAACAATGACAGAGTTCAGTTAATATTTTTGCAGGTTTATAAAATGCCCCCTTATTATTCTATAACTGTTCTATAACTTATGACTGATAATTATTCTTATTTGACTGAGATCTATCCAGGAGAATTATTCCAGATTAAAAAGTGAACTAAAAAGAAGTATTGCAGTTCATACGTGTCATCAAGAGGCAGTGGATCCACTCCTCCGCCCTTTCTTCCAGAATGGCCTAGTTTGGCATGCCCTGTTGAAGCTCTGCAAAAGGACTGTTGTTTATCTAAGGCTCCACACCACAGAGACAGACAGAACTTCCCCAGGGCATCTGCTTTCCTTCTGAAATCCATTCTCAGTTGAATGTAACTGTTGTCCTCTCCATACCCAATGCATCTGTTGCTCCATCCATCACCCAAGCCTAGACTGTAAGCTCAAACCAGAGACCTGTATCGTTCCTTTTTTAATTTTTTTTTCATGACCTTTGTCCTTAGTTGTTATGATAGCAATCATTAGAGGAGAGGACTTTATTTGGTATTTGCTCTGATGTGACCCTCGTAATCTCAAAACCAGTATTACTGTCAAAATCAAGGAAAAAGGAAAGTCTTGGCTAGCCAGGCTCTGCGTGAAGAACACATTTCCTCACAGAAATCCCCTCACTTCTGTATAGCAATTTTGTACTATCTTTAGCTCCTCTTTCACCTGGTCATACGACTATATCTCCGTATACAGCTATTCAAACCTTTTAATTCTAGAGACCCCTTATGTGGTCCCTGGAATTTTCATACATACTATCCCACTAGTGCAATGTAATCATAATGTGTTTTGCTAAAGGTCCTATTCTATGCCATAGGACCCTAATGAGTTTATGTGTCCAGCTAAGGTCATGCAAAGGTGTGTCTCCCAAAATTCTGACCAAGTCAGCCATTTCTGCTTAAACACTCTGAACTGCTAAGGATAAATGGCTGTGATTTCTATATGCAGGCTTGGGGTAGTTTGATTGTTGTTTTTTTTTCTTATTGCCAGAGTATTTCACATACATTAAATCAGGAAAATATATTATTTCTGTCACTTTAGGCCAGATATTTTGACACAAGTCACAAATTGCTAATCCTTTAGCAAACCCAGACAGCAGTCTGACATAGCTCCAGATTTTAAACATGTTTTCACATTGGAGCCCAATGTGTCTTAATCATTTAACTGTGGAATAAAATGCATAGACCTAAAAAATACATCTGAATTTTTAGGGAGGATTTAATGTCCGTAATATTTTATGCACTCGCATCCCATAGGACGATTGATCTTTTCAGTATGTCACTGAATAGTAAAGAGGATTGAAAACAGATCCTCAGAAGAAATACCACCTCCCAAATAATCTTAATTATGTCAAGTAGCAAAGAACTGACTATTTCAGCCAGTTCTTTGAGGACTCTATTCCTAATATTGTATCCCCATTTGGCTCAGGAAATGAGTGAACATGGAAGGTGTAATTTTCAAAGTTAGTAATCCTCTGACAATAAGCAGAGCAATTTTTTGCCTGTGCTTAGATCCTTTTGAAAATTAGCATTTGGATATTTTTAAGAAGATATTGCATCTTGAAAGGTTCTTTTACTGTTGGAGTATCCTAGTTTTACTTACCCATATATCTGCATGCCTGTGTTATGCTGACTTAAATAGGCCAATAATTTGCAATAGGAACTCATTAAAGTATTCATAGAACAGCATCCTTTACATAACTCCATGGTATTGATGAATTGTCTATTGGTTTTAGATTTTTAATTTCTTGAATGAGTGAGTTGGATTTATATCAATTAGGCTGTTACCTAATATTTGGAACTATAGTTATCACATACTGCCAATACACCTTTTTCTTGTCACCAAAATTTAGTCTGCTTAAATACAAAAGGCCATGTGATGTGAGATGTCTTTTCAGGCCTGACAAGTATGTTATTTTCTTTTGTTATGCAAAGACAAAATATTCTCCTGTGTATCTCTTTTACGACATATCTTCTTGATGAGGCAAGTGTACAGATTAAGACAGGTCATGCAGTTGAGAGTTCATTTTGAAGACTTATATTTGAATTATATTTTCTACTGATTTACAGACATGTTCTGTGATTTTTCAGATTTTTTTTTAATGGGGAAGCCAAGGTTCATTCTTCCTAAAAGAAGCCTCTGCATAGTGTATTCAGTGTGTCTCTCCATGTCAAAATAAAAATGTAAAGATAAATGAATTTACAAAAAAAACCCCAAGAAAATAAGTGAAAAAATGTTTTGAGATATAAATAACAAAAGAATATTTGCAAAAAAGTGTCATGTGAATTTATATAAAAACATTATAGTGCAAAAGACAGTGGAAATCAAGATGAGACTTTGTGCACTGCACTTCACTTTCTATTGTGGTCACGAAATTTCTCTGAATTCACTCAGTATTCAATTTCTCACATGAGAATAAAAAGCCGGTTACACCAATGAAAAGATCTACAAATCTTACATTTGATTCATTTTGAAATAAATTCTTTGGCTCCTCATGTTAGACTGTGCGAGTACGCATGGGTACATATGGATGTGCGAAATGCCAGACTAAAGGTGCAATGTTAAAATTAAACCAGACTTAAAATTTATATGAATAAATGGGAAAGTGCCTATGGGTAACAAATGTTTCTTTGTTTAGAAATAGCACGCTTACTATGTTAAATATTTTGAAATTTTATTTTCTACAGAATAAAGTCTGTTACTGTCTTGGATATTTCCTAAGTTGCATTAATTTCCATGGTACTAAAGACTGTCAATAAAGCTGCAGCAGAGTCCCACTGCATATTTAATTTGGTGAAGTTTTTAAATCACAGTTTTACCCATGTGTTAATTTATTGTTTTGTCACTTTGGTTTTAAGATAGTATTAATTAAAAAAAAAAAAGAGTACATGGAACCAGTGAATCCAAGAACAATATCTCCTATTTTGGAATAAGGATCTCAGTGTCATTCTCACCAAGAATAAGGGCAAAATTGCAACGGACTTCAATGGAAACAGAATTGTGAGAGGATGTAACCCTGCAAGCGAAAACCTCACAGCTTTTGTACAGGGGTTCAAGGAAAGCTTCTGCACATGCTGTCTTCAGAGTAGGGATGGGAACATCCCCTTGGCAACCCTCTCCCTCCCGTACCCTCTCCATTGCAGCTCTCCCTCTTGCTCTGGGCTTCAGTCTCCAACTCTGATGACCCTTGCTGAAAGCCCACTCTACCAGTCACTCAGTCAGCCAGACGGTCCATTAGAATGTCCCTTCCCTGTGGATTCAGCGTGTCCCAGTGTGTCCCATCCCTTCCCAACAGTCGTCTTCGTCAAACAGCGCAATATGATCAAATAAAGTGAATCTTTGATGTTCACAATCCCTTTTTTGATGCTTTAGGAATTACTTGAACAGCAAAAAGAGCACATCATATGACACTAACACCACAGGGCTTTATTAAGGATTTTAAAAGAATGTTTCTCATAGTTTCGCACAAACAATGCATCCCTATTTTACACTTTTCCATTCAATGCAATTTGCATATGAACCCTGTTATTCATAGTTGTCTTTAAAAAAGTCTCAAATATATGACCCCTAGTAAACAAAATGCAACAGCTCTTTCACTTAATGTCATTCTTACTCTAAGGTTGAATAACTATGAGATCATTAATGCTAAGAATGAATTTTGTCCAGTGAATTACAGTGAGTAGTACAGCCAGTGTTAAAAACTATATTCACAAAAATCTGCACAGTCTCTCCCCACAATACTCTCAATATGATTTACTATCCTGCAATATAAGTATCATGGACTTCTTAAAAAATGAAAATCACAACCAAATCCAAAACACCAAAAAGCGACCAAAACAGGTACCAACTACAAAAAGGCACAGGTCTCCTGGAGAGCAGACCTTGGCTATACTGTTGGAGCACATGCTTTCACAGTTAAGTATGTAATTAAAGGTTTTGAAATGGTTTAAATTTCCTTTTACAAAAATCCAGATAAGTTTTACTTTCGTGTTACCTGGAAAATAATAAAAATTGCAAGTGAAAAAAATCCCCTTACAGAAAATCGAATTATTTTTTCTCATAAAAAATATTATTGTAGAAAAATCCGACCAAAGCCTCTATATTTTTAAGTCCCTCATTTAGTGAAAAGATACAGCCTTTGTATTAACATTGAGAATAGACTTAGGTTCTTTGCTGAATGGGAATGGAAGTAAGCATATGTTTTAAATTAGTCACATGCATAAATGCTGTCTTGAACCAGAGCAAAGCAGCACTTGGCATTAGAGAAAGCAATTTTCTGCAACAAAAGTTAAATGTAGCCTTTAAATTTTAATGGCTCTGATTGACCTTTTCTTTCATTATTATTTATAGCCTACATTATTCTTCATTGTCTGGAATTATCAATTCATACTGAGTTAATGGTAAAATGCTTGATGCCCTTGGAAATATCTTCTATTTCTTTTTAAACAACATTATTACTTTAATAATAGTTGAAAGTGTATTATGTTTTCTAAGTTGTAGGTATCATAAATCAAACCCCAGAACCCCATTTATTTTCCCAAACTACATGTAGAAATTTGTAATTCCACTCCCAGCTCTCCATATGTGTTTTTTCATAATTTTTACCCTAATCACTGAAAAGCACACGTGAAATAAATTGCATGTTCAATAGCTGTGTTGGATAATCTGTGAGGAAACTGTCAGTTTTCTTCTGACATTTTTCAAGAGATTCCAATGTCACAAGCAGCAAGGAGGGTTAGAATTATGATATTAGCCTTCAAAGCTGATTATTAATGTGTAACGCTTATTTCATTTAAACTGGCATCCCGTGGAAGCTGACACATCTAACACCTGATCTTCAGTTGCTTACCCCAGTGATGGAAATAACTTATTGCAACCATGGAATATTTGGTATGCTGTCCTAAAAGGTGAAGGAGGAAAATCTCTCTTGAGGGAGTCATTGCTTATATTTCAGTGACTTTTTCAGACAGTTACATGCATCTGCAAGCATTTATGATACACATCCTGCTTTATATCAAAACTGGTGAGATCCACTTAGAAACTTCTCCAAGTTGCACTGAAATCCAAATTTTTGTCTACCTTCAGTGTTAGCACTAGATTGTATATTTAAGCTACAATCGTTATTCAGAAATTCCAGCTGTTAAAATGCAGATAAAGAAAGGATACTCTGCATACTGCCTAACATTTTAATTCTGTCAGCATATAATTAGCGGTTTTAAACACATTCATGTCATGAATGTTAAAAGAGATGGGTTTATCTTTACGATTGATTCTCAGGGGAACAGTTAGCTACATTAGTAGCTTTTTCATTGTGATAGTATAATTTGGTGTACAATGACACAAAATCTTTCCACATCATCTGGAAGACTTAAATACCAGCCAAGTCTCCCTGGTCTGACTATCAGTGGCATTTGACCAAGGGAAGACCTGATTATGGTGGTTATGGTGGTTTATGATGCCTTAGTGGAATCGTGTCTTGTTCTACAGCAAAAATAAATCACTTTCTGTTCCCTATGTAGGAAGAAATATGAGCCATACACTACAAACCATGAAGTATGGATAATGCAACTTCTTCAAGTATTGTTTCAAAATAATTTTGTTTCCACTTCTGATCAATCTACCTGAGTATGTTTTTTCTGTAATCGGTTTAGAATTTGTTACTTTTTCCTTTCATAGACAAATACATTGTTGTTTTATTGTGGGGAAAAGCCTATCCCACAGAAGGCATTAGGACTAGAAAAATCTATCATATTTTAACTCTCAGTTTATCTCTCCTCTTATTCTACATCTTTATCTCAAAGAATTGTGTTGGTTTTTGTTTATTTAACTGATGCATTGACAATTAGTTTAGTTGAGATCCCAGAAGAAAAACTTTTTAATGAGTAACTTTATTTTTAATACCTGATTAGAGAATAAATGACATCAGAGCCAGATTGTTTTTAGAAATATTTCCTTTACAGCATACTTTAAGACAATTATGACTTCCTAGTCCTTTTGCACAGTTTCACAAGGTTTTTCTTTCCCTTCCTGAGTTCTCAATAGTCTTTTTCTTTTCTGCTGTTGACCCAAAATATTATGGTACTTAGTTTTGAAAAATACCTGGTATGTGATGTTTGAAAAGTATGGAATGGAGCTGAGATTTCCACACACAGAGAAATATTTCTTCATTGTTTGACATTTATGCAACAGCAGAGGGGGAATAGTTACTACTGATGTGCCATTGAAGCTGATACAGCAGAAAATAATGTTCCTGCACCACCAGTCTCTACCCAGGATGATTATTTTCTGCTGCATCAGCTTTAACATCAGGCACTAACTTGCCAGGTTTAGGCCAACACAGGGGCTTCTGGAGAGGTGAGATTCTGAATGCCTTCTTACCTCATGGGTTTTAGGACTGTTACTTAAATTTTGTGTGGTTTTTGCTTGCTATTTTTATTTTGGAGTGGCTTTTTTCACTTCAAGTAGACATGAAACAGATGTTTTATTTTTCCAGAACTGCATTCTGGGTTATATCCCATTTTTATGAAAACTCTCTAACTAATGTGAATCTTACTTTTTGATCAGAAGTTGCAGCAAAATGGCATGTATTATTTAGACCGGTGGGAGCAGAAGATAAGTACATCAGCTTGGCTGATCTGGGGATTAAGGAGTGAATAATGTTTTGAAGGGCATGGGCTTGTGACAAATTCAAGAATAACTGTTTTAAATGAAATGCAGAGAAATACTCAATTACTCATCAATGAGTGGGCACAAAAGTTCTACAACTTTCCCACTTTTTTATATATATTTTTTCTTTTCATCCTTGAAAAAAAATTATTTCATTATTATTATTATCTTACCAGTTTTCCATTCCATGTGATGGTCAGTATCTCTTCTGCTTCTTTGCTCCTTGTTTTTTATGATCTTTTCAGGAGAGCATAACTGTCATGAGTGGAGCTACCTGAAGAGAAGAGAGCATTAGTTTTGCTTTGGGGGCAATTGCACTTGTTTGGGAAGAGAGACATTTGTAGGTCGTAGGGTGGGATAGGTGGACATACAGGTAAGTGATCTGAAGGAGAGTGGGGAATACAGCATTGCGGAGAGGCGGCATGTAGTCAGGTTTCTGTATCTCTCAAAAGCAAAACTTTCTAAGGACCGAGCTGCATATGCTACAACCCCCAAAAATTACATGAATGTAACCAACAGCAGAAAAAAGAATGTGCTATAAAGACATAAGGACTAAAAGGACTACATATACTTGAATAAAGACTACCTGGACACTATTTTGTCCAGTCTAGATATACCAAGCCCTTTTCTGTGTAAATACTGAGTTATTCTAATAAGTATCTGTAAAGTCAGGTCTAATAAAACCTGATTTTTATGGTTAAAAATCTTCTGGGACCTCTTTGAGAATGTTTGCTGTAAGGGAGAGATCCAGGCAGATCCTCCTCAAAATTCTGGGTTATTTGGGGTCCTGTCACATATAATTTTGTGTCTCACAAAACATTTGCCTTAACGTATTCACAATGTGAACCCAGTTTACTGAACAGTTTACTGAACAGGTAGGTTGCGTTTATTCGATATATGTGTATAATCTGCTTTTCAATAGACTTTTGAATAAAACTGTTACACAGAACTGGAACTGCTAGACTATCAAAATGTTTACCAATCACGTTCTTGAAGGCCAGGTGGCATGTTTTTTATGAAGCTTTTATAGCTTTCTCTCTATTTGCCCGCCCCCATCCCCGTGTTTCGTAGTATGCTTCTTTGTTAATATGTACATTAAAAAATATTGTGCTGTCAATTGATATTTTAATCAGACATTAATGGGCTCTTTTGAGAAAGCTGGGACAAATGTAGCACTGCAAATTAAAATTTAAATTGTAAATTCTTTCCCAGGCTTTAAAGCCTTACACAGGCAAATTAAACTAAGTTGCCAATATTTTTTTTTATACTGATATTCTGTTAAATCCACTGCAGAAATCACATCTGCTCTGAAAACCATAACTGGGGATAAATTCCTAAACATACTTTTATGAAAAAGAGATATAAACATCTCAAAGCTACCAAGAGAAGATAACACAGCATGATATATTTAACAACTACTGCAAAAAAAATGTTTAAAGAGGGAAAATACATTCCATGGCTAGATATCTATTTAGTGTTTAGATAATTTGGAGAAAAGATAGAGGAATCTTCACTCCCTACTCCCACAGAAATGAAACAAGTGCAATTTTAGTGCATATTTTACTGCTTCTTTTTGGGCAGTGCACACAAAGATGATTTGTAGAAACCCAGAGAATTTTTGCTAGTACATCCGTGAGCAACCATAATTGTGTTTTTTCCCTAATGAATTCAATCCATTACAAAGGTATAACAAATTTAAAGCTCGTCTCGAAGCACCATTTTCTTTGCCTGTAGCGTTTACGCTGTTTTCTGTGATTTTTTTTTTTTTAAAGGATCATCTGTTTCAACTGGAATCGCACAAATTTGAGAGAGGACGAGGCAGGTGCCCTTTTGACCCCAGTTCTTCCTTCACCTCCATCTTAATTGGTAATGATCTTTATGTCACAAGCTTCACAGTCCTTTCAATCTGTCATTCTGAGTCTCTTTCTTCAGCACACCGAGGTGTTGTCAGTCTTCCATTGCAACCTTCTACATGTCAGACTTAATCCTCATGGTGCTGCCCACATTAATATTACATCCCAGGCAGCATTAACTCCAGCAAGGGTGTCTCACTGAAGTCAGTAGATGTTATATGACATGTGCCTGAAGAGATAATTGTTGTGTAATTCTGCAAATAATCATTTCCCACTTTCCTTCAAACCAAGGCAATATGTCTAGCTTAGTCTTTTACACCACTGAGACAAATACACAAAATTTACTATTTTTCATCTACTGAGATGTAATCCAAATAACAAGCATCTTGTAAAAATATGAATTTAATTTTTTTTTTAATCAAGCATTTATTGTTTATATAAATTATGGCTTTTGAGATCAAAATAGTTTTTTTTCAATGCTGTCTTCTAACAAAACCATCCAAAACTACTTATTCTTTGTTAGGAGAGTTGATCTTATACTTGACAGTTATAAAAATAGAATTCAGTCTAAGACCTGCAGTGCCAGAAAGCTGTGCTGAGATAGTGCTCCTCTGTGCCTTGCTGGTAAGTATATCTGTAGGGCTGGGACCTTTGAAGTTGTAGCATAGCGAACCATATGCTTGTTTCTTCTCTAATGTTTTCCCGAAAACATTTTGTGAGATCAAGCAAACATAGTCTTGGCAATATTATAGTACATTGACTAAAAATAGACTGGAACAGCAGGTAAAAGGCAAAAGCTAGATGCACTTAGGGAGTAACACAGTGATTTCTGTTCTTCGAAAACATAAATAAGACGAAAATTGAGCATTCAAAAGGACTAGTCATCAAAAGAAAGAGCTAGAAAAAGAGGCTAAAGATCAAATAAATTTTCAACTTTTCAAGGATAAAAAAATAGGAGATTTTAGGACCATTTGAAATTAACATTTGAATTCATATCTTAAATTCAGACAGCTAAGGTCTCTGATTGTGAACTACTATGATATATACCTCACCCATGGTGGTGAGGAAGTATTGGTCATGAGTGACAGATGCATTTTTACGTGCTAGGTTTATTTGTTCCTTTACAATAACGAATTGCTTACAGGATGAATCTTCACCCGTAATGCAGCAATTCATCAAAATATTGTTCATTCCCATTAAAAAAAAATAAATTACAGCTCAAATTCTTAAGAGTTAGTGGGTTAAGAAGTCATGAAAGAATCAGAAAAGACTGCTGTATTTTGACTGACCTTCCAAAATCCATGAAGCACAGATTGTTACGCTTTTCTTTCACCCTTATTTCTAAATTGTTTCTACAGTTTTTAACAGATTCCAGTCTTAGCTCAGCCTGGGAACAAAGACTCATCCCATGGAATTTGCTGTAGGCCTGAAACCTCATGGTCTAATCTTGAAGTCCTTCTCAACCTTTCCTCAGACAGAACTAAGTAAATAAATTAACCTGATCATGTTCCTACTGTGAGATCAATGTGAATTTTATTTGCTTAAATGGAAGACAGATTGTCCTACTGAGCACTTAAAGACTAATGGTTAGTCCTTGTGTTTCTGGCCTATTCATTAGTTTCCCTGGATTATGGGAGGTCCTATGGATCCTCACAGTTTTATCTAAAAGAGAAATCTATTAAATAAGACCTTCCCTGATAAATATTGATTAGAGTCTTGGACATCCACTGACAAAGACTTATAAAATCAGTCTCACAAAACCAACAATTCTGTAATATGGCAAGACTACAGAAGAAAATAATACATTTTTATCAGATCACTGATACAACACCGAAAAAATAAACTTGTGCCCCTTCATCAAAACTAATATGACCTGAGAAAGCTATTTAAAGGCTGTTTTTCTAGGCCTCCTTTGGAAAATCTATAATTTCAAGGGATCATAGAATGATATTTTAAAAACATAACAAAATTCTTCAGAGTTTTGTATTTTATCTATGCTTTTATACTTTTTATGTTATTGGAATGAAACACTTCCAACACTTAGAAAAAATATCCTATAGAAGTTTGTATTTCTATGTATTCTACCATATTCTACTAACTTCTACTAACCAAGGACACACAGTTTACAGAAGGAAAAGAATTAATGCTGATCCTTAGATTCCGGAACGTATATCCTTTATCTCTGTAGATGTTAATTTGAAATGCGTAGAAGATATAGATGCAATTAGCGAACATTAAAGAATCTTTTAATTTACATTTGAAAATGAGACTGAGGCCTATAATGCCAAGTACAGTCTGAAGGAAGGGATGCTGAGCCCTGACTCCAGCTCATGGCGGCCATGACCCCATGACAGGAGATGACAACAACACCATGCACCCTGCAGGACTAGTATTCCAGTTTTTCCTCCAATGCTTGGAGGTTTCCTTCCTCTTCATGCGCTCCAGTTTTCTCAGAAAGTGAAATCTGCTCCTGGTATGGAGTCAGAATGCCCTTGGATGCTGTACCCCAGAGCTGCCTCCACCCTTCCATGTAGATTCAGCCAACATGCAAGTCCTTGAGAAGGTTTTATGCAAACCTATTAGCAAAGAAAGACTTTCACACCCCAGCATCCTCTTCTTCCTAACTAAACAATACAAAACCAACCTCCATCTCTGCAACTCACATTAACACAAAAGCCTACACCAGTGCGGCTATTGACTAACAGTGAGGATTAGACTAACGAGGAAACTTTACATACCTCTGATAAAAGTTTAAAAGCTTTTAAAATCTTGATCTTGAAAGATCATTCGCACCATCACTAATTAGAACCAGATCTAGCTAGATTAATTTAGGAAGAAAGAGAATCTCTTGTTCTGTATCTCTTCATGTATTTCAACACATAAGTTAAAAAGCCCACTTCAAGAAAATAATAATTCGTGACTTGGCTTTAAAACTAAATATCCGTGCTGTCATAAGTTTTATTACAGGTTATCTGACCCAGTGGTAAAGTAGCTTGTGGTGAATTCCTCAATTTATGAACAATTAACTTTTAGCAATTTATTGTCAGCATCAGGAAACAGAATAGATGTTGGATGGCCGACAGGCTATATAAAATGTATGCGTTTAGATAAGTAGCATATAAAACTTTTGGACTTCTATTTCCAATGAACTCTCCCATCTGCTTTCAATAGCCAAAGCTATTTTTGATATCAGATCATGCACACTGATTAGCTTAGACCATACTAGCTCTTGAAAGCTGAGAAATTAGTTTATGTTTATGTTTTGTTACCTGCAATATATCACAAGCAACTGGTGAAAAACTTAAACTACATTTTAATATGTTTTTCTATCCAGGGAATCCATTCCGATAATATTTTCTGTTTTTACAGTTTTAAAACAGTTTCATGTATTTGTATCTTTTCTTTTACTTTAGACATAGAGCTAAAATTAATATGTTTTCTCTTAAAACAGAAGACAGAATACTTGACTGACAGAAAGAAAATACAAATATACAGAGGAAGTGTATCAGCTAAGCAATAGCTAATTTCTTTGAATTTTTTTTTTTTCTACTGTGAAAAGTATTACTTGCTAAAAATGTGAACTGGCATTCCAATTTTAGTTGTCATGTGAGTAATAACTGGTTGATAGTCAAAGAAATGCACTAAAGGTGCTGCTTATTTCCACTCATTATGTTCTACTCCTTTATTCATAATAGAGCTAGTCCACTTTGTAGAAAGGGATATAATGAGGATTTTACACAAAAAGGTCTTCCGATGGACAATAGCATAGGTTTGCATTACCTTCCAATTTCAAGCAGGTACACAAAACATGACAATAACAAGCAAAGGAAACCCACTTCTAAAGTAGAAGCAGCCTATTTATAGAAATACCTTGTATATATTAAGGTTTTTTCTTCTCCTTTTCTTCTTTTTTCTTCAATCTGTTTTACTTTAAGGGTTGTTGTCTAGGAACTGTTGCTTTAAGAAGAAAAAGTTTGTATTTGATTTTGTTAATATTTTGGTCTGAGAAAAGGGCAAAAAGTGAAGGTACCTTTTAAGTGGTCCCGTTTCAACTTTTATGTATATGTTTGCTTGAAAAGAATACTAGCTAAAAAGTATGCATGTATCACTTGAGTTAAAACTGGGGTTTGAGGCCCATGGGTTTTATTTTTTGTTTGTTTAAATAAGGAAAGAAGAAAGTTTCTATTCTTGGTTCAGCAGGATTAACCAGGCTGTGTTAAAGCTTAATTTTTGGGAATTAATCTTTCAAATAGGTGTGAAGGTGAGGTTAGACTGCAAGAGGGGAAGAGTGTTGAAGGTGTGTGAAACTGCTCCGTTGTTTTTCACTGGAAGATACTGGTTTATTAGTGTGATGTGCAGCAGTATAAAACCCTGCAAGCAAGACAGGAGAGAGCTGATACACAGTTTTACCTTTTTCAATGCAGGACAAAAGAGTAGAAATCTTGACAGGATTTTTCAAATCTTAACCTCAGGTTGTCTCCAAACTAGAATTAGTCAGCACGTGTAAAAACCTAGCACTGTTCAAAATTGCTAACGTGGATTTACAGGATGTGCAAAAGACTATTGAAGAGGAAAAAAGATCCTCTGTCAAAAGTGCAAAAGATCTCGGAATTATGTTGAATGTTCTTGTGCTCACTCATCAGTATTGTCTCATCACTTTCCTGCGGCAAGGTGACCTGTCTGCTCACACTTGATTCTTGTCTTATGTTTAGTTTAGTAACACTTCAGGATAAAAATCAGATTTAATTTCTGTGTCTGTACAATATCTTTCATGGAACAACAGCCTTTCAAGACTGGAACTTCCATTTTCTCCCCCAAGGATCTCACAGGTGAAATCAGTAGTAACTTCCTTGGTATATGTTAGAATGCCATGCCAGCAGGTTATTTATGTATACTAACATTTTATAGCTATGTCAAACAGGAGGAACAGGCTTCATATCCAAACTTCTGAACATCTGGACTTATTAATGTCAATCCTGATCACTAGCAATATGTGACAAAACATTTACCCTTCACTGATGCATTTTCCAAGATTCACTATGGTGTTGAAAGGACAAAAGCATAATGTTTTGTATTACACATCACCATAATTAAAAAAACCCAAAACAAAACAACATTCAGTCCAAGATACTTTTCCAACAGAATTCTTAAAGGGGGATTTATGACTAATGTAACTCATTAACTGGGGTTGTGAAGATTGTTTGTAACATTATTCAGGCACTGGCAAATTCTGTTGTTTAAGCAGCTCTGTGTTTAAAAAATACTCTCTATTAGTTTTGGGTATAACTGATGCTATAATTTATACTTACTTTTCATTTCACTTGCAAGTACTTTACATTGAATTATGACCATGTATTTTACAAGGCAAAATTCATTCTTTACATGGTGAAACCTAAGGCAAAAAACCCCTACACTCAGCTCTGAATCAGCAGAGGTGGCTGAACTAGCCCCAGCTGCCAAACTCTAAACTTTTCAGAATCATTATTGAGAATTATGGTACCATTCAATTCATATGTATCTCTTAAGAGAAACAAAATCCACACTTTGAAGGAGACCAACAAGCATATTTTTTGCTTTTGCTATAATCCTTTATAAATGCCAGCAAGCAGTATTTGAATGGATCAGTCATGTTTATTTTGATGAGGGGGTAGGAAGCCGTGTCACCGAAACCTCCACTCAGATTAGCCATGAACTGGAAATAATTTATTTCCCTCTTCTTGTGCAGTTTAATTCCTGCTGTTATTTTCTAACATAAGGATGCCACCTAGTGACAATAGCTGTCTGTTTCTTAAATTGAGCCTAAAAATTTCTAATCTAAATCCACAAGGGTATGAACTATATTATTCTTAATGCTTGATCAGTTAAGGGGAATTACGCCCATGCATAACTAAAAGGTAGAGTTATTGTTGGCATTTCAGTAAAGTAAAATATAACCAATACCACAATTTTAGATGGCTCAGATAGAGATAGGCTGGATTTTTGAACAAATGTATGATACACTTGTACCCAACTACACATATATTTTCAACAGTTATTGGCAATCAGCATATTATTCCTAATATTTTCCTATGCTTGCTTAATTGGTGAAATGCCACCTGAACCCTTTGAAAATGGGTTTGAATTTATGTTCCCATAAATTTTTCAGGAATTATTCATCACGGATTGTGCAGGATGGATGAGATCTCAGGTCCTGTTCCTACTCTGGTGAATATTTTAAGGATATGAAAAAAAGTTATTGCTGGACCAGAGAAAAACAGGCTCTCTTTCTCTGTCTAGTAAACACCTAAGCCCCTCAGCCAGCAAGTTATACCCCAGCTGCAGTTATTTCAGGTAAAGTGGAACAGCTCCAGTAGGCTGACTGGAAAACCTTCTCAGCCTAATAAAACTTGTACTTGTTTATAGAAAACACTTCCAAGGTAGCAGGTACTGCTTCTTATCACTCCAGATGGGGAGATGACTGCAT
Source organism: Larus michahellis (assembly GCF_964199755.1). Taxonomy (NCBI): domain Eukaryota; kingdom Metazoa; phylum Chordata; class Aves; order Charadriiformes; family Laridae; genus Larus; species Larus michahellis. The sequence continues at coordinate 10,597,679 of NC_133896.1, forward strand.
CCAGACCTCCAGAATTTTCAGAATGTGCTTCCCTAATGAATCTTTTTCTCAGACACGTTTTGCACAGAGACAAATCTGGTAACTATGCTCAGGAAACACTCCCCTGTTTGAGGTCCAACCTGCGGATTCAGGTATGGTTTAGCCTTGAGCTGTATCCATGTGTTGTAGCCCAAATCAGTGGTTTAGTGCAGCTATCGCTATTCTTTTCCTTTGCACTGCATCCTCTGAAATGTGTGGCTGCATTTCCATCCCTTTTTCTGGGTCCCATTATTTCTGGCTCATCATAAACCCAACATGTCCCTTCCAGTTCTGGGACCAAGCAATTCGCAGCTTCTCATTAGCAAGACTGGGGCACGTCTGGTCAAAGTCTTTGCACCGGTGAAGATTTTAGGTGTCAACAAAGGGTAGGTGCCTCTAGGACTAGGCACAAACTGAACGACAGTGAGATCTTTGAACTTAAGTGTCTGATGTGGCAGGTGTTACTGTGGCAGATATGTTTAGACATTATTTTAATGCCTTCACGTTTTGTGTGTGGATCTATCTTGAAATCATTAAGTCAGTTTCAAAAACGAGGCCAAGCCCATGAATGAAATTTAAAATTCTTGTCCTCATACTGTTCCAACTGTAAATGTTGCAGTGCTGGTAGAAACAATGTCCATATGCTCTTTAGACAATGTGTAACTTACTGAGACATCTTCTTACCTGAATTTGAGCAAATACAGGTGAGCCATGTTTATAATGCAGTTCCTATCACATGCAATGAAATTAGTAAGTAGAGTATTATCAAGTTGTTTTGGTTCTGTTTTGTTTTTTGCTGTATGACCTGCAGGTGGTGAACTTTTTACTGGCCTCTACAATGACTACTGGGGAAGAGACGCTGCTCTATTTCGTACCATGAATCGCATGGCCCATCTGCGAACTGAACCTGATAGTGAGCGCCTGTTGAAAGGTATGGGAGGGAGGAGAAGGAAGAACACAGAACCAGAAGTGTGTCAGATGACTAGAGAATTTCTGTTTAACCAGAAATTAAAATGATATAGTTCATGCACAAATATACCCATTTGGGGATGAGTTTGTTTAAACTTTTTCCATTAAATTTTTCATGAACCTTCTGCCAGGATGAACTTATTGAAATCTTCACTTTGTTTACATATTGGGTTTAACAAACGGAACTTTTATGTCCTTAATTTTTTCACTTTTAAAATTGCTTTTAATTTATTCTCTGGATACTCTATACTATTTCATGATATGCCGATATAATTAAAATAATATTTTAAAAATCTCTATTTAATTAATGGGAGCTTCTACTTAGAACACAATACTCTTTTTCTAGCTGAGATCATTCTGTCTTTATGCTGCAATAAAACAAGTCATTTTTTGCGAAGTTGTGTAGTAAAGAGATGTCATGCAGTAACACAAAATAATAAACATACAATGATCATAGAGTTAAATGAAATAAAAAGTGTGTAATTTTAAAGAAGAAAATCAAAGTGTTCCACAAGAAAAATATTGAGCAAAATCGTGTATTGGAAAATTTAGAAATTGTTTCATACTCTTCAATGTCAAATGTAACCAAATTTCAAAGTGTTGACATTTCTGTGAAATGGAGAGTCAGAATCTTGATTCGTTTTGCTCCAAAAGTATTGCAATGTTTCGTCACAACATTGATATCATTGCTGCTAATGTTTTGCAAGAAGAGTCAATAATTGCCTTTTACTGTGATTCATATGGTGAGCATCATGTTTTCAGTGAAAGGACATAGAAGTTTTCTCTCAAATCAGAAGAAAGAAAATGGTTCTGCTGCATACTTCTTCCAACATGAATCTGACCTCAGACTTGAATTAAATTAGGGGTTTGTTTTTTGTTTTTTTTCGTTTATTTTAATATGTTTAGAACATGCTTAGATATGCTGTTATCCTAATACTTAGAGCTTTGCTGAACTGAGTGTTTAGACTGGTGATATATACGTGGGCAGCAACAATGAGGTGGATCTTCACAGTATGTAAATTAAGTTTCACTTCTTTGTCTCTTGAGGGTTTCATTATTTCAAATATATAGAGTTCTCTAAATTATGGCCAAAAACTTTGATTTTCATTTTGTCTATACCTGAAATTTAAATTTGCAGAAAGGGAATATTTTAAAATGTATATTAAAAACACTTCAGAAAATTAGCAAGAGCTGTATCAATGTCTTGAAATGCAATGACTGTTTCCATAGAGAACAGGAAGTTAGAAAATATTTGCATTACCTACTGCTTGTTAAGAAATCATACTAATTGTAAGAACGACATTCTTATTTAAAGAACTTGTAAAAACTTTGCTACAATTCAGTGAGATGAAATCATTCACAGCTCTGCTTGGTGTGAGGTTAAAAGGCATACAGGCATGGACTGAAGCCTGAACTTAGATTTCAATCTTGCAGCAAAATGTTAAAACAGGAGAAACTGATACGGTTTTTATTTCTTGCAAAGATACACAATGCATCTTCTATCCATGAATATATATGTTCATGTAACATCTATTTGCTGAAATACCAGAGCTTTATCTAAAAGGCTGTTTGTCCAAAGTTGACATTCCTACACCTGGTTTGTACGGGATCAGAGATTGTTATGTAAATATTAGTGCCAGGTTTTAGCTCAATCCAAACTAAAATACATAAAGCCCAGAGAACAGGACTAGAAAAAAGGTCTTTTTCTTGCACACATACAAAGGAATATTGATTTGTGAATTGGAGCTATAAAAATAGTTTGACATTAATGTATTCCACATGTTCTATAGATACCTACCCACAAAAAAATAGCTTTTTTTCCCCCCTTCTACCACCTTATTCCCCTTAGGTAGCTCTCTGACTGATAGATCCCTGATTCTTTAATTTTTTTTCTTTTCTACCAGCTGATTTTAAGAACTGAAAAATAAGAGAATGTTTTAATAAATTTGAATTCCATTCATTTTGTTTTCTTTTAAAGAACCAAAATTCGTTGGCTCATACATGATTCCTGACAATGAAGACCACGATGATAACAAAGTATATTTCTTCTTTACTGAAAAAGCGTTAGAGGCCGAGACAAGCACTCATGCCATATATACGAGAGTGGGACGCGTATGCGCGGTAAGATCCTTTTCTCCCAGCTAAATGAAAAAAAGTATGTTCCTTTCTTTGGTCCTTTTCCCCAGGCAAATATGGCATCTGTTAACATATGTGAGAGCAAGTTATAGGTCTGAAGGAAAATCCTCTATCTAAACAGTCTCAAGCATCAGAAAATTCAAAAGCAGTCCAAAATCTGGGCTTGAAGTCAAATTTTGCTGAGAGAGGAGGGCAAAGTTTAGAAATCTTGCTATTCAACTCCGTCCCTCTTTGTGCTAATATATAGTAACAGTAATAGCAGTTGCCCACAGGAGTCTTTTGCCATCCATATTCTCAATTCAGATCAAGGGTCCATCACCCTTAGTATTGGCTGTAGGTCCAGGGTCTCTTGCAGCTCTCACAGCTGACATAAATTGATGTCCTCTCACATTCCTGGTGACAGGACCAGCCCAGACACCAGTTCTCTCTGACACCTCCTCTTGCCTTCCTATTCTATCAGCAAGGAGGAGACTTAACTCACCTGCGTGTGTGGAGGATTGATGGCTATCCTATCAGACAGCACAGATTGAAACACATGAAATTCTATCTGAATGTAAAAATACATGTTTTTACTGCCAGGATGATTGAACACTGATACAGGCTGGACAGAGTCTCTATCCTCAGAGATACTCAAAACCCAGCTGAACATGGATCTGGGCAATTTCCTGAAAAACTAGCTTAAAGAAACTTACTTTGAGCAGGGCAGTTGGCCTAGATGATCTCCAGGGGTCCCTGATAAATTCAACTATCCAGCGATTCTGTAAATTTTGAAAACCTCTTTCTGATGCATGAACAATAGGAGGGATGCAATGTCAGCCATCTATAGAGTGTTTTATAAATAATAGCTAACTAGCGTTTTCATTTCATCATTCTTCTCAACAGCAACTAAAGAAAATTGTGCAGATAGGAAACTAGAACAAAGGATTGAATTGCTCAGCAAATTGTTATTGCAGCCAGGCATAAGGTTTACCAGAAGGAGCAGAAAAGTCATGAGGAGAGACCTTGCTTCCCTCCACTACCCTACATGATTACCCATTTCCCACACAGGCCACATTCCTGGTGTGTTGATCCCATCTCTTTTCGACTCCCTGGCCCCAAACACAGGCAGTTGCTGGAGAGGACCACTATTAACACATGATCTCCCAGACTGAGCTGCCCGTAATTGGTCCTCTCTGAAAACTGATGAAGTTTGGGTGCATTCCTTTTCTATTAATTGAACTACAATAAAGCTGATGAGAGAAGGTCTCCCATTCCCTTTGGGACTACAGCTGCTGATTAAAGGAAAGAATGAGAAGTTTATTTCTTAGCATCTGATTTTGTTTCAAAAAAAAATGCATTCTTTCCTCCTAACTGTAGGGGATACATTCCTAATACCAGCACACTACTTATTAACATTTCTTAAGGAATATTCATGTATAACTTAAAACATTTGAAGTACGCAAAGTACCAAACTGCAGTTTGGTAATGTTCACAAAGCCAGGGCACTCTCTCAATTCAAGCCTGCATCATGATCTGAAGTAGAATTCTTTGCCCTGTGTTCTGGTAGATGTCTGAATAGATTATTTCAATTGTTCCCTCTCGTCCGAAATATATCCACCTGAATGTCTTATCTCTAGCCTTGGGTTAAACAAAAATCCCACAGACCTTTCTCTTCCACTTGTCCAAAACTCCAAATGCTTTATCATCCAGACATTAACTTCAAATCTGCATGCTATAATTCAAATTTGATTTAATAAATACAAAAAATTGCTATCTCAGAATTCAAGAACTGGGGTGGGTTTTTTTTCCCAGCTTTTACATTTTCATCTGAGCTGTAAAAGGTTTTGCAACACAGAGACACTGACTCTGTATATTTCTACTTTTCTGGGGAAAACACATCTCTGTTCTTGTAAGATCCCAATCTGAAGCTGAGGAAATCAATTAATTTCAGTAGCTAAGAGTGAAGTTGCAAGAAGAGTTTTGCAAGCCTAATACAGAGCCTTGAGCACTCAGGTACCTGAATATAAGGCCACAGCTTTAAGGATGCTACCCAAAGGGTACAGAGTCCAATCACTAAGCAGTACTGAATGCTCCCTTTTCTTGAGAGTCTGACAGTCGCAACAGCAAGAAAAAGATGTGACAACCATAGCAAAGCACGAATTATTTAAAGGTGTTGAGAAATTGTTAGAGCACCGTGTAGACATTTGCCTCAGACTTGCCCCAGATGTACCAGCTCTACCCAAGGCTTCAGTTTCCAAATGTGTTGATCCAACTGCACTGAGCTCCTACAGCAAAGCTAAACTTTGCTAATGTACTCAGTACATCCAGTTAACAAAAATGAGAAATAAAAAAGCTTTATAACAGCTGTATCATTAAAACTACACATGGATGCGGTACAGAATAAAAAAAATCTTATAAACCCACAGCTCTTAATGAGACCTGGACTTGATCAGTGCAATGCTACTTGAAAACTGACTCCAGAGAAATAATACTTGTAATAGACATGTGGTTTGAAAATGCGTGCTTTTGATATTAAAAGATGCAATAAGCAGCTAATTCAGCAGAGATGTTTGTGCTTCTAGACTTACTCATTCAAATTACTATCAGCATTTGTTTCTTTCTATGCAGAATGACATGGGAGGCCAGCGAATGCTCGTGAATAAATGGAGCACTTTCCTCAAAACCAGACTGGTTTGCTCTGTGCCCGGGAGAAACGGAATTGATACGCATTTTGATGAATTAGGTAAACATCATAGACTGCAACGAACTTAAAACCACCATACAAAACATATACTTTCATGATAACACATCTTACTGTCAAATATTGTACTTGTATTCATTAACAGGGAATGGCTATTAGTGTTCTGTTTCCAGTGTAGATGAAGATCTGTACATATGGACCTGACTATCATCAATTTTGCCTTTACTTATTGCATTGTTTATAAAGATTGCTTTTCAAATCTGCCTAAAATTAAGTAACATATATGAGTAAAATAGGATTGCACTTTTAACAAGCAATGAAGTTTCTCTTCCAGGGATGAGAAAAGTAATTTCTTACCAATAACATTGCATTTAAATTTTACAGAGGATGTGTTTCTGCTGCAAACTCGTGATAACAAAAATCCAGTGATATTTGGCCTCTTCAACACTACAAGGTAAACAACTAGAAGAAATAATAGCAGCAACAGAGGAATGTTTGAACAGCCTATTGCAGAGATAGAAGCTGCATGATAAATATCCCTTAGCAAATATATAGTAAACAGTTTAATCCCTGTTCTATTCACAGTGGGCTTCCTTGTTAATGTAAAAACTGCTCTGTGACACTCAAGGGCTTGAAGTCTCATTCAGTGATCCAGTCTATCTGGATCATAAATTAATTAAATGTTTCTCTGCTTGAAAATTTCCTAGTGCCCAAGTATATGCACTCCTGCATGCTTATAAGAGCAGCCACTTATCAGAGCCACCTGTTTTCCGTTACAAGCTCCACTGTAATGCAAGTTTAAGTAGATAGCAGCTTAAATTCCTACCAACTTCTTAGAGAACACTGAAATACCAGCTGTGATGTTGCTGATGGTCTCCTTTTCCACAGTAGCCTGGTTCAAGTGCGAGCACGCAGTACCTGTTTCTTGGAGATCCAACTGCTAGTTTAGGATGTAACTGGTAGAGAAGAGCAACCGTGCTTTTGCCACTATTTCACTCTCCTGATTTATTTTTTTGGAATAAAACAAGGCAGACCTGGTCCTCTAGGGATGCAGGCACCTAACATTTCCTACTGGCTCCCTGTGCCATTAGAGAGAGGTGGGCAGCTAATTAAAACGATATGGATCGCCTTCTGGAGTCTTCAGAGATAATGTCTTTGTAGAGAGCACCGATACTTCTTTAAAAAATAACAAATTGCTTCTCTGGAACTAAGTGCATAAAATTTAAAAGTAGAAAGGATACTTTTATGTGGTTTGATCTACATAGGGTGATTTTGATGATCCAACTAATAACACCAACCAAGATTCCCACTCAATATAAGAAGACTGTTCATTTCAGTCAGCATTGGATGATTCCCATCTTTCCAAAGTAACAACAACAGGAAAAATCTTAGAGAATAAAAATGTTTAACTGTTTAAGTCACTACTCAAATTCATATAAGACCTGTGTTTAGTTCATTGCACTTCTTCTATGCTTATAAACAAGCAATTTAGAGCCTGTGTTCACCATCTTCAAATTTTGGGATAAAAACATGGAGCTTCCTCAGAGAAATGTTATAAATATTATAACATTTTAATGTTATATATTTATATATATTTAATTTAATAACATTTAATATGAATATTAAAACATTAAAGAATTTGTAAAGAGCATTGGACATAGTAATTACAAGAAAAGCATTTAGGAAACAATAATTATTTTTTTTCTCCCTGAATGCTGTTGAAATGTGACTTATTTTTAATTACCTAATAATATCAGTATTATGTGTACAGAAAGTGACATATTGCTTTAATAATGTCTTTGAATTTTACTTCACAGCAATATATTTAGAGGATATGCTATATGTGTTTACCACATGGCAAGTGTCCGAGCAGCTTTCAATGGACCTTATGCTCATAAAGAAGGACCTGAGTACCACTGGGCTCTATACGAAGGAAAAGTACCTTATCCTAGGCCTGGTTCAGTAAGTACAATCTACTTTCCACTACTTTACTGTGTAAATTAAGTAGGAAAGAAAAAGCAGACTGCTGCTAATGTACAAATCTTCACAATCCAGGATATATTTATTTAAATATATACATACTGTAGCATTTCTGCAAAAGTGTGGAATGGCTGAGCAATAAGTTTAATCAAGTACTAGAACCATACATTTCCCAATGGAAAACAGTGAAATAAAGTGTAAAAGATTTTTCAAAATCCTGTTGGGGCTTGATTTTAGCAACCTTGCCTTAAGGTGCTAAGGTCCCAAAGTTAGGATTGCTGGCAATAGGGGTAGAAAGAGGCACCTTTAGAAGGTGGGTCAGATGCTGCATTCAAAAGCAATAAAGTGCAAAAGTGCATTACCTAGGAAGGAACCTCAATTTCTATTGAATCTAGAATAACTGTTCTTCTAAATTTGGCTGATGACATATCTTTGCATCTGAACCTTGATAACTTTAATCTAACTGCCAAAGAAATAAATGAAAAATCAAATCAATTTAAGTGCATAGAGTGAACCGTGAGGCTTTTTTCTAATGGAACTTCTTGGTGAATGGGTTGTCCCTACTGACTTCTCTTGAGAAAATAAAGCTAGGATGAGCTAAAAATACGTAACTATATTCACAAAAATATTTTCCAATATAAATAAGCTTATTATTGGAAAAAAGTAAACTTACACAAGGCAATTCACTTTCCCTCTATTGCCTGCTGAAACTGGGGCATTTAACAAGTGTTAAAGGAAAGGAAAAAAAAAAAAAACCTATTTCAAGATCAGATCGTTCTGATTCCTTTTTTCTATCTCTTTTTCAAAAAGGATCAAATTTCAATATTGCAATAATTTAGATCACGCACAGGTTGGAAACAAGACAAAGATTTTAACAAAAGTAACTAATCAGAATAAACACATTTTTAGATAAGGAGTAAATCCTCCATCGCCAGTCCTTCTTTCAGGACTGGTTCTTTATAGAAGCAATGGTCTAGCATCCTCACAATTCCTTGGTTTGCTTTCAGACATCACAATCCAAGATTTTTTTGCCTTCAAATCAGGTTCCTGGGCTTATTAACATTCTTGTTCTGTAACTTTTACAGTGAATATAGAAATATTAAAACAATGTTGCAAAGAACCAAACTCAGCAAAATCACTCATGCTTTCTGCTAACTCATTTTCTCATGAGTTTCTTTAAAACCTTCTTTTTTTTTTTCCGATGGACATTAAGTGAAGAAAAGAGACAAGACATATTTTGAAAATGTAATTAATCGGGCAACTGTTGTAGCATACTTTGTAGCATATTCTCAGGTGCTGTCACGTAGAGAAGTGTTTCTGGCTGGCACTTAGATTTTTAATTTGGTAAACAGAAATTCTGGAAGAAATCACAAACACTTTGACACAGGTCATTGATTTCTACAAGGAATTTTCAATTTCTATGTTGATTTCTCAAAGGCATCACAAGTAATCTTCATTTCAAACCCTTTTCCTGTTTCTTTTTAGGTGTTTCTGAAGTTTCTGTCCCTGTAGTATCTTATCCCAGGGCTTTCCCATGCCAGCTCAGGGGGTGAGGAGAGCAGTCCCCCTTCACTGCCTGTCACTGCGGCTTGAGGGTGCCCTTTGCATGGCAGGGGTCTGGCAGCATCGCACAGGCGGGGCATGACCAGGGCATCCCTCACCTTCCCCTTCCTGCTGCGAGTCAGGAGGAGTCCCACAGCAGGCAATGCCAGGCTAACCCAGACAAGCATCACACCCAGGATTTCTTCTGCTCCCTGTGCTTTTGGGGAATACAACTACTTACCCACCCATGGCAATTGCCATCTCTTGCAAAGCTGCTTTTGTTTATGCTCGCTGAAGGTCTACCCCTTATCATGTCTGCATTGTGCAGATTTTTGACTCTGGGAGATGCAAAGACATTTCTAATACCCGTTTGGTTAAACGCCGTCCCCCCCCAGCTCTCACACTTCACCTCTTTATCCTCTCGCAGGCCAGGGGCTCGCTCTCTTGAGCTTACGGTGGAATAAACAGTCGCTGGAGCGTTACCTTCAGTGTTGTTTTCCCTTTGCTAACTGAATCAATATTCTCTTTTATACTAAAAGCATTCATTTTCAGAAATGAACATTGCATACAATTAATTTATCACTGAATCGCAGAAATGAGAGGTGAAAATGCCTATTAGCTTATCAAGTCCATGCCAGTACAGCCTTTCTCCCCGCGGTATGATTTCGAATGCATGTCCTCTCTCATTTTAAATTAATGTTTTCCTCTGCTTCTCTTGGGGTTAGAGACATAAGTCAAAATGCTGAAGTGGATGTTCCAAAAAAGAGATTACCTGGGATTTAAACGCTATGAATATGATTTGACCATCTTGGCCAATAAGCTACCACTGTATCAGTGCTGACATTAATACCAAATGGTTTTTTGTCTTTGATGTGGATCAAAGTAAGTAATCGATGTTGAGTCAGTACAGGAAAACAGATAAGTAAATTATAAAATTTTGAGCAAAACTGTTTAATTCAAAGGAATTATTAGTTTCCTATTTGACATTTTGTATAGCAAATCTGCAGTTTTTACAGTTTTACCAAATAATGAGACAGTACCATGCATGGATTGCAGAATGGATGTATCTTTTACAAAGATGATACAGTTCAAATTCTTTAAGTGGTATTCAGTTTTTTCTTTTTTTTTTTTTTTTCCAGGCTGTTAAAACACAACACATATGTTCTTTGGACTAATGTTAAACACAGGCAGGAATTCAGTATTAATGACTGCAATCATTACATTGATATCTCCTATCACTGAAGATTAAATGTTTTGGGGTTTTTTTGGCAAGAAGGAGAGAACACTGAGACAACACTTCAGCAAAGTTGACAGTGATTTACAGAAAGGTTGCCCTAAGTTCCACTGGCTTTCGATGCTTCGCTGCCTTGGCTCTGAATGGCCACATTTGGGGCAGACTGGATTGTAGCCTCCCCAACAGGCAAGGCATAGGAGCTGAAACAGATGTAAAAGAAGAGAGCAAGTGATTTTCCCCATGTCATGGAAAAAGTTAGCTGAGGAACTAGGTCTTTCCTGGGTGTTAATCGATTTAATCACATTTATTGTGATTAAATCTATGTGTTGCAGAGCACGTCAGAGGCTGAAGTGGCTGGCTCTGCTAGCTAACAGGGGATTAATTGATTCATTTTTGGCTGCTCGTTTAGGGCACAGTTTCGAGATCTTTTCAATGCTTTTCCAGTAGCAAGAAGAGAGAGCATGTTTCGGGCTGTAGCCCACAGTGTTAGGTTTCACACTCCAAAGAAAAGGTCAGCATATTGGTAAGCTGAATCCCACTACTTTTCCCATTACAGGAGTGACAGTGACAAGAGGCCAAAAATAACCTGCTATTAGGCATCTCTGAGAGTCAGCGCTCTTTGATCTTAGCTATTGAATGGGTAAAGATGGAGTCTGTAAGGAACAGGAGTACAGTTTAAAGCTAAACATACAGAAAACCACTGTTCAGAGCCACACTGGTTCTGGCAGACTCTGCAATCTGCTGCTCTCTGAAGTCTGCTTGAAGCACTGCTTCTGCCATAATCTCTGCTCCTGTTTTGTGATTCATTTAGTGCATTTAGACTGTGATGCTTCTGGGAATGACATCAGTTACCTCAAAAATGGTGTTGATTGATAGCCTTCAGAGATAGCTGCATCTACTGTTTCCTTTCTAGACTTCTTGATTTTATTTAATTAAAAATGAAAAGCCTGTGAAGGATTATTTTTATTAAATCTCGCCAGGGCTAGAACTTTGCAAAGGGAACCTGGCAATGTCTATTCACTTCATAAACTGCGCAGTGCATGGAAAGCAGAGGCTTAGCCTGTCTTCATTCTCCAGCTCTGTATCTTTATTGCAAACAGCCGGTGAAATTCCATCACTAGGTTGATTAGACAATTACTTTAAAGTCAACACTGAACAAGTACTTTCCTGTAGCTAAGCCCCCAAAGTGGAAACAAACATTGCCCCAGTTGACAAGTGCAGGAGTTTGTTATTGTCAATTACAGCTGACCACGAGTTTAAAATTACTGTTTCCAGTAAACATAAAGAATATTTTATTTCATTTTATTGATTGAAAAATCCAACTTAAATAGAGAAAGGCTGCTACTGTGGCTTTGCTTGAAATGCTTCTTAAAACCACACTGTCTTATGAATATGTGGAGAAAGTAAACAGTTACTGAGATATTTCCAGCTTGATCATAAATGGTTTCAATTAGACATCATGAAGCAAATTGGAAATGTAGAATCTATTTCAGTTAGGGAACACTATATCCTTTGCAAAGCATCCTAAAATTAACTTCTCTGTTTAACACATTAAATTATCCCTAATTGCACATTTGACCAAAGGAGTAAGCGTCTTTTAATCAATCATTGACATAAAGTGTATTTACTTTGCAAAACAGTAGATTGGTCAATGCAAACATTGGTATTTCAAGCTAAACTGTGATATAGAATACTGTCATCGTAAATTAGAAATTAGAATCAAAGGTAATACTATTAGAATGCCTGAGATCAAGAATCTGCTGCTGCTGGCATCATTTTGGCTTTGAGCAACCTGGTCTAGTGGAAGATGTCCCTGCCCATGGCGGGGGGATGGAACTAGGTGATCTTTAAGGCCCCTTCCAACTCTAACTGTTTTATGATTCTATGATTTTTAAGTGTGTTTAATTTCTTATGGTAATACATTTTGCAATCAGAAGTAATTAGACTAGAGATTGACTTCAAGCATTAGTATACTACTGACTTCACATGGCTGTCCCTCTACTGGGATAGGAACCCCCTTTCTCCTAACTCTGTCAGTGGTCATTTTGATTACATCTTCAATCTGAATTTGGGGAAGACATTAGCACTATGGTTTTTGTAAAAATCTAAAAGTGTCACTATTTATTTTGCTTTTAGTATGCCAGACAAGAAGGAGGTCCCTCTTTCTAAACATGACAGTGCCAAGACTCTGTTCTCCATTCCCTTTCTTGGCTTCTCACGATTAAAAATCTAAACATGCATAAGGCATAGATTTCACTGTCCCAATTCCTACTGTGGTCTTCTGTGCCTGTTTTTACGACAGGTTTTCTGTAGACTTGTCATTACCCCTGAAAACAAGACCTGTCTCTGACAATTTATTTGGCAAACCTTCAGGATAATCTGTGTTTTCTATTTTTGCAGTGTGCCAGCAAGGTGAATGGCGGTCTGTACACCACCACAAAAGACTATCCTGACGAAGCCGTCCATTTTGCCAGAAGTCATCCACTGATGTACCAGCCCATCAAGCCTGTTCATAAAAGACCAATACTAGTTAAAACAGATGGAAAGTACAATCTTAAACAAATAGCAGTGGACAGAGTAGAAGCTGAAGATGGGCAATACGATGTATTGTTCATTGGCACAGGTAAATTAAAAAAAGCAAGGAAGAACATTTTTTTTTTTACCTCCAGGATGAATGAAATTAAGTTGTGCATAGTCCAAAAAAAAAAAAAAAAATCAATACAACATTCCTCTTTAACAATCGTTCTTTGCATGACTGTGCCAGCCTTCAATTTAAAGAAAAATTTAGTCATTCTAGAAATGTGTTTCACTGTGCTGATAATATTATATACAAATATAATAGTAGGAAAACATTTAAAAGACTAGGGAGGGAGAGACACTTAAGTATGGGATTCACTTTTTTTTTTCCCCCGCTCCAAATAAGAATCTTAAATTAAATTCCTGAGCAACTGGCTTTATTATTAAAACTTCAGAACACAATCATGTATATGAGCATAGTTTTGAGCTGAAACCTAGACTCTGAGAGAAACACAGGTGATACGATTTTCAAAAATATCAGTTCAAGTTACTGACTTTATTACAAAGTTTGTTTTCACCAGTTCTGGAGACCACAAGTCTAGCTGATACCATGAAAAAGAAACTACCATCTTCCAGACTTGGGTTACAACACAGTTTAAGGGAGGAAGGAGGAAATACCCAAGTTTCTTAAAAAGAAACTGTTAGATGATTTCTGCCAAGTTTTCCTGTCTTTCTTTTGTGTGTTTTCATAAGATACATAGAGCTTGTTTAAAAACGATTTTTTAAACATCTACCAAAATATATGAACAAGGTGAAATATGTCACAGACCTGCTGTAACTCTAAGTAGCCAGAGGAAAAAAAACACATTCTAATGGTATTTGAAAAACAAGAAAACATAAGAAAATAAGAGGATTTTGGAAGAAGAAAAGACTTCAGTCACATCTAATCTGCCTGGAAAAAGACCAAGGATTCATACATTCACATTTTATCAATTTAACAACAGGAGTGGTATCACAAATCATTTTGACCATTTGTCTAGGAAAGCAGTTACAGTGAATTATTTTTTACTAATGAAATTCCTCTGATAAGCACATTTCAGTGTTGAGAACATTCAAAAGAAGCATACTTGTAGAATAGCAAAGGCTTATTTATATTAGCGCTATTTTCTAAGCTTTTAAATGACCTCAGTATGGTCTCGGTATTGGACTTAGTGTCGTCTATAGAATATTATGCCATGTGTCACTTATTTCCCCACAGTGGATTTTATAATGGTGACTAGAATTTTTGTATTTTCCACTTGCATTTGTGATCTGGATATTATATCAAATACTCTTGTACACAAGTCCTCTGTTCAGCAAAGTTGAATCCAAAGGGACTTAAGGCTGTACTTTAGAGCAGTGCTGGACTGGCACCCAACAGCTGCTTAGTCTTCTCCAGTTGTCTAATCTCAGGTGACAAGAAATTCCAGCGTAGGAATTCGGGTTTTAGAAACTCTAAAATGAACCCTGCAATCTCTGTTCTGGCAAAGTTCCCATCAAAAAACTCACTGCTGCTCTTAGCAATATAATGTTAGAAAGGGTTAATCTTCTCTGATTCAAGTCCAACACCTGCTTTGTAACATAAGTAAACAGGGTCTTACAGCCAGCAGAAGTTTTCTTAGAGTAGCAGTGCACGATAGAAAGGTTCATCAAAGGCAAAGTCTGAACGTCAGGGCACTTTCACGTGTCTGTCTGCAGGATTTGAAGAGGGACTTACTTATGAAAATCAGAGCTCAAAATGCAATTTCTTTTTACGGTTGCATCACAAAATGGATACCTTTGATTAGATATTCTCTTTGAGAAATGGTGTATGACCCCAGCTTACTGGTGCCTCTTTATGTTTGCCCCTTTGATCTTTAGCTGAACATTTTTCCCAGTGCTTGTCTGCTTAATATTTCCCCTGTAAATCAAAGGTGACTGAAAGTAACAGAAGAAAGGAAGTGATATTTGCCATTGTTGATGACAGATTTTCAGATTAAGGAAAGCAAGACTATTCTAACAATAGTCAGCAAGACAAAGCTGAAGTGGTGGAAGACCAGATGCTATTCATGTGTTTTAATTTCCTGCAAGAGTTGTACTGACAGAAAGGCTGATAGATCTAAACTACAATGTGCCTTAGACTTTTTGAATGTGCAGATTTTTTTTGCTGTTGTTCATCTTCCTTGGATTGACACCTTCAGCTCAACAGAAGCTCGGTGTTCCCCTAGAGGGGGGTGACAACTTTGGACAATGAACCCCTGAAAGTGTTTCTACTCTTGCCTGGAGGAACGGAGATGCTGCCAGCAATTAAGGATAGTTATCAATTTCCTAATTAGTGTAAACACTCTGATCCTATAATTAAAGCCACTTTGCACTCTCTTGCCTTGATGGAGTCAGCTCCTGCATACTCTCATTTCTTTTTCTGAGATTTGGTCACTCTCTTTGATTCTTCTGCAGCCCACAAAGAGATTATGACCCAGAGTTTGAAAAATACAAATCAATTAATCGTATAGCTCAGGGGTTGACTCTTATTTGCAGTTGACTCTCATTTGCCAGGGAAAAATTGTCATACGTGTTTATTTTCTAAGAGTAAGAATCCTCATCAATAAAAGCAATATGCAACTGCCTGTATATATTGATGAATTTCTATCCATTATCAATTTGAAGAAGTCATTTAATGTATTTGAAGAAGTCATTTAATGTATTTGAAGGCCATATAAATGTTTCCACCAATTATAACCTTTTGTTTTGTTTTTTTGTTTTGTTGTTGCTTCTTTTTTTTTTTTTAAATTTATTCCCAGATAATGGAATTGTGCTGAAAGTCATCACAATTTACAATCAAGAGACAGAATCAATGGAAGAAGTGATTCTTGAAGAGCTGCAAGTATTCAAGGTGAACGTGCTGAATATAAAGCATATATACAATTGTCTCAAATTTTCTGTAGAATCAAAATGTCAAAAAATCTGAAGACAGGCAAATATACAATAGTTGTATGTAAGAAATTTTCTAATAATCTTGTTATTTTATGACAGGAAATCTTCGTTTTCAACTCAAGTTTTTCTGAGGTTGTTATAGCCCAAGTACAGTGTACGGCAGCAAACCAGGACTACTGTCTTTCTGTTTACATGCTTAGAGGTTCTAGTGTGACTTTCAATTAAGAACTTACTGCATTTTATTTCAATTTTCCTTCATATCCAATTAATTATTTAAAGGATTATAAATGCATGCACAAAAATGTGCTTACTACAACCTTGGAAGCTTAAATGAGGTCCAGATGGAAGAAGTCCAATCCTCAGAGAGAGTGAATCAATTAATCTGTCTTTACAGTGGAAAAACCTGAGTCCTAGTGAGGCAAAACTCCATTCTGTTTAAGAATAACCCATGACTAAAACTCAGTACTTGGTATGTGGCAAAGCTAATACAATTAAATTCTCTCAGTGAGTATTCACATCACACCATGTTAGCCACATCAAGTAGGAGGGTACCCTACTTGCAACCATATGGAAAATCCAGGGAAAGTCCAAATGTAGATACTTAAATCTGGCACCTGCATTTAGTATTGACTTGTTGCCTGGGGGGAGAATCACAGAAATAGCCTCCTTGATAAAGCTGGTTTTCAATAGACCTATTAGGGGGTATGTCTTGCCATTTCTCCAGGAAATCTGAGCAGAGGGCAGAGAGGAAAATGGTAAGAGGAAGAATTCCTGCTATTTTTATCTTATCTTCAATGAATGTTTTCTTATAAAGAACACTCCACTTATCACTCTCAAGTAGAACAAAAGGGATTCAGTTGTGGCAAGAGCTAATGTCATGTTTGACAGGGAAATTGTAGTGTTCCTGTGGCTCCGATAATCCTGAATTAAGTGTTGGCTGGTTGTTTTTAAATAAACTCTTTTAAAGCAATACTTCTGAAACATACAATTTCTTCACATCTTTCTGTTGCATCAGAACTTAGAGAAAGTCAAAGTTTTTAACAAAGCTGAATATAATAAGTAAATATCAACACTATTTTACCTAATTTATTGTCATAGCAAAAATGTATTCTTTTTTCTAAGCAAGGAAATTTTTCATATTTTCTAGGTGCCAGTTCCTATTATTTCTATGGAAATATCTTCAAAAAGGGTAAGTGTTTGACAATTTTGAAATGTGAAGATTACATCTCAACTGTAACGAAGCTGTAAACTGTATAGAGATAGATACATAGATAGACCGATGGATGTACATCATCTATAACGTGGTCTTATACATGTAATCCTTTTGTGCTCTATTCCTTTATGAAGCATTTATGTATTTCAATTCTAATGTTAAATCTCCTTAGTTCACACTATCATTCATATCAAAGTAAGCCAAACCCAATTTGTTTCATGAGTTACCGGCATAGTAACCACAGTAGGGATTAGCTTCTTTGATATGACAACTCACAGAAAAGTTCCTCGCTGATAAATGCAGACAGACTTCAGCCCCATGGGGATATCAGTGCAAAATGCCTTGCTGGCTCTCACCCTATTCAGTTGCCCATGAAAGGCAGGGCTGTTTGGATCTGACTCAATTTTGAGTTTCTGCTAATATAAGCACCCAATTTATTACTCTTGTAGGTAGATTCTCTTCTGTACCATATCATAGACATCAGTACCATATCACCATATCATCTCAGGATGGGGTCATTATAAACATCCCAGGACAGTTATATCTTAATAGATCTTAGACATCCAATGCAATATGGGTTCACATAAACATAATGAAGCACAAGTAACAAAGAATGAAAAATGCTCTAAAAGAAGACATGAGTGTGTCCCAAATATTTTAGTCTTGGTGTCCAGTCAAGTTGTATTTTTTCTGCAGGTAACGTAGAAAGACAGACAACTCTGATGGTGATTCAGAGGATCTTAGGTGTAAGAATTCTGAATTATTTCCTGGATCAATTTTTTTTTTTTTCCACAGAGTGTGAAAGCAGCTCTGGGTTATCTAACACTGCACCTAAGTGAGTGCAGTCTAAGTGAGTCTTTGGAGAAAGTCTTCAGTGTCATTTCACATATTTGCCTTACCTTTAGCTCTCAGTGAAATGTCATGGTAAAAGGGTTATGTCAAAAGGGTAAAAAGGAGATATTGTATAAAAAGCGAAGTAGTCTTCCTCCATTACATCCAGCTCCCAGGAGATCCACTAACTCTACTAATTCAAGAAGTATCTGGAAAATCTGGACAGTATTGTAAAAAAGCTTCCAGAGAACCACAGTCATTGAAGAACAAACCTTCTTGTGAGAAGTAAAAGTAGCTTAACTTTTTCAAGGTCTCAGAGAAAAGAGTTAGAGAAAACAGGATAGCCAGATATAAAATTTTACCCAACAAAGTGACTACCTAGTGTATGTGTATAGTGATTCTTGAATGTTGATGGCAAAGCAATATCAAGGTTAAGTAACCAAGTTCAGCTTGTTGAATGTAGATAAACTTAATCTTGAAATAGGATACAGTTTTCTGGTACTGAGGACAATTAAATGTTGGAATACATATAAGGAGCAGGGTTGGCACCAAGTAATTTTGTCTTTACAATGAGATCTGTAAGCAGAAGTATAACTTTGTTGAGTTTATGTGAAAAAGTTATGTGGCTTCTCTGCTCAAACATTTTGGCTGGTCTCTTTTGACCTTAGAGTTTGTGAGCCTGTGGAGACCTCCTTGCTAGCTTTGTCTCAATATCCTCATAACACTAACCAGTCTTCACTAAGTCAGTGGTACAATAAAATATCCTGTTGCGGGGCTGAGCTAGTTATCTGCAAAGGCTGGGAAGGAATGTTCTTCTTTGATGTTTGGTTGGCTAGATATCAGATGCTTTTTGCCCTCCTGTGATGAACCAAGACTTAAAGTAGTCTTTACCCCTGCTAAAAGATGAAAGAGAAAAATCTCATCTTGTATGTCTCATTGAAAGTGTTGTTCGTTCATGTCTTCTGGGACAGTCACATGGCAGCCTTTGCAGACAAGAAAGAATTTCCCTCAAACAAGGATCCTAGGTTTCTTCTTCATTCCAGTTAGCAGACTGAGTTCCTGCTACTATCATCTGGTTTATCTCAGCTGAGAAAGCCTTCAAGCATTGCTGTTACCAGCCTCTCCTAGTCTTTTCTTCTGGCATTTCTAAGAGTAAAATTTTTGTGACCTAAACAGGAGGTGTAATTAGGAACAAAAAAGAACTATCTCGATTAAATTTCATATTTTGCGACAGGCAAGCCAGACTAAATGAGCTGCCTGTATTTTCCAGCTTTAAGAATTTTAATATACCAGATTTTGAAAGTGGGCCTAAAAGTGGGAGTTATGGACTAAATTTGGCCATTAGGATAAGCAGAGTTTATGTGTTCATTAGGAATCCTTTTTCTGACTGGTAAAACCATGGAAGTGAGCCATGCATGAGCAGTTCCTACTGCAGTGCACACTGCATATTTCTGTGTTCACTCCATTTACATTCGCCAGCAACCCTGTAAATTCAAGATATTATCTTCTGAATGTATTATATCAGCAACTCATGAGTCAGATAGATTGATTGTCTTTCACTTGATTTGAAAAGGACATTTATGTGAACTCAGAAGATTCAAACAGCCTCAACACTAATGCTGAAAAAAACCTAAACTCTAAAAATAAACATGAAAGAGTAGATTGTGACCAGTTAATTTGTAAGGAAAGACTGCACAGCACCAGGAAAAAAAAATATCTCTCTTGTGCACTGAGGGATTATACGAATCATAGTACTACTGTTCATGTGTATATGTGACCGTATTGTAAGTACCCACATCAAGAGTTAAATTTGCTTGATGACTCCCATTTTAACATTGAGGTTGCTTAAAACTTTTGCAAATTTGAACTTCTTTGTTTAGAGTCTTTCATGTCAAGTTGTTTTTTGGTTGTTTTTTTTTTGGCAGATCTGTTAGGTGACAGAGAAATGTGAAGAGGGAGGCATTGTAAAGTATCTTGAGGAAGAAAAAGAAACTTAAACCCCTGCCTATTCAAACAAAAAGCTTACAAAGCTGAAACTTCAGAAGTGAGGAAATGCCAAAATAAACTTGCTCATTTTACCTTCTTTATGCTCCTCTGTCCTCATGCAGGAGAGTTTAGTCTGTAATCAGATGTTTTATTATAGAGTAACTCTGCCTCCCTCAGGGCACAGGCTGGATGCACAACTGGAAAGGAACGATAAAGCTAACATTTTTTAATAACTCCATTGGTAACAGAAGTTTTAGTGGAAGTTCTAGGAATTTAATCATATGTGGTGTGTTTTTTATAGCAACAGCTCTACGTTGGATCTGAGTCAGTCATAGCGCAAGTGAAGTTCCACCAGTGTGACATGTACGGCACCGCCTGTGCTGACTGCTGCCTCGCTCGAGATCCGTACTGCGCTTGGGATGGGATCTCCTGCTCCCGATACTATCCCACAGGAATGCAGGCAAAGAGGTGAGAACTGTTGCTCTCCGTGATATCCTTTTTGCAAAGTACCTATGCGAAGAGTTCCTACCGCAACACAAAGCACTTCATACTTCACCCTCATAAAAATAACTGAGCAGTGAGAAGATGTATTAGCTGCTAACTTATTAGCGCAACCTCAGGGGACTGCAAATGAGCCAAATTAACAGGCTGGCATAAAACAATGCAGTACCAGGAATATTTTTATGAATGAAGCAAAGTCACTTTGCAATTATTCGCAGTAAGTTTCAAACAAACCTCAATTTCCTTATACATCTTTTGGTGTGCAAAGGAAAGATTCTTTACAACATGAGACCTATTTTGGTAGAATTATACAGCAAATATATCACACTGCAATAACGTATGCAACAGAATTTCCAAAAAAAAAGCAAAGAAGACTAGACCAGACTATCTGCAAAAGCTAAGGTTAGGCTTCAGCTTTCTCCAGTGAGTTTATAAAGAAAAGCTACTCTATAGAGGCTAGTTCAAAGCACAAACATAATTCAGGTGCTTTAATTCTTCCCTCGGGGAGACTTCTCCTCTCTGTCACCACTCACTTATTCATGGCTCTTGGCCTTCACTCTTTTGTGCAGTAATTTCCCATATACCTGTCATATTCCCTTCCCTCTCAAACCCAGGTTATCCAATTCAGCTACACAGAGAATGTGCATATTTTAATCCAGACCTTTTCACAAGACTTTAAATCAGCTTTGCCACTAGAGAGAGTGATTTCTAGCATTAGCAGCAAAACTTTGATTATGTGTAATTTAAATCCTTTCTGTAGCTTTTTTACAATTACTGTTTCTGCAAATATATGCTTATATATATTAGACCTACATGGACTGCAAGGATTAGAATAAATTGAATAACTTCTGGAAACAGTTTTGAAAAACAGTGGAGATGGTTCAGTCAAAACCAAGTCGTAGTATCTCAGAAGAATTATTATTTCTTAAGGGAAAAAACCAGGAATGTGGGGGTTTCTATTTATTTTTTTTTTCATCCTGCACACCTTATCTTTCCATGAACCCGGATGCACTCAAACAAATGCACTGCTGACCATAGCCAGGCACAACAGACATTTCTGTGGATTTGTCTAAAAGATAATAAACACAGTCATGTTACGTTGGGTAACACGACTTTTTGAGTAAGGCACATTAAGAAGTAAAAATGAGAAATACAGCCAATGACTCAGTATAATTAAGAATCTCTTGGACTTATTACACTAAGGCATAGGTTAAACCAAGTAGGAAATCTACACCACTTTTACAATCATGATCATATAGTCTTCTCATGCCTTTTGCAAGCAGACCTAAGGGAGGAAGTAGGCTCTGGTTGTCTGGTCATTGTGGGAAGATTCTGGCTAAAATTTTCAGGCCCCACATTAAGAAAGATGAGCAGCTATATAGTGGGCCAGGGAGATGAATTTCCTACAGTATAAGTAGAAATTGGATTATCGTAATTATAAAGCGTTTGGGTTACTCATCTAGTGATGTAAAAGTCATTTGGGGAAGGGGTCATTTGGAGGGCTTAAAAAATTTCCTACCAACCTACTGGGATTGTATTAGCTTTTATGTTGTTCTGCAGGCTACTTATTGTCTAAGAAAAGATAAGAGAAACTCACTCGGTCCTGAACTCTGTTGTACATTTTTAGCATATTTCTCACCTAAGACAATTTCCAGAGCAGCAGCCCTTAAGTCCCCTGATACACGCATTGATCCAGGGCTGAGTGATACGGGCAGCACCCCAGGCACCTTCCTGTGCCTTACCTCCCCAACATTCAGCAGGTCAGTCTCTAAAAGAAGAAAATACTGCTGTTATCACCCTCCTTCTCTTAAGATAAGCGCTGCAGCAGTGGAGAAGGGATTTGCACTCAATTGAATGTTCTTGAAGTCTGCAAAACTTGTTTTACATATAAGAGTTTGAGGAACAGCCAGCAAGAGCTAATAATGTTGAGAGGGATGGATGGCAGTTGCTTTGTTCACTTTATCTCACAGTTGACGCTCAGAGCATTTAAAGTTATGAGCTTACGCTAGCTGTGTGATACATGGAGAGGCAAGGAAAGCTACTCAGGACACATGTACGGAAGTTGTTTTAAGTTCCCTCCTGCTGGGTACCAGGTGGAGAACACTGCTGGAAAATGCAGATCTCAGTAGACAACATGGAGTTTTCTGATACCAAACGACCCTGAGCAGGCAATAACTCTGCCATGGCCATCCTGGGCTATCGATAAAATTAATGCTATGTCCCAGAGCGTGCACATCTTGATTTGGCTTTATCTCAGTGCTCCAGATTTCTTCTTAAGCTGTACTGAGTAGTACAAGCAATGTGAGTACAAGGAGGGTTGCAGAGCACTCGTTCCCCCTGTTCCTGGCAGCCCTCGCTTCATCAGGAGTTGTGGAGCTGTGCCTTACAATACAGCACACTTGAGTTGGCTTTAATACCACCTCTATGTGTTCAAACGTGGCCCTCATACAGCCCCTTTAGGTGGGCTTTTGGCTTGTAAGAGAAGCTCTGCTAGTACAGCAACAGCACTGCTAAGCGCTCCCTTTTTAATTCCAGTCCTATCGGGGAAGAGTTGAACTGAAGCAGGGATGTACAGTGTGTCCTCCCCACTTTGATTCAAATGCTCTCTGCTTTAGATCCTAATGCCTCTAAGGTATGACAAGTGTTTAGAGAA
Organism: Larus michahellis; assembly: GCF_964199755.1. NCBI lineage: Eukaryota > Metazoa > Chordata > Aves > Charadriiformes > Laridae > Larus > Larus michahellis. Next base: position 10,620,891 of record NC_133896.1, read on the forward strand.
ACATGAAATAGAAAAACTGTAAGCTGAGGTATGTACAGGCTACAGAGAGAACTGCAGCATAACTACCAAACACCCTCTGCTTGACAGCTGGTACTAATTTGTTGAATTATGAAAGCTTATATTACAATTCCTTGTAAATGCATAGCCTGGATAATTAACAGATATAGGATTTAATTAAGGACAAATGAAAACTGAGCTCAAAATCCCATACCTTGATGCTGGCAGAGGAGCACACTACGATGTCGTGGTAGTTACAGGTGTACGGTCCCTGCATACTGCAAATACTTCAGATGCCAGAAAGAAATTATATTGCACTCAACTTCCATGAAGTGTGCTTGAGAAAGCAGAAAGGTCCGGGGCTTAAAGAAATGCTTTAGTTCACTATTACCTCTGCAATCTGATTTTTATCTAAACAAGCACTAAATTCTACAAGTGAGATTCTTCGCCGTGCCAGCTCACCGTCCAGGCTGAAAAAGGGCTGAAGTAATTTAAAGATGTCTTTCAGCTTGGGTAGGTCTGTTAACCTGTGATTCCTTAGCTAACTTTAAGAAGCTGACAGTCTCGCTCCTGCCTCCTCTCCCTCTCTGGCCTCTTTCTCCATCACCCACTCCCCCAGCAAACACACAAACACATGCTTCATCTCTCATGGTTAGCAAGGCAGCTCCGATCAGATGTGTTTTTTCCCAAATCTATGTTGTTTTTTTTTCCCGCGAAGCCTCCTGCCCTTCCTTGCTGCCTGCCTGCGCTGGGGAGCCCAGGCTGGACGTGGGTGGTGGAGCCGCAGAGTCGGCAGCCTCCCGCCAGGGGGCGCCACGGCGCAGGGGGCGGGGTTCAGGGGCTGCCCCCGCCTGGCAGCTCAGTGGCCGTGCTAACCCAAACGTCGCTCAGGTGTAACATATGGTTGGGCAAACCCAAACTCAGTCTATGATTTACTTCTGCAAACCGCAACGATGCCTTCTCTCCCTGAGACTTTTCGGCTATGCCTCATCTGTCCCTGGGAAATAATAAAGAAACATGAGGATGATGGTGGTGATGATGATGACAACGACTATTGCTTTCTTGCAAATCATTTTTATTAAGTTCCTGAAAGCACAGAGTTGCAAACTGAAATCTAAATTCATGAAGCTGTAGATTGCAAAAGACAGTTCCATCTATTCAGCACGTTTGCTAGTGCCTGAAAATTGTTGCTTATAGTAGTTTATCTCAGGAATTGTCTGGCACTCTATTCTTCATGGAATTCTGAATGAAAAGATTACTAAGAAAAAAATAACAAATACCAGGTTTATGTCAGTACTTGTGAAATAAGTTTATCTCCCAGCACCTCCCTCTCCTTCAACACCTCTCCCCATTTTTTCCTTCTCTTCAGAAAAAGTAGCAAGCAAAGGTAAATGTATCTTCTCCAGTCTTCACGCTCACAACAGCAAAACTCCACCAAAAAAACATTTGTTTTTCTTGAGTGGTTCTAACAACTGGAGAAATATTCTGTCTTACAGGACTAGGATGTTTTTAGCTCTACAATGATCTTCAGGAACTGTACAGTAAATAGTACATGCCTGCTAACTGTCCTGTTCCTGCTAGATAGGGCTGCTGGGCCTGACAGCAGTGGTGTTTTCTTCTTTGGTTTTTCAAGGCTAATGTCTACACTATTTATGTGTATTTGTGCGAGAGAATGTCTCTTGTTTGCATATACAGATATGCAAAGCTGGTGGCAGCATTATTCAGCACTGACACTGCAGAGTTATCAGTAAGCAGGGCTGCAGCATCTATACATTACAATGAGAACTCCCAGGGCGTGATAAATCCCTGTTGCTATCTCAGAATCTCAGCTTCCATTTAATAACATGCATGTATTTTTAGTGCTTCTGCCTAAAAGGCTGACGCAGTCCTCACTGAATTTGCAGATTCCCCTGAGACAATGGCAAAATGTTGGCTCTGCTATTCTGAATACCAGTAAAACTTAAGGCTGTCCTGTTGGTCCGCCAGCACACCTGGATCAGAATTCCCTACGGGTGACAGAACTCAGAAAACAATCACTGTCTACTTCCAGTTTAGAAATGCAATGAGTAACATCCATGGGCAAGACCTTTAACTAGTATAAATCTACAGAGTTTCAATAAATTAAATTTGTGCCAAATAAAATTCTGCCTTTTGTGTTCACATAGCACTGGAGAAAAGCATTGTTTAAGCAGTAAATGCAAAGAATAACAAAACTGCTTGGCTTTGTGTGTTTCTATCATGTGTGATTTATACTGCACACATACCTGCTGTGTAAGGTTTGCCGCATTGCATATTTCTGTTAGTCTGTTATGTATGACATTGGTAATACTGTGTAGAATGGCTCTTTATGCAAATATAGGAAAGGTATCCTTAGTACAACTAAATCTCAGGTTGTTGGAAAAACTACATCTGGCAAGATACGGCATTCCAAAAGGCTTTTTTGTTTCCCTAGTAAGCAATCTTAATTTTATTTATCAGGACTCTCAGAGCAAAAAGTTGCCATATAAAAGCATGATTCTTCTGGGAATGCACCGTACAATTATGGTTTTCATTATTTTTCTGTAAATGTATATACAAACCCCAGAGCCCAAAATTCACAACAATTTTTCTGTCAAAAGTAATTGTGTTATTTCCAGGTCTCAGCCTAGGGCTCCCAGGTTCTGACCACAGCTCTGCCACTAGCTCAATTTCTAGGCATGGGCAAGTCACGAATATGTCTGTTTCCCTATTGCGAAAAATGAGTTTTACAACTATCTGCTACACTGATGTAATAAAATAAAGTATTTGCTCTGTGCTTGAGATTCCCAAGTGAAAAAAAAAAAATAACATGAGAGTGAAGGATAAAAGAACTACCATTCACCTACATGGCTAACTGTTCTAAATTTAAAAAGAAAAAATTCCTTGGCTTCCAGAGAGAGAAAACCCAAAGACAGGCTACAGGTCCCTTTGACTCTTCCTTACACCGAATGTTGCCCAGTTGGTTCAGAGGATCTCATTTTAGTATCTATGTGTAGTTATGTATGAACTGGACATATAGTTGTGCTTTTTCCCCAGACAAGTATGTTTCTTTTTTTCAGACATGTGATTTCCAACAGGTTGAGTAGAAAGAAAATATCCATACATAAATGAGTACTTCTCACAACAGTACTAAATTTTTAGGAATCAGGATTTAGCTCCTTATGGTTTTAATGAATGACACATCATAAACCCAACAATCTGTAAGCTAAACATGTTCATCTCAAACAGTTCCATTTTTTTCCCCTCCAGACGTTTCCGCAGACAAGACGTTCGACACGGAAATGCAGCGCAGCAGTGTTTTGGCCAGCAGTTCATTGGTAATCTACTCACACGTTTACAAATTGCTAGCAAATGCCTGGAGCAGAGAGCACAGACTTTGCCAAGAGTATGAGCCAGACCATGATCTCACCTGAGTTTTTTTACTGGCTTACTCCTTATAATAAGGAATTATGGTAAATTATAAGAGTCATGGGGATGAGTCCATGTTATCCAGGTCTAAGAATGACACTCCTTCCACACTGTTCATGGAGTTCTGCAGCCCTGTCATTCAACCTAGGGATGTGGCTAATGCATCTCAAGGGCTTCCAACGGAAACGCAAGTGGAGAGATGGAGCAGGGATAAGAAACAACAGGGCTGCATCCTGAAATGTGTATGAAATGCTGCCAGGACACTCAGCCAGAGCTGAGGGATCTCCATAGCACAGACATGGGCAATGACATGTCAGAACACAAATGTGTATTTACGATCATTATCGAGATTTGTCCCAAAAAAAGATAGATTACTGTGTCTAATGCTGTTGTCCAAACCTTGGAAAGTGATGATTTCAAAGACTGGTCTTGGGAAAAGCAAAACAAACAGAAAGCAGTTGCCTGGGCATCCTCAATATTTTGCAGGATAACACCCAATGCATTTAAAAAGAAAAAAATCAAATATAAAAAGTTCTTTCAGATAGATAGTCACAGAAAATATATTTTAGATATTAAATATCAGATAGATATTTTACCAGAGAAAGGTTCATTAAAATTGGACACCATTGGAGGATATAGTAGATTTTGAAAAAGTATATTCCAATATGAAATATTAATCATACAGTAAGTTTGAAATGCAACAGAGAAATCACAATGTTATAAAATCCTGTATTTTTTAGGGTATAAAACTGATTGGTCTCAAGAATATTTCTCACTGCTGTGGAATAAAATTATTTCATTAATGAGGCAATTGGTCTCCTCTAGTATAACATCTAGTTTATCTTCCTCCAGATGTTTTGTTGGATGGAAAAGCAGAATCGAGATTTGATTTATGTCATTCACCTTGCTTTTATTAGCACCCTTGGACCAAAACTATACATTCATTTTGTACATGGATATGTATAATATTGGTTAGGGTATTTATAGTTTTTAAGAGTTTCATTCTGCAAAAGGCTATGTGCTCTCATTTTTATCCCTAAAAATATTTAATTATTTATTATATTTTATTGAATCCTCCTCTTTCACTGAATGAAAACGAAATAGATGAACTGTTCATAAGAACCAGGCGCAAACAATTAGCAGAGTGAAAGCCTGAGATCTGTTTCTCTGTGTATAATCTAAACTGAATCATGGCATAATTTGGTCCATTTATCTTATGGCCAGATCCTGTGAGAGTCTGAGATGATGGGAAAATTCACTTAGCAGGTCAGATGTCCCCTAGACACTACTTTTCAGTCACTATCTGGTTGGATCTGGATTAAACATCATTCTTAAAAGTAAATGTACTCTGAATATGGAGTGTAACTGTCCTGGTTAGAGGTCCAAACCACAACGGTAACAAGAATTGGCAGAAACACATACTCTTAAAACATTTATTTTCCTTCCAGGTGAAGTCCTGGAGAAGACTGAGGAGCGACTTGTTTATGGAATAGAGTACAACAGCACACTTCTGGAGTGCACCCCTCGGACCTTACAAGCAAAAGTAATCTGGTTTGTCCAACGAGCGCATGAAGCTAAGAAGGAAGAGGTAAATATTCTTATAGCCTAACCTTTTAACTAAAAGAGCCCGTGCTTAGGAATATTACATCTTCACTGAAAGGCCTGTCCTCAGTTGCTGAAATGTACATGGGTGTAAGGGAAAAACATATTGTTCATCTGCTCTCTTGAACTAATAGACCTGAGAATTTCATCTGGGGTTTGCATTCAGCATCTTGAATACAGATGTTAGAAATGTAGCAAAACTTGATTTAAGATCTCAAACCAAAAGAGAATCCAACACTTCTCTTGGTATGTTATTGCAGAGGTGAAATGTGTACATATTACTCCCAATCTTAGTCTAGTTTAACATCTATTCATTCTTGCTGTCTCACACATTACATGACAGAACCTTCTCAAAATGGGTGTTGGTGGATTGTCTGCCTCTTTTACATAAATTTCCCTATTATGAAACAGACTCTAACCTTCCAGTGTGTCTTTATACTACTAGGGTGAATTTGTTTTAATGTTTCCTCCTGCAAGTTATTCCATTTTTCATTAATAACTATATAGTCATTAAAAAAAGATAATTTCAAGCAGAGAGAAGCAGAATAATAGTCACAGAATCACAGAATAGTTTGCGTTGGAAGGGACCTTCAAATATCATTTAGTCCAACCCCCCTGCCATGGGCAGGGACATCTTTCACTAGAACTGGTTACTCAAAGCACCGTCCAAGCTAACCTTGAACACTTCCAATGATGGGACAGCCACGACTTCTCTGGAAAACCTGTTCCAGTGTCTTACCACTCTCAGACTAAAATATTTCTTCCTTATGTCCAATCTATTTCAGTTTAAAATCATTATCCCGTGTCTTATCACTACAGGCCCTGGTAAAAAGTCTCTCCATCTTTCTTATAGCCCCCCTTTATATATTGAAACACTGCTATATGGTACCCCCAGAGCCTTCACTTCTCCAGGCTGAACAATTACAACTCTCTCAGCCTTTCTTCACAGGAGAGGTGTTCCAGCCTTCTGACCATTTTCATGGCCCTCCTCTGCAGTCACTCCAACAGGTCCATGTTCTTCTCATGTTGGAGGCCCCAGAGCTGGACATAGTACTCCAGGTAGGGTCACACAAGAGCAGAGTAGAGGGGCAGAATCACCTCCCTTGACCTGCTGGCCACACTTCTTATGATGCAGTCCAGGATACGGTTGGCTTTCTGGGATGCGAGCACACATTGCTGGCTCATGTCCAATTTCCCATCCACCAATATACCCAGATCCTTCTCTGGTAGGCTGCTTTCAATCCATTCATCCCCCAGTACTTCTCTTCTGCTTTATATTCAGCATCTTATAGTTAAATAGAAAGATGGAGATTTCATTCTCCTGGGCACTTCTGCTGGCTGGATTAGACAGCTCGGTGCTTCCTGCTTGCTAGCATCTGCGAATGCATCACAGTTAATAACTTAGCTCTCAGGAGCTGTGGGGGCAACTCAAACACCACACTCAGAACTGAGGCTTTAAGATTGCAATGCTCCTGCAATTAGAAATAAAAATATCTATGAGTGCCGCCTCAAAAACATTTGTCAATGTATAAGAGCATTCACAGGGACAGTTATTGGAGGTCATCTGGCAAATGCCCATTTGTTTTCTATCCAGTAGCTTATTTGCACGTTTCAACCTGATTTCCCTCTGAGGTTTAGCCACAAGTGACTAACCCATGCTGGGAAAACAGGAAACTATCTGCTGCACTATCTGTTCTATCATGTTTGCCAGGTTCTCTAGATCGCTTTCCTTTCACAGATCTACTTCTTTACTTCAAGTAAATGTTTTCTTTACTTAAAAAATGTGAATTAAAGGATCATGGATCCCTAATTGTCCTCTCGAAATGGAACATTACATTGATGAAAGTACATTTCAGAAATAACTGCACTGATTCAATGTAATACTAAAGGCCTGTGCTCTATAACTGCATCAATTTGTTTTTTAGGTGAAGACAGATGATCGAATAATCAAAATGGACCTTGGCCTCTTATTCCTGAAGCTGCATCGGCTGGATGCAGGGACCTATTTTTGTCAGACGGTGGAACACAGCATTGTTCACACTGTCAGAAAAATCACCCTGGAAATAGTCGAGGAAGAGCGTGTAGATGAAATGTTCAATAAAGACTATGAGGAGGAGATACCTCACAAAATGCCATGCCCAATGCAGAGCAGTATACCTCAGGCATCAAAGCCATGGTACAAGGAATTTCTTCAACTAATAGGTTATAGCAACTTTCAGAGGGTGGAGGAATACTGTGAAAAAGTGTGGTGTACAGATAAGAAGAGAAAAAAGCTGAAAATGTCTCCATCGAAGTGGAAATACGCCAACCCTCAGGAGAAGAAGGCCAGGATCAGGCCAGAGCATTACCGGTTGCCCAGGAACATAGCTGACTCTTGATGGACAAAAATCCATCTTTGTTTCTGGGCAAAATTTTATTTGGACTTAAGTAAGAGGGAGAAATCAGTCTTGGTTTTGGTAATTGACACAGGTTTATATATATAAAATATCGGGACTGAGAACAAAAATGCTATAGTAAGTTATACTGTACACTCATGACGACTGTTTAGAAGCATTTGAAACAAAATCTTCTTAACTTTCTGATTCTAAGTAGGTCAATGCAATCAGAGTTTGCATTAGGGAGGACGTGACAATCTTCAGACTTTGAGTGCTTGAATCAGTTTCCTGTGTGGACCATGCTTGCGCTGTATATTGTTGCATATGATGGCATATTTAAGCAAATTCAAATAGTTAAACATTCACAAGAAGATGAAAAGTATAACATGTGTCTCTTCTTCATTTCACAAATTTCTCATGCTTCTGAAAGCGGCACATCTTAAGATCTTTCCTTTTGATTGTGACCTGTCTGAGTTTATCACTGAGAACAATGAGTTGTGTTAATACAGTGTACTGCTATTTCTAAAGATAATGAAGGGAAACTCTATTTACTTCCCACCATTTTTTGTCTTATCAGTCATTTATGAAGCGCAGTGTGCTCTCACAGCTAAATATTATTTCCTAGTAACTCGATGTAAGTCAAATGCATGCTGAGAACACAAACAGAATAAAATTATTCAACTTATCTATATAAAAAGTTGGAACGATGGTTTAGATAGAAAACGAGTCTATCTTGTCTCTAGTAATGGACGTTGCCTTAGTAATGACACGAATAAGGGGAGTGCCCTCTTGTGGCAAAACAAAGCAAAACCCGATTTTATCATTATTTTC